>NC_036446.1:34653471-35293739 GCF_002775205.1 Xiphophorus maculatus | reverse complement strand
TTTATAGCCTCTATCAATTCTACACAAAAGCTATATCAAAGAAACTTATGATTTTGTTGAAAAAATTTAATTAATTTCTCTACCTCAGGTCTCTATTTTATTTACAATTGACATCAACAGTTTGTACACTAATATTGATATAGATGAAGGAATTATATCATCCATTCCATCTCATTTCCACTATTAACTCCTGATGTAGAAGCCATGTTGCTACAGTCAATGTACAGTTTATGCGATCCACCAAAATCAAATCCTTCCGCCTTCGTTTGTTTGATACGTTCACTCGATTCTCCTTCCGCTCCTCGAGCTTCCACCTCTGGCTTGTGCCTAAAAATGCACCCTTTCTAGTTTTTCGTTGTATTTATAAATAAAGATCTTGTCTAATAAAACAAAAAAAGGTCCTTCCCCGCCCCTTACTGCTTGCTGCAGCGAGGTGTAACTTCTCGTATTCGCCAATGCATTCCAGGCAGATTGTTCGTTCTTGACTCTGTGTTTTTGTATTATTCCTGAAACTGAATAAATCTGACAATATGTCAATATGTTTTACACAAACTAATAAATTCGGCAACAACGTATTGCAGCAGCTTTATTTAGCTACACTGTATTTTGATCAGGCAATACGTTAACCACCTTGACGTTTAGCACCATGGAAACATCGACTTCAGGCATACATTTTCACCAGTCAATCTAAAATCCAGTGGATCACGAACACCGCATGCTTCTTCCGTGAGTTTCTAATGTTTTTATAGTGTCTCTCTTACTATTGTTTAAGCGAATCTAGTACCCCAGGAGACGATGACCGTTTCACGTGAGAACTTCAAATTTAAATTATTTAGATTTGTTATTTCTTTCTATAAGAAGTTTGCAATATGCTAAACCAGTGTTAGCAAGTCCCAGACCAGTCGTCTTCACATCTGCAGTCATTCATTGCACTAACAGGGCCTGAGCAGGAGCAACACTCTAGGTGTTAACTGTTCTATTCACCTAAAGGAGATCTGACTCAATCTGTTAGTGCTGCTCAGTGACAACCGTTGTGCTTTATCCAGGAGATCGCGATGGGAGTCACCGGCCTGGATAAGATCAAAACCCTGCAGCGAAACCCGGCTAACATCAGAAATCTGTGCATCCTGGCACATGTTGATCACGGTAAGTTCACAGCATGTTTTCTAGACTGCGCTGTCACTGAGAATGATCCTAACTTTACATTTCACTTAGGGGTTCGAGATGACAGATAGTAGTTGGTTTTCCACAGCAGTAACAGTATCAGCGGTTTTGAAAAGAATGTTGGTAGATTGTCACACAATACTTGGATAAATGAAATCGATCCTCCATCTCATTGAATACAATGTTCACATAAACAGCATGAAGATGGGCCGAGCTTCACTCTGAACAGAATAATAGGTTAAATTTATAATAATATTTTTGAGTCACCATTATGTTAAATCCTTACCTGACATTAAAATCCCAACATTTAATTTCTAGATGCAGTGTACTGATTGACTAACAATTAAGTAATTGATTTTCTAGCATTTATTTCATGACAAACACTTTAAAAAGCTAGAGTTTTTCTTTTTGAAGACAAGCTTTCTATTTAGTTGAATTCTGTTCTATTACTATTAAATCCCTGAGGCACCCACAGAAGAGGAACCCTAGTTGTTAATGATAAATAAAATATGGAAATTAATACAACAGTGAAACAAAAACAACAATAGAACAGGGAAAACATGGATCAACAGTTCAAATTAAAAATACTGGTGATCTATAATGGTCAACTTAGAATAGAAACAGCAGAATTGCTACAGAGAGAAAATTCTGCTGTAACAGCAGCATCAACACATGAAGGTTGACACAAAATATATTGAAACAAGATTAACAATAACAACAATACTTGTAATAACACACTGTACAAGATTATGACATTAAGAAAATATACTCATGATCCAAGGGATGTGCAAATTTGTTGGCTTTTTTGTGACATGTTTGGGACATGCAGAGAGCTATGATTACAAGTTATTATGATGGTCACTAATAATCAAGGAAAGCTGACCTGATAAATAAATTTTGTAAAATAGTTTTATAAATGTATAGTTTATTTTTACTAGCCCCCTTATGAAATCTTAAGTTCTTTTCAAAAGATTTCTGAAGCGCTATTAAACAGATCAATGATTTTTCAATACAGCTTTTTTGAATATGCTAGCTTTTATTTTGGATGCTTACATTAAGCATCCAAACAACTAAATTCTCCCTCAAAACTCTCAGGATGAAAACAGATAAGAGCTAACCTTTTTATTTAGCAAAACCACCATTGTGAAATCATATTCTTTCACTTTGTAATGCTCACAGCTTGTCATCAATCAATCAAGGTAAAACTAAGGGTTGTACTATACACAGTATAAACTCATCATTAAGGGTTTGAGCTGTCACTAGAGAAAGCATCATGTCAAAAACAAAACAATTAAGTTTAGAAAGAAAACTAAGGTGAACATTATTGACTGGCCTAAACAAAGTCCTTACGTGAATCCCATTAAAAATTTGTAGGGTACATGAAGACCAGAATTCATCCAAGAAGACTGGAGGAACTTGAAAGATTGACCAAAGAAAAATGAGCTGGGATTCCTCAGCTAGAGAAAGCGTCATGTCAGGGCTTCTCAGTGCTCACTACCCAACATGTTTTAAGTGTTTCCTGCTGCTCCTTGTCGAGGTTCATTCAGAGACTTGATTTTTGTTACTGGTACAAATATACAATTCTTTCAGAGCATCCAAGATGTTTGAAGTCCAGAGTGAAATTTCCAGTCAGTGATAGTTTGCTGGTTCAATCCCCACTCCACGTGCCTCGGTCATTGAGCCCTTGGGCAAGACACTTCACCCACCTTGCCTGCTGGTGGCAGTCAGAGGGCCATAGAGATGCTGATTTTATTTTCCAGTAGATCTTGGTACAGACCCACTCTGCCAAAGGTAGCATATGCTGCTTCAATGATCATAGTGCGCAAGCTAGCCTGACATAAATTCCAGAATGTATGGAATATTGTCCAGAGGAAAATCAGACACCCGACCCAACAAGGCAGTTGAACTGGAGGCAGTTAGTAAAGCAACCAGAACACATCAGTAGAGCATGGAGCAGATCGCCTCCTTGCCATGCTTCATTGATGCAGCAAATCAATCAAAAGGAGCCCCAACCAAGCATTCAGTTCAAAGAAATGAGCATATTTTTCAGAATGCTGACATGTTTGTTTAAAATTTGTTTTATTGATCTTATGCAATATTGAAATTTTCAAAATGATATCAAATAAAAGCTTGAAATATTTCACTCTGTAATAAATCTACCGTATATATTACAAGCTGTACTTTCTGAAATTAGTCAGTCATCTAGAATTTTTTTACAGATATTCTAATTTATTTTTGCTGTACCTGTACAGCTTACATTGGTTAACAAACTGAATTGAAAAACTATAAAATCCTTTGTTTATCTTGTCAGGTAAAACCACTCTGGCTGACTGTCTGGTGGCGAATAATGGGATCATATCAAGTCGACTGGCTGGGAAGGTAAGCTGGAGCAGTAGGAACCTGCTCCATTACATCAGTAATTGTTGCTTTCAGTGCCACTGAGCTCTGTGGTTTTTGTGCTGGATTTTCAGCTGAGATATCTGGACAGTAGGGAGGATGAACAGGTTAGAGGAATCACCATGAAGTCCAGCGCCATCTCTCTGCACTACAGCACAGGTACTGCAGCACTTCACAGCACAATTTCCTCAGTGGTGAAGTGTTTGCCTTAAATGCCTTAGTAAGTCCCACCTGAGTAATTTGAGGATACTCTGTGTTTTCTTATGAATTACTTTGTCTATTTTAGTGAGTTACCCGCACTGTCTATGTATGTTTTACCCTTTTTATTGCTTTTACAAATCAGTCATGACCAACATTTGTTTTTGACAAAAACATTACAAAAATCCATTTAATGTGGAACTGATTTTAACCAAATCATACCAATTAAATAAAATATGTAACTTAAAATAAATGATTGCATTGATTCATCATTATTCCTTGACTACCATTACAGCATGAAGACTGAAGAACACTCTAACCAATCTGAGAAAAGGTTATTGAAAAGTATAAGTCAGGAGATGGATGCAAAAAAAATCTCTAAGGCCCTGAACATCCCCTGGAGTTCAGTTAACTTCATCATCAAGACATGGAAGTAATGTGATCCATATATCTGCCTAGGTCTGACCGTCAACACTGGTGTTGGTCAAGTTACTTGTAAATAGTAATTAGTTACTAATTACTGATTACTTCCCCAAGTAATCTAGCTTACTGATTACTTATTTTTAAAATTATTTACTTTGCTAATTATTTTACTTTGTTACTTTTGTTTTGCAATTGTAATTCCATGCTTGTTACCTGAAAAAAGGAATTGAATTGCAGTAATGCGTTACTGCCCATCACTGGCTCTCACAACCTGAATGACTATAAAGAAGGAGACTAGTCAGAAAAGACACCAGGTCACCATGACAACACTGAATGAGTTACAAGCTTCCACAGCTGAAATGGAGAGACTCTGCAGTGTTGTTCAGGTTCTTCACCAGTTGAAGCTTTATGGGAGCGAGGCAATGAGAAAAAACTCAGATCTGGACTCAACTAGAGCTTACCAAAAGGCACGAGGAAAGAGACTGTATGGTCAAGAGGAAGAAAGATCTGTGGTCCTTTTGGGCATCAGGCCAAGATGCCACAAACAATGCAAATCATCTAAAACAGTGGTCCCCAACCTTTTTAGTCGCGCGGACCATGGGGTGGGGGGGTACGCGTCGTAAGTATCGAGTCGGGGGTGCGGGGGGGTTAGGGCTAACCCCCTCGTTTTTTGCGGGGGTTACATTCCAAAAAGAACCCGCAATAGGCGAAATCCGCGAAGTAGGAACCTTTATTTTTTTACAATTATTATACAATGAAATATTCCATAATACATTGAAACCAAAGAACAAAACCTTTTTACAGGCCCAAACAATTGATTAACAAATAAAAAGTACTGTATGAACAATTTTTTTGTTTTACAAATAACTACTGTACTGTAAAATAATAGTTTTAATATGAACTGAAGGCGGATTCCCGTGCCCGAATTGTGGAGATCAGCGCGGCCCCACCGCGACCTGAGTTATTGGATTAGAACGGGAGAAAATAAAAAATGATTATGAAAAAAAACAAAGTACAGTAGCACAAATAGTGACTCACGTGTATTTCACTGCTCTTCTGACTGAGCCGCTGCAGCCTGACTCCGCTCTGTAGCGGTTTTTTGTTTTCTTCTAAAGTTCCCGGTGCTGGTGTGTTTTTTCGAGAGAAGAACATTGTTATCGGTAGCTGTTGTCACTCTTTTTTCTTCTGAGCAAAAAAGATTCTTTTAAACCGACATGCCACCATCGATTATGTTAAATTTGGCAAGCTGTTTTATGTATGTGTACATATTATATCGCAACGTTGTTGACACACAGGTAGAGAAGAAGCAGAGAGACTGTTTAGCCAATAAGAATGCAGAACACAATGCACGATGCAAATCCGCGAAGCAGTGAGACCGTGAAAGGTGAACCGCGAAATAGCGAGGGTTCACTCTACTCCGATGTTGTTTTGCTACTCATTCTGCTGCAAGTTGGCTCAATTTTGACGCGCAAGATGTAACCGGTAAAATCTGGTTTAGGATTTTCTAAATAAAAGATCTGGAAGTAGTTCATTATTTCTTGCGCGGCCCAGTACCAATTGGCCCGGTGGTTGGTGACCACTGATCTAAAACACACCATCCCCGTTATGAAACATGGTGGTGGGAGCATCATGCTGTGTGGATGCCTCTTCGCAGCAGGTCCTGGAAGGCTTTTAAAGGTAGGAGGTCAAATGAAAGCAGCGAAATCCTGGAGGACAGTTTGTTTCTATCTGCCCGAGAACTACAGTTTCAGAGACGATGACTCAAAGTATCCAGCTAAGACTGCACACAGATGGCTGAAGACAACAAGGTGGAGGCTGTGGAGTGACCCAGTCAAAGTCCACACCTGTTTGCAGGAGATCTTCCCCTCCCCAAACCTAACAGAGGAAGAGCAGTTAGCAGAAAGAATGGAGGAAAAGTGCAGCGTCTGTCCAGATGAGCCTGACTGAGGCTTGCTGGGATGGCAGCTAGAGGAGCGGATACTAGATACTGACTGGAATTAAATTCAATTCAAAAATCAAATCCTTTATTTTTCCTAAGGGAAGTTAACCAGGGCTATAACTCATGTCATCCAGGTATCTTCAAAGTGTCATTGTAGATTTTGATGCTGTGGACAAGAAAGATGTCCAGTAGCAGTCAGTCAAAGAGATGTTGAAGTCAGGGATATGGTCTTTGATCATCATGATTGTCTGAACTTCCTCCTCTGTCTCTGCTTCCATGAAGCTCTTTTTCCATTTTTCTGGGATTTGGGGTCAAATTTCAGGTTTTATATAAGGTTTTGAGATGCTAATCAGCTGCTCCAGATTTGTTGTGGTGGAACGGGAGGTTCGTTGGTACTTTCATGTCAATACGGATCAGTCTCTTTGAGGAATGTTTCAATCAATCAATCAGCTTTTATTGTCAATTCCTCTTACATGTCCAGACATACAAGGGAATCGAAATGACGTTTCTCACTATCCCACAGTGATACAAGACAGGGCGTTACTAACATTGAGTAACAATAAAAGACACAGTCTAACTAAAATTATCCTAAGTAATTAATAAATAGATGTACAATAACTAGACATATAGCGTAAAAAGTTTTACAACTGAGAATGTATATGTATATATATAAGTATATAGAGATGTACAGATAAAAAAGTGGTTGCAGTTGTGCAAGGTTCTGGGTTTCTTCTTCTTCATCTTCTTGGCCGCTTTGATGCTGAGGGGAGGGATGTCAGCATCCTCACAGCCTGGTGGATGAAACTGTTGGAGAGTCTGGTGGTGCGGGAGCAGAGGCTTCTATATCTTTTCCCGGAGGGCAGGACACTGAACAGTTTGTGGGCAGGATGATTTACATCTCCCACAATCGTGACCGCTTTCTGGGTGAGTCGGGTGGTGTACAGGTCTTGCAGGGCGGGGAGTGGGGCACCAATGATCTTGGAGGCTGTTTTCACAATGTGCTGCAGGGCTTTTCTGTTCTGTTCTGTGCAGCTTTCGCCCCACACTGTGATGCAGCTAGTCAGGGTGCTTTGTATGGTGCCTCTGTAGAAAGTGCTCAAGATGGGTGGTGAAGCACTTGCCTTCTTGAGCTTGCGCAGGAAGTAGAGGCGTTGTTGGGCCTTCTTCACAAGTGATGTGGTGTTGGTGGTCCAGGAGAGGTCTTCACAGATGTGCACCCCAAGGAATTTTGTGCTGCCTACTCTCTCTACTGCAGCGCCATCTATGGTCAGTGGTGGGTGTTCGATACGGCCCTTCCTGAAGTCCATAACAATCTCCTTGGTTTTGCTGACATTTAGCAAGAGGTTGTTGTTGCTGCACCACTTGGTCAAAAGATGGACCTCCTCCCTGTAGTGGGTTTCATTGCCCTTGGTGATAAGGCCCACAAGAGTTGTGTCGTCTGCAAACTTCACTATATGGTTGGAGGTGTGGGTTGTTGTGCAGTCATGTGTCAGCAGGGTGAAGAGCAGAAGACTGAGCACACAGCCCTGGGGGGCGCCTGTGTTCAGGGTAATACTGCTCGAGGTTAAGTTGCCAACCCGTACTGCTTGAGGCCTCTGAGTGAGGAAATCTAGCAGCCAGTTGCAGAGGAAGGTGCTAATCCCCAACTTGTCCAGTTTGCAGATAAGTTGTTGTGGTATTATGGTATTGAATGCTGAACTGAAGTCAATGAACAGCATTCTCACATAAGAGTCCTTTTTGTCCAGGTGGGTGAGGGCAGTGTGGAGGGCAGAGCAGATTGCATCCTCTGTGGATCGTTTTGCTCTGTATGCAAACTGAAAAGGGTCCAGGGTAATGGAAAGGTTGCACTTGACGTGGGCCATGACTAGCCGTTCAAAGCACTTCATGATAATGGATGTCAGTGCCACTGGACGGTAGTCATTGAAGCAGGATGGAGAGGATTTCTTTGGCACTGGTATAATGGTTGCGGTTTTGAAAAGTGATGGAACAATGGCTTGTTCCAGGTAGATGTTAAAGACATTGGTGAAGACATCTTTTAGCTCCTCTGCACAGTCTTTCAACACACGACCTGGGATGTTGTCTGGTCCCGCTGCTTTCCGGGGGTTGATTCTGGCCAGTGTCCTCTTCACCATGTCGGCTGAGAGGCGAAGGATCTGGTCATGAGGGGGGGGGGTTCTTCTCTGGGCATGTGTTGTTTTGTGCTTCAAAGCGTGCGAAGAAGCTGTTCAGATTGTTCAGCAGTACCTTCCAGTTAAATGTCAGATTCCAGTACCTTGTTGAATCTAGGCCACGAATAATTAAGGCAGTTCTGAAAGCAAAAGGGAGTCCAACCAGGTACTAGCAAGGTGTACCTAATAAAGTGGCCGGTGAGTGTATGTTGGAAGTTCAAAGGTCATACTTTAAAGAATTTATAGCAACTTTAATGGAGATGATAAAGAGATCCAGAACTTTTTACTTCACTGACCAAACAAAAATAGCTGAAAGGTGTTAATGTCACACACCAAATAAAGACTGTTTCATGTTTGTTTTCAAAATCTAGCCTTGACAATATTCTGACATTCTTTTAGAATAAAATGAACAATAAATGTTCACCACACATTTACTGCTCTTTCGGTGTCATCAGTTGTGGCAAGCAGCACCAATGTGTCATGTTTAATCATTTTCTGATGAACATGGACAATATTTAAAGTTTCTAAATGGGTTTGGTATTCCATGTGTACCCAGGCAACCAGGAGTACCTTCTAAATCTGATCGACTCTCCTGGTCATGTCGACTTCTCCTCTGAGGTTTCCACAGCGGTGCGGCTGTGTGATGGAGCCATTGTGGTTGTAGATGCTGTTGAGGGTGTGTGCCCACAGGTAAACCTGTTCACACTCTTCGTGCACTAAACATTCCTGACTGAAGAGAATATTGCAGTTACAACATGTGTTGTGTTTAGACCCAGGTTGTCCTCCGACAGGCCTGGCTTGAGAACATCAGGCCTGTTCTGGTCATTAATAAGATGGACAGGCTCATTATGGAGCTGAAGCTCACCGCTCTGGAAGCATACACGCACCTGCAGAAGATCCTGGAGCAGGTCAGAAGCTTAACTCTTTAAGACCAGCTTTGTTCATTCTGTGGATGAAGACTATGTATTATCATCTTGTTCTCTGTAGGTCAATGCTGTCACAGGGACTCTGTTCACGTCTAAAGTGCTCGAAGAGCGAGCGGAAAAGGTGAAGGAGGAGGTGAACAGGGACAAGGACCCAAGTGGAGATCAGGTTTATGACTGGAGTGCTGGACTGGAGGATGCTGACGACTCTCACCTCTACTTTTCTCCTGACCAAGGAAATGTGGTGTTTGCCAGCGCCATAGATGGATGGGGTTTCAGGTCAGGTCATTCTGAGGAATAAAAATATTCAGTTCATATTGTTTCACTCAGTGTCCTGGGTACCCTGGTTAGAGATTTGCAAAGATCCTGCAAATAAATATATATTTTATTGTAGCATAATTTTTTACCAAAATTCTTTATTTTCATGAAATTACATATAGCACAAGTATTTATCCAACACGGGCTGCACAGTGGCGCAGTTGGTAGCACTGTTGCCTTGCAGCAAGAAGGTCCTGGGTTCGATTCCCGGCCGGGGTCTTTCTGCATGGAGTTTGCATGTTCTCCCTGTGCATGCGTGGGTTCTCTCCGGGTACTCCGGCTTCCTCCCACAGTCCAAAAACATGACTGTCAGGTCAATTGGTTTCTCTAAATTCTCCCTAGGTGTGAGTGTGTGTGTGCATGGTTGTTTGTCCTGTATGTCTCTGTGTTGCCCTGCGACAGACTGGCGACCTGTCCAGGGTGAACCCCGCCTCTCGCCTGGAACGTAGCTGGAGATGGGCACCAGCAACCCTCCCGACCCCATTAGGGACAAGGGTGAACAGAAAATGGATGGATGGATGGATTTATCCAACACTTCTTAACAGCTAGAACTGGGAGGCAGAGTTCTCCTTGCATATAGTATCTGTAGATCACATGAAGCAGGAGAGTCAAACTTATTCAGGGTCTCACCCAGAAAACTGGCTCAGCCCGGTGGTAGGGCAGAAATCCAGCCATTTTTTTTTACTTACATTTTTTTTAAAGCTGACAGTAAATTTTTAAAATATAATTAAATAATCATGTTATTGGAAGGGGGGCAAGTAAAGCCTTGTGGCCAAACAAGCTTATAATACACTGGGGGAAACCCTGATCAATTTCAATTTGGGTAACATCTAGTTAATGCGTTCCCAACGTTTTCTTCTGAGCCCCCCTATGGATTACAATGAAAATCCCCCCAAAAAAGACAAAAAAATCAACTGGGCACACACAGCATTCAACCAGACATAAACCTATACACATATTTTGTTTTCAAACTCCTCTGAAGTTTATTTCACGCTTCAGGTTGCAACAAAACACATAACAAATCATCTTTGCAGTGAAACGCTTTTGTGTAACTGTTTTTTTTAGTTCTATACTGTAGAAGAGTATTATTTGCTGTCAGTGCTATTTCAAACATATTTCTTTTTTTTATTTGTAACAATATTCAACTTTGCTATCATCAATACATTTAAAAAAAGCCTCTGTGCAAAATGGGGTTAAAACATGAACAGCTCCCTGAGAGGTTTTTTTTTTTTTTCTTAATTCCTGCAATGGCGCGCCCCACACTTTGGGAACCACTGAGTTAATGATTGTCCTCAAGGACAGTTATACAATGTATTGATAAAACTTGTTAGCAAAATTACAGTCACATAACTTTCTGCATTTGATGAGTATTTATGAAACTTAAGGAAACATGTAAAGTTTCTCTGTCTTGATGACCAACAGGCCACAGTTCCAGCAGATCCTAATCTCGGATCAGGATCCGAGATTAGGACTCTGTTGTGCTGACTAACTCTTAATGTTTGACATGTTTAAGGAAATGTAAAAAATCCAAAGTGCTGCTGGAATGTTCTATATGAAAATCTTGTTCTAGTTTAATGGTCAAACATTGTTTCACTTTATTCTTTCTTTATCTTAATGAAATAAGGTAAAATGTTGATCAGATATCAGTAATCTTGATGATGTCTATTGTTTGTGTTTTGCAGCATTCAGCATTTTGCCCACATATACAGTCAGAAGATGGGGATCAGGACTGAGGTGCTGCTGAAAACCTTGTGGGGAGACTTCTATCTCAACACAAAAATTCAGAGAATCATGAAAGGCGCTCAGGTAATGTAAATTCTTCAGTATTGTTTTTTATGTTCTTGTTACACTGTTAATGCGTTTTATTGTCAACATGGTTTTAAAATGAGTCAGAACGTACCTGGATAATGAGCATTAGAAAATTCCAACTGGAAGTCCTATTGATAAGTCAATGTTGTCCTAGATCCTCAGTGAAGCTCTGCAATCTTTCCTCTAGTCAGTCAGACCTATCCTCCAGTCAGACTTGCTCTCGTGTTTTTCTGCAGACCAAAGGAAAGAAGCCGCTGTTTGTGCAACTTGTGCTGGATAACATTTGGAGTTTGTATGATGCAGTCATTACTAGAAGGTGAGTTAAATGTCAGATTCCAGCTGTTAGTAATGACACCATAGGAATTTTACCCAAAGAAATACAGTTAGGAAAATAAGTATTTGAACAACCTATGACTTTTCAAGTTCTCCCACTTCAAAATCATGGAGGGGTCAGAAATTCTCATCTTTGGTGCATGCCCACTGTGAGAGACATGAACTAAAAAAATCCTGAAATCATAATGTGTGATTTTTTAATAATTTATTTGTGTTACTGCTGCAAATAAGCATTTGAACACCTGCCAATCAGCAAAATTCTGGCCCTCAAAGACCTGTTAGTCCTCCTCTAAAAGATTCACCTCCACTCCACTTATTAACTAGAAGCACCGGTTTGAGGTTGTAACTGAATAAAGACTCCTGTCCACCCCACACAATCAGTAAGACTCCAACTACTAAACATGGGTAAGACCAAAGAGCTGTTGAAAGTCACCAGAGACTAAATTGTAGAGCTTCACAAGGCTGGAAAGGGTTAGAGGGCAATTGCCAAACAGCTTGGTGAAAAAAGATCAACTGTTGGAGCAATTATTAGAAAATGGAAGAAGATAAACAAAAACATATCAATGAACCTAAGAAAGGAGAGGATGACCGGGGCCATTTATAGCAAGATTTTGGGGAACAACCTCTTTCCCTCATTTAGAGCATTGAAGATGGGTCGTGGCTGAATCTTCCAACATGACAATGACCTGAAGCTCACAGCCAGCATACCCAAGGAGTGGCTCCATAAGAAGCTTATCAAGGTTCTGGAGTGGCCTAGTCCATCTCCAGACCTACACCCTATAGAAAATCTTTGGAGGAGCTCAAACTCCGTGTTTCTCAGCGACAGGACAGAAACCTGGCTGATCTAGAAAATATCTGTGTGGAGGAATGAGCCAATATCCCTGTTGCAGTGTGTGCAAACCTGGTGAAAAACTACAGGAAACAATCGACCTCTGTAATTGCAAACAAAGACTACTATACCAAATATTAACATTGATTTTCACAGGTGTTCAAATACTTATTTGAAGCAGTAACACACAAATAAATTATTTTTAAAATTATACATTGTGATTTTCAGATTTTTTTAGGGGAGGCCATGTACCTAAAATGAAAATTTTAGACCCCTCCATGATTTCTAAGTGGGAAAATTTGCAAAGTCACAGTCTGTTCAAATACTTATTTTCCTCACTGTAGGAAAATACAATGAGGTCAGGTCTGTTTTAGAAAGCATGAGGCCAGAGACATGTCCACAGTGGACATGATCGTTCCCCCCCTTTGCAGAAGTGTAATTCAGGTAAAGCGAACCTCCAACCTTATTAGTCAACATTAAGGCAAAGAAGATGAGAAAAAATATTTTGAATGAGTCATACATCTGGCTTCAAAGTTCTTGTACTTGCGTATTGAGGTTTAAATGGCCAGGCTCTTGATTGTCTTTGTCAGCTTTTAACTAAATTCTGAGATGCTCGCAGCCTTCGTCCCCAAACTCTGAATCTCTTGGTTGTTCCACGTGTACTGCTGAGAACTAAAGGGGGCAGGGCTTTTCAGTCAGTTTGCCCCAAGCTGTGGTACTTACACACTAGGTCCATGAAGTTATTTGCGGGTAACCACAGACAAGTTGATGATAAAGCCCAAGGGTTTGAGGAGCACTAAATTGCTTTATTCCTATACTTTGGGACAGATTGCCATTTTTAATCTACCTGTTTTATTGAAATAGAAGAGTAGTCAAATAGGACAGCTGAACCTTTTTGCCTCCAACGCTCCTGGATGGTATCATGTGAAAATGTCTGTTATGTTTGTGTGAGCAGAGACAAGCAGAAAGTGGAAAAGGTGATGACCTCACTTGGGATAAAGGTGATGACAAGGGACCTGCGTCACTCTGACCCAAAAGTTCTCCTCTTTGCTATCTGTAACCAATGGTTACCAGTTTCCAAGGCTGTCCTCTGTATCCTCCTCTTTTGATCTCTGATCCTACCTCAACTGTTCCCTATTTATGTTAGTCTGCCTCATTGGAGCATTTCCAAAGTTGGCTGAACATTTTGATTTCAGTTTGCTTTAACAAAGACTCCAGCAATGGTGTGTGAGAAGCTTCCCAGTCCTTTAGAGATGACAGCAGAGAAAGTGGAGAAGCTGATGAGTGTTGGAACCCGTCGATTTGATTCACTGCCTGAAAGGACGCAAGAACTGAAGACAGGTGAACCCACGCACGCACACCCCCCCCCCGCCCCCCCCCCCCCCCCCCCCACACACACACAATTTAAAGTAGTGAAGCTTCTGCATTATATTCATCTCATACTATAATGGCCTTCTGATATTTTTTGTGTGTGAAAATTTAATAGAAAAAGAATACAAGAATTTATTTTTTTTTACATTAAAAATGGCAAGGTTACATTTATTAATAAGTGGTCTCTAGAATGAATACAGCATATTAAAACAGCATTTACAGATAACCTGGCTTTTATAGAGAAAAAAATGCTTTTAAAGACATGAGAAGAGGTGGGATTAATAGGAACATTACTTAAAGCAATACCATTCAAGAAAAGTAAAAAAGTAGTCATCCAAAAATTAGGCCGGGTATTATGTTCCTTCCACTTCTAACTCGAACATTTAGAAATCCTTTTGTAACTAATGCTATCAGATTGTTTTGCAACAATATGTTTGCAAAGCTTCTTTGCTTTAACCCATCATGAGATGTTCCTTTTGTGACACCTTGATAACAACTAAGTCCTTTACACATCATCAGTTTTGACTGAACTAGTTGAAATTCATGTACACTGTCAAAGGCCAGAATGATTTTCTGATGACCTATAGATTTCAGCTGCTGTATTGACCAGGGTTTCTGCGTGGTAGTGAAAGGTAATAAAAGGTAGTAAATTAAATTAGCTCAAATTAAGGCCAGCAAAAGGTAGTAAAGGGTAACAAATAGAATTTGACTTGGTAGTAAATTGTTAAAAAAAATAATTTCATGACCCCTTCAATATATTTAGAATTTCACATTGATGCTGACTTTTTGTTTTAAGTTCATTTACCTATAAAATCTGTATTAAAAATTATAACTAGAAAATTTCGGAAGAAATTTAGCCGGGGCCTGCCAAGGCGCGCCCGTCGGGCTTGGGCCCGGCGTCGTCACGCCACAAATCGGCGTCGACGCCAAAGAACGCCGCAACGTAATCAGTGGCACGCGGAGAACCGCAAGAACATTAAGCGAGGCGGACGTGCACCATTCGGTACGATTTAAAATGTTGTCAAGGCTTTTATTTTGGAAGTTTTGTTAAACTTCATTTCAAAGGGCCAAACTAATCCCATGCGTAATAGTCCTTGGGTTAAAATAGTTATATAATGCTCAAAACACAAGTAGCTGATGTAAAAATATTCAATGCTTTTATTTTGAAATTTTCAGTATGCTTCATTACGTCATGTAAAAATATTCAAGGCTTTTATTTTGAAATTTTCAGTATGCTTCATTATAAAGTTCTGAACTAATACCATGTGTAACAGTGCTTTGGATGAAAAAGTCAAATAAAGCCAAAAAGAGCAATTACATCATGTAAAAATATTCAAGGCTTTTATTTTGAAATTTTCAGTATGCTTCATTTTAAAGTTCTGAACTAATACCACGTGTAAGAGTGCTTTGGATGAAAAAGCCAAATAAAGCCAAAAAGAGCAATTACGTCATGTAAAAATATTCAAGGCTTTTATTTTGAAATTTTCAGTATGCTTCATTTCAAAGGGCCAAACTAATACCATGTGTAACAGTGCTTTGGATGAAAAAGTCAAATAAAGCCAAAAAGAGCAATTACATGATGTAAAAATATTCAAGGCTTTTATTTTGAAATTATTATTATGCTCCATTTTAAAGTTCCAAACTAATCCCATGTGTAACAGTGCTTTGGATGAAAAAGTCAAATAAAGCCAAAAAGAGCAATTACGTCATGTAAAAATATTCAGGGCTTTTATTTTGAAATTTTCAGTATGCTTAATTTTAAAGTTTAAAACTAATCCCATGTGTAACAGTTACTGAGTTAAATCAGTTATATACAGCCCATAGCAGCGGGTAGTTCTAAAGGCCAGTTCTCAGTCCTGATCTGTTTCAACTGAGGATAGATAGAACTACAGCGATGCGTATTTGTAGTCCAAATCAGCAGCCAATAGCCTCTTGAGTTCCGTTGCTATGGTAAATAATGGTCTCAGCAGGTGTGAGCTGTGAGCTCTGAGCTCTCAAACACACTTTGTGTGTTTGAGCAAACACGTTTTACTGAAAAAAAGCATTGGAAACAAATCCTTCTTGTTCGGGAACCGTAATACATATTCGAAAAGCGTTTCGAGCGTATGAGAGGGCAATGTGTCTTCTGCGATAGTCCCGAGATTCATATCTGTACCTCACTCAGAGCATTTACAGTGATGAGAGAAAGAAATGTTGTGCCCAGATCTGAAATTCTATTCAAATACATGGGAGAGAGCCTCAGACAGCCTCAGAAAATCCTGTCGCATGACTTTGCTCTGAAGCACCGTGACAGAAAACCGTACGGTCTAGATAAATTTCGAAAACATTTTACCGGAGCAGACAGGCGTATCAATGTCAGGACCGATTTTGATACTAATCGTGCGATATTTGTGGGCGTGATGGCGATTTCAAAAATGATTTGGGCTAAAAAAGTTGTCTTCATCTCTCACTCTAAGCAGCCAGAGACGCACTCTAACTTTAGGAAAAATGAGAAACTTTGGGTCGCTTAGAGGCAAATTGTGGACAAACCGTAACTGGTATCGACGAGCCGTCTTCACTTTCGAAGAGATCACAGACGTATCTACAAAATGAAATTTGAATGGCATTTCTAGGTGAATTTGTGACGACACAGCAAATCCTCAAAAATAGGGTATTTCTAGGATTTTTCCCATTGACTTATAATGGGGTTTTTTTTGTAGTTTTTTGCGAATTATGTCGCCACGTTAAGCCCAAATCCCACCAAAAATAATAGCTCCAATTTCTGCACGTTTTGATACCTCATTTGTAGGTGTGCACCCAGCGGTACGAGCCGCATTAACGGTTACGGAAGAAAAATAAAGAATAATACTTAAAGAGACGGAAGAAAAATAAAGAATAATACTTAAAGAGACGCTTCTCTCCGACAATAGTAATAGGTTCCTGCCATTGCTTTGCATGGCAGGCCCCAACTACTCCCAGGACCTGATCTGACGTTGATAGACTCGATTGGTTCGGCTGTCCGATCTGCTGTGCGCATGCGTAGTGTTGGAAGCGCTTAACGTGTTGGGACTAGCGAGTCATTTTGCGCCTCACCATGAGAAAATGTAAGTTTTCATGACTTTGGCTCGATAACCAGGTGACAGAGAAGCGCTTTGTAAAATATGCAGGAAAAATATATAAACATGACCTTGTGACTGTGATCAAATCAACCTGAGCGGAGCATCTACCATTCATTAGCTGCGGATTCCTGCGCAAGGGAGCAGATCCCCATTTCGTTTTTTGATGCGACACGAAGAGATGCAACTTCAAGCTCAGCTATAAGCACAAGTACTACCGTCACAAGTCAACAGTAAGCATCATCACCAGCAACGCGATTGGTAGCGCTGACAGGCAGCAGACCTTACTGACACTATTAACCTCAGAGCTGTGCTTCTCTGGCGCCTGAAGACCGCTGCTACTAACATAAGTTAAATAACATCACCAGCTGCAACACAAACAGATGGCAGAGAGAACATGGGCAAAAATAAAAATTCTACTGCAATTTTAGGAAAAGCAGTAAAACCTTTACCCGTACAGCATTCATCAGCTGATAACATACAAGGATTAGAACTTGGAGCCCAGAAAAACTACCTTAGCAACTACTTTTTAGACTCCTATACAAACCAGAAAAGGAATTAGACAAGAGGATACTTACTTATACTTATCTACCAACCCTGAATAGGAGTATCTAGTTTATTTACTTTGGATCAACATTATTAGCTTTTTCTTCTTTTGTTCTTTCCTTTAGTATGTTATTGTGTTTGTATTTCCTTCTAATTCCTGTAAAGCACTTCCTGTATTGCCTTGTTGCTGAAAACGTGGTACATAAATAAAAATTACCTTATCTTATTGTTTACAAGCAGAAATTTCACAAATGTGCTGATGAGAAAAGCTGATTTGTTTACTTGCCATCCGTAGCCACGTTGCCACGGTAGAACTATCCGGTTAACATAATGAAACCTAGAGATGTAGATGTTGTTAATTCAGCGCTATGCGCAATAAAATAACGCAGAAAAACCGTTAAAGAACAACTCAAAACCACTTTTTTCTCGCTTTCTGTGTCAGCTATGCTACACGTAGACTCGTTGCCATAGCAACTGACAGCAGTGAAACTTTACCTATCTGGATTCCACACCAACAGTGTTAAGTTTTTAACACAGCAGTTTTTCATAGTAAACATATTTCTAAAGGTGCTATTGACAAGACCTTTTCACCCAATGTTGGTAACCCTATTCTATATATGAACCTAAGTAATCCATATATAGGAAGAAACCAAAGCAAAATGTGTGTAATATTGTGAAATGACATGGAAAAAGTATTGAACACACACAGAAAGGGAGGTGCAAAAAGGCATGGAACGTTAATCAGGGTTTATACAGAAATTCCAGAGTTGAATTTAGTACCTTTTACTACCTCTACAATATTTTTACTAAGATGCCTTAGCGGCGCCCAAAATGGCTGCGGCTGCATGGGCTCTCGACAACTTGCCAGTATTTGAGCAAAATACGCCGCCTAAAACGCTACAAACTTTGCATCCACTCAGTAAGTTAGCATATGATCGCCAGCGTCTGCTGGAATTACGATCATCAAGTGATTTCGGACTCATAAATACGACTACTCTGGAGTGTTTACGTGATCTCGGAGTGCTACGGAGGCAAGACCCAGCGGCCCACGGCGCAGCGGACTCGCCTAGCAGCACTAGCCGGAGGAGGAGAAAGCGAAGGCGGTGCAACCGGCAGCGGAAGCGCGGCTGTCGAAGTGGACTAACAGCTAAGCTAAACGCTAACCCCCACAGATCGCCGCTTCCGTCCATCTTCCTCTCCAACGTCCGCTTTCTGGACAACAAAATAGACCATCTGCAACTAGAACTGTCTTCAAAGAGAGAGCTGAGGAACTGCTGCGCTCTCATTCTGACGGAGACATGGCTCAACTCGACCATACCGGATAACATTGTTAGTCTGGGGGGGCTCGCTACATTCCGCGCAGACAGGAGCAGCGCTCTCAGCGGTAAAACCCGAGGAGGGGGGCTGTGTATTTACATCAATAACAACTGGTGTAAAAATGCCATGACTGTCGCCAGTTACTGCTCCCCGGACATCGAGCTTCTGACTGTTAACTGCAGACCATTCTACCTGCCCAGGGAGTTTACTGTGGTTAGCATCACTGCTGTGTATGTGCCCCCCAGTGCTAACACTAAAGAGGCTATGAGTGTTCTCTACCGGACCATCAGTGATTTGCAATCCTCACACACAGAGGGCGTTTTCATCATTGCTGGGGATTTTAACCAGGCCAACATGAAGACTGTTCTCCCTCACTTCAACCAATATGTGGATTTTCCAACCAGGGGAGTGAATACTCTAGACTTGGCCTACACCAACATCAAAGAAGCATTCAGAGCAGCCCCCAGTCCCCACCTTGGCTCTTCAGACCACCTATCTGTTATGCTAATTCCTGCATACAAGCCCCTGCTGATCAGAACAAAACCTACAGTGAAGCAGGTGAGAAAGTGGACTGAGGGGCCATGGAGGCACTTCAGGACTGTTTTGAGTGCTCTGACTGGGAGATGTTCAAGGCAGCAGCCACTTACAACGACCAGATCAACATCGATGAGTATGCCATGACTGTGTCAGCCTACATCAACAAGTGCACAGAGGACGTCAGCATCACTAAGAACATTATCACCGGGGCCAACCAAAAACCCTGGATGACTAAGGAGGTGCGTGAAATGCTAAAAGCACGGAACTCAGCCTTCAAGTCTGGCGACAAGGAGGCACTGAGGACAGCGAGAGCCAACTTGAATCGTGCTATCAGGTTAGCAAAGCGAACCCACAGTCGAAAAATACAGGAGTTCTTCCACGACACCAGCAACACCAGAAGTATGTGGCAAGGCATAAAGGCGATCACAGACTACAATCCATCCTCCCCCCCAGTGGGTGAAATTGATGCTGACTTTCTAAATGGACTCAATAACTTCTTTGGGAGGTTCGAGGCACTGAACAGTACTCCGGCAAAGAAAACTGTTCCCCACCAGGAAGAGGAGGCACTCTGCCTGGACACAGCCGATGTGTTGAAGACTTTGAAAAGAGTCAACCCACGGAAGGCCCCAGGCCCCGACAACATACCTGGGCGGGTGTTCAGGGAATACGCAGGTCAGCTGGCTGGTGTCCTAACAGACATTTTTAACACCTCACTGGACCAAGCCACAGTGCCAGCCTGTCTCAAAACTGCCTCCATCATTCCAGTGCCAAAGAAACCTCAAGTCACCTCTTTCAACGATTACCGGCCTGTGGCACTGACTCCCATCATGATGAAGTGCTTTGAAAGGCTGGTAAAAGAACACATCGTCTCCAGACTCCCCTCCACATTCGACCCATTCCAGTTTGCCTACCGCCGAAACCGCTCCACTGAGGACGCTATCTCCTCCGCCCTACACCTGAGCCTGGCTCACCTGGAGGAGAAGAACACTCGTGCGGATGTTGTTCCTGGACTTCAGCTCAGCGTTCAACACAATCATCCCACAGCATCTGGCAGAAAAACTGGGACACCTGGGCTTCAGCACCCCCCTGCGCAACTGGCTGCTAGACTTCCTCACCGACAGACCTCAGTCAGTCCGGATCGGACAACACACCTCCGATGTCATCACCCTCAGCACAGGCTCCCCTCAGGGCTGCGTCCTGAGCCCTCTGCTGTTCACTCTGATGACACACGACTGTGTCACCAGGTTCGCCACCAACCACATCGTGAAGTTCGCGGACGACACAACGGTGGTGGGCCTCATCAGAGACGACAACGACCTGGACTACAGAGAGGAGGTGGAGCAGCTGGTGGACTGGTGCAGAGACAACAGCCTGATCCTGAACGTTGACAAGACGAAGGAGATGATCGTCGACTTCAGGAAGAACCGGCCCAGCCACGCTCCACTGCTCATCGACAGCTCGGCTGTGGAGGTGGTCAGCAGCACCAAATTCCTGGGGGTGCACATCACTAACGACCTCACCTGGACTGTGAACACCACGTCTCTGGTCAAGAGGGCACAGAAACGTTTGTATTTCCTGCGGAGGATGAGAAGAGCACACCTGCCCCCGCCCATCCTCAAGAGGTTCTACAGAAGCACCATAGAGAGCATTCTGACCAGCTGCCTCTCTCTGTGGTGTGGAGGCTGCAGCGCCTCCGACTGGAAGAACGTGAGGAGAGTGGTGCGGACAGCAGAGAGGATCATCGGGGCCCCCCTTCCCTCCATTCAGGACATTTCATCCCAGCGCTGCGTGTCCCGAGGCCGAAACATCATCAGTGACCCCTCACACCCCCACCATGGACTGTTCTCCCTGCTGCCCTCTGGAAAGAGGTTCCGCAGCATCCGGTGCAGGTCCACCAGGTTCCGAAACAGCTTTTTCCCACTTGCCATCAGACTGCTCAACTCTTAACTGGACTGCACTCAAAAACTGGTCTCCACTTTATACCTTGCACATGTACAGAGCTAAATAACTTATATTTTACTGTCATTCCTGCACTTTATATTTTATATTTAGATTTATATTCATATTTTATACTATATTTTATTTTATTCTGGAGTAACCTCACAACATTGGAAGCTCAAAACATTGTCCTGAGCCGTATGCAACGAAATTTCGTTCTGTATACAACCTGTGCATGCAAAATGACAATAAAGTCAGTCTAAGTCTAAGAACACAAAATCAAGCAGCAAGCTCTTTTGGGGGAGTGGTGAATTTATCGGCCAGTTGATTTATCAGCACAGATTTTCTTTATTTTGGGAGATCTGTGATTGGCCGAAACTTGCATGTGAAGCCAATCTTATCTACCTCAGCAAAGGTCTGAAAGTCAGCCACTGTCCTCTTCTGCTCTGCTGTGAGAGAGGTCTGACTGATGCCAAATTGAGACTGGCCCACCAGGTCATGTCTGCATGGTTGCAGTTAACAATAGTCACCCCACTGTTGCCAAAACCAATTTTCAGTGACATTTCAGACCAAAAATGTTATAGAGCAAAATCGGAATCGGCGGGTCAGGGTTCCTAACGATTGATAATCAGCAATTGGCCAGAAAACTGCGATCGGCTGATGGCTGATCCAGAACGCTGCTGCTCGTGTTCTCACTAAAACCAGGAAGATAGAGCACATAACA
Organism: Xiphophorus maculatus; assembly: GCF_002775205.1. Taxonomy (NCBI): domain Eukaryota; kingdom Metazoa; phylum Chordata; class Actinopteri; order Cyprinodontiformes; family Poeciliidae; genus Xiphophorus; species Xiphophorus maculatus. Next base: position 35,271,710 of record NC_036446.1, on the reverse strand, counting down.
CCAGTTTTAAAGTCCCTCCACTGGCTCCCTGTAGCTCAAAGAATATACTTTAAAATACTGTTGTTAGTTTATAAATCACTGAACGGCTTAGCACCACAATACATTAAAGATCTGCTGTTGTTGTATCAACCTTCCAGACCTCTCAGGTCTTCTGGTTCTGGTCTGCTCTGCATCCCCAGAACCAGAACAAAACGAGGAGAAGCAGCTTTCAGCATCTATTCACCACAAATTTGGAACAAACTTCCAGAAAACTGTAAAACAGCTGAAACACTGACTTCTTTTAAATCTCATCTGAAAACCCACTTGTTTAGAATTGTATTTGAAATGTAATCAATTACAAATTTATTGATGGAACTTGACTTAATGATTGATTCTATATTGCATTGTGATTCTGTGTTTGATATGATGTAAAGCACTTTGAAATGTCTTGCTGCTGAAATGTGCTATACAAATAAAATTTGATTGATTGATTGATTGATTGATTGGTGTAACAATGCCACCCTGGTCTCCAGTCATTGCTCTGTGGACATTGAGTTCATGATTGTGAGATGCAGATCTTTCTACCTATCCCAGGAATTCACCACCGTTATCATTTTTGCTGTCTACATCCCACCCAGTACTAACACTAAGCAAGCACTGAGTATTCTTCACCATGCCATCACTGACAGACAATCCATATACCCAGAGGGTGTTTTTATTGTTACTGGAGATTGTAACCAGGCTAACATAAAGACTAACATGAAGACAGTGGACTACCTGAGTCCACTGTCTTCATGTTAGACAGTGAACTCCACTCAACAGTGGAGTGTTGAGTCCCACTGGGATTCAACACTCCACTGCCGGATTTTGTCACTGACAAAACTCGGTCGGTTCTGTATGGGTAATAACACAATATTATTTATTTATTATTTTTTCACATATTTTTCATCTCATACCACACTGTCACGGCATGGTTACAGTTTCAACAAATATGTAAAAAAAACATTTACATATTGTTAAAGCTATAAACTGCAGCTTTAACAATGTTAACAGTGACCTTCTTTCTGCCTGTAGAGATTTTGGATGTAATGTTTTCCCATTTGGGTTGTTTTTCAGCTTTCCTCCAGTGTTCCAGTGAGATAAATGCCCCAGTCATCATTTTTGTGTCCAAAATGTTTGCTGTGGACACCAAAGCTTTGCCTCAGAAGAGACAGAGGTAAATGTGATCAATAACCTGGGTAGTGTTGATGTACAGTACAGACCAAAAGTTTGGACACAACTGTGTGTCCAAACTTTTGGTCTGTACTGTATGTCATCCAGCTCTGCCCATAAAAAAACGTGTAACTGTTAGTATTTAATATGGTATTTGGTTGGGTGAGGTTTTATTGACGCGACAATATACATTTATAGATTGAAAGGAAGCTTAGGTAGGGGTGTGACAGTCATTGTAGAGTCAGGGTGTAAAATAGAAATCAAATCCATAAAATTCTGGAACAAACAGAGTCTGAGTGTTCAGTCCTGCGTCCTGAGCAGGACAAGTTGAAAGTAATTTCTAGCAGAATCAGACTCAGAAGTAAGGAGGGGGTTTTTTTGTTGTTAGTTTATTTTTTTTCACTATTCTCAGTCATTCTGTGATTTGCTCACCCTGAGCCTTATGTATCAAAATCTTAGCTGACACATATTTGTTTTTTATGGAACAATGTCTAGAACAAAGCTTGTGTTTGGCTGATCTCCTTCCTGAGCAGCAGATCTCTGCAGCTCCTCCAGAGTTACCACCGGCCTCTTGGCGGCTTCTCTGGTTAATGTTGACCTTACCTAGTCTGGCCTGTCAGCTAAGCTAGTGGTTCCCAAAGATTTTCTGGGCCCCCCCTATAGATTACAATAAAATCCCCCCAAAAGAGAAAAACAAAATCAACTGGGCACACGCATCGTTCAATCATACATAAACCTATACACACATTTTGTTTTCAAACTCCTCTGAAGTTTATTTCACACTTCAGATTGCAACGAAACAAACTACAAACCATCTTTACAGTGAAACACTTTTGTGTAACTTTTTTTTTTTTTTCATCCATACCGCTTGCAGTGCCCTCCCTGCAATGGGACTGTGCTGCCCCTAGTGGGTGTGCCCCACACTTTGGGAACCACTGAGCTAAGGCAAGGTAAACTGTAGTTATATAGCCAGTGATTCTTGAGAAGAGGGACAAAACAGGTCCTATGGATAAACCACAAAATTTGAATAAAATATACACAAAATATATATGTCTTCAAATATCTGACTAAACTAACTGGGGCCATGTGAGCACAACAATATATGTTTTCATGGTGTTTGCTGAATATTTTTTATTTTAACCTATGTAGTAGGTGGATGGTGTCTGTAGAAGCCCTTGTCCAGGAGCAGAACTCAAAACATTGTAATAGTTTAAAACAATTAAAGGAATACTAAAATAATATATTATGACAATAAAGTACAAATATTAAGATAAATAATTCTAAAGTATCAATAAATTGAATTAAAAATTATTTTTATATATTTTCCAACTACATTGAAATTTGTCCCAAGTTTTTGTCAACACCGTCAGACATAAAGAGAATGTAAAAAAAATCAGGCGTTATTGGGCGGCATCAGAACTTCTGAGGACCCCATGACCTCTTCCTTTCTCTTCCTTAGCTTCCTTAGTTAGCTTATGTTATTCTTTAGGGTTTTCTTCTGTTTTATTCCTAAGTTGCTCGTCACAACCATAATGTGTCAACACAGTAAATGACAATTTACAAAACTTTGATGAAATTTCGTGAACTAAATGCTCAATTTTAGTGTACTGTAAAGATTTCATGGACCTGATGAGTTACAATATGGCCTCCTTCAGAATAACAAAATATAAATTGAGGTATTTTGGCATTTTGTCAACTCTATCAGATGTCAACACTATGAGAATTTCTAACTGACTGTGTGACTCTTTCAATGATAGTGTTGTCAAATCGCACTTGTGTGCAGTTAAATCATTTTAATGTATTTTACATAAATGACATTGCTTCACATGTATCAAGTATTTCATCTTACTCACTAGTTTGTCACCATCTTCAGTTCTGCGTCAACTCCGTCATGCATTGTCAACTCTGTCAGATGGACTTTATGTTGTTTTTTTGTTTTATTTCTTTTGTTTCTTGAGAAGTATTTGTCTGTAAAACTGAGTAAAAATATCACTAATAGGATCATTAAAAAATAATTTTATATTTATTTTTGTCAGATGGTGATGACAAAGTTCTGGGTCAGGTCCATTAAAAATTTTATTTTCAAATAAAATGTTGCAACTGGGAGCCTGCACCTTAGCATCTTTACATTTCCAAAACATTATTTGTCATATTTGTATACATAAGCGTGAGGAATATTTAAAAAATAATTAAAAAATCAAGAATCACTGACAGCACATTTTCAGCAATAAGGCAATTCAAAGTGCTTGAGCTGCCAGTTGTATTTACTTACTCTTGGGTTTTTGTATTTGCAGCAGAATTTGGAGTTGAAGCTTGGGTTTTAAATGCAAGCTTGTGTTTAAATACGGTGTTGTGGGGTATAAGTTGTTGTTTTATTTGCTTTGAGATTTATGCGTTTGTATTTTGAAATGCAACATTTAAATTTAGCCCATCATACTCTCTTTATCTGGAGGTGCACTAGGGTACAGTACCAGAGTACTAACCCTAACCCTAACCCTGGCTTGGAGCAAAGTTCAGAATAAAAGAAGAGAAAAGCTGACAAACTTGCTGAAAGTGCAGGAAGTCAGAGCAAGACAAGTTTTTCCTCTGTTTATTTTACAGCAGTTATCTGTAAAAACCTGGAAGAGATTTTGAGTTTATACAGCTGAGATACACTTCCTGTCTAGGTTACATTTGTACATGATGTTATTGTTTACATACTCTAGCATTACATTCAGACTTTGTGACACATCCGACATAAGAAGCCACATCCGACATAAGAAGCCAGAAATGAAAAATTTAAAAAAAGTGGTTGTTTGATTTTCTGTTTTAAAACACAATTTAACAATGAAATTGAGCTGTTTCTTTTTTGTGATTGAAAACCAATGCTGGATGAAGTGACTTTCTAGGAATGTGAAAAAATTAGTCAGTTTTTTTGTTGCCTGAATCATTTTATGTTTCTGATATTCAATCTATGTTAAATTCTCCTCATCTGATTTTGACTACAGAAACATTTGTTTTTAATGAATATTTTCTACCTTAATATAAAAATCTAATAACCACTTGTTTTTATCTTTAATCTCTGGATTCTTGTCACAAGATCATTCACAGACCAGAAAACTGTGACGTGGCAGATGGCAGCAAACAAGTCCAGCAATCGTTCCAAATCTTTCTTTAAATAGAAAATATGAAAAAACAAACACAGCAACAAAGACAATAAAAATGTTGCAATTTATAAAGAAAACTACAATCTGAGATCTGAAATGTGAATTTGAGTTAATAGAATTTTTCCATATTTTTATTTTTTTAAGAAAAAGTTCTGTTTTATTATATTTTAATATATGTTGACTAGTTAGGGCATTGAATAATTCTAACTATATACTAAATATTTTTTATTTTATTATATTTTGCTACCGTATTCTATCGGATTTTTGACATATTGGTACAATAATCCCATGTTTCTGAACACTCAAGTAGCATGTCACTTTAATTAAAATCTGCTGGGTTTCATTTGATAGAAAACTTGTGAAATTACTCTAAATAATAAACTGAACTTGATGCTTTGTTTAATAATTAGGATCAACTGGAATATATTTATGATTGGATTGACTTTTTTGACATTTGTTGCCCTATTTAAATAAATGAAACTGGAATTGAAATTAATGTGAGTGCTCCACCTGTACTCACTCCACCTCAATATTTAGGGGTGGAGTCATCAGCATGACTCCACCCCTAAATATTCAAAGATCAGTGGTGCTTGTTGTGTGTCTAAACATTTGGCATCTCTGAACAGATGCCTGTTACTGAGTAGAAACATTCTAAGTGGCCATTCTCCCCTGTGCTAAAATACTTTTTTAGTGTATTTACAGTGTAGATTTCCAAGGAATGAGATGAAATAATTTAACACTCAGTTAACTGTGAAGCCGTATACTCGATAGTCATAGTACTATTTTAGAAATGCAGTGTGAAGAGACATTCTTATATCTAATATATTGGATTTATCACTCGCTGTTAGGCTCCTGTATTTACTCTTCACCTATTTGTTTTCAGGCCTTTAAACCAGGAGGAGATTACTCAGCGTAGGGAAGTGGCAAGACAAAGGCATGCTGAGAAACTGGCTGCAGAGAGCCTTGAGAGGGCCACCCGGTCATGTAGTGCTCCAGGAGAAGGTCGGTTGGCACAGTTATAACTGGGGAGGCATAACATGATTTTTTTTTTGCTCCATTTTTTGCCCGATTCCCAGTCGGGAAAAATCTGAATTAGTCTGCAATAGTTGTGGTCAGTCTTCAGGACAATTCAGCCTAAATATCTGTCTATGTGACAGAGGATGAAGAAATGGTTGGGTTATGTGAGCTGATAACTAGCTGACAACCAATGAAAACAAGGCCGGGATAAGCACATGAGTGAACTGATTTTATTTTATTTTTTTTACTTTTAACAGAAATTAAAAACAACTGTGCAACTCAGGCAGAAGCTAAATAATAGGTTGTTCAGGTTTAAGATTATACGATATGTTGTAAATATCAGTGAAAAATAAAGAAAAGCATTGAACATAAAAGTAGAAATATTCTTTAACTAAAAGTTTTAGTAATTCATAACAGGAAGTTATTAATCACATCTTAATGTGAAGCATTGGTCTTCCTGAAGAAAATATTTTCCCAGTCTATCATAAATTGGACATGTTTTATTGTGCAATCCAGTCCAAACAGTCTAATGTTTTATTAAGCAAAAATATTAATATTTTTAGAATAAAATATATAATATATATATTGTGTGATTTTTTATTTTCTGTCAGCTACTATGACACGTCTGCCTCTAAAACCAGAGGAGGAAGAGGAGCAGAAGGAGGTCTTCATAGCATTCGCAAGAATCTACAGTGGGACAGTCAAGAAAGGTCAAAGGGTTTTTGTTCTGGGACCAAAGTATGATCCTGCTCAGGGCCTGAGTCTGGTAAACTTTACACTCCCTGTTTTACATCTCCATTATTTGTCTAAAGTATGTAGAGCAATAAAAAAATATGGTAAAACGATTTGATGTAAGGGATATGTGAGTTGTGTGGTTTTTCATGCTGTCAGGTCTTTACCCCACATAGAACTGTGTAGAACTGTACAGAACTGCTGCTGTTGGCAGCTTCATAAGCTGTCATGTATTTTAATGTTGTTAGGTGATCTGAAAGGATATGCATCACTTCAGTATGCTCTGCTGTTCATATATGCTTCTCAGAAATGTACTCAGGGGCTTAACCGGTTAAAAACAGTTTTGGAAGTAGTTCTAAGGCATGTGTACTTGGGCAAAAAGACATGCTGCAGTCTATTTTGAGCCAACAGAGCAAAGATCAAGCATTTAGTAGAGATGTAATGGAGATTTGCTTACAGATGGCTCTCTGGGTGTGGAAAACCAAACTGTCTCTTCCTGGTGTTTTAAAACAGCCAGTTTGGGACCAGCTCTACGCCTAGTTTTAGCTTTTTGCTGGAACCACTGTGGTAAGGTTGACATTTGTAATACCTCAGTGTAAATTGATACTGAACTTCTGAAATGCCGGTAAAGATAGTTTTCTGTAGTTGACAGAAATTTTCATCCAAGGCGACGTAGTGTGCTTTCACACCAGCCGTGTTTAGTCTGCTTTACTCAAACTCTAGTTAATTTGCCCAGAAAGCCCGGTTCACTTGGGGAAATGTGAATGCACAATCAAACTGTGATGCGGATAAAACAACAGTGGCATACTCTGGTTTGCCACTTTCACGCTAGTCCATTTTTCTTTACATTTTGTGAAGGTTATGTTATGGAAGTTTCATTTAACAAAGAATGAGAGTCTGTTTCAATAATAAGAGAAAGATTCATCTGTGTCTTTAAGTGTCTTTATTCGAAGGCAAAAGCGTTCAAAGACCCGTCTCACTGAACGCAGTCAGGAGAAGAGCCCTTAACGACACTCATTACATGGTTATATAGCCAGAGCAGAAAAAAGCCCCAGCCAAAGTCTGATCTTATCTCTATTGCCAAATGGACCACAGATACAATCTTTACCCCCTCCTCATGAACTGTCCCTCACCTCTTTGGAGGGGACGGTTTTATGGCAAGAAAGAGAGCCAATAAGGATTTCAGGAGAAACTTCTAATTCCTCTTTGTCAGTTACTCATGAGTGCAGGGTAAAACAGGGGTACTAACTACATTCCACACACGTCAGGTTTTTAAGACAACTGCCAGGTCAGGCGTTCAGCATTTACATCAAAGAGGAAATAAGGTTAAAAATGAATTTTTCTATTACAATTCCTTCCCCACCACAGGCGAGGTGGGGACAGGTTTGATACAGTGCAGTGTGAAAGTGAACCACACCAGCTAAAAATGTAACACATGTTGCAACTTTGGTCTCCATTTGCACCAAGGGATGGGGACCAAGAAACAAGGATCATTTCAAATCTGAAAATAAGCTACAAGGAAATACAACTACTTGAAAATGACACAAATAGCATCGGATTAGTTCTGAAACTAAATGATGCAAATACCATGAGATGGTATCCAAAATGAGAAAAGCTGATTTCACTCAGGTGCATTTGTGTTTAATTATACCCCATCGCTTCTTCTTGATTATACTTTATTATTATTATTATTATACTTTATTATTATTATTATTATTATTATTAGCCATGTTCTCAACCTTTTCTAAGCCAAAATGGAGGTAGATGCCTTCTATGCTGCTGGATTTTACCTGGATTTTATTCCTGCTCATTAACAGATTTTCCTTTTCAGTCATGACAAAAAAACAAACACTGTGCCATTTTTTCTAACATGTTATATTCTTATTTTTTCATTATAGCTGCCAGAAGGATCCAGTACATCTGACTGTATTCCGGAAGTACCTCATCTGTCCTGTTGTACCGTGGAAAACCTTTACCTGCTTATGGGCCGAGAGCTGGAAGAGTTGGAGGAAATCCCTGCTGGAAATGTTATGGGTAGATTTATGTACCTTTTTATCAGGACTGCACTATATTTGGAAAAACTTCAGACCTCTTCACATTTACTTGGGCCTTCTTGTGCTAAACCAGCGCTAGATTTTCCTATTTCCACCCGAGAAACACCATTTGTTGCACCAAGAAAAAAAAAGGAATCCCATCTCAGCACCAACTTCTTCTGTTGATACAGTTTGTGAGGGGGGGGCTTTTATTCTCTCTGTCTTGCTCTCCATATTTTTAACAAAATGTAAGAAGTGGTACAATTCATCTATCCATCCATTTTCTAACACCCTAGTGGGGTCGGGAGGGGTCGCTGGTGCCTATCTCCAGCAAACGTTTCGGGCGAGAGGCGGGGTCACCCTGGACAGGTCGCCAGTTTGGCAGTTCAAGTAAAATCTATTGCTAATACAGATTTTCCTTAAAGTCTGAGCAATTTTCACAAATGTTTTCTATTGGGATACAACCACCTATTGATTCTTCATGGATTTGTTTTCTGTTCCATTCTGAAGATGCTTCTCCATCTCCTGAGGCAGCGCCAGAAGCTGAGCTCTTTTCTCTATAAAAGACTTGTTGCCCACAGGGGCTGAGTATTTGTTTGGTATCTTCCTGTAGCTCCTTCAAGGTTTTAGACAGAAATGACAGCTGAAAATGTTAGGGTTAGGGTGTGGCTGCTATCATCCAATTTAAAATAAACACTTGATTTTTCTGCTTTTTCTTCCTAACCTTTCTGTTTATTGCAGCATTTGCCCATCTTCTGTCATCTTTTTTCAGGCATTGGAGGTTTGGAGGACTGTGTCTTAAAGACAGCTACCCTGTCAGCGTCCCTTGCTTGTTCCCCCTTCACCCCACTCAACTTTGAAGCTGCACCCATTGTACGGGTTGCTGTAGAGCCAAAACATCCAAGTAGGTTTCACCAGACATTTAGTTCGTCATTTACCTTTTAAGGAGACAATATCTGCTGGTTTCCACCCATTCCACATTTCCTGTTGACTTCACCTGTGGTGTGGTGCGGTTGTTGTCCTTTTGCTTAACAACTATTGGAGTGAGATTAGGGGTGGAGGGTTATGATATCCAGCTTGTCATACTCACTTGAAAATTGCTCTAGAAACTGTAAGTGCCCTCTCTGATAAAAACTAACTTCATTGACTGAAAATCCTTGATGTTCTTCATTTGATGTCATTAAACTTGAACCTGCAGGAAGCTTAACACCAGGCCTGAATGAAGCCTTACTTTTTTAAGTGGCTGATTTAGCTTTGGAATCATCAACGGTTTAACTGAGTTAAATTATTAAACCAGAAGAAATGAACTCCGGCTGCATTGACTGCAATGGCAATAAAAATGAACGTTTTCCACATGTATGCTGTAGGTGAGATGCCAAAGCTGGTTTCTGGGATGCGTTTGTTGAACCAGGCAGATCCATGTGTTGAAGTTCTGATACAGGAAACAGGAGAGCATGTTCTGGTCACTGCTGGAGAAGTTCACCTGCAGCGCTGTCTAGATGACCTCAGAGAGAGGTGAGCGTGTTTTATCACATCTTTTTCCCTCCACTTTTTCTGTTAATAATAATATTATGTTTATTGTTCATTTCATTTAAAAGTGCCAATGAGGACACTCAACGTCGCTGTACAGTAAAAAACAATATAAAACAAAAGGAACAATTGGAATAGAAGTGCAATAAAAAAAGAACTAAGAAGAAATAAGATAACGTGTGTTTTCAGACCAGATTTAAACAATGACAGGAGGTGATGTTTCGTAGATCGAGGAGCTGTGAATTCCAATTTTGGGGAGCAGAGCGACTAATGCTGCATATCAGACCAAACCCAATTTGGGTCTTAGGATCATCTGGGTTACATTCAAAGTCTATGTGGCGTAATGCTGGACACTGAGCATCAACCAATCAGAGAGACTCTGTTACGCGATGCAGTGGTGTGTAGTTGGTGTCCTGCCAGGAGATTCAGGATTAGCAGCATGAGTGGAAATCCCAGGGATTCAGGGGTCTGGACCCCCAAATTTTGGAAAGGTCTAGTAATTAAATTACTAATTAAAAGTTTTTTGAACAACTAAGGAAAACAAATCATTAACCTAATAGCATAATTGATTAAGTCCTATTATGCTATTAGGCTAATAGACTAATATTAAACATTTAAACAGATTTAGGTTTTTTTGTTGTTTTTTTACAGAATTGGTTTGAGGATAAACCTAGTCTTTTATCCTCATTAAAGAGGATAAATCATAAAAGAAACCTTTGTAGTTAAACAATGTAAATATGAAAAGGCAAAAAAAAGAATTTCATGGCCATGCTCCTGATTATCTTTGTCAGCTTTTAACTAAATATTCTGCTGCTCATGGTCTTTGTTCTCAAACTCCGAATCTCCTTGTTGTTCCACGAACACTGTTAAAAATAATCCAACAGCTTTACTCAACTCATTGTTAGCTTGAGGGATAAACTGTGCAAAGTTCTTTGCCTTTTGCTGGTTTGCTGCCGTGATTCTAACACACACCTGTGCAGCTCCACACAGCAGCAGCATATCTCTGTTCCACAATTGTAAAACCGGCGTGAGCGTCTTAGCGCTTATGTTACTTTTCAAGACAGCTCAGAAAAACACATTATTGCCATTGGTATCATGTATGATACCTAAGTTTGTGTGGTCTCTGTTTTTACACCATGACCAGTACTTACCCAAACAACCTCTTGTATATACAGTAATTTGAGACTTGTATTCTGCCATCTACTGGATTATCATTGCACTGCAGGCAGAAAAACAGCTTTTCTTTTTGTTTCTTTTCAAAATGTCTTCTTGGTCATAAGCATTTTCCAGGAAAGTCTTTGCCAATTTCAGACAACTTACAGTAAAAATAATAAATGCATTGTTATTCACTTTTTTTAAATTAATGTTTTATGTTTTTAAATAATGCACAATTAATTAGAAATGTTTTGGTTATATTACATTTAAATTGTGTTAAAATTTGTGTATCATATTTGGTACTGCAGGTATTTAAGGTGCTTTATAACTGAACAGTAATGTAATATTTTTATAAAGTAAAAAATATCAAACTCAAACCATCATTCTTCTCCATACCTGCGTCCTGCCATGTCCGTCCTCACCACTTCAAACCCCAACTCATGACAATTATGAGTTTTAGCGTATCACAAACAGCAATTATTTAGCTAATAGGAAAATTACAACATATTTAGGCTAACATGTTAAACTACTCTTGGTTCCCTAGAAATGACTAATGTCCCAGCAAGGTCTAGAGAAACTTATCCATGCATTTATCTTTAGTCCTCAAATGTCTGCCTTAAAAATCAATCCTCCAGCTACAGCTCATCCAGAACACTTCTGCTGGCATTCTCACTAAAAGCAGAACGATAGAGTGAATCACCCCAGGTCTAAAGTTCCTCCACAATCTCCTTACAGCTCAGAGAATAGACTTTAAAATACTGATGTTAGTTTATAAATCACTGAACAGTTTAGCACCAAAATACATAGAAAATACAGTAGATCTGTTGCATCAAGATTCCAGACCTCCCAGGTCTTCTGGTTCTGGTTCTTCTCTGCATTCCTAGCAGAACCACAACCAAACATGGAGAAGCAGCATTCAGCTTCTATGGAAAGAAACTTCTGGAAAACAATAGAACCGCTGATACACTGTGTTCCTCCACATCAAGGCTAAAACCCAGAGCTGCCTTTGATTAAAACAGTCCAGATTGCAACTGTTATTGTTGCACAGGTACCCCCTTGCTTCTCCTGAGAGAGTTAATAATTAATCCAGCTATTTACCCACCTCAAGTTTAGTTTCCTGAACTAGTATAAACAGAGTATAAACCACAGCAGAATTCATAGAGAATCTTTTTAGCTGGATAATAGAGGAGAGTTAACGACCTTCATCTGAACATCACACCTCTCTTCATTCCATAGGCTGATTAACTAGAAGGAGGGTTAGGGTTAGGAGGAGGTGGATTTGACCTTTAACCTCCTGGCTAGCACTGTTGCCATACTTATTTCATTGGCTGTCTGCTTGAGCAGATTATCTCAGATCCACCTTTGCCTTGCAGACATTATGTCTGGTGTCTGTGTTCTTTTCACAGGGCTGCTCAAAGGTCACCCCATCCTTTACCCCTCTCACTCTTCTTCTCTCAGCAGTCTGAATTCCTCCTTTGGGTCGTCCATCTGTTTCCTGATCAATACACTCTCCTCCTTGGTTCCCCTTTTCCCCTAACCTTTCCCCTGCTGTCTACCTCCAACACAACATCAGTGATCTTTGATTGCAGTTATATGTTATTTCTCATTATAGATACATCTAACATGATTACTACTTTGATTATTAGACTAATCAAAGTATTGCTGTAATTATCCAGAAGTAATGCTGCTTCTTAGTCCGTTTAAACTGTAGGGCAGTCACAATGATATTTTTTAATACATTTTTTAATTCACACAATCTTTTGTTATTTTAAGATATTAATTTTTAAGTACTCTTTAAGTTCTCTCTTTTAGCTCCCCTTTACTTGACACAACTTTTAATTACTTTGCTTTATTTTGCCACTGCAGTGTAAGGTTTTATTTGTTTATTGTACTATATTTTAATGCACTTGTTGTTGAAATGTGCTAAACTAATAAACTTCACTTAAGTTGACTGTTTTGATCTGCTCTGTGTGAAAAAGTACTGCTCAAGTACTGGCCTATTTTGATTGCCTAAAGAAGTTCAATCAAAGTCACAAGCATTTTCTTTTTTTTAGCTTTACCAAAACAGATTTGACAGTGTAGAACTACTGCTTAATATCAAATAATATACATACATTGCAGATTGACTGGAAAGAGTAAGTTGTGCATTTTGTTGAAGGTTACACTGGATATTTTGTGTTAATTGTAGAAAGTTTTGAATAGATTTTATAATACAGGAGTCAGTATTGCACTAATTACTTCTTCACTTTGTCTAATTTGTCTCTGAAGGTTTGCCAAGATAGAGATTAGTGTGTCTAAGCCCATAATTCCATTCAGAGAAACTGTGGTGAGACCTCCAAAGGTGGATATGGTGAATGAGGAACTTGGCAAGCAACAAAAAGTTGCTGTCATTCATCAGGTGAGTCAGCCATGAAAACATTGATGTTTTTCAGAATGAAGACAGAGTCACTATCTTTTACAGATATTCAAAGAAACTTTGAAGAAATTTATACGAGGAGTAAATGAGTCTTTTTCTTTGATTCAGTCATAAATTACTGAAAGCTTTTGACTCATTATGAGCAGCGGAAATAACCACCGGCTTACAGTTGGCTGTGTTTTAGGTGAAAGAAGAACTCTCTCAGGGTCGTTCATCTGACTGCCAGCATGTGGATCCTGATGGTCTTGTTACCCTCACCACTCCTAACAGACTTGCTACTGTCTGTGTACGGGCCATCCCATTACCACAAGGTATCACACAAACACACACTAACTTAATCCAAGTGTGGCTTGAATTCCTTTAAATGAATAAAGTGGTATTTCAATCTGGAGAGACTCAGACGGAAAAAACAGCGATTAAAAAGGTTTATTGACATGCATGAATTTAAAGTTCTTTGGCGCTCGGGCCCCGGCTGAGGACATTGAGCTGTGAATTGCGATCAGCTCGGATGAGCATTCCCGATGTAGGTTAGGAATGTCATCCCCCGGGACCCGACACTGGTGGTGGAGGTCGGTGAAGGATGGGAACCTGAAGAGTGGAGGTGGAGAAGGGGTGGAGTAGGGTTGAGCGCAGCTGGAAAGCGGAAGATGCCATGGATGGAGGTCCTTATCAACTGGGCCTTGGTTGGTGATTGGACGTGACGTGGCTTGGTCCAGCGTTGATAGGTCGGCGGTGATGAGCGGGACGCGCCGATTGGATGATGCGGGTGGGGCTAAAGAGTCTTCCAGTTTGAATTTGCGCCTAGGCTTCATTTGATGTTTGAGGTTAAAAACACAAAGGAACTTGAACAGTGATGCACTGTATGTGTCAGTGAGTTTGAAGTTTGAATGTATTTTTACTGGCTACTAACTTGTTGATGACTTCAGCTCAGCTGTCTTGTCTTTCTGGACAGAGGTGACTGTTCTCTTGGAGAGAAACTCTGAGGTAATTCGGACTCTGGAGCTGATGAACTCATCCCTCAGGGAGGGGAGAGCCATGGACATAAATCTCAGGACCCTGGAGGCTATTGCAGAACTGAAAGACCATCTTCAGAGCTTGCTGCAGGGAAGAAAGTGGCGGAACGCTGTGGAACGGATCTGGGCTTTTGGGCCTCGGAGGTCAGTCTTGGTGGCGTTCCTGATCAGATTTAACCATTTCCAAACAGTCTCAGCTTTTATGAATGATGGTGCAAATTCATGCAGCATTTTTCTGTTAATATTACTTCATGGGGTTGGTAATTTGGTTGGTTTTTGTGTTTGTTTTCAGGTATGGTCCCAACATTCTTCTGAACAGCATTAAAGACTACAGCCGACCATCAGTGTGGCAGTGTCTTGAGTGGAGACACAGTAATGATCAAGTTAGAGCTCCAGCTTCTCCACTCCGAGACTTTGATAACAGTATCATCAGTGGTTTCCAACTTGTAACCCTGTCTGGTCCCATGTGTGAAGAACCCCTGATGGGAGTTTGCTTCTCGGTTGAGAGGTGGGATGTCGAGTCTGTAGCTTTTTCACAAAATCCAGACACCTTGAAAGAGGACTCTGTTTCCCCTGAAGCATTGCAAGATGTCAATTCACATGGAAACAGTGAAGATGTGATAGCAGAGCGAAAGATGGATGCTTCTTCTGTGGACTGCTATGGGCCAGTATCTGGCCAGCTGATCGCAGCCATGAAGGAGGCATGCCGGCATGCCTTCCAGGCTCAGCCCCAGAGACTGATGGCAGCCATGTACACTTGTGAGATCATGGCAACTGCTGAGGTGCTGGGTAAGGGTGTATTTTTCTTTCTTTTTTTTTTTTCTCTTCTCTCCAGGTTTTTTTTTTGTGGGCTCTAGTGTCCCTTATATGAAAGTAGGCTGACAGGAAAGGGGGAAGGACAGGGGGGAAGACATGCAGCAAATGTCGCCGGGTCCGGAAATCGAACCTGCAACGGCCGCGTAAAGGACTCAAGGCCTCCAAGCGTGGGTCGCACTATCCCCTACGCCACCACAGCACGCCCCGTGTATTTTTCTTAATACATCATTGCATAAATAGTTCGTAGCTTTTAAGAAATGTTTCATCATTTAGGCCAATCTGAAAAAAGCTTTGTTTCCTTATTTCTTTATTTATTGCTTAGGGCCTCCTCGTCTGGTCAGCCTCCTGCTATGATTAACAAGCAAAAGCAGCTTCTGTGGTTGATCTAATTGTTTAGAGATTAAATGAGGCGTCAAACACTTTTTCTACCACAAAATTAATGTTTATATTTAAATTTTTTATATGAAGTCAACTCTGAGAATATTTCTACGGTGGCCGACAGGTGCAAATGCGCAGCAAAAGAGAAAACATGCAAACAAAAAAGAAGACACCCCCGAATGAAATGCAGCAAATAAAAAGAGAGACGCAAACACCCCCGAATGAAATGCAGCAAATAAAAAGTGAGAAGCAAACACCCCCGAATGAAATGCAGCAAATAAAAAGTGTTGAAAACGGAAGTGCTCCAGACCACTAGGGGGAGTCAAAGAAAATAGTATTCATTTCTATGGGACCAGATGCAAGATTCAGAGAAAGAAATTTGAAAGAAAGTAAAGGTATCTCTGAATCTTGCATCTGGAAAGTGTGATTATTGTGAGAAGTCTGAAACAATAGAGCATGTTATTTTAGAGTGTTGTAAGTATGAAGAAGAGAGAAGATGCATGCTGAGAGAGTGTGTAGGTATTAAAGAAAGGTTTAATTTAATAGAATTTTTGAGGAGAGATTTCGGGAGTAGACATATTCAAATAATTATTCGGTATCTTAAAAAAACAAAGCTATTTCATAGGATATGAGTAGAGCAAGTTGGGTGTGAGTGTGTAAAGAATATCAAAGAGGGGTATATAAAGCTATAAGCAAGTTGGATAATATAAGCAGGTGTGTATGTGTGGGGGTATGTTTAATCAGGAGTTAATGGAGGGAAAAGGTAGAAAGTGAAAGTTTATAGACCATCTCGAACCACACTCCATACTGGTAAGTGGCGGTAATGCTACTGTAAGTTTGTTGCCAACCGCCAATAAATACCAAGAAGAAGAAGAAGAAGAAGAATCTTGCATCTGGTCCCATAGAAATGAATACTATTTTCTTTGACTCCCCCTAGTGGTCTGGAGCACTTCCGTTTTCAACACTTTTTATTTGCTGCATTTCATTCGGGGGTGTTTGCGTCTCTTTTTATTTGCTGCATTTCATTCGGGGGTGTTTGCGTCTCTCTTTTTATTTGCTGCATTTCATTCGGGGGTGTTTGCGTCTCTCTTTTTATTTGCTGCATTTCATTCGGGGGTGTTTGCGTCTCTCTTTTTATTTGCTGCATTTCATTCGGGGGTGTTTGCGTCTCTCTTTTTATTTGCTGCATTTCATTCGGGGGTGTTTGCGTCTCTCTTTTTATTTGCTGCATTTCATTCGGGGGTGTCTTCTTTTTTGTTTGCATGTTTTCTCTTTTGCTGCGCATTTGCACCTGTCGGCCACCGTATATTTCTGTTAATCTTACAAGCATTAAAAAGGCTCTTTTTGAAACCAGAAAACTCTCCATGAGTGCTTTTTATTTTGAGTGCATCAAAAACCTTCTCCTGAGAAACTACTCTGGCATTCATGTTTTTTGGATGCAAAAGTAGCCATGGCAACATGTGTACAGCGACAAAGAATAAACTAACTAATAAATCTAATTCTTAAACCTATTTGGTTTGAGTTTCCTTTGATTAACACCAACTGGAACCTTATAAAGTCTCGTCTGTTTTATACCCTGTCATCGCTTTTCCTACTTCACTGCAGTGAAGCAATGTTTTTTGCTGGTTTCCTGTTTTATTTTCCTGTTAATCATGTAGAGCACTTTAAATTGCCTTGTTGCTGAAAATGTTACGTAAATAAAATTGCCATGCTGTTTTTTTTTTTTTGGATGATCTCAGCAGTTGCTACCCTAACTTTGCTTGTTGTTTGTCCTTCATAAGGCCGGGTTTATGGTGTACTTGGAAAGCGAGAAGGTCGAGTCCTCCATGAAGAGATGAAAGAAGGGACAGATATGTTTATCATCACAGCTGTTCTTCCTGTGGCTGAGAGCTTCGGATTTGCTGATGAGATCCGCAAGAGGACAAGTGGACTGGCCAGTCCACAGCTGGTTTTCAGCCACTGGGAGGTGAACTCTTTAGCCATTCTTTTATAAAAAGCCAGAATTTGTTTATCCTCTGCTATAAAAGTCATGTGATCATTATTTGATCATTTTTATACAGTACCATCAGAACGTATTCATATCTCTTTTTCCCCACACTTTTTGCCAAGTCAAAATTATTTTAAAACTCATTTCATTAATTTTCTCAAAAAAAGTTCAACACAAGCTAGCTGAGAGTATCAAAGTAAAAGCACGGTTTTAGAAATTTTGTAAATTTAGACAAGCATTTGTTCTGAGAGTCAAAATAGAACGTAGGTGTTGACTTCCAACTCATATTGATGTTGTTTTGCACATTTGTGGGAGTCCTTCTATAAAAAGTTTAGTTGATTGAATGTGATTTGAAATGGAACACCCTTGTTTATTCAAGGTGTCACAGCTGACTGTGTTTATTAGAGAAGAAACCAGAATATTGTCACCTTTCTAAAATAATGGTCCAGGTCATTTATTGACAAAGTGGTTTTGGAAGGCGACGATATCAAGTCAGCGCAATGACTTGTATGCTTCCTGTACCAGATTGAATGCAAGATACAAAAACAATTTGTTCAATCTGAACATCCTAAATATGGTGAACTCTTCATTCTTTGAAAATGGAAGGAGTTTAGAATTATTAGAATCCCCACTTTACCTGGCCACCAAACAAATCTATGGTGCCTAGAAAAGTGTTCATCCCCTCAGATGTTTTAACTTTTTATTGCTTTCACCTATCATAATCAACAGACTGGTTTTTCTGACAAAAAATTACAGAAACTTGAAATATCAAAAAAAATATGTAAGTAGTACTTACATAGAATTGGCTGCAGAGCAGGTATGTTTATCTCAGACATTCCCTTAACTTCCACATGTTTCTAAAATCTTCTTGTAAGGGTTAGTGGATCATGCTATGGGATAATTAGAATTGAAGCTTTAAGCAAAAACACTGAAGACTGATGTGTTTTGTATTCATCTGGCATCTGTATAATACTGGTGCTAACAGGACTGTGCAGGTTTTACTTATATAAAACAGGAGCCAGACAGAGTGTGAACATGTTATGTATGGTTTAGCTTTGTTTAGCTGATTCTCATCAATACATTGCTGGATAAAGGCTGTTTCTCTGTTATGAGGGTTTCCCCCAGAAAACTTGCTAAGCCCAGTAGTCGGGGTGCTGAGGCGGTTTATCATGTTTTTGTATTAAAAGATGTTAAGTAGACAGGAAATGTAAAAATATTAGTTGGTAATTATATGTTAAGGGAAAAAACCACAAGTGAAATGCTATCTAAACCCACAATGAGTCTTAAAAACAACAAATGAAAAAATACAAACAAAATTAATATCAATTATTTGAACTTCTGTTTAATCCAAATTAAGTCAGCAGCTCCATAAGGCCCCCAGATGTCCCATAAATGCTAATATTTTAAGACAGATATATAAATGTAACATTTGTTTATTGAGATTATCAATGCTGCTAAATTTGATTTAATGGTTTCAGCATACATATATTAAAATATTTTAAATGGTTTAACATTGAAATGTAAGATTTTACGGAGCTGGCAAGTTTACTTTGTAAAAGTTCAAAGACCAATCTTCATAGTTAAATTGTTTTGTTACCATAGCAACAATCTGATGCTGTGAGTTTAATCTTTGAGTTTGATTTGTTTGTTCACAAATACAGATTAATAAACTACAATTATAACTTATTGCTTTTTAGGTTGACCAATTAAACTAGTCCTCCTCTCCCAGATTAAATCTAACACAGAAGTTGTTAGAGGTGCTGATGTTTTTAGCAACAAAAGGGGCCCCCAAGTCAAATTCTGCTCCAGGCCTCATGCAGCCTTGGAATGGCCCTGCATGGTGAGTTAAATCTGCTGCACTGTCCGTAGAGATTTGATTCAATGCTGCTAATGTGGCTTCAGTAGCTCTTCCATTTCATGTCTGTTGAGTTTTTAATAAGCGCCATAGAAACTGTTTTGGTTGGTCCGAGCTTTTAGGGACGAGTTTTTCAGATCTCCGCGGATTAACTCTGGCTGACTAAGTGGACAAAGCATTTGATTTTTCATGTAACCAGGAAAATAATAATAGAATTAATAATAAAATAATATAAAACCAGCGTGAAGCATGGCTACGAGACGAGTGCAAAAGCTCCTCACCGGGCTGAACCTGCATGATGAGTGGTTAGTAAAGGTAAAGGTAATTTTATTTATGTAGCACATTTTCAGAAACAAGGCAATACAAAGTGCTTCACATGAATTAAAAACATGAATTAAAAGGAAATACAAATAAAACAACAAACCAAAGGAAAGAGCAAAAGAAGAAAAAGAATCTAATGTTGATCTTAAGTATGTAAACTAGATACTCCTGTCCAGGGTTGGGAGATAAATATAAGTAAGTATTCTCTAGATTTTCTAAGTGTGCTCTAAATTTGTCAAAATAATGAGTACTTCACAGTTTCTAAGTAATAATAAAAACTAAATGTTCCTCTTCTTTAAGATGTTTTTCTGCATTCTAAGTTTGTTCTAATTCCTTTTCTGGGTTAAAAGTGAGTACTCCACAGTTTCTAACAAAATAAAATAAAAAAGGCAAATGGCAACATTCAGACAAAACAAAGGTCAAAACAAAGACATGAGTGAAGGCAGTGACATCAGAGGGCCATGAAACCACGTTGCTCAGCCTCCCGGCAGAAGTCTGATGAAGATGTTATCGAAAAATGTCCTTGGGAGTTCTCAGCTCCACAGCTGCATGAAGTCCACAGCAGGGTAAGGTGAGAAGAAGCGTTATGTTTACATATATTCAAGGAGATTAGAAATATGAAGCCCTTCCAAGGCAACATGGGGAAAGCCAATTCAGATACAGAATGTCTTAGGTCAGGTATCTAAATCAATCTTCCCTAAAGTCTCTCCGATACATCTCAGTTCCCAATTATCCACATTAGTTTGGTCG
Source organism: Xiphophorus maculatus (assembly GCF_002775205.1). Lineage (NCBI taxonomy): Eukaryota > Metazoa > Chordata > Actinopteri > Cyprinodontiformes > Poeciliidae > Xiphophorus > Xiphophorus maculatus. The sequence continues at coordinate 35,251,370 of NC_036446.1, read as the reverse complement.
TTCCACTGAGCCGAAACTGGAAACTTCTCCAGGATCGATTCCATCAATCTTCTCCAAGATTCCACCGAAAACTCCGCAGCTCATCTGGGCTGTGAGTCTCAGCAAGACTCGCATCCAACTTGCATCTCTGTCCACACCAACAGTCTGAGTGTTTGCTAGTTCGGCCAAGTCCATCACAAATTTATCGATAAGCCACGTAACCGCAAGCTCCAAACAGCAGAAATCCTGTTGTCATGAATAAATCCAGGGTGAATCCAGCCAGGTGTGGCCCCGGAGGAAAAGAGGACTCTCTTGTGCCCAGTCTTCTCGTTGAGAAAATCTGATCAATTGCATTGAGAAACCAGTTGACCAGATCCATAATTTGTAAATTCAGAGGATGTACAAAGAAAGGCTCCAAAAATATAGAAAAAGACAAAAAACAGAGCAAGCAGGGCAGGGAGGGAGCAGAGGAAAAAAGCGTCTGTCTTCACCGAGAGCAAAAGAGCGCTGGTTCATTAACCACTAACACACCAGCCAACCTGGAACAGACATTAACTTTACAGGGAGGACAGAGTCAGGCACTGGGCAGTGTTTTGATATATAAACGCTCTACATAATTCTTTGTTCACAAATATAAATCATTCTCACCACTCCCTCAACCTGCACCTCTGAAAGCGTGACTACAAGTTACTCCTGCGGTTCATGTAGAGCTGTGCAACCAGAGCTAACGCGGTTTGTTTTAAACTCTTACCTTCATGTGGAGTTCGCCAAAGAAAAATAATTCCATACAGGGGTTTGATGTACATATCCACACAGGTCAGCCTGTGTCCAGTTTGAGTGAAAGGAGAAGCACACGATCTGCACTGAGGGAAACTTCAGAGATCAAGCAGGGCAGCACGCAAGGCAAAGTGGAAAGGCAACGCGCAGAGGCGCCAGCTGTGTGATTTTTCTGCTCTCCCGGCTTTAAATGCATAAACTATAAACTTATCTTTTAGGAATAAATTTGGTCCATCGGTCAGAGCAACAGAGATGCTTTCAATACGGATTTATTGTAAAAAATATATATATATATTTTTTTTTGTATTAATTTTTCTAAAAACAAAAACAAGCAACGGTTGGCCTGGCGGGTGGCTAGTAAAGCATGGCGGGCATATAGGTTTATACTACACTGGGGGAATCCCTGACACAGTTTGAACCCATTTAAAAGGAACCAGTTGGTAGCAACTACAATTTCTAAAAAACTTCCTTGTCTGCTGATGTTTACCTTACATGTTTCAAAAGTCCTCTAAACAAATAAATGATCAAAGGTATGCATAAAATTATCCTGTTGCTTTTTTATTCAAAATAAATTTTATGGGCAAAAGTAAAATTTAGGAATTTATGTACAGTAATAAATACATATTCCATAAATGAGGGTTGTTTTGCAGTTGTCAGAATTTTTTTTTCTTTTGCATAAACACACTCAACTGCATCCCCATTTGAGGTTATACTGTTTATGAACACATGGTGACTCTACCTGTTATGTTTGTAAACCAGGTGATCAGCAGTGACCCATACTGGGTTCCTACCACAGAAGAAGAATACCTGCATTTTGGAGAGAAGGCGGACTCTGTGAACCAGGCCCTGAAATACATGAACGCTGTCCGTCGACGGAAAGGTCTTTTTGTGGAGGAGAAGATCGTTGAGCATGCAGAGAAACAGAGGACACTTGGCAAGAACAAGTAGAGGAGACATCTGTCCATCCTATCAGAGAGAAATGTCAACATTATCTCTCCGATAATGTTGAGATCTTTCAAGTCAATTCAGCAACATTTTGTGTTGGACTATACTATACCATCAGTCTGTAATGTCATCAAGCAGTTGTCCTTGAAGCTCTATTATTGTATGGCAGCAACAGCAAACTTCCTCAAGTTTCTAATTCAATGAGATTAAATGACAAAATATTAGGAATAAAGTCTGTAGAGAAAGAAAACAGTGCTTTGTTCACTTTAAAGGTAAACAAATGTAAATGCCAAAAGTTGGTATTAGTTTCAATAATCAATCAATCAATTTTATTTGTATAGCACATTTCAGCAACAAGGCATTTCAAAGTGCTTTACATCATAAAAACACAAGAACACAGTCATGTAGCAAAGAATCAACAATTAAAACATTACATTAAGTCAAGTACCACTGTTAAATTTGTAGTTGATTATGTTTCAAATATTATATATGTATTATATATAATATCAAATAATATCTACATCATTACAACTTAAGGGCGAGGAGGAAGAAGAGTAGATTTGATTAAATATTTCTGCTGTGTTTTCTGTGAAAAGAAAGTTTTGTGATAGTAGCTGTTTGTCCAAGTGGGTTAATGGATAAAGAACTTTCAAAATGAGAAACTGCCCTTGTACAGCTTTATCAATACATTTTTATATATATTAGAGCCAGGCAAGGGGAAGAGAGTGAGCCCTCTGTATATGAGCATGATTGACATCACAAAAAGTGTTATTTTTGTGACGTCAATCATAATTGATTGCTTATATTTAGCGCTGGGAGAAGGCAGAGAAGCTCCTTTTTTTTTTTTTTTTTACAGGTTATATTTCTCTTACTGTTACGACAATGACAGTTTCAACAAATATGTAGAAAAAAGTTGTAAATTAAATTTAGACCTCTTATAAAGCTCTTATTTTCATAAAAATAAGAGGTTTCTGTAAAGAGTGCAAGGGTCAACTGTACATTACATGTGAAAAGGAAGCAGACATGCAGTTCGGTGTGTGATGGAAAACATGGATGAATCCCTGCACACAAGGTTTTCAAAGAGACCATTTTCTGGAAGACTGCATGCAGAAGTTAAAAAAGAACTTTGTGAAGGTAGACTGCAGCCACATGTGTGGAGAGCATCACAGACAGAAAAACTGATGGACACTGGAGACCCTGAGCCAAGTCATCTACCAAATTTAGCAACTATACGTAAAGCCAAACAAGAACAACATGAATCTGAAATGGCTCATAAAAACCCAGTATTGTCACTACAGGCAATAAAATGTAGTTATCCTCACAGTGGAAGTATTAGTGACATTGGATTAGACAGATTCTTCTGTCACTAGTGGAGTCCTACCCAAATGATGATGTACCAGACAAACACCCTATGGTTGCTCTTGATGCAACTGCCTCAGTTGTAAAAATAACAACTTGTCAGGCCGAACGGCTTGTCTGGACATATATTCCTGTATCAAGGAGCTTTAACAGGAAGCGACAACTCCCACATCTCTGTGGTTCAAATGCTGTCAGAGAGACATGATGTCCAGGCAATCACAAGATGGCTGTCAGAATGGATTCGCACTGGAGCACCAGTCCCAAAAGAGGCAATTTCAGATTTTTCTTTAGCTATACTTGGTACATTAGTTAAGGATTTTACACATTTTTCTGATTTGAAGAGCTATGTAAATGAGTGCTTCGGTGTTCTGCTTCAAAACAAATGCAGCAAACTGCCCCCATGCTTCATCTGAGTGGATGTGGCACACCTGATCAAAAGGATTTCCCAGTGGGATTGTTTGAGGAAACAACCTCATTGGGTGAAAGACTTCTATGTACGTTCAATGGCACAGCTGGTCAAGTCGCAATCTTTAGAGGAAGCAAAGGTCCTAATACGCAGCATTGCCGCTGTAGCATTAAGGTAATGACACTCATGGTAACCCCATCATGTCAGAAGTGTGCAAATCAAACCTTAAAAGCAAAATTGCAGATGACAGTGTCCATTCCCAGTGTTGTGGTGCAACCCCCCACCCCCACCCCCCCTCTTTCTCTACTCTCTCACTCTCTACTTCCTCTCCTGAGAGGGCAGATGTGCTAACCAGCTCTCCATCTAACGGGTTAATTGAGTTTCCTAAATCTGCTGGGATTTACCCTGTCACAGAGCGCGAGAACTTGTCTGGATTGACACAGACCTTGGACAATTCTGTGCCACAACTGTGGAGCAAAGTGTCCCCAACCCTAAGTAGTTTTCCCTCAGTGAATTTCCGTCAGAGATTCACACTGAAAGCCATCATAGCATTTCAGGAGGGTCCAACGCCTGAAACAATTGGGCATTATGTGGCGTTTTGTAAGAGGTCCCCGGGCACCTGGGAAATGTACGATGACCTCAGAAAAAAGTAACGACACCCTCTGAAAAGACCAGCATATGCCCTCAGGCTGTGCTCTACATAAAAGAATAATGGTCAGCTTTCCTGACAGAAAGCAGTTTTTTGTTTTGAGTCAGCTGTTATTTGAGTTAATGTATTATATTTGAGAAGCTAAGAAAGTTCAATGTATTTTTTTGTTCAAAAGACACTTCCCTTCATTGTTCTGGTAGTTTCGTATTTTGGTAACCAGCATATTAACATTTTTGTCCAATTGAATACATAGTTTATTTTAAAAATTGTTCAATTCAAGTTTATGTTTAGCAATCTTTCACATTACATAAATAAGACATATGTTGCTCTGAACATAATACTAAGATGACAGGGAGTTATGTTGGTTGATAAAGGTCTTTCAACATGGATAACACCAAAAATAACATTTCATGGACCAGAAGGGCAACTTTGAGCGCTTGGTGACAAAAAATAAAGGTTGAATGTAATGTTTTTTTAAACAAATTAATATTTTATTGTAAAATGTTGTTGAATATTCTGTGCTATTAATTGTAAAGCCAGATAATCAAGATAAATAAAAGTCATTTGTCAATTGTGATCATGAGTTAGTCATAACGGAATAAGTGAAGTTTTTCTGCTTTATGTTTTCAGTCATATGTTCAAAGCAAAATTCCTCCTGGTTGCATCTGCAGAGAAATCTGCATTAATTCAGTTGGATCTGTCTGATCCAAACTGATCCCAATCAAACCATTTGAGCTCTGCTAGCTTTTTATCCTCTTCCTGAGTTCCACTCTCCTTCTTCCAGCTCCATTTGTTAAATCCACAGGATGAGTTGAGTTCAATTCTTCATAGTGGTGGAGCTGCGTCCGCATTGGTTGTGCAGTTAATTAGACTGCACATATTACGGTCTAATTAACTTCTGCACCTTTATTTATTTCCTCAAGATAAACTGCCAGCTCCTCTGTTTAGACTACAAATGGATTAGCTTAATTGCATTCTCTTTAGTTTTCTCTGGTCTAGAATGGAGACTTGAATTAAAGGAGCCATTTCAACCAAAGGTTTGAAAGGTTTATGAAGAAAGATCTGTCCCTCTTTTCTTGAACAAAGTTTTAGATTTTTGTTATTTCTGTTTCCAAAAGGTTCCTTGTTGTCTTTGTTATGTTTACAATAAGACATATATATTATTTGTGATGTATTTCAAATTTTCAGGGTGAATTTAAATCTTTTTACAGGTCTTCTCTTTACCTGAAAGACTCTTTTCAACTTAAGCCTTCTTCTAGGAGGAGTCATTTGAATCTAAATCTAGCTGGGCAATAAGAGACAGGGAGTTAACTCCATATATTTTCTACTAGATGCTGGTGGCACTAAAGAATCATTAGAGAGCTTTATTTAGCTAGCAGTTTGCTCTGCACACATTTCAGTCATGGGTAGATGAAATTTACTGCCACCATTAAGTGTTAAAAGCCTTACAGATCAATGAGCTGTGCTAAATGAGATACCCTTATAAAAATGTCATTGCTATATGTTATTTATTGTTTTATCACCATGTGGATGAAAAATAATTAATTAATTGAAAGGTGTCATACTGATTGAGTGTTTCCTGGAAGGTAGGTTTTTTATTTCCTACATGCACATTTACTGTAATTTGTAATGGACTAAAGCAACTCAGATTTACATCTTTTTCTTGATGGATGAACCAAATAATTATGTTTCTCTGACATGTACTTTTGTAACCATGCTTATCATGAGAAGATTTCTTTGCTTTCTTTATCTAATTGAAACAAATTTTCAGAGTTTACTTGCAAAGTTTAGAACAAAACAAAGCAAATCTGAACACTTCAGATTCCATGCAGAAGCACTTTGTGAAAATATGTATGCAGTGCTTTGGAAATATCTTTGCATTGAAGTGTGACAAGCTCAAAGGTGTTTACAGTAAAATAGGAATTGGTCCAATTTTACTGGAAATGCCACATCAAGAGAATGTAATTAGTGCTCAGCTTCTCAGACACTACAATGAATCATTTTAAAGTTGATTTTATTTGTGAAAAGATCTAATTTGAGCTTTGCTGTGAGCTTTTGTGAGTTTCTAAAATAGATTATGAGTCATAACAGCCAATAGAAATAAGATTAGATCTGTTGCTAACATTTTTATATTGGATTTGGACAACAAACACAGTCAAAGATAATAAAGACCATCCAAAGAAATTTGCTTTAATCTGACTAACCACCAAAACCAAAAATATATTGAAAAACACAAAACAATAATAAATTGATATAAATGAAGGATTTTTCCCATAGAATAGTTTTAGCTGACTATGGTTGTAATGGGCTATTGCTCTTGGAAAGAAATCACTTTCCTCCAACAGTTCTTGCTATATAACTTGTAAAGGCACTAACTGGAATGTGTGATATAAATGCTACATTTATTTTATCATGTGGGGAATGAGCAAAAGAAGAATAGTGCATTCATCACCACATACTTATAATAGAAGATCTATTATATGTTGCTGTGAGAGCCGACATCCCTCCACTGTATAGGTATAGGAAGAATGGAGAACGCTGAGGGCAGTGAACCTCAGGATAATTGTGAATAATTGTGAAACAAATTGAACTCCATAGCAGAGGTCTCATTTTCTCTGAAATTAATATTGTTATGCTGTGCTATGGACTGAAAAACATTTTTGATTTCAACACAAAGGGAAAGAATTGGTAGTGTGGTTTAATATAGTATTCTGATCATAATTAGTATTGTTTTGCTTTTTTCAGTTCAAAGATGGCACAGAAAAACATAAAGAAAGACGTCAGAAACAAAAAAGACAGGATCTGCTAGAAGCGGCCAAAGGTAATGGATTGTTGACCAACTGGGTCAGAACAAGTACCGCAGGTAAGAACGAAAAAATAAAGGTTCTTACCATCATCAACATACAGTTTTTGGTAGTGAACATATATTTAATATTACAAGGCAGCTGTTTAGGTTTTATTATATTAAGATATACCAAATCCAGGTGTAGAATAACAGGAACAGAAAATATTTCGTTGTAACTCCAAAAATAATGGTTGAAGAAAGTCAGGACCCAGACTATCAAATATTTCTATTGTGCCAATTTAACAGATGGACAATAACAATGTATTTTGATGTAGCTTTATGATCTGTATGAGAGGAAAAACTGAGGGTGACAAATCAGCAATGAAGACAAATGAGATTAAAGTTTCTATATAACGATTAAAGTGCATCTTTAGTAATCCAACACTAACAATGCTTAATGTAAATGAGTGTCATGATATGTGGTAGAGGTGATGAGGCAGAACGCAGCGGACCCAGGTTGAAATGAATGATGGTGGTTTAATAATGAAAATAAGGACAAACAATCCAAAGTCCAGGCAGAACAGATGAGTGGAAAGGCTAAGGCTCAACACTGGTAGCAACTGGCAAACTAACAGACATCTAGCAACAGACTAGAAGGGACAGCTAAACAGCAAGACAGATAAAACAGACTGGTACGACAGAATGGACAAGGACCCGACAAAGACACAGAAACACAGGTGGCACTAAAAACACAGAGAGAAATCAGGGTACGAGACACAGCTGGGAACAATCATGGGGGAGACAGGACAACACAGAAACCTAAAATAAACACCCAGAAAAACTCAAATCCTTACAATCAGCTCATAAAATATAATCAGGATTTAATAAGAAATAAATTCTATCTATTGCGGTCAGTTGTTCTATTTATTTTGCTGGTTTTTGTAAAAGAATAAAAACTAGCCTCCCTAAAACACATGCAATAGAGAAATAACTAAAGGAATGAGGTAACTAAACAGTGTGTTTCCCCTGTTGTTTCCTCTTTTTTTTTTTTTTTTATCAAATTCTTCCTGCAACAAAATATTTTAGCTCTGAGTATTGTGTCACTTGTGACATTATTGACCCAAATACACTTAAACCACTCAGGGTTTCTATTTTTCACTGGAACGTAAATCCAGAGAAGTCATGTGAAACAAACCATTTGGCAGATTTATTTTATAGAGCATATACTGTATAAATTTGATGGAAAATTCATAATGCTTCTTGACTGCAGCTACAAAGCAGCCGCTACCTATTTTGCTTCAGTCCAATCGGCAGTGCTCCCAAAGGAAGACTGTGGATGTCAGCTTCTGCATTAGTGCAGGACCGTTTCCGCTGCATATTAATCTATATTTGGTGTTTGAACTACTAGAACAGGTAGTAAAAAGCATTTTTAGAGGAAAGCTCAAGTATTTCTACACAGCCAGCTGTAGTACCAAACCTGCTCTGGTACCAGGGATCCACTGAACCTCATTACCCAGTTTTCCTTTTTGTTTTTTAAGGTGTTTAGGGCACCCTTAAAAAAAACTGAGCCATTTGACACCTCCAGCTGTGTTTTTCATTTTAGTGGAAGGGTCAGAAGAATTAAATCATTTTAGAACCAGATACAGATGAGGTCACTTTTATTTCCTGATTGAAGAGGGTGTGCTTTCTTTTTGCTTTAGCTAAACTCCGCCAGGTTTCTTTACCAAAAAGTAGTCTGACAATGCTAGGAGAGCAGAGTCAGAGCTGAAGCTTGTTTGGATACTTTTTTTTATTGCAGCTTTCATCTGAGCCGACTTCTTTCATCAAAATGAGATGAGGAGAAAATCACACAAAAGGAAACTTTGGGAAACAGGAAATAAAGTTAGTGTGGATGATGGTGTGGAAATACTGCAGGGAGTGGCCACTGGTGCAAAAACTGGTGGGATGGTTTATAATGCTAATGTGTTGAACTGCAGAGTTTACAGTTAATGAAGCCATGGCTGTGTAAACAGGGTTGTCCAATCTGTATTTGGCTGATGGGTTTGGCCAATGTTGTTGTTTAAGTTGTGCAGTGTCAAATAAACTTGCAGTCTGATGGTTGAGCAGTGTAGGAAATTCTGGATGTGCAGTAAAACCTGGAACCTCGGACACTTGGAAAAGTTTGTAACTTTTCATCTGGGCCGGATTTTAGCAGGGGCTTACCGGGGCTGCAGCCCGGGGCCCCGGCATTTCGGGGGCCCCGAAGGATGTTTTATATTTTTGTGAATGGATAGTGTCAGAATTTAATCAATGACTACGATGATTTTGACAGCACCGATGAAAAATGTTCCAATTTGTTCTGACAAACGTCCATCTTGAATGCTTGCTTGTTATTGGTCCACTTTTGACGCATCTTACGCATTGGGGAGGAGGAGCGTCAAGGGAATATTATTTTACAATGGCGGACAACAGAAAATATGACAGCAGAGCGCAGAAAAGAAGGAAGAGAAAAGAAAAAGAGCATCGCGCCAAAGAGGCGACAAACAAAATGCCTAAACTGACAGGCTTTTTTAAACCTGTTAGCGGAGATGGAGCAGAAACATCATTATCCCCCGCTCCTCAAACCCTTAGCTATGCTAACACCGGCACTAAGATCCCGCCAGAACCTTTAACTGTGACTGAGTCGGTGGCTGGACTGGCGTCTGTGGAGTCAGAGTCGGTGGAAGCGGGATCTTCTTCCGCAGATGGAAAGACGACTGTGGATCCGTACAGTACCGATCCGGCGCATTGGGGGGAAATTGACGAGTCCGTGCGAGCTTACTGGGCTGAGCGAGGACCGGAGAGCTGTCAAAATATGAATGTTGGCTTTCAAGCATCAGAACGGGTGTACAAGCATCAAAAGCATCACTTCTCCAAATCTCACTTTAAACGCAAGATGTTAAATGGTGAGTACATCGAAAGACCGTGGCTGCTCTACTCTCCATCCACCGGAGCTGCATTTTGTTTTGCATGCCGCATTTTCAGCAATGCTAATACTCAGTCAAACTTTGAAACTGGTTTCAGTGACTGGAAGCACGCAACTGAACGCATGAGAGAGCACGAAAACAGCGAACATCATAGAAAGGCAATGCTGACTTATGTTTCACTTGCAGCAGCCAGCGGGAGGATAGACACAGAACTGCAGAAACAATTTGAATCTGAGTGTTCATATTGGACTGAAGTGTTGAGAAGAGTTGTGTCTGTTGTCAAGTTTTTAGCAGAGAGGGGACTGGCTCTTAGAGGAGATAGTGACAAATTTGGAAGAACTGATAATGGCAGGCTCAAAGTTTCAAACTTTTCAGGGTTGAGTATTGTTGTCTTATTTGGTTTGCGTTTGAGTAAATGTAGGTCGTGTTTGTGGTTCGAGTTCCTACAAAGAAGTTGAATGCAAAAGTGTCATTAATAAATGGAAATCTGTATTTTGTTCTTCATATTTTTCAAGATGTTCTCTGTAAAAACCTTGGTCTAGAAGATGAAAATTGTTCACTTGCACCCACTTCTGCTTTTATTGAGAACCAGGGGCTGTAAAAAATCCTTCAGAGGGCAGCACTTTGGACTTACCTGGGTCAGGATATTTTCTGAAAACTACAGTATGCCTGATCTCTTTTTTCCAGAAGATATTGTTTATATCCATGTTCTGTCTGACTGGCAGAGAAGCACTTTTTTGACATTTATTTCCTCCACTATTTACCAAGAACTTTAAAACCAAAGAAAAAGTTTGAGTTTTGATATATTCCACTTGTACTTATATGGACTTGTAAATGCTGGGGATATTTGTATAAATATTGTTTTACTTGCTTTGCTTTGTAAAAGTATATTTGAGCATTGCACTTTCTTGCACTCAATCTGTTTTATAGTTTGTGTTGAATTCCAGGCAACAATAACTATTCAGTGATTTTATTTTGTGATGCAAGCATCATATTCTAGTTTCAACCCCAACATGTGGTTTAGTCTTTCTAGAAAAGAGTTCAGAGTTGTTTGTAGTTTGTGACAACTGGCTTATTAAAGTTGTAAGTTGTCAAAACTTACTGTTCGGTCATTTTCTGCTCATCCTCTAAAACAAAACAAACACATACAAACAAAAAAATAAAATATATATATATATATATATATATATATATAAAATTTTTTTGACTCCAGCCCAGGGGCCCCCATCCTCCTAAATCCGGCCCTGCTTTTCATGATGGTGTCAGATGGTTGGTGAAGATGGTTGGTCCGAGAATTTGAACAAATCACTGACCTTATCATTTTTCATTAGGAAGCAAGCATAGCAGTCCTGTGGGTCGTTCCATCGGTGGCTACTCCCTCTTACCACTATTTCTTTTCTCTCAAGGCCAGTAAATTTGTCAGTTTTTGGATAAAAACTTTATTAAATATAGTTTTCCATTCAAATTGGTGGAAATAAAACAACATCCTTGAGGATTTAGAAGCAAATGAGCGCCACACAAGTAAATGCTATTTACTGTTGATGTTGTAACAAGACAGTAAAACAAACTCTGCAGTAAATGACCAGTGTTTTGGTCCAGACTAATCCCTGGGCCTTAATTCAGTAGAGAACTTGTGGGATAACATCCAATCTGCAGTTTCTGAGGTAAACCTTAGCAATGCAGTCATTTTTAACAGTCTAATCATCCTGGCCTGGGACACCCGTCATAGGTACCAGTTTGGGTGAGTAAATCTAAAGTCACAATAATTAATTCACAAGAAAAACTTTACAGTCTATACAATAGAAGTTCCATGTTTGTAAGAAAACTGCTAATTTTTTTAACGGTTTAATATTTTTTTGTCTCACTTAGGGCAGAAAAAAACAAACTGGATCATTTTTTCTTTATATTCTGCTGTGAAGCAGGATGTGGAGCATTCCCAGTGCATGTGAGGGTATGGAAATAAATCTATTCTAAGGGTCTTGAGCTTTACTTTAGAGTTTGAACAGAATTGAACATTAAGAATGTCACCAGTGAAAATATCTCATAACTTTTATCACTGGAAATTTCCCCCATCTAACACCCTAAATGCCTCTTTATGCTGTGAACAAGTGATCCCCAGATGAGGCAAATGTTACCTAAAGCGATTTTTTCCAATTGTGTTTTCTTTTTTCAGGAGCTGAAAGCATTGTAATGCACAAAAAAAGCTATGATTCACGCATCATCATTAATGTCCTGTTCCATCCTTATTTTTATTTATTTTTTTCTATTTGTTTTTTACCCAACCCATGAGGGGTCTTTTTGTGGGCTCTAGTGTCCCTTTTTCAAAGTAGGCTGACAGGAAAGGGGGAAGACATGCGGTAAACGCTGTCGGGTCTGGGAGTCGAACTCGCGACAGCTGCGTCGAGGCCACGTTGCCTCTGAATGTGGGTCGCGCTAACCCCTCCGCCACTACGGCATACCCTCCATCCTTATTTTAATATTTCTACGGTAAGGAAACTGTCATTTTGAAGTTGTTTCAAATTAATGTATTTTTGTACATCAGCTCGGAAAAAATGAAGCTATTTCTCAGTGGTCCAATTCCATCACCTCAATGGGGAGACGAAAAACACTCCAGGCTGGACATGATAAACAAATTGCTGTTTAAAACCTGCTCTGCCAGCTCAGTGACCTTCATCGATAACCTCTGGATCTATTGGCAGCACTTTCACCTTTTTGGAAGAGGCGGACGCAATCTTAATAAACATGGGATAAAGCTACTCACTGCAAACCTTTTTCATTTTATCAACAAAGACAACAATGTGATCATCGCTTCAGAAGAACAGGCTCAAGGATGTCTGACTAGGATGGAACCCTCCACGTTTCAGGAAAAAACTTTTCCAAAACAAACTGACATAACATCGACTGGAGACAGAGTGACTGGTTCCCCTCCTCCTTCCCCTCCCTCTCTGCTCCTTCACTCATTCACTGTATTCACAAGATATACATGAAGAAATGTCAGATGGAATGAATCAACAGGTTCTGTCATGGAGCAGGGGTTTTTGGTTTTCTTTGTGGGTTTTCTTTTTCTCATTTTTGTTACTCATCATTCAACCACCAGATGGAGTCAGACCCACCACCTCTCCAGAGATCGGTGCATTACTTGCACACCGGTGTTTCATCACCTCATCAGGCCGAGAGTACAAGAGGAGCGGGCTGCCAGCACTTCGACGCCAGAGTGTAGCCAGCAATGGTATTCTGAGCCCCCTAGAGCTAGGCTCTGTGTTTTCGCAAGAGTATTTCTCTGAGTGAATCCTCTCGTGTTTTTTCCCGGTCTTCAGGTGTTCCCTTTCGAGATGCCTTGGATTTTCCAGTGACGATCAAGTCTGGTTCCCCTATTGGACTCTCTCCCTCGTGACGCCGTGGACCGTACCCACTGGTTGCCCGAGCTCCGTCTTCTACTTCCCCGTTGGATTACACGTCTTCCCTGGTTTCCTCCGGCTGGTTGCCGAACCGCTCCTCTGTCTCCGGTCTGCCCAAACTTACCTGCCCGCCCTCTGCCACACCTCCACGGACTACTCCCTCCGGACTGAGTTTTCTCATCCCCCCAGGAAGATCGATCCACTGTTTCTGTTGTCACTCCTATTTCCCACCGTCTGTGAACTCATGCTTTTGCCCCGCTGTCTCTCATAGAGTTTTGGCTGCTCCAAGAGACTTTTCCCCTTCCGACCCGGACCAACAACTGCAGTTATTTTGTATATTTATATATATTAATAAACCTTCTTTCACTGATTCCGTTTCTCCACTGTAGTGTTCTGCATGTGGGCAAGACAAATAGCACCCATCATGACTGGTTCGCCTTGGCATGTCTCTCCTTAGCAAATTCCAACTACTTAATTATAAAACCCTACAGGAAATAATAAGTCAACTAAGCTCCAGTTCCTGCTGTCTGGATGTCCTACCCACACATTTCTTTAAGAAAGTCCTGCCTGTTATTGCTTCTGATCTGATCCAAATCGTAAACTCATCGCTCTCATCAGCTGTTTTCCCCCAGGCTTTGAAAACAGCAGTAATCAAACCACTTATAAAAAAGAACAATCTGGACAAATCACTAATGCACAATTACAGGCCGATCTCCAACCTCCCATTCATCAGCAAAGTTATTGAAAAAGCTGTTTGACCAGCTAAATATCTTCCTAATAATAACCAACTGCTTTGACTCCTTCCAGTCTGGTTTCTGATCTCACCACAGCACAGAGACTGGCCTAGTCAAAGTGTTCAATGATATCCACATAAATACGGACTGTGGGAGAACCACAGTGCTGGTTCTGTTGGACCTCAGTGCAGCTTTTGACACTGTTGACCATGACATATTACTGAATCGACTGGAGAGTTGGGTCAGACTCTCCGGTCCAGTGCTTAACTGGTTTGAATCCTACATAAAGAACAGGGATTTCTTTGTTTCAATTGAAAACGTCTCATCAAAGAGGTCAAAGGTCACATGTGGTGTACCCCAAGTCTCAATCCTAGGTGTAGCATATTTGAAAATAACTGAATTGTTATTCAATATAAAATGGCTTTTAACCAAGTAGACAGGCTAGGTTTTCTTCCCTTTTTCAGAAGAGTAGGTGCGACTCAAAAAAGGAGCAGGTAGGCTAGAGTTTTGCAGCTGCGAGTATTTTGTATTTGCATTGTGAATATTATATTTACATATTTACAACCACACATTGGGATATGAAACATAGGCATGAATGAAAGAAAAGAGAAAAAAAAAACAAACGACAAAAAAAAAACTAATTAATTAATCGGTCCCAAAGTTAAAGTTCATCTCACACCCCCCTTTAGTCCATCCACCCCGAATGGGGATCAATCAGGCTCACCAACAAGGCGAGTATCCGGAGCTTGATTCACGTCTTGGGTAAATGAAAGTCCAATCAAAGAAGGAGCAGAGTCCTTTGTAGGATTCTCCTACCGGCTGGGTAGGGGAAGTAAACAGTCCTTAATCACCAACAGGTGAATTCTTTCCTTGGCTCTAGGCCTGGTCTCATAGCTCGCCATCCATCTGGCCTGAACAACAAAACAGGACCACTTCCTCAATATAATTATATTTTCTAATATTCTTAGTGTATATGTAACCGGATCCCTTCTGCGTTGTGCTGGTTATCAGATGTTAGTCAGGCCGTGACTCTGTTTGGCTTTCAAAGATTTATTCTGACGAAAATATCCAACAGAAAAACAATAGTTACAAGCTGCCCGCTCCAAGTCCTCTCCCGCAGGACAACATGACAAAAGGGGGGGGATCATGTCTCACATTAAATAAAATAAACCTTTTCTATACAACATACCTGACGAAAATATCCAACAGAAAAACAATAGTTACAAGCTGCCCGCTCCAAGTCCTACACAAACAAAAATACATAACAGAAATCAACTTAATAAATCTACAAATAAACTGGAAGTATTTAGATAGAAAGTAAATAGGACACACCTCTCCCGCAGGACAACATGACAAAAGGGGAGGGCCTAAGGGACGCAAACATTTTAAAGACAAAACCATAGAAGAAGAAATAAAAAGGAGGGGCTACTGTTCTTAAAGTAACACATTCAAAACAATGACAGCTTTTCGGTCAGGTAGAGAGCAATACAAACAACAACAAAAAAAGACATTTTGTGTAATTATAACAACAACCAGGTTACATTCACCCCCCTAGAATTACACAAAATAAAAAAACAGTGATAAAGACACTTAGTAGCAGTACAATTTTATTTTATTATTTTTGCAACAATGTAACACATCAGCCAAACAGCTACCCTACAATAGGGTCAGGAGACTAGAGATCGCTCGACGCCCAGCAAAATCTCACAGTATTCCATGGACAACAAGAGGTGCCTTTTACACCCCCCCATACAGAGTAAACACATAAATGGTACTGAAGCTTATGCAAACCAAGACAAATACAATCCTAGCCAATGGCAGGAATCACATGAGAATTTGGAAACTCACACGTCAATAACAGTTTGAACATTATCCTTATCATAAAGCGCCTCAATGACGGCCATGGACTCTATCAGGCGACAGACTGGTTTAATTACCCTCCCAAAGCGTGAAGTTAGGCGGCGAACAACATCCTCACCCACCCTGTCTGGAGGATGAACAGAGCCAGCAGCATCAGGAAGATGAGGTAAGGAACCAGCAGTCGCCAGTACCCCTGTTTCCATAGAGGAGTTTTCAGAGTCATGAGGCAGGTCACTATTTCCAACTGATGGAGCCAAGGACACATCCTGAACCCATGAAGCAGTACGGTCATCCCCATCACTGCAGGACAGGGAGTCGGGTAGGGAAGGCTCAGCAGGAACAGCACTAGGAGCCTCACTAAATCTTCCTGTTCCATGTGAATCAGGAACCGGGGGGACTCGAACCACACTATCAACCTGGCGGTTCACATTCCCATCCAAGGTCATCCCCACAGGTAAAAAGTTCACGTCAAGAAGGAGGTTGCGATGCACCACACGCTCATTGCCGTGACAATCTCTAACACGATAAATATGGAGAGCAGGTTTGGAGGCAACCACCGTGTACATCACAGGCTCCCATTTATCAGAAAGCTTTCGCTTTCCTCTGGCTCCCTTGTTTGCCACCAGGACCTGATCTCCAACTGACAGAGGGTGACCCTTGACTCTCTTGTTGTACTGGTCACATTGATGTTTCTGCTCTGCACTGGTGTTCTTCTCAGCCATTAGCATGGCAGAACGTAAATCTTCAACCAGTGATTTGACATAAGTGTGGTAGTCACAAATAGCATCATCATGAAGAACGTTCCGAAAAACAAGGTCAACAGGCAGCCTGGGAATCCTCCCAAACATCAGATAGAACGGTGCAAAGCCTGTGGTCTCATGAACCGTGCAGTTGTAGGCAAAAGTCAGAGACTGGATCATCTGAGGCCATTTATGCTTCGAACGTGGAGGAAGAGATCTCAACATGTTGCCCAGGGTGCGATTGAATCTCTCTGCAGTCCCATTACCCATTGGGTGGTAGGGTGAGGTGTGCGATTTATTGACACCACTCAACTCTAAAAGCTCAGCCAGCAGCTCACTCTCAAAATTTGCACCCTGATCTGAGTGAATGCGCTGTGGGAAGCCATAAACACAGAAAAACCCATCCCATAACTTTTTTGCAACTCGTTTAGCAGTTTGATCCTGACACGGGAAAGCATGTGCTAACTTTGTGAAGTGATCAGTGATCACCAGAACATCCACAGACTTGTTGTTACTGTCCTCAGCTGACCAGAAATCAATACACACCAGCTCCATCGGAGCACTGGTTCTGATGTTCTCCAGAGGGGCTCTCACAGCAGGCTGTGGGGTTTTACTGAGGACACATCTGGGACATTTTCTCACGTAATCTCGCACATCTCTTTCCATGTCATGCCAAAAGAAACGATGACGAGCCAAGGAGAATGTTCGTGGTTGGCCCTGATGACCTGCATTATCATGGACACCAGTCAGAACCACAGACTTCAAAGCATCAGGGACCACAAACTGGAAGCGCTTACCTTTTGTCAGAGGGTCTTTTATGACACGGTAAAGAACGCCATTCAGCAATGTTAGTTTATCCCACTGCTTCAGAATTTTTAGAGCCAGTTGATTTTCACCTTCGGCACAGGTCATGGACGTGTCAGCTGTAATGGAGGAAGAGCTGTCCACTGATTGAAGCTGACAGGTCAAACGGAAAACATCCTGCACAGCATGATCAGGGACCTCACAGACATGCTCCAAAAGTTCCTGACAAGGTTCTGACAGAAGGCGATCAGCCAAAGGCTTCACAAAAGGAACTCTGCTCAGAGCATCTGCCACCACATTCTGTCTCCCTGGAACATACCTGATCTCAAAGGTGTATGGAGCAAGCTTAGAGACCCAGCGCTGTTCACAGGCATCCAGTTTGGGCTTGGTCAGGATATATGTGAGAGGATTATTATCCGTCCACACAGTAAACCTGTGACCCTTCAGCCAGTGGCTGAACTTATCACATACAGCCCACTTTAAGGCTAGGAACTCGAGCCTGTGTGCAGGATAGTTGGCCTGGCTGCGGCTGAGAGTCTTGCTGGCAAAAGCAACAGGTCTAGCAATCTCTCCATCAGCTGGGACCTGCGACAAAACAGCACCGAGCCCATCCAATGAAGCATCGGTTGAGAGAATAAATGGCTTCTCAAAATCAGGATGTGCCAGCACCACACAGTTGAGAAGTGCAGTTTTAAGGTCTCCAAACGCTTTCTCACAAGCTGGAGTCCAGTCCTGGGGAGTCAGAACACGAAAGGTTCCAGCTTTCCCATGTCCTGCGCTCTTTACTTTACGTTTCTGACCTGCGGTGAGGGCATAAAGAGGCTTTGCGATGCGGGAACAAGCTGGAATAAAGTGCTGATAGAATAGCACCATGCCCAAGAATGACCTCACCTTCTTCTGGCACGGAGTACAGCCATCCTCCTTCATGAGGTCTTTTCTTTCAAACCCTGAGATGACCCTTACCTTCTCCTGATCAACAGAAACACCACCAGCTTCCACAACATGGCCCAAGAACCTCACAGACCTCCTGAGAAAGTGACACTTTTTCTGGGCCAGCTTCAAGTTGTTTGCTCTCAGGCGACAGAAAACAACCTCCAGCCTCCTTAACGACTCCTCCTCAGACGGTGCAAATACCAACAGGTCATCTAGATAGCAGAGGAGGCTGGAAAAGTTCAAGTCACCAAAAATGTTAAGCATCATCCTCATGAAGGAAGCTGGGCTGTTGCATAACCCTTGTGGGAGACGGTTGTACTCATAAAGTCCAAGCGGCGTGGTAAAAGCAGTGTAATGTTTGTCGGACTCATGGAGAGGGATGTTGTAGAAACCAGAGGTCAAGTCCATGGTGCTGAACAGCGCATTCCCACCAAGAGCAGCAAGGCAGTCAGACTGATGGGGCAATGGATGGGCATCCTTAACGGTCTTAGCATTAAGCCAGCGGAAGTCAGTGCATATCCTCATGTCCCCAGACTTTTTCCACACCATAACAAGCGGGGAGGCATATTCACTAATAGACTTCCTTATGATACCCGTCATCTCCATCTCAGACAAGACCTCCCTCAACTGCTGATAATGTGCTGGTGGTATGCGTCGATAAGGTAAGCGAAATGGCTGGTCATCAGTCAAGTGAATGCGATGAACAAAATCCCTAGCCTCACCACAATCCAGTTTTCCCCTGGAGAACACATCCTGGTAAGAAACCACGAGTTCAGCCAGCCTTCTTTTAGACTCATCTGACACCTCACAGCTCTCTATGTCAATGTCATGCAGACCACAGTCTCTCAGCATCTGCACTGGATCAGCACTGTGATGTGATGAACCTGTTGAAACAGCTGAATGGTTGCAGTACAGTTCCGATCTCCCCTGACTGAACGCAAAGTCCTCCACAGCAACACATGGAAAGACATCAGCGATTTTAGCATTGCGGCGCAGTATCAGAGGTTTTTCTGTTGGGTTGAGGACCTTCATAGGGACCCAACGATCCCCCCACATGGGTGTGACTACACGACCCACCAAAATGTTTTTTGGAGTGGAACGAGCAGATGACGGCTCGACAACCACAGTGCCTCCCAGTGACAGTGGTGCAGTGGATGGGAGCTTACCCCAAACCACATACTCCTGACGAGGAAGGAGGGTAACAGCCTGTCTGAGCCTAACTGTTCCAATCTTGTCAGGTGAAGTAGAGTTTGACCACCGAGAAACACAACTCAGAAGCTGCAAAAACTCCTCACACTCTGGGTTTGCAGTGTTAGATGTAATGAGTTCCCAGTACCTCGAATCAGTTTTCATTCTTTGAATAAGGGGCCGGAGCACATTGCTACCAATGATGAATTCATCATGTTGGCCAGGTATCAAAAATGTCGGTACTGTAAATCTGAAGCCATAGATCTCAATGTCCAACTCATAGATGTATCGAGGCTGCGTGAGAAGGCCACCACACCCAACGAGCACCACATTCTCTGGGACTGCAAGAGGGATCAAATCAACACCCGCGGCTCTTAGTTTGCTCTCTGCCTCCACGCTCAATGTGCACGACATACTCCCAGAGTCCAACATACCCCTCAGTGTAGTCCGGTCACTAACTGAAACTGAGGCATAAAACAAATCACTAGCCCTCTGGACTCTCTGTGACCCCAAGAAAATCACTTCACTGTTCTCAGGTGAAGTATTGCAACACTCAGTATAAACAGAGCGTGCATCCAGTGTAGTCGTGAGGGTATTATCCACTCTGCCCATGCTTCCCCTCTCATCACACGGGCTCTCTAGTTTAAATTAGGATACTGGGAGGACAGCTGCGGTGTGTGATGAGCAGGCTGAGGACAATCCCTTTTAATGTGTCCTGAGCCGAAGCAGTTGAGACACAGTCTGAACAATCTGCAGTGTGAGTGTGTGGTATGCTCCTCCGAGCAACAAACCCTGCATGGTGCATGCTGAGGACGTTTAGAACCACGTGTGTAACTCCTCACATGTTGACCACTCTGTTTTGTAGCAAGAGAAGCTGCACACAGAGACAGAACCTTATCGAACATCTTTGTCATCTGAGGAGGCGGGTCAACTCCTGAACTGGAGGAAAAAGGTGGCTGGGGTGGACCTGTATTCTGAAAGGATGTAGATTGTGGAGCAACATGCTGCTGTGGCTGCTGATTCAAGGGCCCTGAAGCTGAGGAACGATCACATGCTAAAGCAGCTTGGGGAAAACGGACAGCAAATGGTGTAGCATCAGCTGACAACGCAGCACTAGGCGTTTGAGCACCAAGCTGAGGAAGACAAGAGAGAACAGGGCCTGCAGACGAACCAAGAGTCCTATTTGTAGTGACCATCGGCTTCCTAAGACTTGCAACACGGTTATCAAGGCGGCTCTGGACCTCAGCAGTAGTCCACTCCTCCACAGGTTTCAGCTGGAAGGAAAGAGCTAGACCAGGATCAGGACAATGGTTGATGAACATTGTAACAACTTCAGCTCCTGGATCCTCCACCTGCTTCCCCCTCCTACGCAAACACTCATCAGCCGCTTCAATAGACTTGTTCAGTCGAATCCAGTAGTCCATGGCTGTCTCTCCATCAGCAGGCAGGATGTTATAGAAGTCTCTCATCGGCAAACTGGAGAAGATCAGCTCACCAAAGTTGCGTTTCAAAATATCAAAAACAGTAGAAACCAACTTGTCACTACATGACTGAGGCTGGCAACGAAGCGACACCTGAACCACATCTCTGGCTTTCCCAATAAGTCTGGATGTGATGATCTCACACATTTCTACAGGGTCCACACATCTCATCCTTGACAGATAGCATCTCATCAAACCCTCCCATTCCTGGATGGAGAAGGTGTCAGAGTGGTCACCTTTGAAATATGGAGGTGCTCTAATATCAGACTGAACAACAAACCTCATTTGTGACTGATCGGTCAGGTCGCTGGGTTGGCTGTCAGCAACCTGAGACTGTGACTGACTTTGTGGGTTTAGTCCATTGAGATTCGTCGTAATGGCGTCCCCAATCTGCTTAGCCAGATCAGCAATCACCCCACTGAGAGCCTCAGTAGAAACAAGTTGGGTAGGGTCAGACCTTGCTTTGCCAATGGGTGTAGAAGCAGCAGCAGGGACAGGTGGGGGGTTAATCCCAAGCTGATCAACAGAAAATTCATATGGACTAAAAGGCATAGGTCTACCCCTTCCAAATGACATGTAATGTTGGCCCCTCCCCAAACTAAAAGTGACCTTCCGGTCCACTTCATCACCTTTAAAAGGTACCTCAGTGTCAGACATTTCATCAAACAATAGCAGACAAAAACTATGGAAAATAACAGTGGATCAAAAAGAAGCGATGTCAAAAATAAAATGCAGATACCCAAACAGTGTAAAAACAAATCAGCCACACAAGAACTCATATGCAACAGTCAGCAAAAGAAACAAAAAACAACCAGCCTTATCTACAGGTAAAGGGTAATAAACAGACTGGTTTCATGTCTTTACATTTTGTTTATTATTATTATTATTTGTTGATTGTACTGTTTTAAGATTGGTTTTATTGTCCCAAAACACACAAAAAAACTTTTATAAAATTAAAAAAAACTTTTTCAATTATTCTTCACTTATTTCCCCTCTCCACTTGTATAAAACGAGGTGCACAAAAAAAGGAGACCAACATAAACAGTTACTTCGTTGCTAGGATACAGCGCGCCAACGCCTGCCAGTCAAAACGCAGGGCAAAGGCGGAGCAAGACGTCAAAGGCGGGAAAGGGACAACGTAGCAGCAGCTGCAGCAGTGGAGATTCGACGTTACAGCGGGTCAAACGGCACCAAGTGTAACCGGATCCCTTCTGCGTTGTGCTGGTTATCAGATGTTAGTCAGGCCGTGACTCTGTTTGGCTTTCAAAGATTTATTCTGACGAAAATATCCAACAGAAAAACAATAGTTACAAGCTGCCCGCTCCAAGTCCTCTCCCGCAGGACAACATGACAAAAGGGGGGGGATCATGTCTCACATTAAATAAAATAAACCTTTTCTATACAACATACCTGACGAAAATATCCAACAGAAAAACAATAGTTACAAGCTGCCCGCTCCAAGTCCTACACAAACAAAAATACATAACAGAAATCAACTTAATAAATCTACAAATAAACTGGAAGTATTTAGATAGAAAGTAAATAGGACACACCTCTCCCGCAGGACAACATGACAAAAGGGGAGGGCCTAAGGGACGCAAACATTTTAAAGACAAAACCATAGAAGAAGAAATAAAAAGGAGGGGCTACTGTTCTTAAAGTAACACATTCAAAACAATGACAGCTTTTCGGTCAGGTAGAGAGCAATACAAACAACAACAAAAAAAGACATTTTGTGTAATTATAACAACAACCAGGTTACATATACACGGTTCAATAAATAATTCTATCATATTCAATCAATTGCAATAAATCTAAAATTCAATATAAATTACATTCATGAAACATTCAATAAATATACACCATATTATCAATTAACATGAAATGTAAAATACTAATACAAACCAGTGCTCAATAAATACTTCAATTACCCGTTTTGGTTATCAAAAGCAATGTTCAATCAGTTTTTAGTGGCTACACAATAGCAGTGATTACAAGCCAACGCTAAGTCATTCATAACAACACTCACCAGTTCCGCAGTTTTGTGTCATACTATCAGATCTTTTCCATCTCCCTTTCCGGCTCACAATAATGGGCTCCTACAGTTCAGTACATTAAGTGAGCATCGTACATATTTACAGACATTAAATGATACTACGCTTTAACTGACCTGCCAGCTCTGCTCCTTCCGACGCGATCTAACCTTCATGCCTTTCGCTCCAGCTAATATACCGAGCCAATAAACTGCGACGGTACACGTGACCCCAATACTTAGCCACGATTGGCTAAATAATCTCGCGAGAATCACTCCTAAGGTTATTAAAACATCGCGAGATTAAGGCTAAAAGGCAGAAGTAGAAAATCAGAGGACATGAAGGTTTAAAATGACACTTAGGTTACATAGGACCCCTTTTATTCAATATTTATATGCTCCCACTAGCTCAACAGACAGACTCAGGAAGTCATTTGTACCAAGAGCCATACTACTGTACAATGTCTCACTGAAGGGCAGGGGAGAAGTGGACTTCTCTGCTTAGGCCATCGACAGAGCAGACTTCACCTCCACACTCTTTAGCACTTAGGATTTTAGTGTTTTTTAGTATTTTTAGCTCTTCGTAATGTTGATCTGGTAATTGTGTTTATGTAGTAATCTAGTGTTTTTGTAATATATTGTGTGAACTGTATGTTGTGTGTAATGTCTTAAGCAGCTGGGACTTTGAATTTCCCCTTGGGGATTAATAAAGTATTCATCATCCTCATCATCATCAGGTTATAATAGGAAATAAGATTAGGTACCATAACTATGCGGATGGCACATAGCTCTACATTATGATGTCATCAGGTGACTCTTCTAGACCACTTGTGTAATGATATGCAGCACCAGTAGGTGGTGATGCAAGAAGATTAAAGAGAAGTGGACACGAAGAAGCCAGAGACCGGAGCGGGTAGAAACTTGAGGGTATAATGACTGATGCTGTTAGTTAATAAACCAGATAACTTTAAAAGACTTGGCTTCCTTTATGTACTGCAGTACAAACATTACATGGTACCAAGAGTTGGGACCTTTGCATAGGTTTGTTGTTTTCGTAGACATCAGTTGTTAGGAACGCTACGCAACTATGGATGCAATGAAGCCGCCGGAGCCGTTAAAGCTAACAGGGAACGTTGATGCTAACTGGAGAGCATTCAAGCAACGGTTCCAGCTCTACGTGTCTGCAGTGGGACTGGACTCCAAGCCGGATGAAAGGAAGATCGCTATGCTGCTCACAATTGCTGTCCCGGAAGCGCTGGAAGTTTACAACACCTTCACGTTTGAGACCGAGGAGGAAAACAAGTTGGATGTGGTCCTGCAGAAGTTTGACGGACACTGCCTGTCGGAAAAAAACCCGAAACATTTGAACGGTACGTGTTTCGATCTCGAGTGCAGCAGCAAGATGAGTCGTTTGATAGCTACCTGACAGTGTTAAAAATAAAAGCTGCATCATGTAACTTTGGTGTGCTGAGGGACTCACTGATTCGCGATCAGGTAGTGTTTGGTACTAAGGATATAAAGACAAGAGAAAAACTTTTGAGAGAAAGTGATCTCACTGGAAACAGCAGTCAAAATTTGTCAAGCCAGTGAGATGGCAGGAGAACATGCGAAGACATTCGCCGAAAGAGAGCAAGGCGCGGCAGCGGCCAGTCAGCTATGCGAGGCAGTGGACGCGGTCTCTATCAGAGAGAAGCGCACAGCTAAGTTCAAGAATAGGAACAAGAATGATGGCATGTTCAGCTGCAACAGATGTGGAAGTGATCATAAACCGAGGCAATGTCCAGCTTTTGGAAAAGCATGCTCAAAATGCAGAGGCTTACATCATTTTGCCAGACTGTGTATGTCCAACGATAAAAAAGTACATACTGTTCAGGATGACAATGACACTGGTGACCAAAGTGATGGTAGTGGTTCACTTTTTATCAGTATGGTAAACAAGGAAGATGGAAAGGGTCCATCAACAAAGAATACTGATGGACATCAAGCTAGGTACGCAGACAAAAGAAATAAATGGGTGGCACCACTTGTGGTAAATGGGACACTGATTTCATTTCATTTCAGCTTGATACTGGGGCAAAGGCGAATATTATAAATGTTAATGATCTTAGAGAGCTTAAAGAGAAACCTAAGATAAGAAAAAATACAGTTGCACTCAGGGCATATAACCAGCAAAGCATAGAAACAGAGGGTGTATGCAGACTTAAAGTGAAAATAAAGGGTAATGTGCACAATATAATGTTTGTGGTCGTTCCTAAGCGACAGTCACTCCTGGGAGACAAGGCCTGTGAGGATCTGGGTTTGGTCAGGAGAATATATCAGCTCAACAAAGACACTGTAGACATGACTGAACAAGGTGCAGGGGTATATAATTTGTAGATAGCTTCCCAGGCATCTTCAAAGGACAGGGCACCCTGCCATTCACATACAAAATACAACTTAAGAGTGACGCTAAGCCCGTTGTGCATGCCCCAAGGAGAGTGCCAGTTGCACTGCACGCCAGCCTGAAAAAAGAGCTGGACAGGATCACACAACTGGGGGTCATTGAGCGAGTCGAACAACCCACAGACTGGGTAAATTCAATCACCTGTGTCAAAAAGCCAAACGGAAAGTTACGAGTTTGCTTAGACCCCAAAGATCTAAATGAAAATATTAAGAGAGAACATTATCAGATTCCTAAGAGAGAGGAGATCACCAGCGAGATGGCAGGCGCTCAGTATTTTAGCAAACTAGTTGCCTCGCAGAGTTTTTGGCAAATAAAGTTAGATGCTGAAAGCAGCAAACTATGCACCTTTAACACCCCGTTTGGAAGGTACTGTTTTCTCAGGCTGCCATTTGGCATTAAATCAGCACCTGAGATTTTTCAAAAGGCTTGTTGAGCGAATAACAGAGGGTCTGGTAGGCACAAGAGTCTACATTGATGACATAGTGGTGTGGGGAAAAACACGACAGGAACATGATGAAAGACTTGCTAGGCTTTTACAGAGGATCCGGGAGAGCGGGCTGAAGCTTAATAAAGAGAAGTGCCAGTTTGGGGTCAGGGAGGTTGTCTTCTTGGGCGACAAGATATCAGGAGAGGGTATGGAGCCTCTGTACTCAAAAGTGCAAGCCATCCAGGAGATGCCACACCCCACAGATAGGTGTATTGAGAGCTCTAGGGATGATCAATTTCTTGAGCAAATTCATTCCAAATCTGTCATCCAAAACAACATGCATGAGAGAATTGCTAAAAAAAGAAACCGTGTTTGAGTGGACAGAGAAACATAACAAAGAGTGGAAAATGCTAAAGCAAGCGACATCTACAGAGCCAGTCCTTACCTTCTTCAATCCTGCAAGAAAGACAAAAATCTCAACAGATGCCTCAAAGGAGGGCTTAGGTGCCGTATTACTGCAATCAGTTGGTGACACCTGGCAACCTGTGGCCTATGCCTCTAGAACAATGACGGACACTGAGCAACGATATGTTCAGATAGAGAAAGAGACTCTGGGGCTGGTTTATGGGTGTGAAAAGTTTCACTGCTACGTATATGGATTACCTACCTTCACTATGGAGACAGATCACAAACCGCTGATTTCAATAAAAAAAAATATCCTCGAATCCAACGACTCATGATGAAGTTGCAAAGATATGATTTTGAGCTCATTTACACGCCAGGAAAATACATACATAGGAAAATAGTTGTGGCTGACACACTGTCCAGGGCCTCCTTACCTGACACTGATGCCAAAGTTTCGTCCAGTGGTGCAGATGTTACAGTACATGTGGACACAGTGATGTCAGGTCTGCCAGTGTCTGATGTCATGCTGCAAAAGATAATACAGGAAACAGGAAAAGACACCACTCTGAAAAGAGTGATGGACAACCTAAAAAATGGCTGGAAGAAGGGCAGCTGTCCACAATATTATCCAGTCAGAGCTGACCTGATTGTGGTAAAGGGCCTGGTGCTCCGACACAATAGAATGGTGATCCCACAGTCAATGAGACAAGACATGCTGTGCCGCATTCATGAGGGACACCTCAGGGTTGAGAAATGTAGGAGAAGAGCCAGAGAGGCAGTGTACTGGCCGGGGATCAATAATGAAATAGATAATATGATATCCACATGTGCCACGTGCCTTAAACTCACTATAAACAGACCAAAGAGCCCATGCTGGTCACTGATGAACCCACAGGACCCTGGCAAAAAGTGGGAACTGACTTATGCCACCTGAATGGTAAAGACTATCTTGTGATAATAGATTATCACTCTAACTATCCAGAAATAGCCCAGCTTTCTAACACATCAGCTGCTGGAGTAATTACTCATATGAAAAGTGTTTTCTCCAGGCATGGGATTCCCTTATTTGTCATTAGTGACAATGGACCACAGTACAACTGCAGAGAATTCAGGAAGTTTTCACAGGACTATGGGTTTCAACACATCACCTCCAGTCCACTGCATCCACAAGAGAACGGGAAAGCTGAAAAGGGTGTCCAGGTCATTAAGAGACTGTTAAAGAAGTCAAGTGACAGTGGATCTGACCCTTACCTTGCATTGCTGAGCTACCGCACTGCACCACTGGCATGCAGGTTCTCCCCAGCTGAGCTCCTCATGGGTCGCAAGCTGCGTACAACGCTGCCACACCTATCACTAAAGACTAACACAAAACAGCTGACGGGAAAGCAAACAGCGCTCAAACAGAAACAAAAAGAGAACTATGATAAAACAGCCAGGAGGCTGAGCGCTCTGGCAGAAAATGATACAGTGAGGATCGAGGCACGTGGGAGTGAAAGGCCACAGTCCTCAAGGAAGTGAGCCCCAGGTCATACGAGATGCAGACGGATGATGGACAAGTACTCAGGAGAAACCGGAGGAGTTTACTCAAGACTCAGGAAGAAGACTCACAGAAACAGGGTCAGGACGAGAGCGATGCAGGCCAGAGAGACGACTGATCCACACGGTGTGGGTAAGGATGCTTTACCAAACAACACTAGTTCAACACATGTCTTAAGAAGGTCAACTAGGACACGACGGCCACCAGAGACACGACGGCCACCAGAGAGACTGATTGAACAAGGTTAAGGAAGTGGAAACAGTGTTAGACTGTTCAGGGTGGAGTTCTGTTATTATGAAGTTCTGATATTAAGAACTTCATAATATCAGGTCTGTCACCATACAGAGTCACCACTGTATGGTGACTCTGTTGTTACTGGTGACTCTGTTAGTGAAAGCAGTTGACACGTTAACAAACAAGCTTGAAACGGGGATGTAAAGATATGCAGCACCAGTGGGTGGTGATGCAAGAAGATTAAAGAGAAGTGGACACGAAGAAGCCAGAGACCGGAGCGGGTAGAAACCTGAGGGTATAATGACTGATGCTGTTAGTTAATGAACCAGATAACTTTAAAAGACTTGGCTTCCTTTATGTACTGCAGTACAAACATTACAACTTGGGTCTTCTGGTTCTGCTCTGCATCCAGAACCAGAACCAAACGAGGAGAAGCAGCATTCAGCTTCTATGCACCACAAATCTGGAACAAACTTCCAGAAAACTGAAAAACAGCTGAAACACTGAGTTCCCTTAAATCTCGACCGAAAACCCACCTGTTTAGAGTTGTATTTGAAACATAATCAACTACAAATTTAACGGTGGTACTTGACTTAATGTAATGTTTTAATTGTTGATTCTTTGTTACATGACTTTGTGTTTTTGTGTTTTTATGATATAAAGCACTTTGAAAGCCCTTGTTGCTGAAATGTGCTATACAAATAAAATTTGATTGATTGATTATAGATTTTTTTCTGTAACACTTGCTAGGGTGATACGTTTCAGTAAGTGTTCCTCATTTGTATATGTATTTTTTAAGAGTATATTACAGGTAGTTAACAGGCCTAAGTGAGACTACTCAAATTTAACTTTTAGCTTTCCACAGTTAGAGTGAAAGACAACTACTAATATCACTTCCTTTCCATAATTTGGCCTCACATCATTGTGAATGCTACTTATGTTCAGTCTTTTTCTTGCTGTTGAATCAACACTGATCTTTCCGCTGCTTCATGCGTTCTCCAAAATAGTAAAGGTTGGTTAAATTAAATTTCAAATTCTTAAAGATTTTTTTTGTAACACTTGCTAGTGTGATACATTTCAGTAAATGTTCCTCATGTGTAAATGGATTTCTTAAGAATGTGTTACAGGCAGCAAACAGGTGTTTACTGCCTGTAACACATTCTGTTACAGGTGTTTAACTTTCATCTTTCCCCCACAACAAAACATAATTAAATGAATAATTTTTCTTTTTACTGCACAACCATGTTCCAAGAGTTGCTCACAACATGGGAAATTGTTTTTTTTTACCTTTAAAATTATCTACAACTTTTGTCTCAGATTTATGTGCTGTATGTTTCTTGGCCTTAATGATGCTTTCTTTCCATCCATTGTCTTACACACTTGAGTGTGTTCACTAACAAAATATAGTACACCTGTAGTTGTTGAATTTTCCATTACTAAAGCTTATAAATGATCAATGTGAACCATCAGTCTGTATTGAAATAGTTAATACAATTCATATTATTTATTTAGATTTGATGTTTTGATGTGTGCACTTGGCTTTCTATCGATTTATTGACTGATGGCCTGTGTACATATCAAACTGAATGGCCATTCAGGTTTTCTATAGGTTTTTTTTCTTTTGATGTTTGTTGCACAAATTCAAATATGTGCTACATATCAACCAACAAATAATCAGTGAATTTGTGTTTTTTCCTAAATAGCCCCTCTCTTACTTACATCTTCTGACAACTAGCCCAACTTATAACAACATTGACTAAGCTTGCTATTGGTACACTTTACCTTAAAAAAGATAAAACATACTCACTACACAACCATGCTCCAAGAGTTACTCACAACATGACGAATTGTTTTGTTACCTTTAACATTCCTTGGTCCTAATGTTGCTGTCTGTTCACTAATACTGAACAAAGTTCCCTTAGAATACTAACTAATAAAGTTAGTAGATTTATTCCACAGACAGTACACCTCTTGTAATTGATAAGCTTATAAATGATCAACGTGAAGCATCAGTATGCATTAAAAGTCAAATCAGTCAGATTAAGTAAAATAGTATGATACTCAAAGTAATCAAAATGATATTTCTCTGAAAGTTAATCTCTCCTTTTCAGGGAGCCTAGACTGTATGAAAGGAATGATTGAAATATGCTATGAAAATATTTAATTTGCAGAATCCCGATAATAAAACTTCCATAGTGATGATTTCCTGAAATTAAAAGTTCGATGGGTCAGTGCGATGAGTAATGACAGGTAAGCCTTTATCATCCAGGGCAGAAACCAGAACCAGAGCTGGAAAAGGAACAGTGTATATCTGGAACTCATTAACCAAATTGTCATCAATATGTTTTTGTTCACATCCTGAATCTATTAAAACAAAAGTCTGAAAACCAGTTTATCATATTGAAATAATTAGTCAGACATAGAGTTAGAGAATTATATTGCACTTCCACCTAAGTTGCAAAAGCAATCTTCAAACTTAACTTGGAATTTTTCTCTAAACACCCATGACTTGACTTCAAACTCAGGTTCCTTTATCTCATGTGCTCAGAAGTTAAAGGAAGTCGGTATATAAGCTACAGACTACAGCTATGAAACAGTGCAGTTGATTATCAGCCAGCAAAACTCATAGCAATCATATGTAGCCTAATAATTACGACCATACAGAAGCTTCTCTATCTGAACACCGCAGTAAATCTCCTTTAATTGCCCCCTGGGGATTAAGAAGGGTTTTTGAATTTAATTTAATTACTTTGGTAGTTTCAAATCAAAAATAATAAATAAGCAAAAGTTATGTTTAATAGGTATAATATTCTCTCTCAAACAGTCCTTGTGCCTCAGTTCCTGTTTTGTAATTTATAGCGTATGTTTATGTTGTACTATGTGGCAGGGCCAAGGCACAAACAGCTATTTAAGAATTATCTAATAGAGAAAGACGTCGATCAGCAGCAGTCCACAGAGTCTGTTTAAAGAGACAGTTAAACAAGAGACATCTGTCTATCTACGTTCCAGCCCCATCATCCATCTGTTGATCAGCTTTAATTAAAAGGAGTGAGTGGAGATTCAACACAAGATAATTTTTTCAAAAAAATATGCAAATTAATTGAGCTTCATGCATAGACATATAATAGCTAAACCACAGTTACCCAAGCTGTCATTCTGTTAATACCTGGTGCATGCGTGTGTGTGTGTGTGTGTGTGTGTGTGAAGAAGAGTGTAGTGCTGTCCCTTTAAGTGGTCTCTGCAGGCTGTGATTGGACTGATGACCGTGTGCATGGGTCCATACTGCTGTGCTGTTGCTCCAAAGCAGCAGGTAGCGCCAGCTCAGACCTTTGAGGGGAGACATAGAAGAGAGGTGGCATTTGTCCACACACTGATTTATACACATTGATCATCAACACACAATTATTCACACAAACCTTGTTAGAATGAGTTCAGCATCTGAACCTGTGGTTGGAAGCAGTAGATCCTTGCTTGCTGCCAAAAGACATAGGACTGTACGGAAGAACTCAAGAAGGATTTATTCTGCTTACCGAGACCACCAGCAGGGGTGAGTTGCTCTTATAATTGAATCTGTTCCTTTTTATTGTTACGTATTCTAAGGGGACTTTGTTCTGTATTTAGATGACTCTGCTCTATATCTTTCTTTGCCTTAACAGACTGTAGCCTGTCTCTTCAAATTAATATTATAAACTGACAGAATAATAATAAAACTCCAGAGTTTTTCTCTTTATTGGGCTGCCAACAAACCCATTCAGAAAAATTCTGTATTGTTCCACCTTCTAATTATTGTATTCAAATGTAGCTATAACCAGCTGTGTCATAAATGATAAGTATTTATATTAACAGTGTTTATATGTAAGCCAACGATGTTGCCATCATATTGCTTTTTTTTATGAATTTGCTTGGCAGTCATCTTCATTGTGCCCATAACCTGCAGCTCATCGGATGAAGAAGGTGGAGATGATAAGGAAGTGGACAGCAATGACCCTGAAGAAATGTTCCAGAACATTCAGTACCAAAAAGAGATCATCGCCAACATTCGCTCCAGACCCTGGCCAATGAGACGCAAGCTCAAAGTTTTAAAGTATCCTTTGTTTAGATGCTGGTTTTATGTTTGCAACATTTATTCTTTCTTCTAGTCTTTTTCTTTCTGCAGCAAAAAGTGCCACACAAGAAGGTCTTCTCTCTGACTTTTCTCATTTGTTTTAAAACTAAAAAAAAGAAAATATCTGTCAGAGAACATAAACTTGAATAACCAAATCTTGTTCCTAATCTACAAAAATCTCATTTAGTATTTTAACTGCTCAACATTTTCCTTTATAACTACTGTATTTATTTTGTTAATATAGCCGTTTTTATCTCTTAACCACTTTAGCCAAAGCAGTCAATTTTACCAAAATAACAATATTTTGACATTTTAATATGGTCAGTGTAATAAAATGCATTGTCAGGTACATTTAAAACAAATAAACTGGAGTGTATTTTAG
Organism: Xiphophorus maculatus; assembly: GCF_002775205.1. Taxonomy (NCBI): domain Eukaryota; kingdom Metazoa; phylum Chordata; class Actinopteri; order Cyprinodontiformes; family Poeciliidae; genus Xiphophorus; species Xiphophorus maculatus. The sequence goes on along the minus strand of NC_036446.1, from coordinate 35,218,822 downwards.
TTTCTGTATCCATGGGATTTAGATAAAACCATGCACAATATCAGATATCCAAGGAATACAAAAATATCTTAAATGTTTAACGAAAGCTTTTAGGATCTGTAGAACAAGCTCTTCCAAATAGTGCTTGAATAGATAGAGAGCGTCTAAAATAAGATGTGCTGAGTATGTGCCATGGCTAACAGGTTTTATATGGGCAGTTTGTTATTACTGCAGAGGTTTTATTACCTTCATCAGGGATGGGTTGCAAGTCTGCGCTTTTCCACTGAGGCTGAATGACTGTGATTATTTCTACTGCAGCTGCAGCCATAGCCTGTACTTCACATCTTATATTGTTTTATTCTAAATTACTACAAAATCAGTCTTACATTAACAGTTTAGTCTAATTCCATGTATTTTTCTTTTACTGTAATTTAAAACTGTTTACTGAACTTTGATCAAACAATGGTTTCAAAAGGATGCACATAGGAAAACATCTGGCTTGACTCACATATGAGCTTAAGTGACATCCCATTCCTAATCCATATTGTTCAATATGACGTTGGTCCATCCTTTGCAGCTAGAACAAATGAAGTTTTTCTGGGAAGCCTGTCCACAAGGTTTAGGAATGTGTCTATGGGTGGACAAGAAGACCTGACTCTCAGTCTCTGCTCTGATTTGTCCCAAAGCTATTCTATCAGGTTGAGGTCAGGACTGTGTGAAGGCCAGTCAAGTTCATCCACACCAGACTCTCCCGTCCATGTTTTCATGGACCTTGCTTTGTGCTCTGGTGCACAGTCATGTTGACGTCCCAAGGGACGTCCCATTTTTCACAAATGTTTGTAAAAACAGTCTGCATGCCTAGGTGCTTAACTTTATACACTGTTATGAAGTTATAGTGGTCGTGGAAGTGATTGGAACACCTGATTCCGATCACAAAGGTGCAAATACAAGTTTTTGATCAGATGGCCATTTATTTATTTATTTATGTGCTGTAGCAAGCCAAACATATTAAAGAATAGACTTATTAAACCTGATTAGAATCTGTAGTTTGTCATTTGTGACAGAATATGTGTTCGCACCTGCTAAACTGGGTGGACCTGTTTATCTTACCATGTCATTAGTGCTATTTGCTTAGTTACTTAGATGCTAAATGAGAAGGTAGGGTTAGGGTTCTGGTAATCTGGAGATCTGGAGAAAAAATGTGTTTTCGCTGTGGTCATCAGAGAGGAAACAATAGTTTGGAAAAATCACTCCAGTTTTGGTTGTGCAGGAAATGCCTCCAAATAAGCTGCTGAATATTTATTTTTCACTGCAATATGTCGTTCTTCATATTGTCTTCAAGTTGTACTTTGGGAGGTTTTTTTACTTTCTCCACTGTCTTTTTTTACTTGTTGAGATCATAAGTTATTTCTACAGAATCAGGTTTCAACAGGGAAAGTCCACATATTCACGCTTTGGCTGAGCATAGTTGAACTTCACAATATGTCACTGTGATTGTGTTAACAGCTGTGACTGTAGCAACCCAAGAAGTCATTGACAATTGTGTCTTTACTTAGAGGTTTCTTTAGATCTAGTGCAACACAGACAACCACAAGAAGTGCCCACTTAAATAAACATCTTTCACTTATCTGTTTGCTTTTTTAGGCAGGCTCGAGAGATTGTCCTAAAGTATGAAGGCCAGCTGACGAGAACAAGAGGTTATCAGACCGCCGGAGCTGATGTACTTTCAATTCACACTGGTTAACTTTCTAACATGAGATCACAATTTCAAATGAGTGAAGCATAAGATACAATTTGTAGTTCTATTTACCTCTTTATGAATTTTAATATTTAATGTTTATGTAGTCTCAATTAGGGGGGGGGGGGGGGGGGGGGGGGTGTATGAAACAGGAGCACAAGATTGTCCAGCAATGGGGGAGATGAGAATTTAAAGACATATTATAAATGTGTTGCAAAAAACTTTTGGCAATATTTTCGCATGGTTTCCACATATTTGTATTATTTTGTGGCAGATATATATATATATATATATATATATATATATATATATATATATATATATACTTTTTTTGGTTCTCCCCTCCAGGGGGTCTTTTGTGGGCTCTAGTGTCCCTTATATGAAAGTAGGCTGACAGGAAAGGAGGGGGAAAGACATGTGGCAAATATTGCCAGGCCCGGGAATCAAACCGGATACGGCAACGTCGAGGACTCAAGGCCTCCAAACGTGGGTCGCGCTATCCCCTACGCCACCACAGCACGCCCCCGTGTCAGATATATTTTAAGAAAGGATTCTTTGAAGCCAAAATTTGTCAGGAGGGTGACAGCACATGATTTCAGATAACAGTTTAAATTCTATTTAAGGCTTCTGTGTAGCTTTCATCTCTCTGCAGCAAGGATTGTGCGACCTAAAAGTACTCATTGTTCAATTTTAGTATTTTACCTATCAGAACTACATTATTCAATAAAACAAGAGTCTTTCTCCGAGAAAATTGTAAAACACACGAAAGCATAGCTGAAAATGCACAAAATAACTAATATAAAAATATAAGCTTGGCATTTTTCCAGCTTGGTGTTTCTGTTTTCGTATTGCAGTACTGTTTTCCTTAAATTCTAAACTTTCATGGGGAAGTTCTGACAATGTGACTGAAACAGAAGTTGGAAGGAGTGCAGGGACTCTTGAATACAGATAGACTGAACATGGCGGGCAGCTGTGCGTTAGATGCGTAGCTTTACAGACAAACCGGAAAACAAATTTCATATCATCTCTCATCTAATGGGTGGCGTTACATACCTGGTAGATGTTTCTATGTGTGACAAACGAAGGTGCCAAATCCCATCGCTATTATTGCTGAACACAAAGCTATAAATGTCTGGGCAAGGAGAGAGTTCATCTATTAAACTGACTGTAGATGAATACATGAACCAAAAGCTGGAGTGAAGACAGCTTTTTATAAGCGTATTTGTGAGCCTGCCTTTTTATTATTAAATTGAATAGAATTTCAGATTTTTCTATAACTTTTTTTTCAGGTTTACTTAGAAAGTGAGCTATTATTGTTACAAGTCAATTTTCTAAACTAGAGAAAAGTTATTAGGACAACTCAAATGTGAACAATTGCACTGATGTTGATATGCAATAGTAATGCTGCTATTATGTTAGATTTACTGATGTTTTTTATCTGATTACTCGATTAATCATAAGAATAATCGATAGACTACTCGATTACTAAAATATTTGTTTATGACAGCCCTAGATAGGATCACGTTTTCCATCTGCTGGATCTGCAACCTGAATCTCTGAAGACACAAGTGGCGCTTTCATCGACTTAATATATTTATATAATATATAAATATATTACCCCTTACCCTAACCCTATATATCATGATATATTGCTGTGCTTTTTGTGTAATTTGTGTTCTCCATAAAACACACTGACTACAATGTCCCCTGTGGTAAATTTGGTTTAGAACCAGCCTCTAAAGAAAACAGTAAAGACCATTCTAGATTTTTTTAACCAGCTATAAGGGCCAGACTTGTATCATCAGCACCTTTATTCAGATGGTAATTTGCAATGCAAAATATTATGCTTAGTAATTTTTTGCAATGGGCAATGCAGCACTTAATTTAGAATTAATTTTATATTTATGAATGAAATTGTGCTCAGTATTGGCTTTATTTATTTCAGGAGTATTTTGTAGTTCAGTACAAAATAGTGTATATGAGCAAAAATATTTGGATAAATAATGGGTTAGTCTAATCCTGGTCCTTAGCCCTGTTAATTACTCTTGTTGCTCTTTTTAGAAGTTTGAAGTTTGATTAGTGACTGTTGTGTTGTTTTGTAATTAATTTCCCAAACCTCTCTGAGGTAAAACTAAGGAACAGTACAGAATGTTAGGGTTAGGCTGGTCCTGTGTCTGTGAGTAGAAAGGTGTTTGGTACTGAAACTATGATAGACTCACTTCAAGAACTGTGAACTGAAATAGTAAAACCTCGACTCACAATGCCTACTTCTCCATAGATGGACAAACATTCTTGTTTAAAGAAAAAAGGCCAACAGCCACATAACATTCAGATAAAAATAATGGTAATGCAATTTCTAAGTATGATTTTCAAATAAGTTAATGACTAGTTGTTACTAGTCATTAACCTGAACTTGTACGTAGATAATAAACTGGTTTTAGGTTTATTAATCTTATGAATTTAGTAAAATGTTCTTCAAATGACTGGAAATGCATAGTTTTGAGTAGATTTTATTTTAATTTCCACACTAGGACTGCTTGTGTCTCATTAATGTTAGCAGATGTTGGCAGGTATGATGTAAACTAAACTATCGGTCCTCTGATTTGACTCTTTATAGGTACATGTTTAAGTAAAATGAAGATTGCTGAACTACTGACAACATGTATCTGAAATTCCCAGCAAAAACTTAGTATTTAGTTTCTGAAAATGAGAAATTGTCAAAATAACAAAAAAAAGATGCAGTGCTTTCAGACCTTGAATAATGCAAAGAAAACAAGTTTATATTCATTTAGAAACAACAAAACTAATGTTTTAACTCAGGAAGAGTTCAGACATCAATATTTGGTGTTTTCAATGGGGTTCAGTGCAGTGGGCTTTTCATTTTTTACAGACCTGTATGTAGTTAACAGTTTTAGTTGGACAAAATTATTTAGATTTCTTATGTGAATGTGTGTAAATAAGCAGTGACGTTTAGAAAACTTCACCAATGAATATCTTCTCTTGGGTCTTAGCCCTGCTGGGGGCTAAGCACCCTAAAGGTCAGCGTAACACAAAAAGAAGGCAACTTAAACAGTTGGTGTCAGTACCAAAAATATAGTTTAATTTACAGTTCAAGTAAAATGTCACTCACAGTAGACAACAAGCACAGGGAAGCTTTAAACTTCAGGGTCTCCAAGGCCAAAACAACAAAGATAACATCCCACTCTTAATTGTAAAATAGAAACACTTTCTAGAAGAGAACTGAAAAAGAAAGTACAATACCTGAACTCCCTGACTAACCAAAAAACAGGAGAAAACAGTTAAACAAAATGGCAGAGAACCCCTACCAGCTTCCACTGTGAATCAAAACAAAACTTTAGTTATACACTTGATGCTTCACAAGAATGCTCACAGCAAAACCATCCAAAGTCTCCACAAACAATCAGCTCACTGACAAGATCACATCAGATCAAGGCCCAAGGAAAAAGGGATCTGACATCTCCGGTTGAAGCTCTCTATGGGGTGGCTGACGAGCTCCAACACATTGCACCTGTGGCAGCCAGGTAAAGCTGAAACACAAAGAAAGAGCCCCTAGAAGTCAGTGACTGTAACAATGGTGAAGAGAAAACTGAGTCAAAAAGCGAAGCTCTCAATTTACCGGTCAGTCTACGTTCCCACCCTCACCCTATGGTCATGAACTTTGGGTCATGACCGAACGAACAAGATCACAGATACAAGCAGCCAAAATGAGTTTTCTCTGAAGGATGTCTGGACTCTCCCTTAGAGACAGGTTTAGGGGTTAGGGATAAAATATGATAAACTACAAAGGATGAACTGAAGAAAATTTAGGACTTTAGAACAAGATCTTTTCTTCTGCATTGTGCCAATGCCACTGTTCTGACTGTGCTTTTTTAAACTTTTCTCCTCTGTAGCTGCTGAAAAAACTTTACCGTGTGCTTTACAACATTGTTGTTACATTCATTCCGTGGGAAGTGAGGATCAAAAAAATTGAAAGTAAGTAATGTTTTTTTGCAGAGTCAAAGTGATGCTGCTATAAGTGTGTTGCCTTTTCTTCCCTTCTTTCTGTACGTTTTGTTTTAAAAGGGCACATTTATTTATAATCTAAGTGTTTGTTGCTGTCAGGGGAAAAAATAAATTACAATCTATGAAATGTTTTCAATAAAATTTTAGTAGCATTTTTATTTTTCTTCAGGTCACTTTGGATCAGGCGTGGCCTCCTATTTTATCTTTCTTCGCTGGTTGTTTGGGATAAACATCGTCCTCACCATCATGACAGGATCTTTTGTGGTCCTACCAGAGGTCAGTGTCCATAGTAATTCACATTTACATATACCGCACAAAACTTTAGCAAAGGCAAAAATAATTATGGTGTGTTCACACCGAACGTGTTACACATGTCAATAACGGGAGCATGTGTGCACTTTAAAGTTAGACGCATGACATTTTGCTCTAGACAGACATCAGGTGCATCAAAATCGCTCTAGGTGGGCGCTGAGAGGAGACTCCTTGGCATTCGTGTCCCTCAAACTCTTCCACCGTCTCATACATAAATAAATACAAAGTTTATTTCATCTTACTCAACATTTTTGCTGGGCAGATTTGGACAGATCAAATGCAGGAAAATATTTTCAAAAGTAAAAGTTATAACTTAATCGACGCCAAAGGCGACCTTGAAGATGGAAACAGCCAGGTTTAAATATTCTGTGCTCCAAATTAACAGATCAGTAACACTTGTAAAGAAGAGGAGCTCAAGGACAGACACTAGAAACACCTGCAACCCACTTGATAAGACCCAGGGCGGTAACATCCTCTTCCAAGCGAGGTCCTTTCAATTCCTGTTTCTATAGTGATAACGTTATTGGTCGTAGGTCATAGGACAAGAGTAAACAGCAACATTTAGTTTATCCTCCATAGTTTTTTTTTCTAAGATCACATCAGAACATTCACCAGTATGCCACATAGCTGAGTCTCTCTGATTGGTTGATGGTCCGCGTCCAGCAGCGAAAGTTGTGATTTTCCAACTCCAACTCAAAACGCTTCAAATTGCGCAGCGCTGGATGCGCAAATAGCGCCGTGACGCGCCCTCGACATGCCTCTTCATAGACTTTGAATTTAACCAGACATGCCTGACACCTTTGGTTTGAACGCACCTGTTACATCCCACATAACCCCCCTCCAAAACCCCCCAGTCTAGGGTTTTGGAGGGGGGCTGTAACGATAGATGAACCAGGAAAAATTAAGAGACAAAAACCAGGAGGGTAAAATTAAAGGGTTTATTCTTTAATGGGGATCCAGAGAAATCTCAAAGATGAAAATGAGAACCTACAAGAAAAGGAAAGGGAGAATAACAATGAAAACCAGGGTTTCTAGTAGACAAAATCCTCAGTCACAGCACCACAAAGCTGCAGCACACATGCTGCCCAATTGGCCAAGAGGCCCTGAAAGTCAGTTTCCCAGCTAGTCTTATACTCTGCTCATCAAGAGGCAGAGTGAAACCAGCTGGGCCTGCTTAACCCGCCGGAGCTCAGCAGCAACCTGAACTGGGGTGAAATCCGACATGCAGCCACCACTGCATGTAACAGCACCATTAAGAAAATATATTCCACCAAGACCAGCGAGAAAACATATTTTGTTTCAGTTGTTTAACTTGAGGGAAAAAAAGCAAAACATTTTTTGTAAAACTTTTGTTTTAAAACAAATTCTGATGACATAAAGTATCACTCTTATGAAATATGCTGAAAGCTAGTTCTGATGTTGATCGTGTTGTCATGTTGTAGGAGTTTGTCCAAGATTATAATTTAAATTTATATGAATGAAAGGCATTTGTTTAACTTAGTACTCTCAGCCAGTTTATGTTTATTAGGTCACTTAATGCTAAAGCGGTTTTTATTGCATTAAGAAATGTCAATCAATCACTGAATCAACCAATTTTATTTATAAAGCAGCTTAAAGTGCACAATAAAATCAATAAACAATCAATAAAACAAACCCACAAAAACAAACAATGAGTCTTGAGCTGCTCTTAAAGACAGCAACATTTTCTGCAGCCCTCAGCTTCTCTGGCAGACCGTTCCACAAACGGGTTCAATAATACTGGAAAGAAGCTTCACCATTCTGACACTTGAAACTGTTAGTCGTTTGGTGCCAGAAGACCTCAGGGTCCACAGAGGTTCATAAGGTAATAGCAGCTCTGCAAGGTAAGATGGTACATCTTACCTGCAAGATGAGATGGTACATTTCATGTAAAAGAATCTTAAATTTCAGTAAAAGAATCTTAAAAATCAAGCCTGAGGAATACTGGGAGCCACTGCAGTGATTTTAAAACAGGTGTGATGTGAGCCTGCTTTCTGGTCTTGATTGGCACTCCAGCAGCAGAGTTTTGAAACAGCTGAAGGCTGTGCAGAGTTTTTTTAGGGAAACTAGAAAGCAGTGCATTGCAATAGTCTATATGGCTGGAAATAAAAGCATCAGAGTGTCAGTGTTAGAGAGAGAGAGAGAATAGGGCGAACTCTGGCTATATATTTTAGATGATAAAATTCTGTTTTCACTATTTGTTTAATATGTGGAATAAAACTGAGCTCAGAGTCAAGAAGAACACCCAGTCTTCTGACTTGTTTTGAAGGTTTAAAAGACGCAGGTTGTATTTTTTAAATTATAAATTCTTTCTGATCCTGTGGTCCAATGATTAAAACTTCTGTTTTGTCCTGGTTGAACTGGAGAAATTTCTGTGCCATTCAGGTCTTTATATCTGAAATGCAATTAAAAACTGCAGTGATTGGCTGGGGGTCATCACATGATAGCGAGACGTATAACTCAGTGTCATCAGATTCCTGATGACTACACCAAGCGGCAACATGTACAAATTAAAAAGTAGGGGACCAAAAATAGAGCCTTGGGGGACACCACAGTTAATATCATGGATCTGTGAGGAACATGTATCCATTCTGCTCCTCATAGAAGTTCTATTTGTGAGATAAGAGCTGAACCACTGAAGAACAGGACCAGAAAGGCCAACCAGATGTTCAAGTTTATTTAAAAGAATTTGGTGATCCACTGTATCATTAGAGCTAATGAAAAAAAAACTAATACATTTTCACCTAGCATTATGTAACATATTAATTCCATCCAAAATCTGTGTAGCCCTTATTGTGACTCTAAGGACAAACAAAGAATACGTTAGGAGTGATTAATTTATAGTTCTGCCCTTAAATGTTACTGAGCACAGAAATAAATTAGCTCCCTTTAGCCTCTCATTAACCAACAAAACACTGTCCAAAATGATCACAGTTGATTTATGAGATGTTTGGTTGTGACTCACAGTGGAGGAGTAATCATAATTAGTAACTTTGAGGCTGAAAATTGGATTTCAGTTTCTTCTCACAACTTTACCTACCAATCTGTAAATGCTTTTTTGTCTGTGAATAGGTGATGTGATTTTCAATGTCAAAATACTTTGAGTTTTAATTTAAAAAAAAAAAACTATTTAAAAGTAGACTTTTCTGTTCCACTTTATTGTAAGGTATTAAAATTTATTACCACTGTTCAAAATGTAGAGATAATTCAATTTCTTTTGTTTTGTTTTTTCCCCTCTGTAAACAATAATTTGTCTTTTTATAGGGATAGCTGAGAACTTATCCCTGGGGAATATGTTCAAACTGCATAGACCAAAAGAGGAGGAAACATGATGCTGGATTTATTGTTGTTAGTGACATGCAGACACAAGCAATTTCCACTGACATTACTTATTCTGTCATCCTCCCAGTGTAATCTTATTGTTCTGTTTATCTATTTGTAGCACCAAGGTTTTAATAACCTTGTTATTCTCCACATTTTCTACTTTTGTGATTAAAATCATGGACCATCGAACACTAAAGAGGTTCTGTCAATTCTATATTTTTGTTTTTTTAATGCTGTAGATTATGTGACCAGATATGGAATGCTATATCTATGTGGCTCAGCTAAACTTGACAATATGATGGGGTTTTTGGCAACAAATATGTCCTTTCTAGTGTATCTGTAAATGTTGAAGGTTTGCTGTGTTTCTTTGAGTCTCCATCTGTCAGATTTTCCTTGATGCAAGTGCAATAAAATTGATCTTTTTTGTATTAATCTTATCCTGTTCCAGCTGTTGGCTGGAGCTCCATTTGGAACAACAAGAAGTAAAACTATCCCCAAAGAGCATCTTGCTTCAGCCCAAGACTTGGACACCATCTGGTCTCTTGGGGCAAGTCTCTCATTCGTCTTACTGTTTGGTCAATAATACACTATGTATAGACACAATATATCTTCACTTAAACATAAATTTACTGCCTCCTGTTTTTCCAAGGTCAGTTTAATCAATTTCTTCTACCATAAGTCACTAAGTTATGGTATGATTAGTTATGGTATTCTTTCTACATCATTCTTTTCCTTGTACAGTTATATTTAATTTAACATGCAACATACTGTTTATTAGCTGTAATTCTCATCCCTTTTATTAGAATCATCCTCAATATATTATTGTGATATATAAAAACCTGTATTTTGTGTATGATTCACCCCAGGGTTACCTGCAGTACTCTGTTTTATTCTATGGTTATTATGGCAGCGTGAGGAAGATTGGCAGTGCTGGCTACCGGCTGCCACTTGCATACTTCCTTGTTGGGATGGCTGTTTTTGCCTACAGTTTCATCATCCTGTTACGCAAGTAATGTTTGTGCTATTTACTACCTATCTAAAGGTTCTGATTATGTATTTTCAGCTCCAGTCTCTATACTCTGTAAAAGAAATTTACATTTAATGTTTCCACCAGAATGGCAAAGAACTCTCGTCTGAGTCTGGCCAGTGCTTCTGATGAAAACTTCACGTTCTGTTGGAGAGTTTTCTGTGCCTGGGATTACCTGATTGGTAACCCGGAAGCTGCAGAGTGCAAAGGGGCTGCAATCGTTAACAACATCAGGGTCAGTTATACACTTACACAAATCTCTTGCAAACAAACTAACCTGGATTAAACTCAATTAATCTGAGAATTTAAGTCAAAACAAATCTTGAGAATTTTACAAGTGGGTTGAATCATGTTGTTTTGAACAGGAAGCAATTGTTGAAGAACAAGAAAAGAAGAAGGATACAAGCCTGTAAGTGTTTTTGTGTATGCCTGTGTATGACTTTTTGGTTTTTGGCACTAACAAAGACTCCTCTAGTTAAACAAGAGAAATAAGCATGAGCATGTTCCAATTTTAACAGTGTTTCTGAATCAGATTCATAGTGCCTATTATATCTGAGTGGATTCTTGGTTATGTTGGCTTTCAAGAAAAGATAAAAATGTCCTTGAGAAAGAAACAAATATTCTCAGTCCCCTTCAGATTATGAAAGTGAAAATAAAAATCTTTTGGTGTATTTAGACTGGTTGCCATGAACCTTCCATGTTTATTTCAGTCACTCTGTTGCAGTTCCTTTAAGGGCTTAAACAAAGCTTAAATTGGGTTCATTAGGTCCAGTTAAAAATAACCACTCCATTACTGTCACTGCAGCCTTTGTTACAAAAAGACAAGAAAAATCATTAAATCACAGCGATTTTAGATCTCCCCTGTTGTATTCGGCAGTCCCAACTGGTGGGCCAGTAAAACTTTTATTCACATTTTTATGTTTATTTATTTGAATGTAATTAATTTACAGAGAAGTACATTTATGTGTGTCTTGATTTAAGAAGATGGCTTGGCCAGGATTTTTCCAGGATTGGCATTCAAACAAGGGTTTAGATAACTTTTGCTTGAATATGAGAAACTTAAATGGAAGTGCCTGCAGAGAGGCAATCAGGGGTGTTGAAGTCTCCCTGCCCGGTTACTCTTCTGAGCTCTTATTTTCTCTGGTTCTTCCCTGTATTGCCTGCTGCCATTTTCATTTGATTTACGGTTTTCATTCTGCTCTGGCTCCTTGTGATTTTTTTGTGCGTTTTTGTGATCATCATCTTTCATTAAATATTTTTTAAAATCTACTCCATGCCTCTGCTGTTCTGCAGTTGAGTCCACAATCAACCTACAACATATCATGACAAAAATATTCTAAACTATTGTTTTCTCATGAATACTATACTACTATTTGTTTTATTTTCAAATAAAATTGAGCAAAAATTATTTGGTTCTAAAATTGTTTCCATTGCATTGTAATTTTTTATCTTTATAAAGATGTCTATTTTATTTCCTGCCATAACTATAGAAACAGTAAATTCTAAATCTGCCAGGGGTTTTTAGGCTTAGCTGTACTTAATTGTACGTTGTAATCGCAACATAGACCAGAAAACATCTAGCACTGAGGGCTCACTGATAAAATGTACTCAATGTAAAGCTTTTTTCTTTTCTTTCCTTTATAAATTTTTGAGTTCCACTAAATTCATTTGACCAATTGTTTTTTTCTTCAGGGCAGTTCTCATCAGTCTGCGTATTTTAGCCAATATCCTGGTTTTGCTGTCACTAGCTGGGAGCATCTACATCATCTATTTTGTTGTAGACCGATCCCAGAAACTGGAGCAGGAAAAGCCAGAGCTGACGTTGTGGGAGAAGAATGAGGTACAGAAGCAAGATATATATCATAATTATTGGTTTCATTTGATTACACAACATCCAATAGAGGTAGGGGCCGATGGAAAACAGCCCGCAGAGAGAGGATTGTTTTTTTTTTCTGAGTTTTAGTCAACCTACTTGCTGATCTAACTGGGTGATTCTACAACTCTTTAGCAAACTGTAGTCAGCCAGTCAGTAACACTTCTTAAAATTTTCAAGTTTCTCACTTTCTGTTGATGTTGTTTTTTATTGTTTTGTTGGGTCTGGTTTAGTTTATTTTGTGACAGAGACATATCTTTTTTCTTTTTTTCAAATTGCTGTCTTATTTGTGTCCCTTCAGGTGAGTGTGGTGGTCTCGCTCATCACTATGATTGCCCCTTCTGCTTTTGAGCTGGTTGCACAGCTGGAGATGTATCACCCAAGAACCTCCCTGAGATTCCAGCTGGCCAGGTAATAATTTAATTGACCATTATCTGCATTATGTATCCTTAGTTGTGGATTCTGATAAAATCTCTTTAATAATTTCATTTTCCTACTTACACAACATTAAGCATAGCAGGGTTCAATATTTTCACTATGGACTTGTAAATTAGAAAGAGAGGGAATAAAGTCTGCTTCTTTTAATTTTTATTTTTACCAAAGTCAAGCTGTTTTTTTAATTAATCCAGCTTAAACAGTGTGTGTATTTCCCATTCACACTATTTTGAGATCAAGATTTTCTAATCTTGGTATTGCCAATTAGTTTTTAACCATTATTCTACCTTAGTTTCACCCAGCTGTTCTGTATTTGTTTACTGTACTCAACTGATTTCCATGTCACCATCACATCACAACATTATTTAAGCTCCTTGGTTTCATATATTCACTGGATTCTTGTGTTAAACTGTAGTTGTTGCCCAGGTTCCTGCTTATGTTCCATGTGTTCTGTAAGTTTATCAGTTTTTATCATTGACCATGTCAGCCCCAGAGTATGGAAGGGCAGTACAAACCAGCTTTGTGAAATTCTGCAGCACCCATTGAACTTTAACATGCCCCAGAGGTAATTTTCAGTGTTGTGGTAGACAGCCTGTGCTGTTGCACTGCCTAAGAAAGCTTATCCCTCAGTCCCCAGAAACTCTGGCATGCCACATCCCACCTAGCATTGATCGTTCAGAGAGCAACCCCTGAACGTTGCCAAGAATGTTCAGCTGACATCACATGAAACACCATTAAACATTCAGTGGTCATTGCCTGCAGATGTTCAACCAATGTTCACTGAACAATTGCAGACAACATTTGCTATTTAAAGGTGTGTAATATTGATGTCCAGCAAGCATTGTCTGCAAACGTTCATTAAATGTTTACAGACAACATAGACAACCCAAACATTAATATGACCTATAATAATGACATTAAAGACAACCAAGGGAAAAGAAATGATATAAAAGTCACTTTATTACCTAACCCTAACCCTTAGTCTAGTATGTAATTACATACTAGATGTTATCAGTGAAGCATTCATTGGCAAGAGTATGCAACGAGATTAATGACATGCAAAATAAAAATATAATAAATATCCAGTGCTTAGAAAAATATGATTATGATTAAAGGTGTAGAATTCCCAAAACCAAGTAAGAGCAGCACTACAATATATTTTGAAGAAATATTACTAAAGTAATAAAAATCCCTCCAAAGAATTACTTTGATCATGCAACACTCCCATGGGCCCACCACCCGTGAGAGGGGCCAAAGGGGTCGGGTGCGTTGTGTGATGGGTGGCGGCCAAGGGAGGGGACCCTGGCGGTCCGATCCTCGGTTGCAGAAGCTGGCTCTTGGGACGTGGAATGTCACCTATCTGGTGGGGAAGGAGCCGGAGCTAGTGTGTGAGGTCGACAGGTTCCGGCTAGAAATAGTCGATCTCACCTCGACGCATGGCTCTGGTTCTGGAACCAGTCTCCTTGAGAGGGGCTGGACATACTTCCACTCTGGAGTTGCCCAAGGTGAGAGGCGTCGGGCAGGAGTGGGCATACTTGTTGCTCCCCATCTCAGCGCCTGCACGTTGGGGTTTACCCCGGTGAACAAGAGGGTAGCCTCCCTCCGCCTACGGGTGGGGGGACGGGTCCTGACTGTCGTTTGTGCTTACGGGCCGAACGACAGTTCAGATTACCCACCCTTTTAGGAGTCCTGAGAGGGGGTACTGGAGAGTGCTCCTCTTGGGGACTCCCTTGTTCTGCTGGGGGACTTCAACGCTCACGTGGGCAATGACAGTGAGACCTGGAGGGGCGTGGTTGGGAGGAACGGCCCCCCTGATCTGAACTTGAGCGGTGTTCTGTTGTTGGACTTCTGTGCTCGTCATGGTTTGTCCATAACAAACACCATGTTCAAGCATAAGGGTGTCCATATATGCACTTGGCACCAGGACACCCTAGGCCGCAGTTCGATGATCGACTTTGTCATCGTTTCATCGGATCTGCGGCCGTATGTCTTGAACACTCGGGTGAAGAGAATCTGGTGGTGAGTTGGCTCCGGTGGTGGGGGAGGAAGCCGGTCAGACCTGGCAGGCCCAAATGTGTAGTGAGGGTCTGCTGGGAAGGTCTGGCGGAATCCCCTGTGAGACGGAGCTTTAACTCCCATCTCCCTCAAACACGTCCCCGGGGGAGGTGGAGGACATGGAGTCTGAGTGGACCATGTTCCGTGCCTCCATCGTCGAGGCGGCCGATCGGAGCTGTGGCCGCAAGGTTGTCAGTGCCTGTCGCAGCGGCAACCCTTGAATCCGTTGGTGGACACCTTCGGTGAGGGATGCCATCAGGCTGAAGAAGGAGTCCTGTTGGGCCTTTTTGGCCTGTGGGACTCCGGAAGCAGCTGATGGATACCGGCGGGCGAAGCGGCATGCGGCTCAGGTGGTTGCTGAGGCAAAAACTTGGGCGTGGGAGGAGTTTGGAGAGGCCATGGAGAAAGACTTCCATACGGCTTCGAGGCGATTCTGGTCCACCATCCGGAGTCTCGGGGGGGGGGGGAAGCAGTACAGCACCACCACTGTTTATAGTGGGGATGGTGTGCTGCTGACCTCTACTCAGGACATTATGGGCCGGTGGGCAGGGCAGAGTACTTCGAAGACCTCCTCAATCCTACCAACATGCCTTCCATTGGGGAAGCTGAGCCTGGGGACTCTGGGTTGGGCTCTCCAATCTCTGGGGACGAGGTTGCCGAGGTGGTTAAAAAGCTCCTCGGTGGCAGGGCCCTGGGGGTGGATGAGATCCACCCGGAGTTCCTTAAGGCTCTGGATGTTGTAGGGTTGTGTTGGCTGACGTGACTCTGCAATATCGCATGGACATCGGGGGCAGACTGGGGTGGTGGTCCCCCTGTTCAAAAAGGGGGACCGGAGGGTGTGCTCCAATTATAGAGGGGTCACACTCTTAAGCCTCCCTGGCAAGGTCTATTCAGGGGTCCTGGAGAGGAGGGTCTGTCGGATAGTAGAACCTCAGATTCAGGAAGAGCAGTGTGGTTTTCGTCCTGGTCGTGGAACACTGGACCAGCTCTATACCCTCGGCAGGGTCCTGGAGGGTGCATGGGAGTTTGCCCAACCGGTCTACATGTGTTTTGTGGACTTGGAGAAGGCGTTCGACCGTGTCCCTCGGGGAGCCCTGTGGAGGGTTCTCCGGGAGTATGGGGTACTGGGCCCTTTGATACGGGCTGTCAGGTCCCTGTATGACCAGAGTCAGAGCCTGGTCCGAATTGCCGGCAGTAAGTCGGGCTCGTTTCCGGTGAGAGTTGGACTCCGCCAGGGCTGCCCTTTGTCACTGATTCGGTTCATCACTTTCATGGACAGAATTTCTAGGCGCAACCAAGGTGTTGAGGGGATCCGATTTGGTGGCCTTAGGATCTCATCTCTGCTTTTTGCAGACGATGTGGTCCTTCTGGCTTCATCAGGTCCGTGATCTGCAGCTCTCGCTGGAGCGGTTCGCAACCGAGTGTGAAGCGGCCGGGATGAGGATCAGTGCCTCCAAATCCGAGGCCATAGTCTTGAGCCGGAAAAGGGTAGAGTGCCTTCTCAGGGTCGGGGGAGGGGGGTCCTGCCCCAAGTGGAGGAGTTCAAGTATCTCGGGATCTTGTTCAAGA
Organism: Xiphophorus maculatus; assembly: GCF_002775205.1. NCBI lineage: Eukaryota > Metazoa > Chordata > Actinopteri > Cyprinodontiformes > Poeciliidae > Xiphophorus > Xiphophorus maculatus. The sequence continues at coordinate 35,202,469 of NC_036446.1, read as the reverse complement.
ATGGGGGAAGAAAGGAGCGGGAGATCGACAGGCGGATTGGTGCAGCGTCTGCCATCAAGCGGGCGCTGTACCAGTCCGTCGTGGTGAAGAGAGAGCTGAGCCAAAAAGCGAAGCTCTCGATTTACCGGTCGATCTACTGTACGTTCCCACCTTCATCTATGGTCATGAGCTTTGGGTCATGACCGAAAGAACGAGATCGCGGATATAAGCGGCCGAAATGGGTTTTCTCCGTAGGGTGTCTGGGCTCTCCCTTAGAGATAGGGTGAGAAGCTCAGTCATCCGAGAGGGACTCAGAGTAGAGCCGCTGCTCCTTCACATCGAGAGGAGCCAGTTGAGGTGGCTTGGGCATCTGGTCAGGATGCCTCCTGAACACCTCCCTGGTGAGGTGTTCCGGGCACGTCCCACCGGGAGGAGGCCCCGGGGAAGACCCAGGACATGCTGGAGGGACTATGTCTCTCGGCTGGCCTGGGAACGCTTCAGGATTCCCCCGGAAGAGCTGGAAGAAGTGGCCGGGCAGAGGGAAGTCTGGGCCTCCCTTCTGAAGCTGCTACCCCCGCGACCCGACCCCGGATAAGCAGAAGAAGATGGATGGATGGATGGATGGATGGATGGATGGATGGATGGATGGATGGATGGATGGATGGTTGGAATTACTCTGACCATGCAACACATTTTTCCTCCCTACTTGTCACATATGGACACTTGGTCAGGTTCCCTCTGAGTCGCAGGTTGAGGAAACGGGTATAGATTATAGAATTACTTTATTCATCCCAGCAGGGAAATTATTTTGCAGTTACAGCAGCATAGAGACAAGACACACAACATCCACCACTGAGTAGCAATGTAGACATTTCTCCTCTACTCGCCAGTAGTAGACAGGGTGTTTTCATTGAATGTTAAAAAATTTGCAGAAATGAAGATAAAATTACGGCATATATTCAAAGATTTGGAGGATCTTTTAAAGCTGAAGTAAAATAAACATCATTGTTAAGCATACAAATACATTGACTGTGAACGGATTGAAGCACTTTTGATGCTTTTCAAAAAAATTCGAAGACTCATGCTTTTCGTTCCTAGGTCATCAGTTTCCAATGTGTAGAGAGCTCTACAACATTCAATGAAAGCACCCTGCATGTCCATTACTGACAAGAAGGGGGTACCTGTTGCCTCAACATATGACTCAGGGAACCTGGGCAAGCGTCCATATATGACAAGTAGGGAGAAAGAATGTGTTGGACCGTAAAGTACACACATGATATACGAGGTTTTATAGATTGTGTGCTTTGTGTTTACAGAGTCCTTGTTCTATATCTGGGAAACCTCTACAGCCTCATTATTGCCCTCTTGGATAAAGTCAACAGTATGAGCTCTGCTGTAAGTATTGAGATTCTATGTACCATATTATTGGGGAATTTTTCTACCATATGTCAAGAACATACATTTTCAGTTTGAAAGCAGAATGCCATCTTTGTTCTCAAAAACTGTAACATTTGCACTCAAAACTTATGCTCTCTTTCAAATAATCTCTGTGCTCTATCACATCTTTGTGTTCATACTCAGATTTTCTCCTTGCATGAACAACTTCTCTCTGTATGGATTAAATCTCTGCTTGCAGACCTCTCTGCTCGCTTGTGAATTCTTTTCTACTCTTGTGGTCTAAAGAATACAGTTGCCTGCCAACCATCCCAGCCAATGCATAGTTCCCATAGGTCTGAACCAGAAGGTATCCACGTCATCTTAGTAGGCAAATGAATGCACAATGCATAGCGGACCCATGGCTTTGAAACCATGAAAAAGAAAATATGTGGACACTCTTGACCAATGTACAGGAGAAAGATACATGAACATAAAGAAAATATGTCTGACGATGTGGACAAAGTGCCTCTGATCTCATACTACTAGACAGATAGATAGATAGAAACTTTATTAATCCCTTTGAAACACAAAATGGGAAACACAAAATGGCGCCGGTTTGGCTGGCTGCCTGCAGCTGCAGCTCCCGTCGTATGTGTGTTAATCTGTGTATATTTGCTGTAACCGATTAAGGATCCGTGCTTCTTTAAGCACGGATCCTTAATCGGTTACAGCATGGGTTCTATGGGTTCTTAAACCCATAGATCATCAGTTAAACTCCCACAAGGGCTGGATGTGGTTCGGTCGGTTCTGTCGCTGTTCTTTACGGAGTAGAGGCATGATTGTTACGGAGAACCTCGCCGAATGGAGCAGGGGCATTGTTTACACGCGTGAACAGCTGATTGCGCTGTGTAAGCCTCTGCTGCAGCCCAGAGACAGGCCGGTGGTCCCAATGGAGCTATGGAGGAGACGACGGGGCTGCAGGGCTGGAGCTAAACGGAGGGGTAAGAGGAGACGGCACAAACCGGCGATTATTGTGGGGAATGTGAGGTCTTTGGGGAATAAGACAGATGAAATCACGGCGCTGGTTAGGACCCAGAAGGATTACAGGGAGTACAGTATCTTCTGCTTCATGGAAACCTGGCTACACTCGCTTATTCCAGACTGCAGCATGAAGGTTCCTGGATTTTCCCTGGTGCGGGGGGATAGGGACCTTTCCAAGAGTCGGAAGAAGAAGGGCGGCGGGATTGCACTTTATGTGAGTGAGAGGTGGTGTAATCCCGGTCATATTAACGTGAAGGAACAGATTTGTAGCCCGGACATTGAACTTCTGGCTGTGGGAATGCGGCCGTATTATTTACCGAGGGAGTTTACATCCGCCATTTTGATCGCTGTTTACATTCCCCCATCAGCTGATGCAGCGGTGGCCTGTGACGTCATCAGCGCTACTACAGCCAAAATACAGACTAAAAACCCGGACGCCTTCATGGTCATCACAGGTGACTTTAACCATGCCTCATTGGACAAAACTCTAAACAACTTCCAGCAGTATGTTGACTGTTCCACCAGGGAAAACAAAATGCTGGATCTCCTGTATGCTAATGCCAAAGATGAATACAGTGCCACAGCCCTGCCCCCCCTTGGCAGGTCGGACCACATCTTGGTAAGGATGACTCCCAAGTATGTCCCCTTAGTGAGCAGGCAGCCTGTGCGCATCAGGACGGTGAGGAGGTGGACACAGGAGGCAGCTGAGGCACTGCAGGACTGCTTTGGGTCGACAGACTGGGATGTGCTCTGTGGGCCTCATGGGGAGGACATCGACAACATGTCTGACTGCATCACAGAATACATCAGATTCTGTGAGGACACTGTCATGCCAGCCCGGACCGTGCGCTGCTTCTCCAACAATAAACCCTGGATTACCAGTGACCTGAAGGCACTTTTAAACAAAAAGAAGATGGCTTTCAGGTCTGGAGATAAGGAGGAGCAGAGGAGAGTCCAACGTGAACTCAGAGAGACACTGAGGACATGCAAGGACAACTACAGTAGGAAGCTTGAGTCCAAACTCGAGCAGAACAGTGTGAGGGATGTGTGGAAAGGAATGAAGAACATCGCTGGAATGAAGGGGAAGGACACACAGATATCTGGGGGCCGGGATAGAGCAAACCAGTTCAACCAGTTTTTCAACAGGTTCAGCTCACCTCCTGCTACTCCCATACCACCACCATCCCACCACACATCCACACTGCCCCAAGTCATTCAATCCACCTACCGGCATTCTCCAGCACACCACCTCTCCTTCAGCCTCTGCTACTGGGTGAGAAGCTGCGGAGGATGGGTGTCAACGACTCAGTGATCTCCTGGGTTACTGACTACTAGACAGGCAGGCCACAGTTTGTCCATCTAGGCAGTGTCCTTCTCTGATGTGGTGGTCAGTGACGTAGGAGCTGGGAACTGTGCTTTCTCCCTTTCTCTTCACCTTGTACACCACTGATTTCAAGTACAACTCTGAATCATGTCACCTACAGAAGTTTTCTGATGACTCAGCGGTTGTCGGGTGTATAGGGGATGGAGGGGAGGGGGAGTACAGGACACTGGTGGACGACTTTGTGGAGTGGTCTGAGCAGAATCACCTGAGGAAGATACCTTCACGGCCACTAAAGATCAAAGGGGAAGTGGTGGAGGAGGTGGAGGATTAAAAATACCTGGGAGTTGTAATCGGCAACAGACTGGACTGGGCATCTAACACTGACGCTGTGTGCAGGAAGGGGATGAGCAGACTATTTTTTAAGGAAGCTGAGATCCTTCAATGTGTGCAGCAAGATGCTGGAGACCTTCTATCACAGTGTTGTTGCCGATGCCATCTTCTTTGCTGCTGTGTGTTGGGGAAGCAGCATCAGAGCCAGCGACTCTAATAGACTGGACAAAATCATCAGGAAAGCTGGCTCTGTACTGGGACTAAGGCTGGAGTCCTTGGAAACTGTGGTGGAGAGGAGGACACTGAAGAACGTCCTGTCTATTATGGACAATAAACAGCACCCTCTCCACAACATAGTGGACAGACAGCGGAGCACCTTCTCACATAGGCTGCTCCAGCTCCACTGTCGTAGGGACAGATACAGGAAATCCTTCCTGCCACATGCCATCTCACTGTACAATAAAAGCTAAATCATTGTTCTGCACTAATCAGTCCAATTTCGCACAACTGCACTGTGGCACACTTGCTGTACATATATTTACATATACATTCTGTTCTGCATTTTGAATCCCTGCAAGGACTACTCTAAGCTGCTTTTTATATTGACAGCATGTCATATTTTATTCTTATTTTATCTTGTCTACATTGCTACTCAGTGGTGGATGTTGTGTGTCTTGTCTCTATGCTGCTGTAAATGCGAAATAATTTCCCTGCTGGGATGAATAAAGTAATTCTATTCTATTCTATTCTATTCTATTCTATTCTATTCTATTCTATTCTATTCTATGTATATCTAAGAGTGCTGCATGGGAGACAAACATGACAAATTCCTGGAGGGAAAATCCCAAATACTTAAAAGCATTAGCGTTTGCATCAGCAGCCACTTTACTGTGCATGTTTCCTGCAGAAAGCAGGCAAGAACACATTTTTCTAACTATTTAATCCCACGCTGTCCTTCAATACAGGATCAGTTAGACTAAATGAATTGTGTGCAGTAAGAATGCTTGAACATGGTGTTCGTTATGGACAATCCATGACGAGCACAGAAGTCCAACAACAGAACACCGCTCGAGTTCAGATCGGGGGGGCCGTTCCTCCCAACCACGCCCCTCCAGGTCTCACTGTCATTGCCCACCTGAGCGTTGAAGTCCCCCAGCAGAACAAGGGAGTCCCGAGGAGGAGCACTCTCCAGTACCCCCTCTAAGGACTCCAAAAAGGGTGGGTAATCTGAACTGTCGTTCGGCCCATATTATTTACAATTATTTACAATCTGGCTAATAAAATGATTTATTAGCAGGTGGCCAGTGAGCTGAGCTCTTTGCCCAATGCAACTCCAGCACACAGATTTGTGGTGTCTGCAGATACCAGAGGCTTTAGTTTTAGCATAGCATCTCTATACCATACACTACCTTCGGTTTATTCTTCTGCACTTTTGATTTCAGCCCAGAATGCAGATACATCTTCATTTTCCCAATAACTGTGACCAAAATAGGAGGAAATGATTGTTATTCAATTTGTCCTTTGCACGCTAAATATAAATTCCTTTCTTTTTTCTGTTTTTTAATGAAACTTACATTTTATGAAAACCCCATTCTGGTGCCCTTATTGCTCACCATGGTGTCCATTGTGTCTGTCTTTCTTTGAGGGACTTGCATGTCTCATTGAGAGTTAATGATCTTACCATTAACAAATGTTGCTAGTAAGTGATGTCCAGCCACTGAAGTTTGGGCCATTTTCTCTTCTCATTTATCCACTTACCTACATGTAATGTGTGTGGGTCATTAATGGATCACTATTATGAGGGTGGTAGCATAACTTATTTTATCATGCTATGACCAACAGTTGCACATCATGCTAGCTACAGTGGATATAAAACGTCTACACACCCCTGTTCAAATGCCAGGTTTTTGTGATGTAAAAAAATGAGAGCAAGACAAATATTTTCACAACTTTTTCCACCTTTAATGTGACCTGTAACCTGTACAATGCAATTGAGAAACAAAGAAATCTTTCAGGGAGGTGAAGTAAAAACAAACAACTGAGATAATGTGGTTGCATGAGTGTGCACACCCTTTTAGAACTGGGGGTGTGGCTGTGTTCAGATTTAACCAATTACATTCAAACTCATGTAAAATTGAAGTCAGCACACACCTGTCACCAATTAACAGGTTATCATAGGTATACAATAATCTGATAATCTTTAATTATCAGAGGCAATTAAAGTGCCTTTGATAAAGTTCAACTGTTCTAGTAGGCTTGTCCTGACATTTTTGTAGTCACATTGTCCAGTACAAACCATGATCCACAAAGAGCTGCCACAGCATCAGAGGGATCTCATTATTCAAAGATATCAGTCAGGTGAAGGCTACAAAACAATTTCCAATTCATTAAATATACAATGGAACACTGAAGACTGTCATCATCAAGTGGAGAAAACATGGCACAACAGTAACATTACCAAGAACAGGACGTCCGTAGAAAATTGATGAGAAAACAAGAGGAAAACTGATCAGGGAGGCTGCCGACAGCAACACTGAAGGAGCTGCAAGAATTTCTGGCAATTACTGGCTGTGCAGTACGTGTGACAACTATCTCCTGTCTTCTTCATATGTCTGGGCTATAGAGTAGGCAAAGAAACACATCAAAGCCCGGCTTAATTTGGCAAAAACACATCTGAAATATCCCAAATACATGTGGGAAAATGTGTTATGGTCTGATGAAACCAAGGTTGAACTTTTTGGACATATTTCCAAAAGGTATATTTGGTGCAAAAACAACACCGCTCATCACCAAAAGAACACCATACCTACAGTGAAGCATGGTGGTGGCAGCATCATGCTTTGGGACTGTTTTTCTTCAGCTGGAACTGGGGCCTTAGTCAGCGGGGACGGAATTATGAACAGTTCCAAATATCAGCCGGTGTTGGCACAAAACCTTCGGCCTTCCATTAGAAAGCTGAAGACAAAGAGGAACTTCATCTTTCAAGATGACAATGACCCAAAGCACACATCTAAATCAACAAAAGAATGGCTTCACCAGAATAAGATTAAGGCTTTGGAATGGCCCAGCCAGAGTCCAGACCTGAATCCCATCGAACATCTGTGGGGTGATCTGAAGAGGGCTGTGTACAGGAGATCCCCTTTCTATCTATTGGATTTGAAGTGGTTTTCCAAAGAAGAGTGGGCAAATATTGCCACATCAACATGCGCCACGCTGATAGACTGCTACCCAAAAAGACTGAATGCTGTAATAAAAGCCAAAGGTGCTGCAACAAAGTATTAATTTAAGGTTGTGCATGTGATAATTGAATGAATTATGTTTATGTCCACTAGGTGGCGATCATGAGTTTATGTGAATGCATAAATGTAAAGAATAGGACGACAGAAGCAGAGAGTCTTTTGTGACACACCTGTGAGAAACCTGTGTGAGCAGACCGTGAAAAAATACTTTAATAAAAGTCCATCCATCCATCCATCTTCTTCCGCTTATCCGGGGTCGGGTCGCGGGGGTAGCAGCTTCTGAAGGGAGGCCCAGACTTCCCTCTCCCCGGCCACTTCTTCCAGCTCTTCCGGGGGAATCCCGAGGCGTTCCCAGGCCAGCCGAGAGACATAGTCCCTCCAGCGTGTCCTGGGTCTTCCCCGGGGCCTCCTCCCGGTGGGACGTGCCCGGAATATCTCACCAGGGAGGCGTCCAGGAGGCATCCTGACCAGATGCCCGAGCCACCTCAAATGGTTCCTCTCGATGAATGAAAACCTTGGACTTGGTGTTCCCTCGCCTGGACGCGGGTCACCGGGGCCCCACTCTGGAGCCTGGCCTGGAAGGGGGGCACGATGGCAAGCGCCTGGTGGCCGGGCTTTTACCCATGGAGCCCGGCAAGGCTCAGCCCTAAGAGGAAACATGGGCCCCCCTCCCATGGCCCCACCACCTGTGAGAGGGGCCAAAGGTTATCGGGTGCATTGTGTGATGGATGGCGGCCAAAGGAGGGGACCTGGCGGTCCGATCCTCGGTTGCAGAAGCTGGCTGTTTAATAAAAGTATTTTTATTAAGTACTTTTTAATAAAGTATTAAAAAGCAATCAGTCATTGTATGACCAGGCATGTTGGTCATTACCAAATGACCAACATGAGCAATACAACATGCCTGGTCATTATCAAACATGAATATAACAGTGCATATTTATGCAACCAGGTTATTTTACATTTTCTGTTTTGTATTTCTCCCCTTTAAAGGTTTCTGTTTGTTTTTCTATTGCATTGTACAGGTTACAGGTCACATTAAAGATGGAAAAAGTTGTGAAAATATTTGTCTTGCTGTCATTTTGTTACATCACAAAAACCTGGCATTTGAGCAGGGGTGTGTAGACTTTTTATATAATTTATATATAGTGTTAAAAAAGCAAAAGGTTAGGGTTAGTTAATTGCCCTTTATGGAAGTTTCATGAACCAGAAAAAGGTTTCACAAATCCCAAACATGGTTATAAATATTCTGCTATTAGTTGAAAATAATGACAGACTGGCGACCTGTCCAGGTGACCCCACATCTCACACGGAATGTTAGCTGGAGATAGGCACCAGCACCTCCTGACCCCACTAGGGACAAGGGTGTTAGAAAATGGATAGATGGATAGTTGAGAATAATCCAGTGCAGGTTTAGAGTGTCTAGGTGTTGTAGTTTTGCAGCTGGAGTAGTTCCCGGTACCCCATACTCCCGGAGAACCTTCTCCAAATTTCTATGAACAAAACAAGCAAAAAGAAACATTGTGGAGGGCCCCCTGCTGGTCAGGGGCCCTTGGAATTGTCATAACCCCCCCCCCATACGGCGCCCCTGCCTATCACTCTATCTGAGCTTTTTAATTTAACAACTTTCTTCTGGCAATATTTCGTCTTTATTCTGCTATTATTACTTGGTTTTTGTATTATTATTGTATTTGAAAATAAAAATATCTTGGCCTGGCCATAAAACTCTGTCATACTTGCTTTACTGACCTCTGCTGCAGTTTTTTTCTTTTCACTGTCAAACTCCATCTCTCCTCTATGACGGTAGATAAATTTCAAAACTTATATCCTTCACTCCGTTTTTTTCCTCTGCTCCCTTTACAACACGGCTGTGTAGCTTCTTCTACTGGCTTAACCAGGCAGCCTGTTGATTAGTTTGAACCCTGCTGCCACCTAGTGACCGGAAGCTTGTTTATCTGTTAAGCATGAATAAAGACAATTATAAAGTGGCAGAATTATAAGGGGGGGCTCGAGAATTATAAAGTCTTCTCGAGCCCCCCCGACACTTTGCCACGCGGCCCCACTGCAGGGGGGTCGGGAGGGGCGCCCCACTTTTTGAGAAGTACTGCCCTAAGGGGACATGGCTGATCTAATCAGAAACTAAGGAATACAGAATAATGACTAAACTAGAATCTATAATCAAATTCCAAAACAACCCAAAATCCTAAACAACCTAAAGCTGTTTGCAAAATGACTGATCCATTTGTGACTCTTGTGCTTGTGAAACTTAACTGCATCCTTTGATACTGTTGATCACAGCAACCTTTTATCATGGTTAGAACACTGGGTTAGCATTATAGCAGCAACGCTTACTTGAGTGAGACACTTTTATGCTAATGTTCGTTAAAAAAAACAACAAAAAAACACCTCAGCACCTGTGTGAGATACGGCAGGGTTTGATTTTGAGGCCACTGGTATTCACTGACTGTCAGATTTATCTGCACTTAGTAGTTTAATAGTTTTAGCTCTATCAATCCTCTTTTGAAATATCATGGCCTAGATTGCATCAAACATTTTTAGTTTTAATGATGAAAAATATGCTTTAGTTGCTTCTTTTAGATGAAGCCACTAAAGATTCTATTTAGTAGCTTTTTACTTTTCTTTAACATCAGTATAGACCTGGATTAGCACTTCTGTGTGTATATTGTGTGTATGCTTTTTCTTCTCAAACCTCCTGTTGTTTGTGGCAGACAACCGGTCACACTAAGCCTGGTCCTAGCTATGTTTGCTGCCCTTTCTTGTAGTGGGGAGTTTTTATTTCCAGTCGTTACATGCATGTTCAGTATTCTCATGCATTCTGTTGGATTTCCTCTAGATTGACTGATTTCTTTCTATTTCAGTAACAAAGTAAATCTGATTGCATTACTCGATAATTAGGATCAAATGACTATAATCTGTATGATCAGACTGAATTTACCTTTTTGTAAAGTGCTTTGAAACTACATTTGTTTTGAATTGGTGCTACACAAATAAACTAAACTGAAGCAACTATGCATAAGAAAATATACCGATAACAGGGAAACTCTGCATGGCCTGTTGAGTTTATTTAGTACAGCTTTGATTGCGGCTGTAGAAAATTCTACATCACAAAATGGTTCTAAGCATACACTCCCCCAACCCCTCAGAAAGAGAAAGAAAATATTTTTAAAAGATGTTGCATTTCCATATTCTGTAGTTTATAATATCATGTGGATGAAAAATTGTTAGTTTGTTTAAAACAAAATTGGTTTGCAATTGTGCAAAAGTGTTCGCCCTGGACAGCATCCATGCAGGAACTCTGCTACACAAAAACAATCATTTCATTTTTGTTCTGACTATATAATATTTCTCTTTCAGCCTCATGTGAGTTCAAGTAACTGGACTAACACCAGCTCCACCATATCCAGTCTCTCTGCCCAAGTATCAAGGATCTCTGTGTCTGAGCATCACAACAGTACCATGGCAACCATCAGCACAGCAATCAACTTCATCCACAACAGGAGCAGCTTGATTACTGCATCCAACCAGACAATTCCTTTTGAGAAAAATGCACGATCTCAACAGGACCAGTGCTGGGAGACCTATGTTGGACAGGTTTCACAAACATACAAATACACACACACACTTATGGATGTTTCTGATACACCTATAAAGTTGTACAAGAAAAATCTGCATTCAACAGCAACAAAACTGTTACGCTTGGCCCACTGGGAATTAACTTTTGTTTTAAAAACCCAATTTGATGGGGCACTGGAAAAGACTGTTGTTTGTTTTTGCTGGCTGTGCACAAAGGAGATGGCCTATCAGCAAAGCTATTCAAACCTAAGATAGTATCCAAACGCTAAACATGTTGCAGAAGCACAGACATCCTCAGTGCTAATGTCAGCATCCACAGTTGTAAAGAATTTCCAAAAGTGATCAGGGAACAAGCTAAACAGATTTAAAAACAAAAATATTTGTTGTTGAGCTCATCTCAGTTAAAAAAATTAGGAGCAAAGGGGGGTTTTGAATTGAAAATGCTGCCTATTTTGCTATATAGTTTTTGATTAAAATGGGATTGAGAATATTTAATTACAGACCCTGTAATTAACGCAATCAAAAATTGTGTGTTAGTACTGTCAACATTAACATATTAATGCATGTGATTCATCTGAAAATGTTAATGCATTACATAATGATTAATCAAACTACCTATTTTGGTGTAAAAGCCACTCTCCCACAGAGAATTAGCTAGTTAACTGAACCAGGTTATGACATCGACAAAAGGGGAGCGACCAAAGACAGAAAAGATGAACAAGTTCACATGCAAGTTCTATCAGAAATGAATAGAGAGGGACATTTCTAAAACTTTTAAAACAAAATTTATTCCTTTAAATCTTCCTGAATATAAAAACCTAGAAAAATGAGAATCTTCAGAAAGGTTTGGTTTGAGATAATGAAACTTTTCTTAAACATTTCTTGAAAATGTGCATAAATGATAAATGTCGTGTTTTGATGTGGGCAATATGGACAGTTTCCCAGGGCAGCATCAGGAAGAGGTGGGGCACCCAAGAATTAGAAAATAAAATCTATCTTATCTGTCAGTTGTCCCCTGAACAAATTTGCTACTACTTGTATGCATGTATAGTGGAGTAAGTGTCCCTTAGTTGCTCTTGAGTACCGGCAGATTACATTACCTGTTTAATTGCTTGTAGATTAATTGGTTTGAGTGCAACAGAAGGAGGGGCTGGCCCAGAGCACAATTACTGCAAGAACCACAACTAAATGGATATTAATATTTCACAAAATCTTTACAATTATTTTACAAAAAATTGGAATTGGGTCATTTCAAGCTGCAGTGTGAATACAGCCTTAGGCCCTATTTACATGACAATGATCCAACAAAAATTGAATTTCTGTTAACACATTTACATGAATACATTCTAATAACAATCTACAATCTTTGTTTACACAGTAATGGTACGCATCAAAAAGGTGTAATGCCCTGGCAACGCCACTAGTTGGTGCTAGGTTCTTTGATTTGGAGGTGTTATGTTTTTTCGTAGTTAACATTTTTAACTGAATAAACATCACCACATATAATAAACATATATAAAAATGACCTTTACATATAGTAATAAACATTTCCACATATCACCTCCGATGTCCACCGGATTCTCAATTGCGCATGTCAACTGTTTGGGGTTCTTACATCACCACGCTTTCTGATTGGCTACCTGTCACATTCAACAGGTTGTGTTCTTGCTCCCAGTCAGGGAAAACCCCACAGGCTGCAATGATCGGGCCAAGACAATGTTGAATATACCCGATTTTAGATCGGGCATATTCAACACACCACCACATAACACATCACACACTGCAGGACGTTGTAAGAAAATTGGGAGGGGGGCCTTAGTGGGAACATCATGTTTGTTACTATGCAATAGTCAGCCCCGCCCACTCCTCTGGGCTGACTACTGACCAGTTCTCTGTCTAACAGGTCCGGAAAACCTCTAAGACCTGGGTCTTACCATAAAGGAGGTCAATGAGAGATAATATATTTAAACTGGTGGCGAGAGAGGCTCGTCTAGCTCTAACTACCTTTGATCCAGAAGTTACGACCCTCTACAGTTAAGTAACAGTCAACTGAGTAGCCCTCACAGCTGCGTAGCCCCAATAACCACTTCTGTTAATGGTAGCCCTCCCTCTAAAATAACCTGCCCTTTAAATGGCTAGATTAGATTTAGTGACTTAGATTCAAGTCCCAGGGTCGTTATTTTTATACTGACTAAAGGAAAGTCCGAAGCCACCACATTACTAGAATCATGTACACTAATGTTACTTTAATTGGAGAAACTAAAATACTCGATGACTCAATTAATTTCAATGTCCACCAACCTCTACAGAATTTTAAAAATATATATTTATTAAGCAAGCTTTAGCAGGGATAAATGACATACAGAGTAATTATTAGAGATTACAGTACTAATTTAGAATAATAGAATCAACTTAAACCAAACATTTTATCCTAATTCCTTCCCCTGACCTGTGTCACTAATAAACTGAGTGAGGCTTTTGGGGAGCAGTTCAACTCATACCCAGATGACAGTTGATCTCGGCAACAGAAGTCTTCAATTCCTTGGTCAGAGTCTTTGCTCCTTGTGTGGCAAAATCCTCTTTAGAATAGAAGCAAAGTAGAACGGGTCATTATCCTTTGAACGCCCAATTCTTTATCCCTCCAAGGATCTTTGTCTTTCCTCCAAGTCTGTTGCGGTGAGTTTAAGATTGTTGGGTTGAGGCAGAGTCGGCGGTAGAATCAGGAGCCAGGGCTGGGGGCTGAAGGATCTTGTCCCTTTCTAGCGGCGTGAAGTTTCAACTTCCCCGTAGCTCCAAAGTGCTGTCGTCTGCTGATCTTTTCTTTGCGTCCTCCTGTTGACTCGTCTTCAGCGCCGCGGACTAAGAACAGTTTGTTCCTCTTTCTGCCGTCTTTTATATTATCTCAGCCCATGGTTGTGTATGGGGAGATGGTGTACGTGACTTCTTGAACGTTCGATGAGTCTATGGAAAGTCCCAACCTTCCCCAACCGTCAGCCCTTGCATAACTTACAGCGTTAAACATCATGTGAACTTCCTCTTTTTGCTAGCATTTGGCGTCTTTCGCAATTCGTACTCCCTTGCTCCCCCGCTCTACTCAGCCTGCCTATTGCGACATCCTGAGAACAGGACCTGACCCATCACTTTAATTCCATCTTTTTAAATCATCACATGTCTGTTAATTCATTATAAATCATTAACACAATCATCTTATCATTTACATTCATCATAACTTTGAGTATGATTTTAAACCAACACAGTTCTGTAGCCCATTATTAATTATCAAGCATGATTGCTAATCAACACATTGTAATCCATTATTAAGTATAAACCCCAATCATGTTTTTATAATCATTACAGATCAAGATACAAAAATACATTTCAGAAATTCATTCAGTGTTTATATGTGCACATACAGTACATATATATCTATTTTTAATTATACTTAAATCAAACTACAAGATTACTTATTTCTCTCAGGCCTTTATGCTCTGTTTTCTGCGTGTACCTGGAAAGATCTCACAAAGTTTTCACGACAATCAACATGCTGAAGCATTATCTGATGGTTTCCCCACACCCTCCTGGGCTGCAGCAAAATTGCCAAGTCTTCACCAGTCCGCAGGTCAAAACGTTGGGGACCACTACTTTAGGCTGAAGACAGTGGGAAATAAAGGCATGACTTTTTTGTCAATTTCTATCTGTTCTCGGCTCCCACATTCTGAGCTGGGTCCACTTGCTCAGCCTTTCCCTCCCATTTCAAACTCTTCTAATTAACTAAAAGTTAGAGTTAAATATGAATGAGATGTTTGCTACCTTACAAAAAAGCTTAAGTCTATGAATCAGTGTAGCAGTTTTGCTAATAAGGTAGCTTATCATGATTCAAAGTAAAGAAATAACAAACCGCAGTCTGATTTTTATTGTAGATGAGTGACATGTTCGGATTTAATCTTCTGACCCACATGCAGAAATCAACAAGTTCAATTAGGTATAGGTTTTATTTCCTTCAAACAACCAGCAACAATTTACAGGTTTCCTTGATGTATCAGGGAGTGGCAGTGTCATGCGATCCGTGGCGTCTGGAATGAGAGTTGGGTTATTGGTGGCCTGTAATGGACGCTTTAGGGTGAAAAAGAAAAAACTATGGAGCATTGCAACAAGAGACCCCCACATTTACCTATCTCTCCTGAACAGGGCTCAGGAGTGGGTGGCGAGACCTCTTTGAAACGTACAGAGATGGGGGAACTTTGTGCTGTACTGGCTGAGGCACTGGCTTGAAAAGGAGGCGGAACTGCGACAGGAGGCGGACCTGTGGAAGGGGAACCTGCAGAAACAAGTTTTTGGTGAAGATCTTTGAGAATCTCAGAAAATTGCTCTAATCGTTGGTTTATATTTATTTGTTGCTCATATAAAGATTTAAGCATAGAGTCATGATGGACGAGTATAGCATGATCTTGATTGGGGTCCAGAGGTGGTTCTGCTGGGTCAGGCTGGCTGGATGATTCTGACATGTTCGGATTTAATCTTCTGACCCACATGCAGAAATAAACAAGTTCAATTAGGTATAGGTTTTATTTCCTTCAAACAACAAGCAACAATTTACAGGTTTCCTTGATGTATCAGGGAGTGGCAGTGTCATGCGATCCGTGGCATCTGGAATGAGAGTTGGGTTATTGGTGGCCTGTAATGAGTTGATCAGATGCAGTGTAAAAAAGGCTTACTTTTGAATGGACTTGGTGAAGCGTGGAAGAAAGGTGCCCAGGGGTCCTGTGTGGAGATGAGGGGGAATGGTGGAGCAGGCAGGCAGGTAGGTACTTGCTGGGGAGTTTCACAGGAGGAGAAAACGGTTGAACTGATTCTTCTAGAGAGATCCAGTGACAAAAACCTAAACGAAGCAAAAACAAGAACTATGAACTTCAGGTAGGTTCTCAAAAGACTGATCAAAAGCTAAAAATAGCCGACAACAAGAGGTGGCCAGAGTGACTACCAGTAGACGTTAATCATCCAGCGCTGAGTGAAGGCTCTGCTGCTCCTTTATCCCCAGCACTCTGATGAGGCTGATGAGCTCCATCTGTGAAGGCTGCCCAGGCTCTCCACCAAGATCCTCACTGGAAGAGATGCGTTACTCGCACTTGCGCACACAGGAACCCTGACACTACCCCCCATTAAAGACCGCCCCCTGGCGGTCGGGATGAAGATGACCCACGAGAAGCCTCAAAATCTTTAATGAGGTCAGGGTCCAGGATGAAGTTAGGGGCCGTTCCTCAGATCCATAACCCCGCCCATCCACTAAGTACTGGAACCCCCTTCCCCGACGACGAATAGCCAGAATCTTTGTAACGTCATACGCAGGGTGACCATCAATATCCCGGGCGGGTCTGGAAGGAGGGCAAAAAGGACTGGAACGGACTGGTTTAAGTAGAGAGACATGAAATACAGGGTGGATCCTCAACCCATCAGGAAGCTTGAGGCATACGGCTGAAGGACTGAGAACAGAGGTTATTTCAAAGGGACCAATAAAGCGATGGGATAGTTTACAATTGGATGATTTGAGATTGATGTCTCGAGTGGCAAGCCAAACCTCTTGTCCAGGTGAGTATGAAGGTGCAGGGGTTCTCTTACGATCAGCCCATCTGCGGTTCCCCTCAGCTGTCCGGTTGAGAGCAGCATGGGTTTGTGTCCAGATGTCTGCAATGGCAGAGGTGATGGTGGACAGAGGTGACGGATGTTTGTTGTTCATCAGACGGGAACAGAGGCGGCTGATAACCAAGAGAAGACTCAAAAGGTGATAGGCCAGTAGCTGTTGATGTGTGACTGTTGTGGGCGTACTCCACCCAAGGTAAGTGTACCCTCCAGGATGAAGGGTGTGATGAACAAAGACAACGAAGGGTAGCCTCAAGCTCCTGGTTCAGACGCTCAGTCTGACCATTAGTTTGAGGATGAAACCCTGAACTGAGGGTTACCTTAGCTCCAAGAGCGGTGCCGAACTCCTTCCAGACTCTAGAAACAAACTGTGGACCTCTCTCTGACAGGATCTCGGTGGGGATACCATGCAGACAAAACACATGTTTGGTTAGAAGATGAGCAGTCTGCATGGCGGTGGGAAGTTTACGTAAGGGAACAAGATGGCAAGCCTTAGAGAAGCGGTCAATGACAGTTAAAATGGTGGTGAAGCCCTTTGAAGGTGGCAGTCCAGTAACAAAGTCTAGAGATATACTGTATGTGTCCAAGGACGTTTGGGAACTGGAAGAGGTGGAAGTAACCCACTGGGGGGTTGATTGCGGGTCTTATTGCGAGCACAAATGGGGCAGGCGGGCACATAGTCTTTGACATCTTTATACAAAGATGGCCACCAAAAGTTTCGTCTAACCAGAGAGACTGTTCTGTTAATGCCAGGATGACATGAAAATCTTGCTGTGTGGGCCCAATGAATGAGACGAGCTCTAACAGATGAAGGGACGTAGAGACGGTTGGATGGTCTATTAACAGGACCAGATTCAGTCTGTTGAGCTGCCAGTACCTGGTACCTAATCTCCCAAGAAAGGGCTCCGACAACACATGATGGTGGAATGATGGTGGCAGCAGGTGTATCATGATCGGGGGAAAACTGTCTCTAAAGCGCATCTGGTTTGGTGTTTTTGGACCCTGGCCGGTAAGAAATTGTAAAGTTGAACCTGGAGAAAAAGAGGGACCAGCGAGACTGTCAGGAATTTAATCTCTTGGCCTGTTGAAGGTAGGCTAGATTTTTATGATATGTCCAGACAACAATGGGATGCTCAGCCCCCTCTAACCAGTGACGCCATTCATCAAAAGCCATTTTTATGGCCAGAAGTTCTCTATCACCTACATCATAGTTTCTCTCTGCAGATGAGAGACGACGGGAGAAAAACGCACAGGGGTGCAGTTTGTTATCAATGGAAGAATTCTGTGACAAAACTGCCCCTACCCCTGAATCAGAGGCATCCACTTCAATAATAAACTGTTTTAATGGATCTGGTTGCATGAGGATAGGTGCAGTAGAAAACCTTGTCTTTAATTCTAAAAAACTTTGTTCAGCTTCAGGTGACCAACTGAAACTAGCTTTGGTGGATGTGAGGTTGGTGAGGGGAAGAACAGTTTGGCTATAGTTCTTAATGAAATGGCGGTAGAAATTTGCAAACCCCAGAAACTGTTGAAGTTGCTTGCGAGACGTGGGAGTTGGCCAGTCCAAGACTGCTTGAACCTTTGCTAGATCTGTCTTCACCTGCCCGCTCCCCAACACAAAGCCAAGAAATGTAACTGATGAGGCATGGAACTCGCATTTTTTTGCCTTGACGAACAGCTGATTCTCCAAAAGACGCTGAAGAACCAGGCGGACATGTCTCTTGTGTTCCTCTAGAGATATTGAAAAAATGAGAATGTCGTCAAGATAAATAAAGACAAACTGATTAAGATAGTCCCTAAGGACATCATTGACTAGTGACTAGAACACGGCTGGTGCATTCATGAGGCCAAAAGGCATAACCAAATACTCAAAATGGCCGAGTGGTGTCCTAAATGCCATTTTCCACTCGTCCCCCTCTCGCATTCTGATCAAGGTATATGCATTACGGAGATCAAGTTTGGTGAATATAGTGGCTCCCTGAACGAGTTCAAAAGCAGAGGCAAGTAATGGCAGTGGATATTCTTTACAGTGATCTGGTTTAAGGCCCGGTAGTCGATGCATGGTCTGAGTGTTCCATCCTTCTTACCAACAAAGAAAAACCCGGCTCCCAAAGGTGAAAAGTTGATGAACGAATTATGCCAGCTGCCAGGGACTCACTGATGTATTTCGCCATACTCTCCCTCTCCGGTTTGGATATACTGTACAAACGACTGGTGGGTAGTGGTGCTCCTGGAAAAAGGTCAATAGCACAATCATATGGACGGTGAGGAGGAAGAGAGAGAGCTCGTGACTTACTGAAAACCATGTGAAGGTCATGGTATTCAGATGGTACACTGGCCAAGTCAGCTGGAGAAAGTTCATTTGCAGGATGAGAGACCACTGGGGGAAGAGCAGAGTGAAGACATGATGATAAACAGTATGTACTCCAGGACTCTACCCGACTGCTCTTCCAATCTAGGTGTGGATTATGGAGAATGAGCCACGGGTAGCCTAGAACCACTGGAGACTGAGGTGAAGGAAATACAAAAAAAGTTATTCTGTCACGATGATTTCCTGAAACTAAAATTTCAATGGGAATAGTGCGATGAGTAATGACAGGTAAGGCTTTGCCATCCAGTGCAGAGACCAAGACTGGGGCTAGAAGAGGAACAGTGGGTATTTGGAGTTGATTAATCAGGTTGTCATCAATGAGATTTTGTTCACATCCTGAATCAATTAAAACAAATGTCTGAAAGGAACGGTTACTTGCAATCAAGGAACAAGGTAGAGTTAGACGGGAAGTTTTCTTTGAGTTGCCCACCACTCCTCCCGTCGCTAATGATGGGCTTTGTCTTTTGACAGGTTCTGACAGTTAGCGATGTAATGTCCTGCTTGACCACAGTAAAGGCAGGCTCTAGATCTCATGCGACGCTGTCATTCTTCGGGGGTGAGTCTGGTTCTTCCTATTTGCATAGGCTCCTCTGGGCTCTGTTCTGCAGGGGTGGTATTGGATTCGACCTTGTTTGGGTAAAAACTCAGTTCTTTCTTGGATCAGGTTCTGTCTCTGATCCTATCGTCGATCCTAATAGCTAAAGTAATGAGATCTTCCAATGACCCTGGTTCATCTCGGTAAGCCAGTTCATCTTTTATGTTCTTATTCAAAGCTTGTAGAAAAGCTCCTTTCAATGCCTCTGTATTCCAACCAGAGGAGGCGGCCAGGGTTCTAAAGTCAATGGCAAAATCTGCTACTGCTTGACGACCCTGCCTTAAATTCCACAGCTTGCAGGTAATATCTGACTGTGATTCAGTGTACCCAAATGTCTGTTTAAAAGCGGACACAAACGAATCATAAGTGCCCTGAAAAAGGACTTGCTGTCCTAGTTTGGCCTCCGCCCATTTCAGCGCTTTTCCCCTTAAAGAGCAAATGACGTAAGACAGGGGTGTCAAACTCCAGTCCTCAAGGGCCAGTGTCCTGCAACTTTTAGATGTGCCTCTGCTGCACCACACCTGAATAGAATAATTAGGTCATTAGCAAGGCTCTGGAGAACTGATCTACACAAGGAGGAGGAAATGTAGCTATTTCATTCCAGTGTTTTGTACCTGTGGCACATCTAAAAACTGTAGGACTGCGGCCCTCGAGGACTGGAGTTTGACACCTGTGACGAAAGAGATCTTAGCTGCATCTGTTTGGACGCTTTAGGGTGAAAAAGAAAAAACTATGGAGCATTGCAACAAGAGACCCCCACATTTACCTATCTCTCCTGAACAGGGCTCAGGAGTGGGTGGCGAGACCTCTTTGAAACGTACAGAGATGGGGGAACTTTGTGCTGTACTGGCTGAGGCACTGGCTTGAAAAGGAGGCGGAACTGCGACAGGAGGCGGACCTGTGGAAGGGGAACCTGCAGAAACAAGTTTTTGGTGAAGATCTTTGAGAATCTCAGAAAATTGCTCTAATCGTTGGTTTATATTTATTTGTTGCTCATATAAAGATTTAAGCATAGAGTCATGATGGACGAGTATAGCATGATCTTGATTGGGGTCCAGAGGTGGTTCTGCTGGGTCAGGCTGGCTGGATGATTCTGACATGTTCGGATTTAATCTTCTGACCCACATGCAGAAATAAACAAGTTCAATTAGGTATAGGTTTTATTTCCTTCAAACAACAAGCAACAATTTACAGGTTTCCTTGATGTATCAGGGAGTGGCAGTGTCATGCGATCCGTGGCATCTGGAATGAGAGTTGGGTTATTGGTGGCCTGTAATGAGTTGATCAGATGCAGTGTAAAAAAGGCTTACTTTTGAATGGACTTGGTGAAGCGTGGAAGAAAGGTGCCCAGGGGTCCTGTGTGGAGATGAGGGGGAATGGTGGAGCAGGCAGGCAGGTAGGTACTTGCTGGGGAGTTTCACAGGAGGAGAAAACGGTTGAACTGATTCTTCTAGAGAGATCCAGTGACAAAAACCTAAACGAAGCAAAAACAAGAACTATGAACTTCAGGTAGGTTCTCAAAAGACTGATCAAAAGCTAAAAATAGCCGACAACAAGAGGTGGCCAGAGTGACTACCAGTAGACGTTAATCATCCAGCGCTGAGTGAAGGCTCTGCTGCTCCTTTATCCCCAGCACTCTGATGAGGCTGATGAGCTCCACCTATGAAGGCTGCCCAGGCTCTCCACCAAGATCCTCGCTGGAAGAGATGCGTTACTCGCACTCACGCACACAGGAACCCTGACAATGAGTTTCTTATTATTGAGCAGCTAAAGTAAATAAAATGTTTACATGTTTTTTGCTGTAAGTATTAACTTACTGGAGGGTTGTTATTTGTGCTGCAGTGCCACAGCTAACAGCCAGCTCCTCACTTCAGCGGCTCTACCAGCCTGTGCTGCTCCTCCTACACTTTGGACTGAACCATTGTTCTATCAATGGTAGGGGGGGACCTAAAGATTAATTCTTATTTTTTCTGAGATGACAAATAAATGTCGTTTTTTGCTTCTTTTGCCTTTTCATATTGATATTATCCATCTACCCATCCATTCATTTTCTTCTGCTTATCCGGGGTCGGGTCGCAGGAGTAGCAGCTTCAGAAGGGAAGCCCAGACTTCCCTCTCCCCAGCCACTTGTTCCAGCTCCTCTGGGGGAATCCCAAGGCATTCCAAGGCCAGCCGAGAGACATAGTCCCTCCAGCATGTCCTGGGGCCTCCTCCCAGTGGGACGTGCCCAGAACATCTCGCCAGGGAAGAGTCCAGGAGGCACCCTGACCAGATGCCTGAGCCACCTCAACTGGCTCTTCTTGATGTGAAGGAGCAGCAGCTCTACTTTGAGTCTCTCCCAGATGACTGAGCTTCTCACCCTATGTGTAAGAAAGAGCCCACACACCCTATGGAGAAAACCCATTTCGGACGCTTGTATCCGTGATCTCGTTCTTTCGGTCATCACCCAAAGCTCATGACCATAGATGAGGGTGGGAACGTCGATTGACTGGTAAATCGAGAGCTTCGCTTTTTGGCTCAGCTCTCTCTTCACCACGACGGACCGGTACAGCACCCGCTTCACAGCAGACGCCGCACCAATCTGCCTGTTGATCTCCCGCTCGCTTTTTCCCTCATTCGTGAATAAGATCCCAAGATACTTGAACTCCTCCACTTGGGGCAGGATACCCGCCCCCTCTCCTCCCGGCCCGGAGAAGGCATTCTACCCTTTTTTGGCTCAAGACCATGGCCTCAGATTTGGAGGCACTGATCCTCATCCCAGCCGCTTCACACTCGGCTGCAAACCGCTCCAGCGAGAGCTGCAGATCACGACCTGATGAAGCCAATAGGACCACATCATCCGCAAAAAGCAGAGATGAGATCCTAAGGCCACCAAAACAGATCCCCTCAACACCTTGACTGTGCCTACAAATTCTGTCCATGAAAGTGATTAACAGAATCGGTGACAAAGGGCAGCCCTGGCGGAGTCCAATTCTCACCGGGAATGAGCCCGATTTAATGCCGGCAATGCGGACCAGACTCTGACACCGGTCATACAGGGACCTGACAGCCCATATCAAAGGGCCCAGTACCCCATTCTCTCGGAGAACCCCCCACAGGGCTCCCGGAGGGACACGGTCGAATGCCTTCTCCAAGTCCACAAAACACATGTAGACTGGTTGGGCGAACTCCCACACACCCTCCAGGCCCCTGCTGAGAGTGTAGAGCTGGTCTAGTGTTCCACGACCAGGACAAAAACCACATTGCTCTTCCTGAATCCGAGATTCGATTATCCAATGGACCCTCCTCTCCAGGACCCCTAAAAAGACCTTGCCAGGGAGGCTTAAGAGTGTGACTCCCCTATAATTGGAGTACACCCTAGGCGACCTCGTCTCCAGAGATTGGAGAGCCCAACCCAGAGTCCCCAAGCTCAGCTTCCTCAATGGAGGGCATGTTGGTGGGATTGAGGAGGTCTTCGAAGTACTCTGCCCACCGGCCCACAACATCCCGAGTTGAGGTCAGCAGCACACCATCCCCACTATAAACAGTGTTGGTGCTGTACTGCTTCCCCCTCCTGAAATGCCGGATGGTGGACCAGAATTGCCTTGAAGCCGTGCGGAAGTCTTTCCAAATGCCAAACTTCTCCCACACCCAAGTTTTTGCCTCAGCAAACACTCAAGCCGCGTGCCGCTTCGCCCGCCGGTACCCATCAGCTCCTTCTGGAGTCCCATAGGCCAAAAAGACCTGATAGGACTCCTTTTTCAGCCTGACAGGATCCCTCACCGAAGGTGCCCACCAACGGGTTTGGAGATTGCCATCGCAACAGGCACCAACAACCTTGCGGCCGCAACGCCAATAAGCCGCCTCGACAATGGAGGCACGGAACATGGTCCACTCAGACTCAATGTCCCCCGCCTCCCCTGGAACATGTCCAAAGTTCTGCTGGAGATGGGAGTTAAAGCTCCGTCTCACAGGGAATTCTGCCAGACTTTCCCAGCAGACCCTCACAACACGTTTGGGCCTGCCAGGTCTGACCAGCATCCTCCCCCACCACTGGAGTCAACTCACCACCAGGTAGTGGTCAGTTGACAGCTCCGCACCTCTCTTCACCCGAGTGTCCAAGACATATGGCCGCAGATCTGATGAAACAATGATGATCATTGAACTGCGGCCTAGGTTGTCCTGGTGCCAAATGCACGTATGGACACCCTTATGCCTGAACATGGTGGTCATTATGGACAATCTGTGACGAGCACAGGAGTACAGCAACAGAACACCACTCGGGGGGGGCATTCCTTCCAACCACTCCCCTCCAGTTCTCACTGTCATTGCTCATGTGAGAGTTGACCAAGGGAGTCCCCAGGAGGGGCACTTTCCAGTACTACCTCTAAGGACTCCAAGAAGGGTGGGTAATCTGAACTGTTGTTCATCCCATAAACACAAACAACAGTCAGGACCCGTCCCCCCACCCGTAGGTGGAGAGAGGCTACCCTCTCGTTCACCAGGGTAAACCCCAACGTACAAGTTAAAAATCATACTAATGCAACAGACTGAATGTTCTGTTCTTTGTGCAAAATATTTGATTGTTTTTTGGTGTTGAATCCTAAAACATAAAGTAGCAATGTTGTCAGTTGCTATGGAAATGAGTCTGCATGTAGCTTGACCTTGTTCTATCAGTGCTACCTCGTCAGATTTTCCTACCGTAGCACGGATAGATAGCTAAGTCTATCTGTCAGTACTATGTGTCCAAAACTGCTACCATCATATTTACAGACAGAAAACTATAGCGGGTTGTGTTAATGTTAAATATATTGGATAACATTATTTGAGTGACGGTACATAAGTGGAAACTTAGGAGTTATGCTTAGCTTAGCATTGGAACAATTTATATACATGAGAAAACCACAACAAGATGACTTCCTTTATCTGAATATCCTACCTGTTTAAAATGAAAAGCTATAGATATATGTACTAATCCTTTTACTAGAATATCCTACCTGTTAAAAATATTTTAAATACAAAGGTGTTTGTAAGAATAAAACAGTATCAGACAGGGGAAACGCGTTTTTATTGGAATTAAATTAAACAGAAAAATATAGGGACAAAATAGCCCAAAAAACAATAAATTTTGTCCTGATTAACTGGACAGATTTACGGGTAGCACAGGTAAACAGAAAACCAGAACAAGGGATGAGAAAGAAGTGGTTTCGAGTTGTACTTTGGTTTTCCCTTTGCTGTGCAACACAAAATTAATAATTTTGTGAATTAATAAATTCATAATTAATAATACCTATATTTCCAAGTTTCATTGAGTTAATGTGGCTGTGGATGATGTAAAAGAATATTTTTTTGACCTCCAGTGTTGTATGAATGTGTGAAATTGTATGTATGGATGGTTGGATGTAATGAGGCAGCAGCTCAAATGGTGGTTTGATGAAAATACTTAAAAACCAAAATAAACCCAAAGACATCCAAGCAGGCTACATGAGGGGAACACAGGAAGGCACCAAGGATAGACCAGAGTGAACATGAAGATCTGGCGAGTTGTGGGAGAAAATGAGAGGTTGAAATACTGGGGAAGGTTGAGAGCAATAGACAAAGGCCAGAGCTGACGAGACTAATTGATTACAGCGGAGAGAATTTGGAGCAGGAGTCAGGCTGAGGAGCGGGGATAAGGTAGGAGGATACACAGTGGAATACAAAAGAGTCAGGGAGAAAACAACAAATCTGGAAATAACTCTAACACTAAAGAAACACTAAGACTAAAGAAAACATGATAAACTAGAAAGAGAAAAAGACATGAGGGGAAACTGTAACAGAAACAAGGCTGATCTAATAAGGAGAACTTAGGAACACAGAAACTAGAATAACCAGAAGGACTAAACAAAGAAATAAACCTAATTAGCGTAACAAGATAAAATAACTACAAAACACTACTATAGAATAGAATAGAATTCAACTTTATTGTCATTGCACTGTCACAAGTACAAGCACCGAGATGTAGTTTGCATCTATCCAGAAGTGCTCTACGAGTTATAAATATTTATTTACAGGTGTACAAGACTATGTATGTATGGACTATAAGGGGTTATAGCAAAGAGATATAGATATTGTGTATAAATATAAATATAGGAGCTATCTGCACAGATTATACAGAATATACAAGAATGTTAGGGAATGGATTATATATGTATATAAAAGGGGGCTAAAATAAAGAAACACAAGAAGGAGAAAGATCTAACAAAATTAGAAACAACAAATAACAAAGAAGAGTAAAACAAAACATGAATTTAAAACATAATTGATAACTAAAAAGAGCAACAGCAAAAACCCAGAAATACACAAAACTAACCACAAAAACCCAGTCTTGACAGTATAAATATGTATATGTGTGCATAACAATTCAGTTCTTTCAACTGGAAAGATGGCTTGCTTACCAGCAAGCCATCTCCAAATAATTAATTTGAATGAAGTATTCAAATTAATTATTCTCTTAATAAATCCAACACGAAAAATGTAAATGCCCAATTTTTAATCTAGAATTTTTAATGTATAAAATTCAGCAGTAAAATAACAATATCTACATGTTCATCTGTTTTCAGGAGATGTTGAAGCTTTCTATTATTGACATGATCTTCACAGTGGCCAGCATCTTGCTCATTGACTTTATCAGGGGTCTGGTGGTTCGGTATCTGAGTGACTGCTGCTGCTGGGACTTAGAAAGCAAGTTTGTAAGTTGTTTTAAAGTACTTTCTAAGTATTTCAAGCTCTCACACACAGACCACTCTTGCATACGCAATTATTCTCTTGCACACAAACAGACGCACATACCCCATCAGAAGGCAGGCCAGTTAATGGGGTACCTACAACATTGGGCTGTCTGTAGTGTGTCATGCATTTGGTACCTGGGTCTTTACAGGGGGTTTACCCATTTAATCCACCATTATGATCTTACAATTGTACAAGCCACTGACTAAAACTATGCAAAAAACGCAACATAAAGAGGCCTGGTATTACTGAGGTCCTGTTCAGCCCTGACATTAACATCAGTATCGAGTGATCTTGAAGACAGAAATGTAAATGTGTTCTGAGTGGATACATGATCCAGATTTCACTTTGTGCTGTATACAAATAAACACAGAGGGAGAGACTACTAGAAAACTTTCTTAGAGGGTTTCTTTAGATATTTCTTTGTACACATATCCACCATTATACAGCAGCAGGAAGCTTATGAAGTGTGCAGACATAGGGATTGAGTGGTAGCTGTTTATTCATCTATTAGCCTATTAATAAGCAATTGTAAGGGGGAATTTGTGTATTGAAAGTGAATACTTTTATTGAAGCAAGAAACCAAATTAAGACCATTCCAAACCTCTTCAAATGTGGCCCTAACTGTGCCACGTATTGGAAAATTAAGTACATAATCCTCAAGTTGTTTTATATTCCTTAATAGCCAAAATCTTCCTCTCTTTACGCATGAAGACTAAAATGGCCATCATAGAGCTGATTTCTTCATGTCAGCTCCATCAATAAGTCCTGTTCTGTCACTGGCCATGGAGGCCAAGGTTGCGAGTCACCGCTGTGCTGTTTTGACATTTGCTTTCAAGTATGTTCTTGACATATGTCAAGAATTTTCATATACGTATTCATATATGGATACATTCACTCACTGGCTACTTTATTAGATTCACCTTGCTAGTACCGGGTTGGATCCTCTTTTGCCTTCAGAACTGCTTTAATCCTTCATGGCCTAGATTCAACAAGAAACTGGAAACATTCCTCAGAGAGTCTGGTCCATAATGACATAATGGCAAATGGCATAATGCAGTGGCTGTAGATTTGTACGCTGCATATCCATGATACAAATCTCTCGTTCCATCACATCCCAAAGGTTCTCTATCGGATAGAGATCTGGTGACTGTGGATGCCATTTGAGTTCGGGAAACTCACTGTTCAAGAAACCAGTCTGAGATGATTCCCGCTTTATGACATGGCACGTTATCCTGCTGGAAGTAACCATCAGCAGATGGTTACACTGTGGTCATTGGGATGGACATGGTCAGCAACAATACTCACAATTGGGTACTAATGGACCCAAAGTCTGCCAGGAAAATA
Organism: Xiphophorus maculatus; assembly: GCF_002775205.1. Classification (NCBI taxonomy): domain Eukaryota; kingdom Metazoa; phylum Chordata; class Actinopteri; order Cyprinodontiformes; family Poeciliidae; genus Xiphophorus; species Xiphophorus maculatus. The sequence continues at coordinate 35,174,891 of NC_036446.1, read as the reverse complement.
TCCCCTACTCCATTGCACCACCGCCACCACCCTGAACCATTGATACACGGCACTATGAATCCATGCTTTCATGTTGTTGACGCCAAATTCTGACCCTACCATCTAAATGTCACAGCAGAAATCAAGACTGATCAGATTATGCAATGTTTCTCCAATCTTCTATTGTCCAATTTTGGTGAGCCTGTCCAAATTGTAGCCTCAGTTTCCTGTTCTCAGCTGACAGGAGTGGCACCCCATGTGGTCTTCTGCTGCTGCAGCCCATCCACCTCAAGGTTTGTTATGTTGTGCATTCAGAGATGCTCTTCTACATAGCTCAATTGTAACAAGTGGTTATTTGAGTTGTTGTTGTTCTTCTATCAGCTTGAACCAGTCTTGCCATTCTCCTCTGACCTCTGGCATCAACAAGGCATTTGTGCCCACAGAACTGCCGCTCACTGGATTTTTTTTTTTCGGACCATTCTCTGTAAACCCTAGAAATGGTTGTGGGTGAACATCCCAGTAGATCAGCAATTTTTGAAATATTCAGACCAACCCGTCTGGCACCAACTACCATGCCACGTTCAAAGTCACTTAAATTCCCTTTCTTCCCTGTTCTGAACTGCAGCAGACCGTCTTGGCCATGTCCACATGACTATTGAGTTGCTTCCATGTGATTGGCTGATTTGACATTTACGTTAATGAGCATTTGGACAGGTGTACCTACTATAGTGATCGGTGAGTGTATATGTATATGTATGTACATACATATATGTAAATATGCATAGACATTTACATATATGCATGTATATGTAAATATACATGTACATACATATGTATACATGCATATTTATATGTATATGCATGTATACATATAAATATGCATACATGTCTGCGTGTATATATTCACATATGCATACTGTTGACATTATGAATGTTTTTGTGGTCTCATTTGTTTATTTTTGTTTAATTATTGGTTTATTCTACGTCACATTACGTGACCTGTCTAATTTAACACACCTGTGTAAAATAAAAGTTGTGTGTCCTTCAAACGAAGGAGGAACAACATGAAGCGAAACTGTGTCTCATGTGCGTCACATGTAACGCTGTACCAAGAAGTGAACCTGCTAACAGGTTACAGGCCCAGAATGTGTGAACAGTTTGGACATCAATTAAACAGGTGAATGTCACAATGGACAGTGAGCGCCTGTTGTTTAAGTCAATAAGGAAGATGTACAGAAAAGAAAAGGACATGGCACATAGCTGCTGGTTAAGACGATGGAGATGAAGATGAGAAGAATTGTGAATTATGGGAAATAACGTTGTTAGGACATCTTGTATTACAAGGGCTGAAGGATTCAATTTTAACCAGCCCTACTGATGAGAATGAAGAAGACGACGCAAATAAAAATGCAGAAGCTAATGCAGAGTTTTTGGATTTTTGGATGACAAGAGTTATCACTTATCATGCATGATGCGGCAGACGATGGGCATGCGGGAATTGGAATCCTGCTGACACATTACAGCGGTAAAGGGAAGCCAAGGGGGATCAACCTGTATACTGAGCTGACCTCACTGCAGAAATCGACCAGTGACTTGGTGAATGAGTATATTAACAGAGCTGATCATAATCACTACTTTAAGAAGTGCAGGTGAGGATTTGAACGATGGATTTCTGATCGCCATCTCATCTTCACTAAAAAGTGAAGATGGTGATAAGCTGACTTTTACAGAGTTTCAGACTAAACTCAGTGTCATGCTTTTGGGAATTTGTTTAACCCACATGCAGAAACACCATCAGGAGATCAGAACAGTTCTTTAGCTTCATTTACAACAAGTTACAACAGAGTGATAATGCAGGTGTCCACGACCTAAACAAAACCCACACTGGGAGGCTGGCTCAGAACACTGGGGACAAAAGAGAGACGCGAGTCCAGCGGGGTGCTGAGGCAGGATTGTGCGAGTGGCACTTACTCATGCAGGCAGGGCGATCCGCCAGGGAGGGGTGAGAGTTGGGTCAATAGGAGGGTTGCCGAGGTGAGAAGGTCCCAGTGGCACCCGACGGGTGGTGAGATGCGCTGATCTCAGTCAGTTTGTCCCGATGGAGGTGGAAGAGGGAAAGGGGCAGAGCAGGCTCAGGCAGAGCTGTGGTGGAGCAGGGACCAGCTGGGGCAAGACCGCTGTGGGGAGTCGCTTGGAACCAGAGGGAGGAAACCACGATCTGGGTGGAATCCCGAGTAGAAGCATACCTAGTAGGGCAGAACACAAACGCAGGTGAGCTCTAAACTCATAAGATTCAGATGAAGATCTGAGATCTGAGTGGCTGGAGTTACCACATAGGCAAACATTCTGGCGTCGGAGGACCTTTTTGTATGCTCCACCTAATGAAGGAAGATGAATCGCAGGTGTGCGGGAGAACCTCAGAGAGGCTCCGCTCCCATCCTGCTCCCTGAGGACATCTAGTGAGGGAAGGAAGGGACTTACGGGTGGCGACAGAGATTCAAAACACTCAGAAGTTATGAAGACATTGAAAATATGTTTGCGACTGTATTTGAAGACAATGCGAGGAAAGCACAAGGCACAAAATTCACACCTAGTATGAATAATCCTGGAGCGGAAAGTTCTGAGATGGTGTGATTTAAATGCTTGATGAAAGGCCCCACAAGCAGAACCTGCCAGCGGCAGCAGTGGCGCAGTCATTGTAAGAATAACAATCACAGCAACAGACCGAAAAAACAGCGGGACAATGCACTGTTGTCCCGCTGTGCATTGCGGGACAATGCACAGCGGGACATGGGTCAACCCAGTAGTCGACCCATTCGAAAGGAAGTCAGTGTTTCAGCTGTTTTACAGTTCTCTGAAAGTTTGTTCCAAATTTGGTGTATAGATGCTGAATGCTGTTTCTCCTTGTTTGGTTCTGGTTCTGGGGATGCAGAGCAGACCAGAACCAGAAGACCTGAGAGGTCTGGAAGGTTGATACAACAACAGCAGATCTTTAATGTATTGTGATGCTAAGCCGTTCAGTGATTTGTAAACTAACAACAGTATTTTAAAGTCTATTCTTTGAGCTACAGGGAGCCAGTATAGGGACTTTAAAACTGGTGTTATGTGCTCTATCTTCCTGGTTTTAGTGAGAACGCAAGCAGCAGCATTCTGGATCAGCTGCAGCTGTTTGATTGATTTGTGGGACAGACTTGTGAAGACGCTGTTGCAATAATCAGTATGACTGAAGATAAACGCATGGATGAGTTTCTCTAGATCTGGATGAGACATTAGTCCTTTAATCCTGGAAATGTTCTTCAGGTGATAGAAGGCCGACTTTATAACTGTCTTTATGTGGCTCTGGAGGTTCAGGTCAGAGTCCATCACTACTCCCAGGTTTCGGGCCTGATCGCTGGTTTTCAGTTGTAATAACTGAAACTGTGCATTGACTCTAGATTGTTCCTCTTTAGGTCCAAAAATAATAACTTCAGTTTTGTTTCTGTTTAGCTGGAGAAAGTTTTGGCACATCCACACATTTATCTGTTCTAAGCATCTGTTCAGTGATTGGATGGGTTCTGAGTCACCTGGTGACATCGTAATGTAGAGCTGTGTGTCATCTGCATAGTTATGGTAGCTAATCTTATTTCCTGTTATAACCTGAGCTAGTGGGAGCATATAAATATTGAATAAAAGGGGTCCTAGGATTGGACCTTGGGGTACCCCACATGTGACCTTTGACCTCTTTGATGAGAAGTTTCCAATTGAAACAAAGAAATCCCTGTTCTTTATGTAGGATTCAAACCAGTTAAGCACTGGACCGGAGAGTCCGATCCAACTCTCCAGTCGATTCAGTAATATGTCATGGCCAACAGAACCAGCACTGTGGTTCTCCCACAGTCCGTATTTATCACCGACAATTATTAAACAATCATAATCAATACATATGAGAGATAGAAGCTCATTCAAGTCAGTAAAGAAATTTTCCACATATGTTGGAGTTTTGTATAGAGTTACAGTCAAAGTTCGTTTGTGGCCTTTAACCTCAATTCCAAGATACTCAAAAGAGGTGAAGTGACCCAAAGAAATTTTACTACTATTTATGGTATTGTTAAATATTGAAGCCACGCCTCCTCCTTTTTTATGTTTTCTATTCTGACTGAAGAAATTGTAGTTAGGAGGCGCTGATTCAATTAGTACGATTGGTTCATTATTGTCATTCAACCATGTTTCTGTCAGAAACATAACATCGATATTATACTCAGTGTTGAAATCATTAATTAATAAGCTTTAGCACAGAGAGATCTGGTATTTAATAAAGCTAGTTTAAGTGACTTGGAGGCCAAACGTTCTTCAGTCTGAGGTTCCTTTAGGCAGGGGAACAGTCTGAGGTTTGAATTAGGTCTGCTGTATTTTATATTTCTGTTTCTTGTAAATTTTCTTGTAGTTATCCGGACAGGTAATGTCCTGTTTTGCAGTGTCGGGGGGCCAGACACATTCTGGAGTAAGACGGGTGTAAAGATAAACTCTGGACCCCGGCCTCAGACCTCAGAAGTGATGGATCCTCTGGGAAGTTAGAGTCAGGTGGCTTAAATTAAGTGAGGTCTGCTACGTGACCGCTAAGGAGAGACGTGCCGAAGCAAACCTGTTGATTCATTCCATCTGTAAATTTAAGAAACTCTGGTCCAGAAGACATTTCAACATAAGTATTTTGTGAATCCTGTGAATGAGTGGGTGAGCAGAGAGGGAGGGGGGAAGGAGGAAGGGAACCGGTCGCTCTGTCTGCAGTCGATGTATCAGCTTGTTTTGGAACGGTTTGCTCCTGATAAGCGGAGGGTTCCATCCTAATCAGACATCCTTGAGCCTGTTCTTCTGAAGCGTTGATCACATTGTTGTCCTTGTTGATAAAATGAAAAAGGTTTGCAGTGAGTAGCTTTATCCCATGTTTATTAAGATTGTGTCCGCCACTTCCAAAAAGGTGAAAGCACTGCCAATAGATCCAGAGGTTATCGATGAAGGTCACTGAGTTGGCAGAGCAGGTTTTAATCAGCCATTTGTTTATCATGTCCAGCCTGGAGTGTTTTTCATCTCCCCATTGAAGTGATGGAATTGGACCACTGAGAAATAACTTCATTTTTAATTTTTCCATAGTGTTCAGAAGAATATTAAAGTCCTTTTTCAGAATCTCAGATTTCTGCTTTGCCAGATCGTTGGCTCCAACATGCAGAACTAAAGACTCAATATCTGGCTGATCAGTGGTTAGAGAGAGAACTTTACGAGTTAAATCAGATACAGTGTCACCAGGAAAAGAAACCACTCTCGTTTTCTTGGGATTGCAAATGTGACTGATTCCATTTACTGCCTCATCTCCAACAATAAACACTTTTGGGATACCTTTCGTTTTCCTGGTAGCTGTTTTGTCCTTTGGAGCTTTGGGGGGTGGATGTGTTGGTCTTGCCTCATTGTTGATGTTTGAAGGCGAGGTTTCACTCAGAGGCTCAGACTGGAGTGCAGAAAATCTGTTTTTCAGTGGGATTCCCACGGAGTCAGAATGGTCTGGTCGCTTTGTCCTTGGGAGCGGGGTCAGTGGAGCCGTTTTGGTTGCAGCTACTTGTTTGTTTTTCTTTGGTGGAGCAGGTGTTGAAGTTGAAGGTGGATTTCGACTCAGAGCCGGCCATGCTGATTCATCCTCTCTGTTAATCGTCTCATCGGATCTGCAGTGTGAGACTTTTGCTTCAGCTTGGCACCCAGAGCGCTCCAGGGTGGGCTGCTTGATGCGGGGCTATTGCCTCTCCGTTGATTTGAGGAAGAGTTGTCTCATTTCCACAGGTAGCGTTGATCTCAAAGTTCACCTCCAGCTGTTTAATCTTCATTTCTATAGACTGAAGTCGTTGTATAATACTGCTAATGTCCTTGGGGTCAGCCGGAGGCATTTTACCCTGGTTCAACTTGGAGATGAAGAAAAGTAAGGTAAAAATAAAAGTAAGAAAATCCCCCAGTCCTTAAGTTTGAAGTAATCCAGTTATGATGTCGATAATGTAAATATAACTAAAAAACTTTAAAAATAACTAGAAATAACTAAAAATAACTTTAAAAATAGTAAAGATGAGAGAGAGCAGGATAAGCTGTTCCTCCTTCAGCTGCCACAGAGCAAGCAAAACACCAGATCGGAGCCTCCCTAGTTTGTACGGATCCGTGTGGTGTGTCTATTCAAGATGAAGTCCACACCTGACTTTTTGCCCCTGTCTTGATGATGCCAATATGCTTGTGAAGATAACTAATGGGTTTTAGCTAAAGTGTATTTCTCCGATGACTTAATGACTGTTTCTATTTCTGTCAATGAAAATTGGGTGTATAATAAACTAAGCCTTTCAGCCTGAACCAGATTTGAAAAATCACTCCAGGCATATTCATGGACTCCAGACTTAAAATGAGCTATAACAGAAAACACTGATAAAAGGACTGCAACTGATGGATTTGCTTCATCTAACTTCTTCCCAAACTGTAGTGAAGTGTTGATTTCCCAGCCTAAAAAATCAGCCAGTTTTAAATGTTTACAGAAACACATGTAATACCAATAAAATAAACTTTTGATATGTTTTTGCAGCCTGAATATGGAGAATTTAAAATAGCTGAAAATGTCCTACACTTGATCTACAACCAAGGAATGATCTGGTAAGTCTGAACGATTATTTGTAGCCCTAGTAAAACGAATCTGATATAGAACTAATAGAGTGTCTGTTGTGACTGTGACCCTGTTATAAAGAATATGACCCCCTAAAAACCTCATTTCACCCAATTGCCTGGCCTGGATATATATTTTTGGCCAATTTCAGGAGATATAAACTCATAACTACACAGATAATGAAGTGAAACCATGGCCCTCTAAGCGTAATGCCTGTTTTATAATGCTGTGTGTGTTTGTGCGTGTGTCTTTCTTCAGGATGGGAGCCTTTTTCTCTCCATGCCTCCCTGCCTTTAATGTGTTGAAACTGATTGGTCTCATGTATCTAAGGAGCTGGGCTGTCCTCACTTGTAATGTTCCTCATCAGCAGGTTTTCCGGGCTTCCAGGTCAGAACCTCTGCAAATCTCACGTCACATTCCCCCCTCCATTCATACATATTTTATGTGGACAATCTCCTTATCAAAAATAAGTATCTGCAAATGTCCAAGATACACTGAATGCAAACTACATTCTATGTAAACCTTTCAAAATAGCAACTGTCTGCGCAATTTTATGGTCCATTTAGCTCTTATGTTACATCCAGAAATTTCCATTGGTTGTTCATTTGAAAAAAAAAGATTTTGGAGCACACTGCTTTAAAGCAGTGGCCCTCAACATCCGGGCCACGGACGTTACTGGTCCGTGGACCAATTGGTACCGAGCTGCACAAGAAATAATTAAATATTTCCGTTTTACGTATTACTTGAGTCTGGAGGAGCTTATATTTTGAAAATCCTTTAACCGGATTTTCTAGGTTACGTCTTGCGCGCCAACATTGAGTCTACAAGCAGCAAAATGAGTAAGAAACAGATCAGATTCTTTGGAAAGTTTCTTTGCGCGGGGAAAAGGCCCAGAGAAGAGACAGGAGAATGGATTTATCCTGGCAGGTGATTCCCACATTCCAAGCTCTCCATGATATGCTGACCAGCCTGTTAATGAGGCAATGAAGCTTCAAACTGCTTCACCACTAGAGACCAAGCACCCCGTGCATAAGCAACACTTCAGGTGTCATTGTCTCTCATCACTCCCAGATGGAACCGTCTTGTTGCAGAGAAACAAGCTCAGGGCTCCCATTAGTCGTCATCGTGAGTTAAAATTTTCACGAAAGTAAAATGTTTGTTTTTGTGGCACATCTGTGTCTTATTTTGAAGGGATATGTAAATGTTACCATAGCAACCAGAGTCAGAGAGTGTGAGGGCAGTGGTCGAGACGAGAGGAGAGGAATAGAGATTGTGAGTTTTAGGTCTGATTCCTGCCTTTATTGAACCAGACCCCGTCGGCCGATTTTGTGACCACACACGACACGAGCCGATAAAAGTCCAACAGGTTCGGTCGGTTCGTGTGTCCAGCCACACGGCAGGAGCAACACACCACACACTAACCGATTCCACTCACGAACATTCCGATTCCAGAAGAAAATCCAGTAAAACCCCCAACATACATCCGTGAATTCAGAATAATCAAACATGGATGACGATGTAGAAGCAGTAGTGATAGTTTGTGGCTCATTTTAAGCGATACAAGACATAACAAAAAGAAAAGGCGTTTGATAAAAGACGGCGGGAGCAGCCGCTCTATTTGCTGCACTATGCACTAAACCAGACTCTTTTTTGCACCAGGTCAGCTGCTTGGGATTCCCTTCTGTTATTACATCACTGTACTTTCTGATTGGCTACCTGTCACATTCAACAAGTTGTGTTCTCGCTCCCCATCAGGGAAACCCACATGCTGCGATAAAAGGGCCAAGACAGTCAAACATGTTGAATATGTCCGATTTTAGATGGGAGCGGTCCGACGTTCCACGTAACACACCACACAGACAGGATGATCGTACGATTATCACAAGCGATAATCTTAGAACTCAGAACTTTCTAATATTGTAATTTGGGGAAAATCAGGACAAAAAAATCACAAATTATGTCATTTGACCTCCTCCCCACCCATCTCCCCGGGCCGCAGTAAAATTGCCAAGCCTTGACCGGTCCACGGTGATAAAAAGGTTGGGGACCACTGCTTTAAAGGGTGAATATTGTGTATTTTTTAGGCACTTAGTACAATCAATAACCGTCTAGGTTATCAATCAATCAATAAATCAAGTTGAAGGTGCTTTACATAATAAAAAACAGAAAGTTACAAAGTTATAAAGAAAGCACTACATAGTCAACAATTGAACAAATATTAAATTTTGATGAGCTCCATCACCAAAATCAAACACATCAAATATATTGATCAAGGTTTAATTTATTATGACTCAAATACAACTCTAAACAGGTGGGTTTTTAGTCAAGATTTAAGGGAACTCAGTGTTTCAGCTGTTTTTAGGTTTTCTGGAAGTTTGCTCCAGATTTGTGGTGCATAGATGCTGTATGCTGCTTCTCCTCGTTTGGTTCTGGTTCTGGATGCAGAGCCGAACCAGAACCAGAAGACCTGAGAGGTCTGGAAGGTTGATACAACAACAGATCTTTAATGTATTGTGGTGCTAAGCCGTTCAGTGATTTAGAAACTATCAACAGGATTTTAAAGTCTATTCTCTGAGGCAGCCAGTGGAGGGACTTTAGAACTGGTGTTATGTGCTCTAACTTCCTGGTTTTAGTGAGAACGCCAGCAGCAGCGCTATGTAACAGCTGCAGCCGTCTGATTTTTTTAGGTAGACCTGTGAAGACGCTGTTGTGATCAATAAGACTAAAGATAAACACATAGATGAGTTTTTCTAGATCTCACTGAGACATTAGTCTGTAATCCTGGAAATGTTCTTCAGGTAATAGAAGGCCATCTTTGTAACTGTCTTAATGTGGCTCTAAAGGTTCAGGTCTGAGTCCATCACTACTACCAGGTTTCAACTTAATTGACCTATAATTTCTTCTAAAATTTTAGAATTAAGTAGTTGAAATTGGGTCATTTTTCCTGTATTTGTTATGTTTGGGTACAGCATTGGTACTGGCTTTAGAGTGGATGTGCAGATTAAACTTCTGATTTTTTTAAATTTCTCTTCAAAAAAGCTGGCAAATTGGTCGCAGGTGGCATTAGATTGAAATTCAGGTGGTAACGTCATAGGAGGATTTGTGAGACTGTCAACTGTTGCAATTAAAGCTCAAGCTTGGTTAATGTTTTTACTTATGATCTCTACAAAAAATGTTTCTCTTGCATGTTTTAGTGTTGAGTGATAGCTATGCAGTCTATCTTTGTAGATTTTATAATAAATGTGAAGTTGAGTTTTACGCCATTTACTTTTGGCTCTATGGCAGAGTTGTCTTGCAGATCTAACTGTGCATTTCTCCACTCAGACTTGATCCTACCAGACACAGCCTTCACTTTAATGGGAGTAATGGACCTTACCAAGCTAAGCTCACAACCGACCCACGTGACCGAAAGTCTCACAAACAAAGCCTCGCAGCGCGTTGTTTCTATGTAAACATGACTCGATTAGTGCATCATTTCTACCGGATTTTCACAATATATCAGCTACTACAATGGACAGAGGAACTAACAAGTTCATGTCATCATCTGGGAGGAAGTTACTGGTTTCTCAGTCACAAGCTGGTTGCAAACCTGAGGCCAGCAGGTCAGTCAGTTATGGTAGATCTGAAATTTGGTTTGATGACATCAATATGAGAAGCTACAGACTGATAGGAGGAACCAAAGAGCTCTGTAAAGGTAAAGGCAAATCTTCTGAAGTTGGGATATAATTAATTTAATTTCACAGAATTACCGCGGTAGAAGCCATTTGTTTGTTAAAATTTTATGAAATGTATTTGTTCTATTTGATGTTTGTTGTGAATGAGGTATACTCACAAACGAACGAGGTAATTAGTCCAATGTTTAGAAACTACAGTGGCTGTAATGCGCCACAGCAAAGGTAAACAAAGGTAAAATAATCCGAACAGGTGATCAACTCAAAACCACTTGTATCTTTTTACTCTCTCTCTTTGTAGTTTAAGCACACCTATTACCGTGGCAACCGCCTGCTCCCCGCAAGACGAGCAAAGATTACGTTAAAAACATAACATTCAGTCCGTTACGATATCAAGTTTCCAGGCTTGATATTTATTTCTCGATTATTAATCAGCGCTTCCCTGAACACAGCAATGGTTGATTGACTAGCTGTACTTGGTGCTAGAGTGGCTAACACGAGTAACAGTTTAATCCAAAGCATTTCTGCTAAAATAAAATCTTTACTGTATGTCAGATACAGTACACATTGGATATTGATCTGTTTAGCTAACATAAGACTGTGTAGCAGACAGGCTTCAAGGTGTAGAAGTTGTATCAGTTCTGCCTTTATGCTGTACTTAGCTAACGGGAAGCGTGTGTTTGTGAGACGGCCACGCACGTTGTAGCCGCTACTACGTAGAATGGGCATCAGCCAATGAAAAGCGGCCCCTGTGGTAAGGTCCATGGAATCAATGATATCTGAAATTTTAGAATGAAAGCTATATACCAACTTATCTACATCATTACAACTTAAGGGCGAGGAAGAAGAGTAGATTTGATTAAATGTTTTTGCTGAGTTTTCTGTGAAAGAACGTTTTGTGATAGTAGCTTTTTGGCTAATGGTATTTTCAAAGATAACAAGAAGTGATGTGACGGGACGACATCAGTTCTAGAGACATTGGAAATATTCACAGCCTTACTGATAACCATGTCCAGTGTGTGTCCTTGACACTGCTGGACATAATAACACACTGCCTGGTTATTATGTTGAATTAGACCAAAATTATCAAGAATATCATAACATGGCTATTTTGCCCCTCTGTCTTGAGGGTTGTCAATATGAATGTTGAAGTAACCGTCAATTATTAAACAATCATAATCAATAGATATGAGAGATAAAAGTTTATTAAAATCAGCAAAGAAGTTTTGTACATATGTTGAAGTTTTGTATAAAGTTAGCATCAAAGTTTGTTTATGGCCTTTTACCTCAATACCCAGATATTCAAAAGAGGTGAAATGACCCAAAGAGATTTTGTTACAATTTATGACATTCTTGAATATAGAATCCAAAAAACAAACCCAAAACTGAAGACTTGAGGAGATCATAGAGAAACAGGAAATTAATAGCAGAGTAAACAAAAACAGAGTGACAAGATGGACTGACCTGAAATAGAGGAGCTTAAATACTAGAGAGTTGTGAGTGTGACAGAAGACCTGGGCTGATGAGTTAATTAATTACAGTTGAGAGTAGTTAGAGCAGAAACTAGACTGAGGAGTTGAGAGAGAAAGTAGCACAGGACGCCAGGAAGATGCACAGGGGAATACAAGAGAAGGAGGGGAAGAGAACACAAGGGAGCTGGAAATCATTCTTACACTAAGTTACACTAAGACCAAAAGAAAACATGATGAACTACAGAGACAAAGACAGGAGGGGAAACTGAAATAACCAAACAGAAACAAGGCTGATCTAAAAAAAAATGATACAAATTAAGGAACACAAAGCTAGAATAACTAGAATGACTAAACAAAGAAATAACCTAACTAGAATCACTAAAGAAAGGTTGCCACATAGACTCAGGCATATATGAACAACAGAACCTAGGGTAATGAAATAACTAATCATTAAACATAACTAAATGTGATCGAGAGTATTTCGTCACCCCACCCTGCTGTGGAACAGGGCCACTAAGAAAAATCTTTTGTTTTAGTTTTCCAACAGGGTCCAGAAGAATGGTAAAGTCTTTTTTCAGACTCTCTGATTGTTGTTTTTGCCAGATCATTAGCTCCCACATCCACAACTAGAGTTTCAATAGTTGACTAATCTGTGGTTAGAGAGAATATTTTTCTGTCATATCACATACAGTAGATTTGGGAAAGGACATGACTCTGGTTCTCTTGGCACTGCAGAAATGGTTGATTCCACATACTGTCTCATCTCTAACATTAAGCACTTTGGCATATTTGAGTTTTTCTTAGTGTTTGCTTTGGGGGGTGAATGTGCTTCATACCTGTGGTTGATGTCTTAAGTTGAGGTTTCCCTCACAGGTTCTTGTTGAAGTGTAGCAAATCTGTTTTTCAGTGGGATTCCCACAGAGTCGGGGTGTGTTCTTGCTCGGGCTGGTCGTTTTGTCCTGCGAAACAGGGCCAGTGGAATAGTTTCTCCTCATTTGTTGTCCAGCAGGTGCAGCAGGTGCTGACATTGGATGTGGGTTTTGGCTCAAAGCTGCCATGTTGATTTGTCCAAGCGAGGGGTTATCGGCGTTGGTTTTTTCGTCAGATCCACAATCTGTTCCGGTTTAGCTCCCAGGACATTCCAGGGCGGGGCTGCGTGGTGCAGGGCATGCAGCCTCTTCATTGTTTGTGGGAATAGTTGTTTTGTTGCAACAAAGATTGTTTAATGCAATATTCACTTCCAGTAGCAGAATCTGCTTTTCTATTGTCTCAAATTTATGTGAGGTTTCAAGCTGATTTTTGTCTAGAGCCTCAAAATTGTCAATGTAAAAGTAGTTGCAAAAATTAAAATGTAAGAGTAGTTATAAAAAATTATAAAGAGGTGACATTATAAAAGCTATAAAATTATAAAAACTGGATATGGAATATCTTTAGCAGTCAATGCTGTCAGTAAGGATGAAAGAGCGGGAGAAGTTGTTTCTCCTTCAGCCTTCAGTTCCTAGCTCCTAATTTATGATTAAACTGATGCATTAAATTCAGCAAAGACTTTTCTTTTTCTCAGAAGTTAACTTGAACTACACTTGGTGGGTTTTGCTCCTCTGTCTTCCAATTGATGCAACACCATGAGATCTTAATACAAACACAGCTGAAAGATCAATACCGTTTTTTTCTGATTTTATCTTTACCCATTAATAGATATTTCAAATGTTGCAGAAACCAAATTACATACTTTTTCCACATTGTGAAGTGCTTATACTTTCTGTGTTTGTCACGTTGTGTGGGTGGAGATGGTGAGGCAGGACGCTTAGACCCAGGTAGAAGTAAAGTGATGGTTTAATGATGAGTAAGTCCGAATTACTCTACAAACAGTCAAACAACCAGGCAGCATGGCAGAACAGAATCCAGGGTTCAGCACTGGTAGCAACTGGCGAAACGAATGGACGACTGACAAACAGCTAGACAGCATAGACAACAACAGACGACTGGCTTGACACATGACAAGGACCCGACAGAGACACAGGTGACGCTAAATACACAGAGGGTAATCACAGAAACGAGACACACCTGGGAACAATCAAAGGGAGGACAGGACAACACGGAGACTCAGAAACAGGAAACTCAATATTAATACACAGAAAAACTCAAACCATGACAGTGTTATCCATACAGGTAGCCTTTAGTACAGTAAAATATTTAAGTTTTTATTAAACTATTTGTATTTGTTTTGGTTGACATAATGAGTCACTGACAACTTTCGTCATAGTACCAGCAGGAATTTAAAACTACTTTCACCCCTGCGGCTAAGACCCTCCTCTCTGATATTTTTTCAGATGGCAATAGTAGGACTGGGAGGAGGTGGATAAATTGACGTTTTCACAGATTAGCTGTCTCATATTCCACTGTCAATATATAGAGACACTCTTAAATATGTAAAAAAGATCGCTTTAAACCCCACATTCACAGTCTGCTTTGTTCTTGCCGGTGACCTATTTAAGCCAACCCTCTTCAACATAATGTTTGCTTATAAAAGGTTTTATGAAATTTTTCTCAATTTGCTCTTTGCTAACTGTATTTTGCTTTTTCAGATCAAATAATTTCTACTTGGCTATGCTACTTTTCATGCTGTTCCTGTGTATGCTCCCCACCATCTTTGCCATTGTGCGATATAGACCATCGGAACACTGTGGACCATTCAGGTAAAATCAGAAGGCACATGTGCATCTGTTTATACAAACCGTACAAACAGATGTTATTTGCTGTTAAAGAATATTATTGTCAAGGTCTAATTTTTAGTTTATTTTTTCCATTGAAAAACTCTTCATTTTGAGAATACCACACAGCATTGCTGTGATCAAAAGCTGTGAACGGTTGTGGAAGATGGCCGCTCTTACTGAGCCATGTTCTGCTGAAGGTTTCTTCCTGTTAGAGTTGCAGTATGTAAGTTTTATTGAAAAAAAAAATTAGTTTTTTTACACATTTCTTAAAACTGTCACCATGTCGTGACTGTATGGTATGAGCACAATAATCTGTGAAAAATATCAACACCATCCAGCCTCTGCTACTGGGTGAGAAGCTGCAGAGGATGGGTGTCAATGACTCAGTGGTCTCCTGGGTTACTGACTACTTGACAGGCAGGCCACAGTTTGTCCATCTGGGCAGTGTCCTGTCTGATGTGGTGGTCAGTGACGTAGGAGCTCCACAGGGAACTGTGCTTTCTCCCTTTCTCTTCACCCTGTACACCACTGATTTCCAGTACAACTCTGAGTCATGTCACCTACAGAAGTTTTCTGATGACTCAGCGGTTGTCGGGTGTATAGGGGATGGAGGGGAGGGGGAGTACAGGACACTGGTGGACGGCTTTGTGGAGTGGTCTGAGCAGAATCACCTGAGGCTCAACATTAGTAAGACCAGAGAGATGGTGATTGACTTCAGAAGGAAGAAGATACCTTCACGGCCACTAAAGGTGGCAGGTTTGACATCTATTAAAGACAAGTTGAACAACACAGAAAAGACAAGAGAGTTAGATTCTTTTGTACTCGCGAGGAGAACGGACAGAGATGTGTTTACAGTTACAAATCTCCGACCGCTCTGAAACACATTTGTCCGCTCCTCTCTTTTTATTATCTTCAGAGTCCCTATCACAGAGAGCACTGCAACTCTAAGGGGTGGGGTCAAAGCATTTTAGTTGCAGTGCTAAATGACAATCACTAACTAAACACATGTTATCTTGCATTAGAACACAGAGTAAAAACAGAACAGGTCGTATATCTTCAAGGCGACGATTCGTCAGCTATCTAACAGCTCAAAGGAAGAAGAAGTCCTGGTGAGCAATGAACCCCGTGAGCACGGTTATCACTGCTTCTCTTCAGGGAGGCCCTCTTGTGAAGACGGAGATAAAGTAGATCAAAACATACAGAAACAGTCTTTATGTTTAGAGAAAAGAAAACAATCATGGAACATCAAATATGAAACACTATTGTTATAAAGGAAACAACAAATATATGATAATATATACATTTCACCTAACAAAAGGTCAAAGGGGAAGTGGTGGAGGAGGTGAAGGATTACAAATACCTGGGAGTTGTAATCGGCAACAGACTGGACTGGGCATCTAACACTGACGCTGTGTGCAAGAAGGGGATGAGCAGACTCTATTTTTTAAGGAAGCTGAGATCCTTCAATGTGTGCAGCAAGATGTTGGAGACCTTCTATCACAGTGTTGTTGCCGGCGCCATCTTCTTTGCTGCTGTGTGTTGGGGAAGCAGCATCAGAGCCAGCGACTCTAATAGACTAGACAAAATCATCAGGAAAGCTGACTCTGTACTGGGACTAAGGCTGGAGTCCCTGGAAACTGTGGTGGAGAGGAGGACACTGAAGAAGGTTCTGTCTATTATGGACAATAAACAGCACCCTCTCCACCACATAGTGGACAGACAGCGGAGCACCTTCTCACATAGGCTGCTCCAGCTCCACTGTCGTAGGGACAGATACAGGAAATCCTTCCTGCCACATGCCATCTCACTGTACAATAAAAGCTAAATCATTGTTCTGCACTAATCAGTCCAATTTTGCACAACTGCACTGTGGCACACTTGCTGTACATATATTTACATGTACATATCTGCATTTTTTTAATCTTGCAAGGACTGCTCTTAAGTTGCTTCTTATATTAACAGCATTTTATATTTTTACAATTCATAGCATTTTATATTTTATTTTATCTACTACTACTCAGTGGTAGTTGTTATTGTGTCTTGTCTCTAGGCTGTAACTGCGAAGTAATTTCCCTGCTGGGATGAATAAGGTATCCTAATAAAGTATTCTATTCTATTCTATTCTATTCTATTCTATTCTATTCTACTCTATTCTATTCTATTCTATTCTATTCTATTCTATTCTATTCTATAAGCTCCTCCGCCCTCTGCCTGAGCTACTATTGGGACCTAGAGAAATGCATTGATTCTGGTAAAAACAACCAATCAGAACCTAGAGAAATGCCTTAGCACTGCCACTCAGTCTTGTGTATGTGCTGCTCAATTTGGTAATTGCATGGAAACAACTTACTGTTCCAGAAGAACTGTTTATCCACGTCATCAGTGGCAATATTAAGCAGATGATTCATGATGGGCTCTACTATTGAGGGGAAGGATATGTAGCACATACACAGGCCTGATTGGCAGCGTTAAGACCTTCCTCTTGGCTTTGATTGGTTGTTTCTGACTGAGCTGTGTATTTCTGTGGTCAGTACTGGGATCACTGGGAGAAGGCAGAGGAACTTGATTTTTTTCCATAGATTATCTGTCTCATACCATACTGTCATGACAAAGTGATAGTTTTATTAAATATGTAAAAAAAATCTCTATTTTTTCTAGATGTTACATACTGCAGCTTTGAAGAGGAGCTTTCCCTCTCTATGCTAGGGAAAGCTAGCATAGAACCCTCATGCTCTGTATGAGGGTTTGCTGTAAAGTCAGCAACACAACACTAGCGGTTTTCTGATTTTCCAGGAGGAGGAAATGTTGCTAGTCAATGACTAGATTCAATCGGTTTTCTTTGATAGAAACTTGTTGTGAATTTGTGCCATATAAATAAATCTGAATTGAATGTAACAGTTGTAAAAGATATAATTGACTTGACATCTTTCAGTCTTGCATGTTTTATAATTCCTCTGAAAGAGCTAATTTGGGTAAAAGTGCTGAAATGTGTGTTTCAGTGGCCAGGAGAAGATTTATGACATCATCTCAGATACAGTGGCATCAGACTTCCCACTTTGGTTCAGTAAAGTGATGAGTTATGTCACCAGCCCTGTTGTGGTGCTGCCAGCAGTGCTACTGCTATTGTAAGATGCCTCACACACTAACATGACATTAAACAGATCATGTCTCATATATGTCACACACGCCCACCCCTGCCTGCATGTTTATTCATACCAGTGAAAGCCTTCACTTCTGTGTGTGTGTGTGTGTGTGTGTGTGTGTGTGTGCGTGTGTGTGTGTGTGTCTTTATACATGTAAATATATACATCACTTGCTGCAACATTCTTTTTTCTAAAACATATTTGTATTTTTACCATTTGTGTTTCAGTATGCTGATATATTATCTTCAAGCAATTGCCAGATCCCTAAAATTTACTAACAACCAACTGAGGATTCAGCTCCAGACTGTAAGTTTTAAAATAGTCACCATGACAGTTTGCAAAAAAGTGTTTTCTGCCTTGTATTAATTTTGCAAATTAACAGTGAAAAACAGAATGTTTGGTAACACTTTATTTGATGGGGTGTGCATAAGACTGACATGACACTGTCATGAACATGGAGTCTTTATAAATGTTGTCATGAAGTGTCATTCAGTAAATGTGTGTGTCTGACACCATGGATGAGAAAACCAAGAGAGAGGATGTGTTGAAAGACATGCAAAACTTGTTGATCAATGTGTTCTCTTTTATCATCTCAATAAATAAAATAAAAATTCATAGCTATATATATATATATAAATGCATAAATAAATTAGCTGAAAAAGAATAATCTCAGGGTCGGGGAGAACATCAGCTTAATTTTGATCTCCTGCACCAAGTGGAGCGGGAGATCAACTGGTGGATCGGGGCAACGTCTGCAGTGTAGCGGGTGCTGTACCGGTCTGTTGTGGTGTAGAGAGAGCTGAGTCAAAAAGCAAAGCTTTTGATTTACTGGTAGATCTAAGTTCCTATCCTCATCTCCATAGATGAGTTTTGAGTCATGTCCAAAAGAACGAGGTCACAGAGACAAGCGGCCGAAATAAATTTTTCCTGTAAGGTGTCTGGGCTCTCCCTTAGAGATAGGGTGAGAAGCTTAGATATCCAGGAGGGACTCAAAGTAGAGCCGCTGCTCCTTCACATCAAGAGGAGCCAGTTGAGGTGGCTCGGGCTTCTGGTCAGGATGCCTCCTGGACACTTCCCTGGTGAGGTGTTCCCGGCATGTCCTACCTTGCCTGGGAACACCTTGGGATTTCCTGGATGGATGGATGGATGGATGGATAGATGACTGCACATACACACTCACATGCGTAATACAGATAGCACAATAGAATTCAGACAGTAATGTTAGCTATGTTGGTTAGCTAGATTCAACAAACATGCTCTTTCTACCCCCCACACATACATAATGGATGTTGATGTTGTTCCAACATTGCTGTTGTAAAATTGCTGCTGTCATTTTGTTTTAAAAATGTTCTACAAATCATCACAAATGTTCTAGAAATTGTTCTAAAAATGCTTAAAAATTTGAAAAATGAAATATTTCAAATATGAAATAATTCTTGTGTCAAATAAAACACAGCAAAAAGTATTTTACAAAACATTATTCTGAATCAAAATGACAAAAGTAGCATGAAAACAGTGATTCTAATACGGGTGCAAAAAGACCCACTCTTGGAAGACTGTATAGTCAATAACTCATGCATCAGAGGGGAAAACGCAAAAGAAAGTAAATACATTTCTTGACAAAAACACATATGAAGAAAAGGAAAAACATACAGGCATTTCTTGATCGAAAACATGTGTAAGGAAAAACAAAATAACATATATTTCTGCTTTTAATTTTTAGTTATGTCAGTCTTGGTCCTCCATGATTTTCACCATATTGTTCCTACATTCATAAATGTCTGTATTCCAGCCTAAATATTTAATTAGTTTAACTGAATATTTAGCTTTCAAATTAAATGCGCTAACTTAGTTAGGAAAATAAATGTTTAATTTGCAGCTAAATATTTAGTTCCCAACTAAATGTTAAGTCTGAGCTAAATATTTAGTCTACAATGATCCACCCATCCATTTTCTAACACCCTTGTCCCTAGAGGGGTCAGGAGGTGCTGGTGTCTATCTCCAGCTAACGTTCCGGGCGAGAGGTGAGGTCACCCTGGGCAGGTCGCCAGTCTGTCACAGGGCAACACAGAAACAGACAGGACACACAACCATACACACACAAAATAAATATTTAGTTGCAAATATTTTGTTTGCTAACTAAATATTTAGCTCCAAATTAAACATTTTTCAAACTAAATAGTTAGCTCAGATCTATCTATTTAGCTTAATAACTAAATATTTAGCAAACAAACATATTTAGGTTGAAATCTGTATTAGTCAAAGAGTAGCGCCAAATAAATTACAATAGGCCTTTGAAGTGCTGTTGTTGCTTGGGTCTAAAAAAGAAGATATATTTATGGAAACTGGCACTACACTTAAATGCTGATGGTTCACCATTAAAAAACACTTCTGATTAGGTAAAACTGTGTACTTAAGTTTTTGTATAAGGGACATTGTTTTTTATAAGAAAATAATTTGAATGCAGTCCTGCTGTGCACACAAACAAGCACATATCAAGAGCCCCTGCAGTTTGCTTATTGCTGTGGAGTTGGAGTTGAAGACGTCATCATACACCTGCTTCAACAAACCTACTGTCATCTGGACAAAGCAACTTTTACACGTGTCTCTACTTCAACACACCTGAGTCAAATAATGAGATAATTAGCAGGACTTTGGAGAACTTGACTGCACTTAGGAGGCGATTCAGCTGTTTGATTGAAGTGTGTTGGACCAGGGAGACGTCTAAGAGCTGCAGGACAGCGGCCCTTGAGGACCAGGATTGCCAGGATCTATGGCTAACTCACAAACATAAAATCAAGACCAACCCTGACCATCTTCATAAGTCTGTCTTGCAAAACAGTGTCTTCAGTCAGAGACTTCTTCGTACTCACTGTAATACAGACTGCTACAAGAGATCTTTCCTGCCAACAGTAATGACTACCTACAACAAGGGTGCTCAAGGCCAGTCCTTGAGAGCTACCGTCCTGCAACTTTTACTTTACTCCAACAGATTTGTTTGATTCAGGTGTGTTGGAAGGGAAACATCTGAAAGTTGCAGGATGGTAGCGCTTGAGGACTGGACTTCAGCACCCCTGATCTACAAAAACTCTTTGAAGAATTTGGATTAATATGAGTTACAATATTTTTTTCCCCTTTGGGATCAATAAAGTACTTTTGAATTAGAATTTTTAATCTCTTCTTAATCAGTCCTTGAAAAAAGACATGTAGCCAGTGCAGTGTATTGTTCTTAAGACAAAAATAACAATTGATGTTGAATTTCTTTTTTTCTTTGTTTGAATTTTTCCCCCTCCCATCTTTTTTAGGAGCGGACAGAAGACAAGAAAAAAGTATTTCAGATGGCTGCAGGTATTTTATTTATTTATTTTATTCTTTGTTTTTTTGAGTTGTGTGGGGTTTGTTCTGATAAAACTAGTGTTGTGATTGTGTTTCCACTGCTACTATTACAGCAAGGCTGCAAGTCCCAGAGGCCTCAGCTGACAAAAACCCAGATCAGCAGGAAAGTGACATCCCAAGCCAGGAAGCTTCCATACACACCTCATCTCCCCAGCAAAATGGCAGCATTACAAACGTTCAGTCTCCTATTAATCGTAGTAACAGCATCCGTACCATCACCCAATCAGCTTCTGGAGCTGACCTGAATGAAGGATGTGTGTCTGGATCTGTCAGAAGTCCAGCTGTGATCGTACTACCCAAACACCAGGTGGAACACTTACCGAACAGGTATTACACACTTCATGATAGTTTTGCTAGAATTTTCAACAAATTAGAACAAAGTCTATAAATGTCTTGTAAAAGTATTCATACCTCTATTTTACAAGTTACAGTAAAAACACAAATTTGAATGGATTTTATGTTAATGATCCACACAAAGCAGTGCAAAAATAGAAGCAAAATAATTTTCTAAGGTTCTTATGGATTAAAATTTTGAAAACTGTGACATGCAATTATAATCCTAAAGCTCAAGAGGTATAGATACTTTTGCAAAGAATTCAGAAATTAATTTCATTTGCTTTTGAAGAAGTGCTACAAAGAATGACAATTATTTGTTACCAAAACTTTTGAATGTTTTTATTTAGGAAAAGGGAGATTTCTATCAGTTGAATTCACTTCAAAATTACTGTCATCATGTTAAGAATATGTCAACTACCCTAAAATAAATTCAGTTTTTAGTGCAATACCATAATCTCACATAGAAAAAAGTAAAAATGTCCAGGCTTTATTGTTAATTTAAAAAAACACCCAAAAGAATTAACTGTTACACAAATTGACAAAGCCACACCCAAACTGGCTAATTTCACAGCCAGAGACCAGCTTGGAACATTCTCTTCATATAACTTAAGAATTTATGTAATTAAGCAGAATGTAAGACTCCCACTGTGCTATTTTTTAAAATTCCTACTAAGGTTTACAGTACAAACACCATTACAATATTTCATCTCAGGATGCTGCAGACAGATGTCCTAGAATTATTACCACTAGATTATTTTAAAGGAATCCAGGACTAGTTGAACAAGTTGGATTAAATATACTGTATATTTCCTATTACCTAAAACATTGCTGTTTGTGATATACCAAAACTCATGATTACCTCAAAAATGTGTATCTTTAGTTATATTTTTCACCCATGGAGGTCGCCATTTTTTCACCAGTGGGTTGATGACGTCATCAGGTCCATTCTCTACTGGAGTCTACAGTGTAAACGCAGGAAGGCTAACTTTACCCCAGTAGTTGTTTATCATATTGTGTTTTACTGGTGTAATTTTAGATAAAGCCACACTGTGTTGTTTAAAAAAAAGAAAGAAGAAAAGAAATGAGGTGAATTTGGAAAATTCCCCTCATGAAAGAAAGAAGGGCCCAGTGCCAGAGCCGGAATGGAACACAATTTCCGAAGGACCTTATCTGTGCCCGCGACATTTCTCCACAACACTTTCAGTCATTTACATAATTCTAATCCTATTTAAGAAGCTGAAGGCAGTAACAGCAAAACACCAGCTCCTACGGCCAAGTCTGTCCTCTTCCTCTGTTTGGTCCTCCTCATCTTCATCACCTCTTGTGATTTCTGCATTCCAATCAATTTCAAAGAGCTCTGGTTCAAATTGAAAAGGTATGATAATATGGAGTGAAAATAGTCTCCAAACACCTGTGGGTGGGTGTTACGGTCCGACCAGTAAGGCACAAGGACAAAGGCATATATAAAAAAATTGTTTCTGTTTATTTTTAAAAAAAATCTTAACAAAAGGCTTTCAACAACAAATCTAAAAAATTCCGCAAAATGGGCCCCAAAAAAATCAACTAAGGCACGCCTAACTCAGGATAACAAAGCAAAAATCGACCCCACACAAAGAACACACAGGCTAGTGTACACAAACGAGGAGGGATGGAAAAGGAGACAAACGATGCATAAACATACACAACTGTAAAAACAAAACAACCTACAACCAAACATATTTTAGCAGTTGTGCTGTTAGTAGAGAGGCAGATTCTTTAACATCAAGTCCCCTGCTTCCAGCAGGTTTGGTCCACTTCCTGGTTTGCCTTTCAACCAGTCCTCTCCCAAAGCCAGTCCTTTAAACTGAGCAAAACAAAATAGTTAATGATCCAAATAAAACATAAGGTGTTTACTAAATGTGTGTAACCACAATAGTAAACAACATAATGCAATAACCACCACAAAGAGTGAAATTCTAAATATATTGTATGAAAAACATTTAAATAAATACTATATAATATATCTTGTTGAAAAACAGAATATTTCAGTACTACTTTATAATACTCCAAAAGTGTTTATAGCTGTACAACTTTCACTCAGCTGCATCACATTTACTTGCATACAATACAGCATGTGGAAACATTACCTGTGTCTTTATGCTAAAACCATTTTGGTGACCATTTGTTGAAAGTAAATTACAAACATTTACCCATAGTTTGACCACTGCTATATGGCAGAAAGAAAGTTTGATGTCACAAATATAATAGAGGCATCATTCCATTTATACTGCAGAAAGATGACAAAAGTGTTTCCTGAATTAACTTTAATATTCACCTCACTGCACACAAAGGACAGATGAAATTTGTAAAAGCACCCTAATCTGTTGAATCTTTAACAAAATAGAATCAAAGATTAACATGAGTTGTTTCACAGCTACCTAAAGTTAACAGATAAAATGTCTTAAAACTTACATGGATGTTCAAATATTTACTAGAAGCAATTACCAAAAGAAAACGCCATAATGCTGTGAATTCAAAGAAGACCAAGGCCAGACTGATTAATACATAATGCATAATACAGATTAAGGATAAACCATAATGTCTACCAACACATTAATTAGTGTTGTTGTTAGGAAGGCAGGTTCCTTGGTCCGGTGGACGGCTCAGTTTGAAGCTGGAGGTTTTGGTGTGGAACCTCCCTGCTGCAGATTGTCTGAAGATGCAAGGAAAAGTACAAATAGACAGTGTTAGAAAATGTATGTTGATTTTCCTGTACAACTGATGCACTGACAAACCTGAATTTGACCAAACATTACTGAACCTGAAAATTGCTTGTATCTTCACAATGTAAATGTAGAATTTTTTTCTTTTTATGTTGACAGATTCCGACTGGTATTTAGAAAAAAAATTCCATGACTTTTCCATGACCTTCAGTATAATTTTCCATGATCCACATACAACAGGTTTATCGAGAAAAGTATATAACTGACAGACTAACCCCACCAAGTTGAACTATGGCAAACATGTAAAAGTGTAAAGCAGGGAGATGGGGAGAAAACATAAATGACACAAATGTGAAAATGAAGCCCACACAGAAAGGTATGAATTGAAAAGTGCCAATATATTGACTGAGGAATCATATGACAATAATTTTATAATCAATAACATGTTAGCAGTAATGCAAACACAAGATTGCACATGTATATAGAACTAACTGCTTCTACAAAAGTTCAGAACAGACAGGCACACACACTGCAACACCACTGGAGGTTTACTTGATGATTAAATAAATATATGTTAATAAAATAGAATAATAGGTACTGCAGTGTACGCAGAGCATTACAAAAACAAAGAATCTCTTTGTTTTTGTTCTCACTGAGAACCAGCTCTTTACTATTATTCATATTTTTACTACACTACCTGGCCAAAAAAAAAGTCGCCACCTGGATTTAACTAAGCAAATAGGTACAAGCCTCCTATTGGATAAGTACTGCATAGGCGATTATCTTTCAGCTGGCAACAAGTTATTTAACCGCAGCTGATGCAATGAGTAACTCCTCATTTCTTAAACAACCATGGCAAAAGACACATCCTGTGGTCGTGGAAAAGACGTTAGTCTGTTTAAGAAGGGTCAAATCATTGGCATGCATCAAGCAGAGAAAACATCTAAGGAGATTGCAGAAACTACTAGAATTGGGTTAAGAACTGTCGAACGCATCATTAAAAACTGGAAGAATGGTGGGGAACCATCGTCTTCCAGGAAGAAATGTGGTCGGAAAAAAATCCTGAATGATCGTGATCGGCGATTACTTAAACGTTTGGTCAAATCAAATCGAAGAAAAACAACAGCAGAACTCAGGAGTATGTTTAATTGTGAACGCAAAAGAATTTCCACACGCACAATGCGAAGGGAACTCAAGGGGTTGGGATTGAACAGCTGTGTAGCCGTAAGAAAACCTCTAATCAGTAAGGCTAACCAGAAAAAAAGGCTTCAGTTTGCTAGGGAGCATAAAGATTGGACTCTGGAGGAATGGAAGAGGGTCATGTGGTCTGATGAGTCCAGATTTACCCTGTTCCAGAGTGATGGGCGCATCAGGGTAAGAAGAGAGGCAGGTGAAGTGATGCACCCTAGTGCCTACTGTACAAGCCTGTGGGGGCAGTGCTATGATCTGGGGTTGCTGCAGTTGGTCAGGTCTAGGTTCAGCAACATTGTGTGCCCAAAGAATGAGGTCAGCTGACTACCTGAATATACTGAATGACCAGGTTATTCCATCAATGGATTTTGTCTTCCCAAATGGAACGGGCATATTCCAAGATGACAATGCCAGGATTCATCGGGCTCACATTGTGAAAGAGTGGTTCAGGGAGCATGAGACATCTTTTTCACACATGGATTGGCCACCACAGAGTCCAGACCTTAACCCCATTGAGAATCTTTGGGATGTGCTGGAGAAGGCTTTGCGCAGTGGTCAGACTCTCCCATCATCAATACAAGATCTTGGTGAAAAATTAATGCAACACTGGATGGAAATAAATCTTGTGACACTGCAGAAGCTTATTGGAACAATGCCACAGCGAATGCGGGCTGTAATCAAAGCTAAAGGCGGTCAAACAAAATATTAGAGAGTGTGACTATTTTTTGGTGGCGACTTTTTTTTTTTGGCCAGGCAGTGTATTATTCATAGTAAAGAGCCGTTCAGAAAAATCGTCTCGTTCTTGAATGTCGCATCACCATATTTCAGACTTTGGTCACAGTATTGTCGTACGTGTGACACAGGACCCGACTTATGAGGGCGTTTGCATTTATTCTAACAGTATGTAAATGTATCAACAGAGAATAACACTTAAAAGTTCAAGAAGTACTTTCATTTGGAGTTTAAAAAAGTGAGCTGTGGAGTGCCGTCAGTCTCCAACTTCCTTTTCCGGGTTGTATTCGGATTTCTGCAGTCATGAAACAACGATTCTGTATTTATATGAAACCGATGGGATCTACCTTGTTTGGTAAGTTAATGGTTTCCATATTTACTTGTATCATTTTCTGACCAAGCATGTGCTTAGAGCATAAAAAGCCACATAACTTGTTACGAACACTTTTTGTGGGTGTATCATGCACCGAACTTTGCCGTCCTTCATGTCAACCATGTGGCGCTTTTATCTCATGACTTCTCAACTTTGATTATAAGTTTGATGCAGCCAGAAATATTTTTCTGAGTGAAATGTCCTGCTCATTTTTTTCTTAGTGTTGTAGTTTCCTGAACGACAGTGTCAACATAATTGGTAAGCAGGTAATTAGGAGAGTTTGCGTACGGACTGCTTTGTTCATAGACTGAGGGCCATAGAGAAAACAAAACAACATGGCGTCAGTCCACATGTCTACCAAAAGTCAGGCGGAGTGGAGCTGCTGGCCAGCAAGTAAAAATGATAGGAAGGGACTGAGTGCGAATTGGCTTTTTCTATTATCTTGTACAGAGCATTAAATGGTAACATTTATGTTTGAGTTGGACATTGTCCCTTTTAAAAAGCCAAGTTAGAGAAAATAAATGCATTAATACTTTATACTGCCAAATGTGCAAAGCTTACTGACATTTTCTAACACAGCAATGAGACGAGGCAGCTGGTAATGGGAGTTGCATTTAATTTTCCTTTGGGATCAATGAAGTACAGTATATTTAAATTGAATTATTTTTAGATCCATAGGAGGAATCTAACTAACAGCAGGATCTACGGGATCAGTAATTACTGAAATGCACTACTTTCTGAAAACTAGTTAATGGTTTCTTGTGAGTGAACAAAAAATCTTTAATGTTCAGTCTGAACCAGCATGTTGATGACCCATCCATCCATTTATTTTCTTCCGCTTTATACGGGGTCGGGTCGCGGGGGTAGCAGCTTCAGAAGGGAGGCCCAGACTTCTCTCTCCCCCGTCACTTGTTCCAGCTCTTCCGGAGGAATCCCAAGGCGTTCCCAGGCCAGGCGAGAGACATAGTCCCTCCAGTGTGTCCTGATCTTCCCAGGGGCCTCCTCCCGGTGGGACGTGCCCGGAACACCTCACCAGGGAGGCGTTCAGGAGGCATCAGGCGTCATCAAATTAAGAGTCTCAAACCAAAAACTGGAATCAGGAACTGTTCAGAAGTAAATTGTATGCATAATACGTTGAAAACGTTATTAGCCTTTCTCTTCACATTATTCTTTCCTTCTATCAGGTGCAGTACTGTGTAAATATTGACTTTTAAATTCTTTGTCTTACTTTTTTAGCTGGGTCTCTGAGGGACCTGATCTGCTGTCTGAAACATTTTATCCCAAATCCTCTCAAACCACCAAGGTGAGCAGTAGAGTGAACAGGGTGGAGAGACAAGTCTTTCTACTCACCAGCACTTTGTGACTGAAATATGTAGTAAGTATAAGCTCATGTACCTTTGGTTTGTTGTAGTTTTATTATCTTGTGTATGTGTCAACGTTCATAAGATCAATTCTGGTGTAAATATTTCTTTTAAAATCATATTTTGGAGAGGTTGGTTTTTAAATGCTGACTTTGCCTTGATTATTATTGTGAATGTCTTCTGGAAAGCCATTGTATTAAAATTGATACTGTGCTGTTTTACTTTGTTGAAATGAAGGCTTCATTACTTTCTTTTTGGTACATGTGTATGAATAAATGGGAATTTTTTAAATCATATTTTGTCTCGGGGTATTCATTAATTTTACAGTACCACTTAAAGCACTTTTCCAAGTGTTTTAAGTGGTTGGTTGTCATAGATTTTTGTTACAAGATTGTATTAGAATCCCTAGGAAATGGAAGACAACTGTTCCACATGAAAACTTTGCATTCCAATGAAATTGCTGCTATATTAGCATTTCCACAGATCTACCTGAACCATATATAGCATTTTATTTTGACCTACTCCGAATGTCCACTGAAAGTTGTCAGCAAATGTCCGCTGAACGTCTGTGTTTCATTTTTAGTCCGAAAAAAGTCGTCACGAACGTCGTCGAATTTCATTTTGACGTCTGGACATTCAGTGAATGTCGTCTGAACAATCAATGCTAGCTGGGCAGGTTTTTCATGACCGGTACGGACCCTGTTAAATGTCTATGTTTAAATGTTTTGCTGTGAAGGTTATTTTTGCAATGGTGCTTACATAAATGCATAAAATATTTATTTTTTAATTATACATTTATTAGTCGTTAATTATGTCAAAGTATCAATTGAAAAAGAAATTTACTGTCCTGTGAAAATCTAATTGAACTGAATATATTTTACCATCTACATTAGTCAACTTGAAATGAAGACAGACAAGAACTCCAGGTTTGTCTTGGGTTAGGCACGATGAGGTGCCTAACCCATCTTTTTTGCAGATGAGGTGTATATTTGTTCAAGGGCCAATGAAAAGGGGTCTTTGTGGATTTCATAGAGAACTAGACACAAATACAGTTTAATCTGAAGATTCTGGAGGCTATGTGAACATTAGTCTAAATCTTCATTTATGTTAAAAAGTCAACGTAAATAAGGAAGTACCTTTCAGTTTGTTGTGGTGAATATTTTCTAGCAGTTGCAGGTGATGTTCCTGGCAGGTCCATGTCTACCTTCAATACTGCTGAAGCAACAAATTATGGTTTCAGTGATGGTGACCAACATCCAGATATGTTACCTGATCAAGGGTAGTGTACATTTGGAAATATCTGATTGAAGATTAATATGTAAATTAACTGCAGTTAAGTAGCTGTTTTCCAGTCTTATCTGATGCATGCGCCCTATTTACCCAAACACAAAGTAAATTATATACACATCAGAGGTCCCGCTAGACTTTCTTGTTATCCGTCATTTTGACAGACAGCATTAAAAAAATGGTCATGTTCTATTTTTACCTGTCAAATTATAACCATATTAACATTGGCTATTTAGCCACATTTTTATGCGGTTTTGTTAATATTCACCTAGTTGAACCGTGAATCCAGATCCTGTCGCACATAAAGCAGATAAAGGCATCTAACTTTTTCTCCATAGAGACAAAAACCACTGACTGTGGCCCCAATAAGTTATAGTAAATGAAATTAAACAACTCTACTTAAATTAAAAGCACTTCCTGCTGGGCTCTGAACACACAGCCTCACAAATTCCTCCTGGTTGCATCTGCAGAGAAATCTGCGTTAATTTAATTCAGTTGGATCTGTCTGATCCAAACTGATCCAAATCAAACCATTTGAGCTCTGCTAGCTTTTTATCCTCTTTAGTTTCCAGCTCCATTTGTTAAATCCACAGGATGAGTTGAGTTCAATTCTTCGTAGTGGTGGAGCTGCGTCCGCATTGGTTGTGCAGTTAATTAGACTGCACATATTACGGTCTAATTAACTTCTGCACCTTTATTTATTTCCTCAAGATAAACTGCCAGCTCCTCTGGTTAGAGTACAAATGGATTAGCTCAACATTGCATTCTCTTTAGTTTTCTCTGGTCTAGAATGGAGACTTGAATTAAAGGAGCCATTTCAACCAAAGGTTTGAAATGTGCTTCCTAACCATCCTCAACATGCTGTCAGCTCCTGGTCAGAAAGCCTCATTTAGTTCACTGTCAATGAGATGAAATTCAGAAAGGATTTTTCTTATTGATTGATTTTAGTTGCCTCTGCGATGAGCGTAAAAACTATAATGTCTGCGCATGTGCACCATTCAAGGGTGTGAATTATAACCTGTCAAATGATGGATGGTTTTAAATTTTGTATATTTTCGTATATTTTTTTATACGACCGGAATATTTTCTGTCAAATACGGAAAATATTCCGTTAACGCAACCTCCGATACAGAGATGTATATCGATAGCAATATCAACAGGACAGAGGTTGTCATAGCCTTACATGGGTACTGATAGGTTTATTTTGTCCTAACCTGCAAAGAATCAGCCAGAGACAGGGATTAGTTTTCTTTTCTTTTCTGCAGAACAGGAGAATTGAGAGCAGACGCGACGAATCGCTGTCAAATACTGTCTGGAATCAATTCTGCCAGATCTTTCTTTGCATTTCTCTTTACTGTATAGAAAAAGCAGGTTGGGCTTCTTCACACAGTCACACAGAGAATTGACCAACCGTCTTTACATTCTGGAACCTCCTGTGGACATGCCCTTACAAGGGCATGTGACTGACCACAACTAATCAATTACATATGGAACTAATAACACATGAATGTTTTAACGTTTTTAGCTTCCAGGCAAACATCCTAAACAAAGTTAATAATATACTACAAAAGAAAGAGAAGTTAAGTAAATATAAAAAGAATAATAATATGAGAGTAATAATATAAAAGAATAATATGAAAACATAACTTGTAAAATAAACTCATAAGTAAATGAACAGGAGGATAATTTTTCTAACAGGTACATTGCAGAAATACTTAAGTTAGAAAATAGTATCTCTGAACACTAGGACGTTGGGGTAGACTGCCCTCAGTTTGCAGCAACATAGGGATTATTCTGCCCTCAACAGTTGCTGTTCCTATCAGTCCTATAATAAACATACTGAAAAGTTTTAGTAGACGGCTTGGAACTCCACCATCTATAACATGTGAGTCTTTACACTTAAAAAGTTCCAGTGCACTTTCAAATTCCAATTTACTCCTTTTCTCTCCCCTTTTGTTCTCGTTTCTTTTTTTACTATATCGAATTACCTTTATAAAGAAATAAAACAAAATTATAATGTGCAATAACATTTTGTCTCGTCCTTGTAAACTTTGAAGTAGAATAAAGTTAATAAATTTCTGAACTCTATAGGTTTCACACCTAAATACTTGAACTAAACATGTGAAGTAGAGAACTTTGAATAACAAAGTGTCTCTATATCTCAGAGGAATTCTGACTACTCTTCAGGATGTAACCTGTGAACCTTCAAGTGGAGTAGAACGCTCCACTTCTGGGCACAACTGCCTCTGAACAGGGCTTCTGGCCGTGGAGTCAGAACTGTCCTCAGGTGGAAAGCTACTGGTCAGTTCCACTGGGGAATCAGGTGACTGCAGTTGATCTGGTCGATCGGTGGGCTGTGGGACGGCTTGCAGGTGTCTCTGATTCCGTCGTAGCATAGTTCCATTCTCTGTTTCCACCGTGTAAGAGCATGGCTCCTTGTATTTGGCAATAATCTTAGCTGGGGTTTTCCAACCTTTTTCACCGTCCAGTTTTATCCTGACTTTCTGTCCTGGTTGTAGTGTGGGAAGTGGTTGTGCAGAATGATGGCAGTCATGGAAGAACCGATACGCTGACTTTGTCTGATTGTCTTTTTGCCGAACCTTTTGTCTGTCCACCGGAGCAGCTTGCAACTTGCTCTCCATCATCTGAAGTGTAGTTCTAATCTCTCTTCCAGTCATAAGTAGTGCAGGGCTCACGCCTATAGCAGTACTAGGGGTTGCTCTGTTGCACATCAAGGCCAAATGGGGGTCAGGCTGCTTCAAGATGTTCTTAACAGCCTGAACTGCTTATTCAGCAGCACTGTTTCCCTGAGGGTAATGGGGACTAGAGGTTATGTCCACAAATCCATACTCTCTGGTGAAGTCCTGGAACTCGGTAGATGTGAACTGAGTGACATTATCACTGACCAGATCCAGTGGAATTCGCCACCTCACGAACATGCCCTTGAGTCGACTAGTGACATCACGACTGAAATAATTTGGCTGTCTTCTATATCTAGTGTCTCTGGAGTAATATTCAGTTGCGATGAGATAATTCTATCTCTCAAACTCTCACAGGTCTGCAGCAATATGCTGCCCGGGGCCCTCTGGTAGGGTAGAAGTCAGGAGAGGTTCATGCTTCTGGGTTGGTTTATTTTCTATGCAGAATTTACATGATGACAGTGTCTATTTAATCTCAGCACTGATGCTCCGCCACCACACAGGCATCCTAGCACGTGCCCGGCCCCTGTTAGTCCCTGGTGTCCTTTATGTACTGTAGATCTGATAGCACCTCAACCCTGTGCGCAGTCAGTCAGTCCTGATATAACACCAATCCATCCGTTTCTGAGAGATGTGCTCTTGCAGAATAAGAACAATGAAGAGATGGGTTCATCACCGTTTTGGGCAGCCATCCATTCCTGATGAAACTTGCAATCTCCTGCAGTTCATGATTGTGCTGAGTAACCACACAGATCATAGAGAGTCTTTGGGATGAGACAGGTGCATTTGCTACAATCGACTCAACATGTGCTTTTACCACATGATCTGTGGTCTCACCACTCCCGTGTCTCTGCGGCCTCCTGGATAGTGTCGGCCACCACCAACTGCTTGCCTGGGATGTGTTCTGCAGCAATACCTTAAAAGGCACATCAGGGGTCTCTGGCACCGTGGAGGGGCTTTGTCCAGATCATAAGTATTTATGAGCAGCACAAGTGGTTTGTGGTCTGTTTGCAGAAGGAAACTGTTCATTCCCTGAATGTAGAGTGCAAATCGCGCACACTGCCACACACCTGCCACACACCTGCCACACACTCTTTCTTGATTTGAGAGTATCGCCTCTCGGCATCAGACATCTTGCGGGAGCAGAATGCCACTGGCTTTAAGCCGTCCTCATGTTCTTGTAATAGAGCTGCCCCTAAGCCACAGCTGCTTGCATCTGCGCTGATGACAGTTTTCCAATTTGCATCATAATATGCGAGAGCTGGGGCTGACACGAGCATAGCTTTAGCAGTGATGAACACCTGTTCTTGTGTGTCATCCCATATCCACTTGTTCTCTCTTCTCAACAGGCTGGTGATTGGATGTAGCTTGGTGGAGAGGCCTGGCAAAAATCTCCCCACATAATTAGTCAGACCCAGTACCTGACGGAGCTCCTCCACATTTGTGGGACACTGCATTTGCGTGATGGCTTCTACCTTGGTCAGGTCTGGTTTCATGCCCTCTGCACTGATGATGTGACTGAAGTACCGCGTTTCTGATTTGCTGAAATAACACTCTGCTTTGTTCAGCTTCAAGCCACTGTTCTTGATGGTCTTCAGAACTGCATTCAGGTGGTTGTCATGTTCCTCCTTAGTTTGTTCATAAGCGAGAATGTTATCCATGACTACGACAACACCTTCATGGTCCTTTAGCAGTGTGGATAACTGTCTTTGAAAAATTTCTGGAGCTGACTTGATTCCAAATAGCAGTTGTCTGAAGCAGAATCTACCGATGAGGGTTATAAATGTTGTCAGTCTTCTGCTCTTTGCATCCAGAGGGATCTGCCAAAATCCATATGAGGCGTCTAAGGTGGAAAACACCTTAGCCCCCGCCAGCTTTGGAGTGATGTCTTCCATAGTTGGTAAGATGTAGTGCTCTTGTTTTACTGATTTGTTTAGGTGTTTCAAATCCATACGTACTCTTACTTGATCTCTGTTTTACTTTTCGACAGGAACCATCGGGGCGCACCAATCAGTGGGCTCTGATGCCCAACTCTAGCATACGTTTCAGTTCTGTTTCAACCTTTGACCATTCCGCCACCCAGTGGTCATTTTTATTAACCACATAATCTCATCTGTCCCGCTCATAAAATGCACAATATGCCTATAAACAATTTTGGAGTATTATAAAGAAGTATTAAAATATTCTGTTTTTCAACTAAATAACATCTTTGCCACTTTGGTACAAGCACAGTGACAAACATTCAGCGACTGAGAACACTGGATGCTGAGCAAAAATCATATGACCCAGCTTTCCACCAGAATTTAAACGCACCACCTGCGCACAAGTAAGAGGCTGTTGGAAGCATGGAAATTAATCCGGTTAAGAATCCTTGTGCATTCGTAACCGGATCTGTGCATAAATGCCGTTTTGTCTGTGTGTATCACTCGACTCGTGCGTGCTTTCTCAACATTTGTAGGAAAAGGAGAAGGTTTGAATTCGGAATTACCAGATTTGTGAGGTTGTAGTTAAAAAAATTGTGTGTAGAAATTTAATGTTTGTAGAAATTGTATTTGTGTATGTGTACTTTTATTTTGTATTTATAATTTCTTATTTGTGTATGCATTTCACCACATATTTAAAAGTACCCGGTTTACAAATCATGTTTCACAGATACAACTATCCAAAGTTACACACAAAGATGCTTACACGGACTACAAATACAGTATTACACACTGTGAAGGTGTTTGGACACTATTTTCACTCCATATAATTACTTTACTCATCACTGTTTTGGCTGGAGGGAGTCAGGCAGTTGAACCTTTTGATGCCATCTACCCATAATGCATTGCAGAGTGAACATCTGTCATGTGACAATATTTTATTAAAATTTATAAAACTAAATCTACAGTATTATTATACTTTTTTTTACATGTAAAATAAATATTTCCCAAATAAGGTCTATTGCTCCACCTAATTGTGGATTCTTTAAAACATTCTGGCTGCAGGGTTTCCCCCCGTGTACAGAAGCTTGCCCTACACCACCAGGCTAATTGTCGTTTGTTTATTTTATACAGGTTATTTTAAGACCCATCTATAATCATATTTTTACTCATTAGCTTCAACCCAGATGAGATTTAATTTGACTAAACTTTATTGGTATTGATTTTATGTATTTTACTGCGTTTTTGTGTTGAGCTTTTAATTCAGGTTGTGTGCTTAGCTTTGTTATGTTATCTCCCATGTACAGCACTTTGTTTCACCTCTTTATGAATAAAGTTGATTATTTTACACAACAGTAACAAAGATAGCAAAGATGGGCTGTGGTCAGTTTGTAGTGGACACACTGAACTTGGGATGGAGCATGTTCCACCTTTCACTTAATTCTATTTGGAAGGTGTTTTTGCACAACAGGTTTTTGTCTTCCCTTTATGCCAACAGTCTTTCCAGAGAATACTGCACCATCGTGCGTCATGAACCTCGAGGGGTGTATTCACACCAGCCCTGTTTAGTCCACTGTAATCAGACTCTAATTTGTTTGTCTAGAAAGTCAGATTCGTTTGGGGAGTGAGAATACAAATTTGAATTCCAAAATAGACTAAAGAAGCAAACTGAACCGCCTACCAACTTAGGTCTGAATCCAGCTGTAGTGAACTCTGAAGTGGTCGGAAGGCAGTGAGAATGCAAGCGGATCGGAGGTCAGTTGCCATGGCAACAGGTCTGCAATCTGTCACAGACAGCAAGGAAACGCAGAATGTAGATGTTTAAAGCTGTTTCTCAGATTGTTTTCCCTTTGATGTGGAGCACTGCAGCTGCTATAATTTTTAAAACTTTAATAAATGACAAAAACTGGACTAATTGCCTATATAATAATATACATATTTTACATATATCAAAACTTGAGAAATTTTCTCAGCTTTATGCCAAGTTCATAGAAATCTGGTAAAAAATAAGGACACTGCGATCATTTTTGACAGGTTCTTGCTCATTCCACATTGGAGCAGTTTGGTTTTGTGGACAGACTCACCGCATCAGTAATTTGCGCCTGCTGGCGTGTTGCTAGCTTTAGCAGCTAATAGGTGATGTCCAAACTATTAATGTATATGAATGGAGAAATCCTACAAACGCTAAAATCTGACACTGCTCCATTTTTGTTTACGTTTTGTGAAGAAGGAAATTGCTCTGGTCTTCTTCAGAGGTTTTGTGTCAATTCCTTCAGTAATTCTTGGTGCAGTGCCCCCACAGGTGATGGGAGGAACAGGTTTTTTAGTTAGTTTGGGTCGTCTGACACAGTGCAGTGTGAATGTGAACCACAGCAGCTAAAAATTTTACAAATGTTGCAATTTTGGTCAACAAAACTAAACTCAACCGGGCTATCAGGTTTGAAAACACCCTAAAGACTTACTATATATATATATACTGTATGCTGACAGTAGTTATGCTTTCAGAGGTTTGCATTGAGTGTATAGTGAGACTGATGACAGTGCATATATCTTTGTGAACCAAGTTAAATATTACACACATTCTGGCATGCAGTTGGCTCATTGTCTGCTCTTGCAACTTGGGAAAGTGTAAATAAATAGAACATGATTACTGCACAAGCTGATTAATGTTGTTTCTCCCTCTTTCCCCCATAGCAGACCTCAACATTTCATTGGTGGCCGAAGTGGTTCCTGCAGATCCAAGTCTTGTCACCACATGGCATATAATCCGCCATCTGACCTTTCTAATGCAATCCACACTGACCCCTTGTACAGGAAAACCATTCGTTCTCTACACCCTGTTGAGGCTGCTGGAATCATTGCTGCACAAAATTATGGGGGGCGCTGTGGTCCTACTACCCGCTATGTGATTGTTAATGAGCACAGGCCCCGTAAGAAGCTACTGTGCTCAACCACACGAATCCCAAGGCACTATCTCATGGAGGAGCCCAGAGAGATCCTAGAGCTATACCAGCGCAACATAAAACACTACACACCTCGCACCATTCACCAACAACATCCCCCCCGCTCCCACACATCACAGCAGCTCAGGAAAGAGGAGGAAGAAACTGGAAAAGACAGGAAAAGGACTTCTCTAGGCAAAAGCCTTCGGCCTTGTTCCTTGCCTGACCACCACCAACAAGCGCACTTCTATATTGGTGAAAGGTTAGATAGTTTTAGAGAAAGTCAGAGAGCAAGGTATGAGATGCAAGAAGATGATGAAGAGGAAGCTGGTAAAGAAGGAATTGACTGGGGAGATTTCAATTTACCGTCTCCATCTCAAACCAGTGTAAAAGAAAAAGAATCTTCTCACACACAAAGGCAACCTGTCCATTCTCCAAGGAGACAATATCAGTCCCCCACCAGAACCAGACACATGGGGTCTCAATTAAAGCCCAAGTTAAGGGGTCAGCTTGAAACTCATTTGACTGAATCTGACTCGGCCTCCATAGCATCCAGCAGTGACCAACAAAACAGCAGCACTGATCAATATATTCATGTCATCCACAGCAAAGAGCGCCATCTTGGATCTGATGTCAGGCAAGAAAAGATGTCCAAAAAGAAACCCAAGACAAACTTTGATCTAAACTACACAGAATCAAATGACTTGATCTGTTCCAATGTGTAACACTTTTTTTTGTCAAATTTAAATTTTGTTTGTTAATTATTATGTATATCCTACTTGTTAAACTGCAACTACAAATAGTAAAAAAATAATAATTCTCCATTGGTTGCTATAAACATGTATGTGCATAAAAGATCTGTAACATACAATTACATGGGTTATTACAACAATGTGAAGTAACAGGTTTTGTTTGAGCTTGCTCTAAAAATATTAAGTTCTGTTAAATAAAATCGGTGTCTTCTTTGGTGAGTGTATTTCAGATTTTTTGATTTCTGCTATTTTTTCAAAGCTTTCAGGGATTTTGAGTTTTTTATGTATCAATTTAAAGTGAATAAAATATTTGCTCCATTTTAGTGGGGGAAAGTTTCTAAAATGCATTACCATACATTAAGCAAACTAAGGCAGCTCCAGATGAAAGCGGACTACTACTTCTGAAATGGCTATGCGCTTCCTAATAGTTACTGTCTTCTGGTTGGCAACAAATTATTTAACTCACTCAGATTATTCCTGCAGTATAAGAGTTTGGTCTGGTTAAGGAGAAGATAGTAAAGGAGAGGATGGAGAACAAAAAGATTTCTAGTTTTAAGGTATGATTTTCATTATTTTTACATGGTCAGAGCATATTAATACACTGAAAAGAAAATGTTCTACCTTTTCCATTCAAAAGTTGTTTAGTTTAAATGACTTTATCAATATGTACATTTGTTATGAGTGTGAAAATAAGGTTATAAGTTTAGGCTACATGTAATTGTAGGGTTAGTAACTAGCTAATCATAATTGCAAAAAGCTTACTCATTTTACCTGAGTAAAATGAGTAAGCTCATTTTACTCATGAGATTAGCTATGAAGTTCGTAGCTAAGAAGCTACGGACTTCTTAGCTTCTTATCTGGAAGCTAAGAAGTCCATAGACAGGACCGAATCGACAAAAAATTGCTGATCTTGGGCGGTTGGCATAAAACTGGTTTGTGACTGGACTGCTATGGTGTTTGAGGTTGAGGATGATGGAGATGATGAGATGGATTTAAGCGACTGGCCTCCAGTGCATAGTAGTAGACCAGTGTTTCTCAACCTTTTTTTGTCTATTGATTTATAGATTAATAGTTTTGCTGTACAGAAATGACAAATAATAAAGCTGGTTCTTAATCAAATCCTAATGAGTCAAATTGAAAGTATCATGGTGTCACTTAACAGCATCATGACATTAACACTGGCATGAAAAATAATATTGAAGAAATAAATACATAAAATAAAATCTAATTAAAAACATAGATAAGTGATAAGTTCCTTACTGTTATGGTCAGTAAAATACATTTCTACTAGATGTGTTCTCAACATACCCATGGCACTTCAACAATATTAGCTTTTATCTGAAAATAGTATCTGTCTGTTCTTGCCATATCCCCTGCCCTGTTTTAATTATTGCTCAGAATAATTATTGGGTTCATATGGGTTCATTCCTCTGTATTTACTTTAGTTTCTTCAACTTGCATTTTGTTCTTCCTGCATTTTCATTTAGTTTCCTTTGATTAGTATTATCCTTTCTTCACTCATCATGCCATTCACCTGCTACTCCGCTTCATCATCTTGAGTTTCACCTGATCTGTCTTCATATAAGTTCTTGATTTTTCACTGTTCAGCGTGAATCCGGTGCTTATTCACATCTAGTTTGTTGCTCCGTTTTACGTCCGATTCTCCTGTTTGAGTTTTGCGTAACGTGCGCCTCGTTTTTTTTTCTTTTTTTTTTTAACTAAGGGAATCTCATCTGTCCGACTCGTGTATCATTCAAATCCAAATCACTTCTTTGTTCTGTCACAATTATCGATTTATTCCATTTTGATTATCATGCTCCAAACTTTGCAAGGACTGACCACCCCGATCACCCGCTTCCTCATACACACAAAGCAGCAGGCCAGTAACCTTCCCTTTCATACTTGATGACATCACGCCCACATCGACACGCTCGCCACCCAAGTGTCAAAGTCGTGTGCTCCTGTCATATCAATTACTTATTTCATTCATATGGCTCTTACAGAGCCTCAGCAAAAACGTGTTTATGATTATTAACTCTGGTGTATGGGCAGGCTGCATAAACAGCAATTCAGGATCAAGCGTTGAGACTGCTGTGGAGCTTTGAAGACATCTCCATCTTTGGCAGTGCAGGTGGAAATGGGGGAAATTCCTTTATATTCATGACAAAATCAAATTATGCTGAATTATTGGGTAAGTATGCAAGGACATAAGAAGGAGAATAATCCAGCACTAAGAATCCTGAGACCTTGTTGGGATAGTGGAAAAGCTGGGCAGCAGATAAATCCTCTAGGGAAATGGGGATACAGGGAAAGAGGTACTGTGCTGCTGTGCCTTTTTCAACTACACATTTTTGGTTGTTTCCATATATGAATGTAGACCTAGAGGTCCATAAAGAAATATAGCTTAATAAAGATAATAACTGGGTAGGTTTTGTAAATGATAGAATTAAAACTATATATAAATCCTTTACAATCCTTTACAGATGGTTCAAAAGATTTAGTTTTGGGAAAAACAGGATTTGCTTTCCTGAATTAGATATATTTATGAAACAAAGAACATCTGACCATTTAGCTGTATATACAATGGAAATGTTAGCAATACTGATGGCATTACAGTGGATAGAGCAAAATAAGATTGAAAAAGTTCTTATATGTTCAGATTCATTATCATCACTAATGTCTATTTTAAATGTCTCATCTGAAAGTCGTATGGAGTTGGTATATGAAATTTATGAAGTTATATTTAGAATGACACAAGCTCAAATAAAGATTAGGTTTATGTTGATACTTGCTCATAAAGTTATAGAAGGGAATATATGGCAGATCATTTAGTAGTGACAAGATTGAGGCTCGGACATACAGTATTAAATAACACTACATTTGATAGGAAAACATCCAACAGGTAGTTGTGAGTGTTTGTCACTCCACACACTGATGGCTCTTATTTAGGAATTTTGTACAATATTTGTACAGTACGTTTGGGCTTGTTTTACATAATTCCATCCCCGAGTCTGTATGTTGCAGGAGGGGACCACTGTCCTCCTCAAAATCTGGATCCAGGAACACATCCGGGAACGTGTCATTTGAGTCAGGCAGGCACTTTTCTGTGACCTGTAGCTGCAGGAGCCGCTTCTCCCCAGCTGTCATATGCTCTTTCTTCCGTTCCAGGAAGTGCCGTACTAGTCTGGCGACTGGATCCCAAGCAGCGAGCTAACCTCTTGGACGTTAAA
Source organism: Xiphophorus maculatus (assembly GCF_002775205.1). Lineage (NCBI taxonomy): Eukaryota > Metazoa > Chordata > Actinopteri > Cyprinodontiformes > Poeciliidae > Xiphophorus > Xiphophorus maculatus. The sequence continues at coordinate 35,134,328 of NC_036446.1, read as the reverse complement.
AAAGTCCGGTCCAGCCACCTGCACTAGTCGCCGCAGGGTCACCATCCCAGACCTGGACAATGCCTGAGAAAGGCCCGGTACGGTGCTGTCATGGACGTCCAGTCTTGCTCCACACATTAACGGTTCTTCTAAAAGCCAATGCAGAGAATTATGCGTTTTTGATCTGTGCAGTTTAAGAAAAAGCACAGGATATAAAAACACCCTGATAAAACTGAGGCAACCCTTTTAACTTTAAAAGGCTAAAATCAGTTAAAAACAGAGCAGCATCCAACCCCAGAAAGTTTAAACGTTTGAGAATGCAGATGGCCACATCCCTCCACACAGGGGATCCCGTCAGGTACTTCTGAAGGAACTGTAAATGAAATGTAGCTGTTCTACTGGCCAGGTGGACAAGGCACTGGCCCCCCTCTTCTCTTGGTAAAAACAGGAAAGACTGTGGCACCCAATGTAGACCGTTCCAGAAAACGTTTACCATCTCTGATTGTATTTTTACAAGTAAACCAGATCTTGCTGATCTTTTATAAAAACAACATCATCAGCATAGGCAGATAAAACCATATTGTTCTTAAAACCAGGTAAAACCAGGCCATAAACACTCAAGCATATTTTCTGAAGGAGGGGTTCCAGGAAAAGTGCGTAGAGTATCCGAGAGCGCGCAGCCTTGTCAAACGCCTCTACACACCCTAAAAGGAGCACACAGGCTACCGTTGATCTTCAGCACACTCTCAATGTCACTGTATATTGGCTGGATATTGGCAATAAGACCCTCGCTGAACCCAAACCCTCTCATGGTTTTTCCAGAGGAAGCCGTGTTCAACGCGGTCAAGTGCCTTTTCTTGATCTAAAATCAAGCCAGTTTGTAGACCCAATGAACTGGAGACCTCCAAAACGTCTTGAATTAGGTAGCTGTAATCTACCATGGACTTGCTGGGGCTCCTCCGCTGTCCTAGCCTCACCAGGTGGGTCCCCCACCTGCTCAGCAGTTGTGGGCCGCTGCTTCGCTGAACTCGGCGGGGCCATCCCGGCCCTGTCGGGACACATTTTTATAATGTGGCCCTCCTGACCACAACCAAAACACTTCATGTTAGAAGATGTAGCAAACAGGATGTAATCAAAATCATCTATTCTCACATGAAAACGCAAGTAAAGTTCCTCATCTCGATGATTTAATATCATAAACAATTGTCTCCTGCGAGAGACAACGTGTTTTAATAAAGGTGATTTACACTCAGATGGAACTTTTTTAATTGGTGACACCACCTTACTGTGCCGAGACAGTTCTTTAATCAAAAATCACCACTGATGAAAGGAAGCACATTTGATAGAGTTACCTTTGTTGCAGGTAAAGTCAGCGGCGAAACCTGTAGAAACAGAGCATTCACGGAAACGCCCACTTCCACCAACTGTTGAGCTTGTGTCAGCGTGGAGAAAGCCCCACCACCGACCACCATGGCGTCCTAAGACGCCGGCCTGACGGCCACACCTGAACCAAAAGAAAAACCTTAAAACGTGACAAAACTAACAAAAAAATCACAACTAACCAAGTAACATAAACACCCAGTGAAAAAAAGTAAGAAAAAAAACAAAGATAGAAAATATACAATCACTCGCTCTTCCACACACACCCTTCTCTCACACGAAGAAGAAGAACTGGGGCACTTGTGGCCATAGTACTGTTTGCTGCAGCAAACAGAATAGTGATGCGTCGGTCGCTAACGATCCGGCTCTAAGAGCCGGCTCTTTGAAGTGAACGATTGGAATCGGCTCCACAATGGGAGCCGTTTTAGGATCCTATTTGGGAGCCGGGTTTTTTTCTGCAAGTGCCAGAGCCGATAGTTTTTCCCCACATCGTTTTTTTTTTGTCCTGTGGTGCCTCGCTGTCTCTCCCCCCTTCTCCCTCTCCTTGCGCGTTTTGCTCTTCTGCCAGTGCTACAGCGGAGAGTTTTTTTTCCCTTGGTCCACTGCCCTCATGTCAAGCGTGTGCTCCACACATCTGACCAATCACACATAGTTTCAATTAATAATGTGGCGGGAAAACACTGAAAAAAAAGTTTATCTCCACTTTTTTTGTGGAAACGGCAAGCAATTGGCCAAGCTGTATAGCGTTCGTCGGCAGGTGTTTATGTACAGACACTCACTCAGCGGTCAAGAAGCACAGAAAGAAGGGGAGTCAGTGTGAGAACTGAATAGGTGAAAATAAATGAGTGACAGAAAACGGAGCAAGATTTGGACTCATTTTAATGCTACATCAAGCTCCAGGGCAGAGTGCAGACTGTGCAAAGTCAGCATTTCCTATCGTGCAGGCTCGACAAACAACCTGCACAGCCACATGCGGACATCACACGCATCGGTATTCCTATAGCATTATTATGCAGCATTTTTACTCATCATAAGTGCTTAACAATGTCAATAATGAAACAAAATATTATAAAATTAGGTTTAAGCTATTAATTAATTAATAATGTCAAAAATATATATGGGGAGCCGTTTGGGAGCCGAAAGAGCCGGCTCTCCACAGTAAGAAGAGCCATTAGAGCCGCATCTCGAAAAGGAGCCGAAAATCCCATCACTAAAACAGAAAGGAGAAGGACCTCGCTGCAGCAAACAGAAAGGGGCGGGGGACGGACCTTTCCGTCAGTCCCATACCTTATTTGGAAATGGGACTATTGCATTCCGGAAATGAAGGGGGCGCTATTTTCATAATCACTAGTATAAATACCTTAAGACGCGGAGTTAAGAGGAAAGGAAGAAGAAAGAAAGAAGTTTGAGAGGTTCTTCCACTGGTGTTCGGCACACGATCAACAATGCAAACCTCACAAAGTCAACAAAAGGTATTTTTACCTTCTTAAATTTTTTCACATAGTAAATCAATACGCTTTTCTAGATTAGGTTGAAAATACAATTAACAGCTGTAAACTAGTGAAATTCGTAATTCATACAGGGGAAGGCTAATTTTAGCATGTAGCATAGCTAGTTATTATCCCGCTGGGCACCATTAGATAAAAATAGAAAAGTAGATAACATGTATAATTGAGAAATGTATTTTATGCTGAAACTGTTTTTTATTTTCATTATACAGATCCACGTATCTATTTGCAACATGAACATAAATATTGCTGTCCCCTTTGCTCATACAAGCTACAGAACCATTTAGCACAAACTGCTATGGTTCAACATATCGGTATGTATAACTACACTTGAAAAATATAAAACATTTTTCACACACTTATCAGTTTTCTAGTGTTTTTATTTTATTTTTAAAGGTTAATCTTTTTTTAAATATGTTTTGTACACCAATGTTAATTTTCTGGAAAGTCTAATATATTTTATAAACTAACAGCTGCCATTATATTTGGGTGTAGTACCCAGATGTGATACTCTAATGACGAGTAGCACTACTTCAATATATTTTTAGTAAGTAACTGCAATAAACTACACAAGTAAGAGTAACAAAGTATTTGGTGAAATGGCTAATATTAAGTACTGTTTTACTGATCATAATGTGCAATGTGATTTTTTATTTTGTTTGGTTTTTTGCTATTTTCAGATGCCTTTAAATGTTCTTGAAGCTGTTCTCCAGGAGGTGATACCAGCACAGGGAGACTCAGCCTACCTCACCTTGGCATTGACCTGCAAGTGCTTTGAAGCCGTTGAGTCTGACCCAGTTTTCAGGAAGAAGACTCACTTTGCTTGGCTGGATGGTAAGGATCTTTGACTTTTTTCACCTAAAACATGTGAAATTAGATTTCAACTACATGAAATCGATTTTTCATTAACAGGTGAGATCAACTGGGGCAAATTTTCAAAAACATTCAAGGCAGAAAACCGGATTCCTTTTGCGGTTGTAACGTGTTTTTCCTGCAACCGGTAATATAAAGACTGTGGGCTTCACTGGCAATGGAAGACGAGGAGAGTACCCTGGTTACTACTGTGATGGCCGACCTGGACACTGCACTGGCTGTCAATACTGAATGCAAGGAGAATATTAGTTGCTTTCCACAGTCTTTCACACATTTCAGTTGTCACACATTGTTCGTTTTTTTTTGTGACAAGCCATTTTAAATCATTTCTGCTAAAGAATATTTGCCTTTTGACTTGTGCAGTCATCCTTTTTAATAATGTGTTCTTTCAATATTATTTACATTTTTGAATGTTCCTTTTGTTGTAGCTCAGTTGATTTACATTATTTAGTTTTCATAGAAATGGTGCCGTTTCCACACAAAGTTACATTGTGGCTGTAATTTGTTGGAGAGAGTAGAACCAATAAAGTAGTTGTAAATATATTGTAACAGCGTTGTTTAACAATAGGATAACCTTGTTTTAAAAATTTTAAATGCAAGCAAAGCTAATAACTTGCAATATTTTATATGTGTAAATACAATGTTTCCTATATTTTTTGAACAATGACTGGAATCAATAACAAATTTTTTTACAAACCTGACATACAGCTAAGTTGTTTATGTTTTAACAGTCAGGATCAACTTGGGGTTTTTTTGTAATAAAGCAAGCACATACAGAAACATATTGTTCAGATACAAACAAGATTAAACGAGCAGAGCGAAGGTGTAGTCGGGGTGGAGGTGATGGAAGCTCAGATGAGGAGCAGTTGCACACATCAAGCCGGACTTTATGAAGGGTGGAGGAGATGAGCCCGGCGCCGTTAGGTTGGGATGGAGACACCTGATCAGGTGATTGGCTGAGCAGGTGAGATAAAGACAGTTATAGTTAGAATTTACACACTGGTTTAATTTATGTAACCAGTGACTTTATTCAAAAAGGTTTTCATATAGAAAAAAGATCATTCTCTCTGGCAGTTACCAGCGCACTGCCGGGGTCCGAGCCCCAAAGATTATTTCTTGTCAAATAAACTTTCTACAACCTACTTTCTGTGTGAGTCTTTCCAGGTTGAAGCTACATTTAAAGTTTTAATTAATCTCCTTGGGTTTTGCAACAATTGGATATTTAAGGGCTTTATTTTATGAATCGATTGCAATTGATAGAATTGATATGGAATTTATAAAAATGGAATAGTGGGACACCAATCAGTTTACCGGTTGAACTGGAGTCCTTATAGCAAAAGTTTCCAATGAGACATTATGGTAAACAATGATAATAGCTGAGCCAGGTCACCTGCAACCAAAAATATTCTAGTTGTCGGAATGGCACTTGTTAGAAGTTCAGAAGTCCTTTGGTTTGTTTGTAAATTATATTCACAATGTGAATAATAAGAAAAATATTTGGCAAATAAACAACAAAAGTGCACTGCGAATGGACGTACAAAGTTGGCCAAAATTGTTGACTAAATGTTTTACCGACCAAACCTCTTTTCCATCTAGTTCTTATCTAATAAGCCAGAGGCTATTATATTTTAGATTGTAACTTATTTATTTTAAGAGTACCATTCACAACATCAAAATATACTGCTCAAAAAAATAAAGGGAACACTTAGACAACACAATATAACTCCAAGTACATCAAACTTCTGTGAAATCAAACTGTCCACTTAGGAAGCAACACTGATTGACAATCAATTTCACCTGCTGTTGTGCAAATGGAACTTTGTACAGAACAAAGTATTCAATGAGAATATTTCTTTCATTCAGATCTAGGATGTGTTATTTGAGTGTTCCCTTTATTTTTTTGAGCAGTGTATATTATTTGAACTTCATTTGTTTATATCTGTTTTTTTAAGCTGCGATGGACAGGCGATATATCCAGGGTCAGCAGCCCTCATGACCCGACTATAGGGATCAATCATGATAATTAATGGATGGATAAATGTGCTCTTAATGTAATGTACATTTGTCTCCAAAATATTGATTTGATTCATGTTTTATTACTTTTGTTTGAGATAGATAGGGTGTAAGGATAGATAAATAAATCTCCATAATGTTTCCTTATTGTTGCTTGTTCTAGATTGTTTGTTACTAATATAATTTTAAATAAAGGTTTAATAAAGATTTGGAAATAAAAAAGTGACTTACCACGTGACAGACATACCACGTGACATATCACGTTTTGTAGCCATTTCTTTACTATTTAATTTGTATTTTTAATGTTGAAAGTGTACTTGGGTGTTTTAAAAGGCGTTATCAAATAAAATACGTTATTATTAGTATTATTATTATAACACGATCGGTACAGGAAATGGTGTCACTAGCGCCCCCTTAATTTCCGGAATGAAATAGTCCCATTTCCATATAAGGTATGAGACTGACAGTGGTCCGTCCCCCCCCATTTCCATATAAGGTATGAGACTGACAGTTGTCCGTCCCCGCCCCATTCTGTTTGCTGCAGCGAGGTGTACTTGGCAGCGAGGGTTAGGGTAGAAAGGGGCAAGGCAGTCTCATACCTTATTTGGAAATGGGACCATTGCATTCCGGAAGTGAAGGGGGCGCTATTTGCTACATTATCCGTTTCTCACGTTTTTTAAATTTTTTAAATCTGGGATATATCTTCGTCTTTATGAAGGAGTTTCACTCTCAGCATGCATTTAAACTTCTCTTTTTTTATTTACTTCAGTGCAGCTCACAGTTCTTAAGTTCTGTAGCTTTCTGTGTACTTCTAAATCTGCTCCTTAGTTGCATCTTTTCGGACCTGCTACTGCCTCTAGTGGCGGGGGGTGGTGACACAACTATTATAATTACATCACTAAACGAGAATACCACAAAGTCTTTATTATTTACTATTAATTCCGGTATTACTGGCACCGTAAAAGATAAATTATCTAATAAAACACCATATTTTTCATTTTCTTCAGGATGTAGAGCTAATTAAATGAAATAAACAAGACCTTTATACATTATAAATAATATTCATATATCAATTATAGGAGGAATAAAAGAAATAAGGAGATATAAAAAGCAACATGATTAACTATAATAAAAATACCATTTACAATGTATACATAAGAAACTTAATTGAGCAAAAGTCAGAAACAAACAAATGAATTAGGTTCACAGAAGAATAACTAATCTGGTTGTTAAAAAGTTAAGGCTGTTAAAAAGTTCACATTTCTGTCTTTACGGTGCCATATGTTATTCCATTGGTAGAGTCTTATATATAGGAAAAAATAAGATGAAACTATTTAGTCTATCAAGGTGGAAATTTTCCTTCTTCTCAGAAACGATAAAATAAAACTTACTCATAGAATCACAACATCAACAATTTGTGTGTAGAGTAAAACACTTAGCATGCTATAGGTAAATGTTATTAGGTTTGGTTAAAAATAATTATTGCACTGTCAGTGAATGGCTTCTAATCAATGTTCTTAGGTACCAGAGGTGTGGAAAAGGCTGTATAACAAACTGCCATGCTGAGCCTTTAAGGGGCGGGGCTTAGAGCAGCTGCAGCATGCAGACGAAGAAAGAGAAAAAAAAGAGTAGAGTGGAAAGGGAGTATAGCTTATGTTCGCAATTTGTTTATTTAACTTGCTGTTTGCCGTTTATTGTTACTCCTCGATGTGTGTGCGTGGAAATACAAGTAAGTGATGTTGTATATTAATAATGTTGTTTATTTAGCAGAGTATTTTAGTTTTACCCTTAATTAATAGCATGCTCTGTTCACGTGCACACTCGAGAGTTATACACGGTGGATTTTGTTTGTGTCGTATATATATGTAGAAATGTGCAGTTATTCAGTATGTGTGATGCTACTTCAGTCAGTTTATTCGGACACTGACGCTGTATTGTTTAATTGCAGGAACCACACACAATTATTTAAATAAACCGCAAGTACGAGTTGAATCACCTGGAGTACGGACTCTGCGTTCTTTGGAGTTCTGACCGACTCACCACAGTGTTCTGCATAGTCACACCAGCAAAAGCAACCTCTAGTTTTCAATGGTCCTTCGAGCCGGATAGCAGACTACTGTTTAAAAGATGCAGAATTCAGAGTCAAAGGCATTGGACACTCGACCCAAACGACGAATGTCAGTTCCTTCCTACCTGTCAGATTATGACCTAAGTGGCCTGGGAGCTCAGAGTAGATCTCGGACAGCAGCTGCAGGGGAACCATCAGATGAGCAAAGCGGACTAGAGCGTCCAACTGCCAGATCTCCATCACCACCCATTAGCCAGAGCTTCGACATGATGGATTTGAGGGATGATATGGAGCAAGAACGAGAGCTTTGTCAATCTATGGAGCAAGTCACCGGGGAGCAGCAGACCAGCCAAGTTCCAGAGTTTAGTGCTGCTCTCGAAGAGATGCGCCAAGAAAACGCTGAGCTTCGTAAACAGTTTCAGAGCCTGATGGTTGCTTTACAGTCCCAGCCAGCCTCCCATCAGCCTCTGTTCCCACCTCCTCCACCTCAAAGTGTGTACAGCGGTGGTTATGGACCTTACCAACCCCCTACCAATTCTCCAGCATACCAGCAGCTACAATATCCAACATTCAGCTCCCGAAGAAACCTGCCATTAGATTTCACTAATCCTAGAGTTTCCCAAACATCTGGTGGTCTGCCTCATAGCCTATATTACGCAGACACACCACAGCAGAGCGCACCTTCCTATTCACATAGAGATTCTTTATTTGTCCAAGTTCCCAGCTTTAATGAGCCACAGAGAGAGACCACATACAGGGGGCCGAAGCCCACTATCCCCAGATTTACATCACCAGATCCCAGAGAGTTTGCACGCATGAAGATTGCCTTAGAGAATCTATTACCAGGCGATGCTACCGAAAGATACAAATACCAGATCCTCACTGATCATCTCCAGTGTGAAGAAGCTTCACTTGTAGCAGACTCCTACTGCAACTCAAGGCAACCTTACACTGATACAATGTTGGCTCTCACGAAGATGTATGGACAGCCCCACAAGCTTGCAGTGCAACGGATTGCAGAGTTAATGGATGGTCCAAATATACGCTGTGGTGATGTGAAGAGCTTTCGTCTGTTTGCCCTCAACGTGCGGTCACTAGTAGGCATGTTGGAACAACTGGGGCAGAGAGGTCAAATCGAGTTAGTCTGTGGCTCTCATGTTTCAAGACTCTTAAGTAAACTTCCCTATGACCTCAATGCCAGCTTTAAGAGATTTATCCATCCCCTGAGAGTAGCCATTCCCACCCTCATTGACTTTGCTGATTGGCTAGAATATGAACTGGAAGTTCAGGAAGACAGCATGAAGCCCCCGAGGAGAGAGGAGTCGTTTAACAAGAAGCCTGATACCAAGCGCACTTCCAAACTCTCAAGTAAGACTGCTACTATCCTCCTGGGTACTGAGAAGGTATCTGGATCAAATAGTGTAGCAGCACCACCTACACCTGGATATGTTGTCAACAAGTCAAAGGGAATAGAGAAGGTTACGGCTTACTGTCCCTATTGTGACAACGACAAGCACTTCCTGAACAACTGTTCTAACTTTAAGACCTTGAGCAAAGAACAGAAGGTGACATGGATTAAAACGAATAATAAGTGTTGGCGTTGTGGACGTAATCACCAAGCGGCAAAGTGTACACTTAAAGCTCCCTGCAAAACCTGTGGTAGGAGACATCTGCTAGTGCTGCATGAGGTGAATGAGAGAGCAGAGGAGGAACCAACATCAGTTTCACCTTCAGCAGAAAATTGCCTTATTAACACTGCCAATAAAGTCATGTATGTTGACCGACCAGTTTACGACTGCAAGGTGCTACTGAAGATCAGTAAGGTAGTCCTGAGAAATGGTGACAAGTCCCTTGAGACGTATGCCGTCTTAGACGATGGCTCTGAGCGGACAATCCTGCTTCAGCCTGCTGCCAAACAGTTGGGCCTTAAAGGAAGCAAAGAGGTGTTAGCTCTTCGTACAGTCAGACAAGAAGTGGAGAAGCTCCACGGGGCGGCTGTGTCTTTCACAATTTCCCCAGCAGCCAACCCTGACAAAGTGTACAGCATCCAGAATGCCTTTACAGCCGAGCAACTGAGTTTAGCAGAGCATTCCCATCCAGTTGTCTCACTCCAGGAGAAGTACAAACATTTGTCAGGTTTGCCTCTTCCTCCTTTAAACAGAGTCCGCCCCATGTTGCTGATTGGCGCCGATTACACGCACCTCATAACACCTGTGGAGCCAGTCAGACTGGGATCACCTGGTGGGCCAGCAGCAGTGAAGACTCTCCTCGGTTGGACACTACAGGGACCAGCACAAGCCATGGAATCCATCACGAATGTGAGTCACTGTCTCTTCACGTCTACATCATCACCCACAGAGCTGTTCTCCTGTGTAGAGAAGTTATGGCAGATGGATGTGCTCCCTTACCGCAGTGAGAAGTTAGCAGTTAGGTCACGACAAGATCACGAAGCAGTCGGGCTCCTGCAAAAACAGACGGTGAGAGTCAATGTCAGTGGTGTTGAGCGTTATGCCACACCCCTTCTTCGAATCAAGAACATGCCTCTACTGAACTCCACACCAGAAGCAGTGTTGCCTCTCCTGAGAAGCACAGAGAAGCGCCTAGCCAAGTCGCCAGAACAAGCTGCTGCTTATCAGATGGAGATTGAGAAGCTTGTAGAATCTGGATATGTAGTGAAGTTGGTGGACCATCAGTCTGACACCATTGGTGAAGCTTGGTATATACCCCATCACATGGTTCAACATAATGGGAAGAACCGGGTGGTGTACAACTGTTCATTCCAACATCAAGGTTACAACCTAAATCAACTCCTCTTACCAGGTCCCACTCTCGGCCCTGCCTTGCTAGCGGTGCTCCTACGTTTCAGGGAACATGCTGTGGACTTCAGCAGCGATATTCGTGGCATGTTCCACCAAGTGAGGCTCCTACCGGCAGATCGACCCCTGCTTCGGTTTCTGTGGCGGGACATGAACCGAGACAAGCCCCCTGATGTCTACGAGTGGCAAGTACTTCCATTTGGAACTACTTGCAGCCCTTGTTGCGCAACGTTCGCGTTGCAGAAACACGTCATAGACCACAGCCAACCAGAAGAAGATGTTCGTGTTGCCATTAACAAGTCCTTCTACGTGGACAACTGCTTACAGAGTCTCACATGTCCAATAGCCGCCAAGACACTCATTAACAAACTGCGCCACCTTCTGGCCGATGGGGGATTCGAGTTGAGGCAGTGGGCCAGTAATAATCCAGATGTTATCTGCCATTTTCCTCCAGACCTCAGGTCATCCAGTTGTGAGCTGTGGCTCAGTCAAGGTCAGTCCGACATCCAAGAGCCAGCCCTTGGGCTACATTGGAACTGTAAGTCTGACACCCTCACTTACAAACACAGACGAATCGATTGCTCAGTGGCTACTATGAGGAACATCTATAGAGTTTTAGCTAGCCAGTATGATCCTCTTGGCTACATAGTGCCTTATACCACCCGAGCCAAAGTTATTGTACGCCACCTGTGGGAGAAGCAGAGGGATTGGGATGACCCACAACTCCCTGAGGAGTTGCTGCAGAAGTGGCATGCATGGGAAGCAGAGCTGGAACAGTTGCACAAGATCACACTGCCTAGGTGCTACACCAGTCACAGATTAGACCAGCCCAACTGTATGAGAGATATCCATGTATTCTGTGATGCCTCTGAACAGGCATATGGATCAGTGGCTTATCTCAGAACAGAGAGTCCAGAAGGAGAAGTCGAGGTTGCCTTCCTTGCAGCTCGATCTCGTGTTGCTCCAAAGAAGCAGCAATCTGTTCCTCGGTTAGAGTTGTGTGCCGCTCTAACAGGTGCTCAGCTCTGCAAAGTCGTCAGCTCTGAGTTAACTCTTCCCATACGCAGCTGTACCTTGTGGTCTGACTCAGCCACAGTCCTAACCTGGTTGGGTTCAGACTCCTGCAGATACAAGGTTTTTGTGGGCACTCGTGTGGCAGAAATACAAGATATGACGGAAGCTTCCACGTGGAGATATGTGCCCTCAAGAGACAACCCAGCAGATGATATTACTCGTGGCCTCACTATCCAAGACATCTGCAAAGGCAGTAGATGGACCGATGGACCTGAATTCCTGAAACTAGCTCCAGGTTACTGGCCTGACCTATCACCTCCACCTCAGAGTAATCCTGAAGGTGAGCTGAAACGACAAGCTGTTTGTCTAACTGTGTCCAGCTCCAGTGTTCCAGATCCACGCCAGTACCAAACTTGGGACAGCTACTTGGAGGCCATCGTACATCACCTTCACGGGGCGGCTGACCTCAACCACCCTATCACTGCTGATTCCTATGCTGCTGCTGAGATGGAAGCTCTACAACGAGCCCAAAGGGAATCATTCTTGGAGGAAATCACCCTGTTAATGGCCGGTAAACCTATTGCCAAATCTAGTTGTCTTCTTTTACTTGCACCTGAGTTTGATGAGAAAACAGGGCTCATCAGAGTAGGAGGCCGTCTACGCCGGAATCCTGACCTGGCTGTAGATGAAGTTCACCCTATTGTTCTGGACCCCAGACACGCTCTGACCCAACTCATCATACAAGATTATGATAGGAAGCTTCAACATCCTGGGCCAGAAAGGGTGTTCGCTGAGATCAGAAGGAGATATTGGGTGCTACGTGGACGTGAAGCAGTACGCCGCCATCAGAGATCCTGCGCTGAGTGCAAGAGGTGGAAAGGTCAACCTAACCCACCCCGGATGGCGGATCTCCCTCCAGCCAGACTGCGTCTATTCAAGCCGGCATTTTATTCCACGGGGGTGGATTGTTTTGGGCCATACACCATCAAAATCCGACGCAGTCATGAGAAAAGGTGGGGAATACTGTTTAAATGTCTAACTACAAGAGCAGTGCACCTTGATTTGATCCCGAGTATGGACACAGATGCTTTCTTAATGGCTCTGAGACGCTTTGTAGCCAGGCGTGGGAAACCCAAGGAGATCCTCTGTGACCAGGGGACAAACTTCAGAGGAGGAAAACGTGAGCTGCAGGAAGCATTTCAAGCTCTTCACCCTGACCTCAAAGAGCAGCTAGCCTGCCAGCAAATCAAGTTCATTTTCAATCCTCCTGGTTCCCCACACTTTGGAGGTTGCTGGGAGCGTGAAATTCGCTCGCTAAAATCTGCTCTTCAAGTCATCATTGGAGCCCAAATCGTCACTGAAGAGGTGCTGCACACCGTTCTGATTGAAATCGAGGGGATGCTTAATTCCAAACCCCTAGGTTACATCTCATCCGAAGTAGCAGATCCTGACCCAGTGACCCCTAACTATCTCCTCATGGGACGGCGGGATGCTTCGCTGCCGCAAGTCATCTACGACAGCCCGGAGATTCTTGGGCGGAGAAGATGGAGGCACAGCCAGATTCTAGCCGACCATTTCTGGCAGAACTTTCTGAAGTACTACCTGCCAGGACTCCAAGCCCGCCAGAAGTGGCAGACTGACTCAGCAAATCTACAAGTAGGAGATGTGGTCATGATCGTGGACCACCAGCTTCCGCGAGCCCTCTGGCCTGTGGGTAAAGTCTCTCAAGTTTTTCCTGGACCAGACACCCGGATCAGATCTGCTGAAGTGACTGTAAAGGGACGAACCTACATTCGACCCGTGGCAAGGCTTGTCAGCCTACCTGCCCTGCCTAATGATGATTAATCACCTCCTTTTATTTAGCCTTTTTCTTGATATTCGTATTCACAGGTGAATACGGGGGCGGCTGTGGAAAAGGCTGTATAACAAACTGCCATGCTGAGCCTTTAAGGGGCGGGGCTTAGAGCAGCTGCAGCATGCAGACGAAGAAAGAGAAAAAAAAGAGTAGAGTGGAAAGGGAGTATAGCTTATGTTCGCAATTTGTTTATTTAACTTGCTGTTTGCCGTTTATTGTTACTCCTCGATGTGTGTGCGTGGAAATACAAGTAAGTGATGTTGTATATTAATAATGTTGTTTATTTAGCAGAGTATTTTAGTTTTACCCTTAATTAATAGCATGCTCTGTTCACGTGCACACTCGAGAGTTATACACGGTGGATTTTGTTTGTGTCGTATATATATGTAGAAATGTGCAGTTATTCAGTATGTGTGATGCTACTTCAGTCAGTTTATTCGGACACTGACGCTGTATTGTTTAATTGCAGGAACCACACACAATTATTTAAATAAACCGCAAGTACGAGTTGAATCACCTGGAGTACGGACTCTGCGTTCTTTGGAGTTCTGACCGACTCACCACAGTGTTCTGCATAGTCACACCAGCAAAAGCAACCTCTAGTTTTCAAGAGGGAAACAGTAACGCCTTGATGAGCACAGAGGGTCAAACTGACAAAAAAGGGATTGGATGCTCTCTGCTATAATATTCCTTGCAATTTTCCATGTTCTTTCAGCAAACAGTTGAGATAGTTAATTTTGGTTTCACCATAATTTACCTTCCATTCAAGGAATTCTGTTTATCTGCAGCTCATCTGACCAAACCAACGGAGAAGATGAAAATTTAAAACACTCAACATTGTCTTGTGCACAACCTCTAGTTGGCTAACCAAAGATTACTAGGTTTTTTAAAAGATCGAGTCTCTGAGAACATTTCTTAAAAATATAGCCAGAGCTTTCAGCAAAGTTGAGCTGAATACTTCTCTCCATAGGCCTTGGATGCTGTTGCACGAAGCTGAAGTTGGTTTCCGATTCCAGCTTTTGATTCGGAAATGGCTAAAGGGCGATTCCACCTAATTTTTTATAACCTACTTGATCTACTCTAATTAAAAAGTAACAACACCTAAACACTTCAAACAAATCCCAATCATGGCTATACATAGTGTGCTATTAGTGGAAACTAATCTAGTCCCGGCTTGAAGTGTCTGGGTGATGTGGTTCTTGAATTAGAGCAGTTCTATTATCTAGATGCAAAACATTGGTAAAAAAAAATGTACCAAACTTTATCGAAGTTTCACAAATCACAAACATGGATTTACATATTCTGCTATAAGAGCAGAATAATCCAGTCCAGGTTTAAAGTTTCTAGGTTTGAAGAGTCTAGGTGTTATAGTTTTGGAAGTAGAGCAGTTCTAGTGTGACCTAGATCAAAACAAGGACCAAAATTGCCCTTTCTGGAAGTTTCACAAATCAGAAAAAAATTTCACAAATCCCAAACATAGTTTTTAATATTCTGCTATAAGAGCAGAATAATCCAGTCCAGGTTTAAAGTTTCTAGGTGTTGTAGTTTTAGAACTGGAGCAGTTCTGGTGTGACCAAGATCCAAATAAAGTGATGAAATCAACCTTTATTGACATTTCACAAGTCAGAGAAAGGTTTAACAAATTACAAACACGGTTTTACATATTCTGTTATTAGAGCAGAATAATCTAGTCCAGGTTTGAAGAGTTTATGTGTTGTAATTTTTTAACTAGAGTAGATTAAAGATGCGGAAGGTAGTGAAAAATTAGGCGGAGTCGCCCTTTAAGCCGGAATCGGAAACTAACTTCAGCTTCGTTGCTGTTGCTACCTTTCATTCATTTGGGATAATGTTAGCTTGGTGGTAGCTGTTAGCGTAAGCAGAACCCGGCTTTTCTTTACACAGTTCAGCGTTGACATGACTCCGATAGATTTCCTTCTTCCAAACTAAGAAGAGACAGCTTTGCGTCGACAACTGAGCTGCGTGTAAAGCCTTTGTGTCCAGGATAAGCTCGGTTTGCCGACAACGGTCATGGATTATGAACACAAAGCTAAAGCGGTAGCAGACTGCTTGCTGAGCTACAGGAGGGATGAATCTGGGTGGAAGGTCTGCAGAAAATCGGTAAAGTCTTGCTGTCATATGTATAATATTTGTGTCTGACGAATCCTATTCCATCTCAGAGTAGCTTCCAGATGTCATCCTCAAGAACAAGTAAGAAATTAAATGCTCACCCCAGACTAACTTTAAAACTTTCGAATAATCAAGCATTAAGTCGACCTTTTCAGTTAAATATTAGTTGTTTTGAGTTTGCTTTTTATTGTTATGAAAAGTAACAATGAAGCCGTAATGAATACGGCTGTCATCATTATCCATTTCATGTACTTTCAGTCAGTTTGTTTGTGTGGGTCACAAGTCCTTCAAACGACTTGCGGTTATGTCCTGGTCAATGATGTCGGACCACTTTTTTCAGTAACGAGTAATCTAACGCGTTGCTATTTCAAATCAAGTAGTCAGACTACAGTTACTTATGCAAATCACTTTGCGTTACTATTTTCTTTTGGAATTGAATTGTATTTACTCTCTGGGTCTTGACGAGTGATCGCCGTTTCTGAGACAGTTATCAGCAGCGACAGAAATGTAAACAATGGAGGGAAGAGGGAGATGCGCATTTTGTTGGTATAAAAACAGGAACTATTTTGAGTTTCTGTTGCCATATTTCATTATTATAAGCGGCTCGGGCTTGTTTTTTGTTTTTTTTAAGTTGCTTGCAAATTTAAGGAGTCGCGGGCTGCGCTTTTGGGCTCGTTTTTGAAAGTGAAGTTGCTCCTTTGGGCTTGGAAATAAACAGAGATTCATAATGTGATCTTGGGGGTATAGTTTCTGTTATGTGTGGAGAACCTTAAATCCTCTTTTTACCAGATCACACAGATACGGTTGTAAGAATTATCAGAGGCAGTTGCAAATTAAATACAGTTTATTGATTTCATAAGTTCCTTTGGACAGAGATAGTTTATTTTATTATACAAAATTGACCACATTAAAAGCAAAAGTCTATGCTGGCCCTGGAAACCTCAAGCTAAGAGACAATTAAATAGCAGACTGTTTGGGGGAGGAATAATAATAAAGAAAACACAAATACACCCAAATGCACCCAAGTGTTCCCCAACAAAAACACAGTCACACAAAAAGCCCTGGTGATACAGCAAAGGAAAGAAAAACTCCCCTTCCACTAGTCTCCTCAATCTGAATAAAATAGCTTGGGAACCAGAGACAGCATAGGTCCTTTTTATTGTTTAAAACAAGCCAAAAGGCTATAGACAATAAAAACTCCCCTTCCTTCAACAAAACTAGCAAAAAAGAAAATACTTTTAATCAATAATAACTAACCCCAAAAAAGGAAAGAAATTCTAAACTAAAACTGAAACTGAAACAGTAGCAGGCCAACCTACACATAAAAGACATCAAATTAGACAAGCACCTTAAGTAGTCAGATAATTATGAGAAACTGCCTTTACCTTCTTCAAAGCAAAACCAGTCAATGGTGCTCTGTACGTCACTCGCTCTAGAAATATATCTCCTCTGAAGGAATCATCAGCCTGGGATCTGATCTACCTACTTTTAAATGCAACTGCTGATTACCTGTCTGGCTAATGAACCAGCTGCGCTCTGTCACAGCGTCTTCCATATATGGGCAAAAGGAAGAATGCGCAACACTATACTTCCGGGACAAAATGCCCCGGCTACAATAATAAACCCCCAGAATGTATCAGATATCCAGGTAGTTTTAGTCAGGCCTTCCAGGTCCCGCTATGTCTTTGTTAATGTCAAGTTAATATATTACCTGTGAATTACGTCGAGCTTCGCGTTGCGCTCCAGAAAATTGCAAACATTGAGACCAATATGAACAGCGCATATTAGTTCATATTAGTTAAAGGTTGTCCTTGTGGGCTTTCAAAAAGCTTGACGCATTGGCAAACCCACGAGCAGTGGCGCAAAAAGTGGGTATGCACTGTATGCAACACATAGGGGCGCTGCAGCAGAGAGGGCGCAAAAACGATGTGGGGAATTTTTTTAGTCAGCATTTTATGACTTAAGCCTGTTTCCGCCACTCTGTTAAAAATATAGATATATATATATCATTATAATGAGATAGTATCTCAAGATAATGGCATACTATCTCATTATAATGAGTAACTATCTCATATCATTATATAATGAGATCTAATGATATATTCATTATAATGAGATAGTAACTGGTAAATTCCTTTATTTTAAGTTTATTAAATGAGTGCACTATACACAAAGGGAAGCTTTTTTAAGCACTTGTGATTTATTTTTGGGGATGTCAATATAATATATATTATATTGTTCTCTGTTGGCAGAATACAAAATAAATACTTTCTGAATAAAGTGTAGAGTCTGTTTATGATTTGCTGTTGCACTGTAAATAAATTGATTGGCCATAATACTGAAAAACATATATATGTCAAGAGTAATGACAACATTTGTACTCTTATCAAATTAATACCAACTGCAAACAATAGCATATTAGTAGGAAAACTGTCACAAATGGTTATCTGTTAGTAATAACATGATTAAAACATTGCTTGAACAAATAAGGCTAATAAAATGAAGAATCTGCAAATGTTGGTACTACAGTATTTAGTACTGTTTTGAACAAGAGGCTAGTATTTTATATTAATAAATTCTTATTTATTAAATACATAGAAAGTAATAGATTGACCTTGACCACAACATTGAAGGAAACTAAAATGGATTAGTCTTTTTAAGTAAATGATGGAAACGAATTGTAACTCATTCATGCATTTTAGTTTTACAATCACATAATGTTTACACAGGACATATAGACATAATATCTGACTTCTTATATGTTTTGTGGACCTGGGTGATTTAGAGAAACTATTCCCCCAGCCCATCACTGATCATTTGACGGAGTCTTTCATAAAGATTAGTAACTTCATACACATCATCTGTCATTACCAGTCTGTGCTCAGTTATGAGTTCAGTGTATAATTGAAATACATCGACATCACAGGGAAAGTCCTCTATAAATGATGCTACAGGTTTAGATTTATGGTCTGTGTTACAATGCAACCATTTCTAATGGCCTCTGAATGTCTGGAGGGCCCTGAATGGCCCCTACCAGCAGCTACTGAGTTTTCTTTGCCTTGATATTCCAGTCTTCTAATTCTAGGTCTCAGAGTTGCTAATATCAAACTATTATATAGAGTTAACCCCTTTGAGGTTTTTGATCTATAAATCACTCTGCAGCCAAGTTATTCTAGAGGTTAAATAGATATTATTAGGGCTTAATTAGTAAAAATGGCAGCAAATTAGCTTATTTCATAACTTTATAACCAGAGACCTTCTCTCCTCTGGTCTGTTTAACAGCTACAGTCTCAGATCAACTCAGCCCTCCAGGACTGTCAGCAGCAGAAACAGCAACTTTATACCTTTTGGGGAAAATATAGACTACATTTGCTTTGTATTTCCCTGCATGATGGCAATGATATAGTAGGATGCAATTAGATTCTTGATTAATATGGGCTGTTGCTATGTTGCTGTACAGAGTTTTTGTTCAATGTGCCCCTTTTTTAAATTTGAGCCCCCGTCCCTCCAAAGGTCTCTGCACGGCCCTGCTATAAATGTCTGATAAACACACCTATCACACACATCTCAACAATAAGTGTTATAATAATGACCAAAACAAAACACGGGAAATATTAAGATAAGCAAAATTGTCGTTGCGGGACCTAAATAGGACCCCTTCCCCTCTAATCCCCAGGAACTGACGCTGTTGTCACGGTTGCCTAGAAACCGACACTATGCAGCCGCAATGAGCCACTATCAACCCGCGTCTTTTTAAATTCTCCACCGGATACTACACCGTCCTTAAAGTAAAACCTCTGGCAAAAATACAGACGGTAGTGGGAAGACACAGGCTAAACAATTACAGTGAAGTTTAATAGGAGCATTAAAAAAACGTGTGGCGATATTCAGTGGATTGTTTAATATCAGACAGAATGAATGGATCAGGAGAGGAACCGCAGACCCGTCAGAACCTAAAGAACCAGACATCAGTTTCTTCATCCCTCAATCATTTCCTGAGACCAAAAAATAATATAAATGGCAATTTAAAGAACAAATCATACAAATAGATTTATAAATAAATTAATAAATATTCTGAAGAGAACATTAAGAACGTTTGTTAGGACAGGAAAAATGTTATCTTTTATAATTACAGTTTTTTTGTGGTCAATATTATTATTAATGTGGGTGGCCAGTTTGGATCAGGCTTCCTATCAAGCTAGAAGAATGATAGGAAACATGCTAACAAAAACCCTCAGACTTGCAGCCCACAGGCGGTTCTAGACAGGATAACTGAAGTGGCTCTTTGGCTCAAATATATTAAATGATAAAATATTGCCATGTTATTTGTTTAATTGTTTTTTAATTGGCAGCAATTTATTCACATATATGTACATTTATCATTGATACTCTAATTAAAGATGAGTTGTACAAGTTTATGTCATTGGGCGGGGTGAGGTGGGGAGGAGGGGGGTGATGACATGTTCACATACACCTCAAAAAGTATGTAGTTGTGCCCTTGCCCACGAGTTGTACCTTGTACAAATTGTTGTGGAAGAGCACACATTCACATATCAAAGGTTGGACAGTGGAACACTCTTACCCTAGTAATACTGTCTCTGTGGAAAAGTCTGTTTTTGACAACCTTTACTACGTCTGTTTTTGCAGCTGATGACAGCCTATTTAAATATGCTGGTCTCTGTCAAATGATAAGATTTATGAGAATCACACCAATGAAGATGTCAAATTTTCTCTAAGGTACTACTATGCTGTTCTTGATTTAATACAGCACAATGGGTTGAACAAAATAGAGCGTGAGGGTACAAGCACCGTCATTTTTCTAAATGTTGTGTTAGTTAATGAAGTAAATGAAAAAAACATTGTACCTTCCTTTAAATTTAAAACAGTATGCCTCTATGAAACATAGAGATTGTTTTTTTTTTTAATATACAGAGTGTTTTTTCCTCTTTTATGAAGCAAAGAAAATTTATACTCGAAATGAATATCCAATACTATATTGATGGTTGTGTTAAAATACAGAAAAAGTTTTTCTGCTTCTTTTAACTGCTTACACAGACATGCTGCAGCTTACATAACCATATTTATGTGTGACTGTCGGCAGCCATATCTAGACAGACTGAAACTGATTAGACAACCCTTTAGGGAGGGTACAGATTACAGAGAAGAATAAAAAGCAAAAGTCGCACTACAATCTTTGCCTCACTTGGTTCTCTCCATAAGGTGAGCTCAGTGTGGCCCGGCGCTGGACGGTGAATGTAACTCTGCCATGTCATTTATGACATGTATGGCTTGTAAAATTTTATCATTTCTCGGCATTAAAGCCTGTTTTTATATAACCAAATCTCATTATTTCTAAAGGTAATTTACACTGCGAGGTTCTGGTAGGGTCCTGAAACTAGTAAACAGACCTGGTGGAGCACAGAGACAAAAATGAATGAACTCCAACATGCTCCACCTGTGTACCATGACTCGTTTTCACTAGTCATTAACCTGAACTTGTACCTAGATAATAAACTGGTTTTAGGTTTATTAATCTTATGAATTTAGTAAAATGTTCTTCAAATGCCTGGAAATGCATAGTTTTGAGTAGATTTTATTTTAATTTCCACACTAGGACTGCTTGTGTCTCATTAATGTTAGCAGATGTTGGCAGGTATGATGTAATCTTGAGATTCTGTTTCAAACTGAGTTTATACACCTCTGGAAAAAATTAAGTTTCACTGATTTTACTCATTATAGACATGTTTGAGTAAAATGAGACATGTTGAATTACTGACAACATGTCTCAATTTTATTTGTGAATGTATGTAAAGATAGATTTAGAAAACTGCACCAACGAATATCTTCTCACGGGTCGTAGCTGTCCTGGGGGCTTAAGGACTTTAAGGTCACATCCTAGCATCGTCCCTGCCTACTGATAATAATTACATTTTTAAGCATCAGTATCCGGTAATATAAAAAAAAAAAACAACTAAAAAGTCGTGTCTTAACAATTACCATAACTACAACAATTAACTGAGCAGCCTAATCCAAATTAAATTAGGCCTTTTTTTTGGCATTTATGTTCTATTATTGATTGAGTGCAATCCCCGGGTGTGGTAATGGCTACATGAGCCCAGTTTAATTTACCAGGACCAGTGATGGCATAGTTACTTTGAAAAAGTAACATTAATTTTATTACTCATTACCTCTTGAAAAAGTAACTTAGTTAGATTACTGACTACTTGATTTGGAAAGTAGATAAGTTACATTAAAAGTAACTTTTTCAGTTACTTTCAGCAGCTGCTAACAACAACGCTCCACCACCTGTGAATATTACATTGAGCTTTGCCAAAACTTAATTGTAAACCAAAACAGTTTCTATGGCGCTTATTAAAAACTCAACAGACATGAAATGGAAGAGCTACTGAAGCCACATTAGCAGCATTGAATCAAATCTCTACGGACAGTGCAGCAGATTTAACTCACCATGCAGGGCCATTCCAAGGCTGCATGAGGCCTGGAGCAGAATTTGACTTGGGGGCCCCTTTTGTTGCTAAAAACATCAGCACCTCTAACAACTTCTGTGTTAGATTTAATCTGGGAGAGGAGGACTAGTTTAATTGGTCAACCTAAAAAGCAATAAGTTATAATTGTAGTTTATTAATCTGTATTTGTGAACAAACAAATCAAACTCAAAGATTAAACTCACAGCATCAGATTGTTGCTATGGTAACAAAACAATTTAACTATGAAGATTGGTCTTTGAACTTTTACAAAGTAAACTTGCCAGCTCCATAAAATCTTACATTTCAATGTTAAACCATTTAAAATATTTTAATATATGTATGCTGAAACCATTAAATCAAATTTAGCAGCATTGATAATCTCAATAAACAAATGTTACATTTATATATCTCTGTTAAAATATTAGCATTTATGGGGCATCTGGGGGCCTTATGGAGCTGCTGACTTAATTTGGATTAAACAGAAGTTCAAATAATTGATATTAATTTTAATTGTATTTTTTGATTTGTTGTTTGTAAGAATAGTTGTGGGTTTAAATATTGTTTACTGGCAATATAATTACCCAGTAATATTTTTACATCTCCTGTCTACTCAACAATCTTTTAATACAAAAACATGATAGACCACTGGTGGACCGCCCATGATAGACCGTCCTGACCACCGGGCTTAGCAAGTTTTCTGGGGAAAACCCTGGATACTTTTTCCTTTTAAATCCTCAACACAGAAGTCTTCTATTTTCTAAAACGATGGAGTGTCTACTATCCATTTCAATTGGTTTAGTTTAGTTTTTAAATTGTAAATATTAAGTATTTTGTGGGTATTAGATACTCTTTACATAACTGATTGAAAGTGCACATGTAGATCTTTAACTTTCTGAATGCTTTTGACTTTGCAGATTTTATATTCTCCACCTTTTTTACCTGGAGTAAACCTTTCATTACCAGAGAAGGGGGTAAATTGTAAAAGCTCTGGAGGGTCACCCACATGTTTGCCTAGTTATATGTTATAAATGTATTCAAGTCATATCCTTTTATTTCATTTACAAATCAACCCTAATCAACAAAATGTAGACTTTTTTCACAAAAAATAATACATCTATTCTAACTGAACTTAGATTTCAAACAGTTTCTATATAGACCCCACAGATTGCATCAATTAATTGATTTACAGCATCCTAGACAAGTGTGGAGCAATAGCAAAAAATTGCTAGCATTGTGTTGTTGATTTTACAGCAATCCCTCATATGCATGTAGCGACAGTGGAGAGGAAAAAAACCCCAGCAGAACCAGAACCTAGCTCAGTACAAGTGGCTGTCTGCCATGACCGACGGGGGGTTTGTGAAGACAGAGTAGAATGCACAAAAAGAAACAGATGAACTGAGGTAGGATTATTTTTGATGTTTGTGAAAGTGAAATGTTAATAGCAGAAGAGCTATATAGCAGCATTATCTCAGCCAATGCCCCTGTCCAGGGAGGTACCACACCCAATCAAAATACCAGACTAGATGTAGCTTCTACGGAAAAAAAGTAACTGAGAGAAAACTAAAAGCCAACATTTGATAACCTCAAATAATGCAAATTGGAGAGGAGTATAAGAAAGTGAGAAAAAGTGGTCAGTTTGTCCTCCAGTAACCTCAGCCTATGGCAGCATAACTACAGAAATAGGTCAAGATAACCTAAGAGTCTAAATAAAAGCTTTATGAAAAAAAGTTTTAACCCTAGTCTGAAAAGTAGACAGGATGTCTGCCTCACTGACTAAAACTGGGAGCTGCTTCCACATGAAAGGAGCCTGAAAACTAAAAGATCTTTCAGAAATTCTAGAAATCAACGGTAAACCTGTAGTCTGAGAGTGAAGTGCTCTGTTAGGAGCATGTGGAATAATCAGACCTCTGATGTATGATGGAACTTTATTATTAAGAGCTTTATATGTGAGAAGGAAAATCTTAAATTCTGTTCTGGATTTAACAAGGAGCTTGTTTAACAAGGGAACAAGGGATTTAACAAGGGAAGCTAAACTAAGAGAAGTATGATGTCTCTATTTAATCTTAAAATTTAAAGTGAGCTAGATCAACAGAGGACCATCCAAATGCTAACAGTGTCACAACGAGTGACATGAATATCACCTGAGTGCAGTGAGAGTGACGCGTGTATCTGGAAGGTCCATTAACTAGTTCATAAGTATTCCTTTCTATCATTATAGTGTGATGACTAACAAACACTCTAACTAACTAGTAAAAAGGTTTTTGAAGTCAGGGATACAAAAACAATATCCTGAGATCCTGAACATCTCTTGGAGTTCAGTTAAATTCATCAAGAGATGGAAAGAATGTGGCATGTGTAAATCTGCCCATCAGGCCGTCCACACACTGTGTGATGTTCCAGAAGAAGTCTAGTGAGAGGACACCACAAGAGAAAGTCTTGCTTTGAGAAATGTGAGCTGTTTGGCTATTAATTCCCAATAATTAGGTGATGTCCAACTTATTGATTTTGCGTAGAAATCATTAACTTTATTATATTGACCTTAAATACCTATTGATAGTAAAACCTTTTACTTAGAATTTATTCCCAGTGTATGTATTTTTTTCCTTCTCTAGAATGATGTGGTTGTTTCTTGGCGTCCCTCGTCTGAGTTCCCTGGGAATGTGTAAGCACTCTTTATTTTTTATTTTTAGAGTCCTTGATCAGGTTTCTGAAACATGTTACTATAGGCAATATTTGGCATGCTTCTTGTAATAAAAATGAGTTATTTATTGTGATATAACATTCTCGAATATTTTCATGTGAGTTCAATTTATTGCTTGACCATCACGTGTTTACTTGAACAAACCTTAGAATCAGAGTTTGTGGTTAAGTCAATATGGGTATCTATCTATCTATCTGTCTGTCTGTCTGTCTGTCTGTCTGTCTGTCTGTCTGTCTATAGGTTCAGCATAGCTATGAACCTCAGAAATGCATTGAGGTTCATAGCTGGTGAGGCACTCACTTAATCATAATCACATTAATAAATATAGACCCCCTGCATGTTGTTGTATACATACGAAAATTTCGCGCATGCGCGCAACGCTGGAGCGCAAAAATACTACTTTTTTACATATCATCCATAGCTGCGCTGCCGCGGTAGAATAATTCCATTAACTCAATGAAACTTGTAAATGTAGGTATTAATTAATGCTGTGCTCCACAGCAAAGGGAAAAACCGTTGAAGTACAACTGAAAACCACTTCTTCCTCTCTCTCTGTGTCGCCAAGCTATACGCAGACTCGTTGCCATAACAACTGACAGCGCCACTTAAATGTTTCATACTGAACAGACTGAATGTCCTGTTCTTTGTATGAGAAATATTTTAGTGTTTTTTGGTGTTGAATCCTAAAACATAAAATATGTGTCTGCATATACAGTATATATAAGTAAATGACTAGTAAAAGTAAGTATATTAAAAGTATACGTACGCATGATTGCATACATGCAAGTAAGCAAGCTGTGTTTTTCTCTTTACATATGGACTGTAATATACTGCTGTCCTATCACTTTTTCATGTTTAGTAGCCTTTTCCTCTGACTGTGTTGCTATTCAACTGATTGACTTGGCAGTTACAAGGGAGAGGGCATTGTCAGCGGCACCCCTGAGAACGTATGGGAATGTCTCAAACCAGTTCCCAATGGGCTCCGAGTCAAGTGGGACAGCAACGTCAAAAGGTTTGAGCTTCTTGAACAGATCAAGGAGGTTTGTATTCTTTCTGACTCGATCTCTGTACTTTTAATAGTCATTTGACTTTTAGAGAAGCATGTGTTTATAACATTCTTTTCATTTTAAACAAAAGCCAATCCAATTCAATTTATTTACGTAGCAACAATTTACAACAAATATGGCACTTTACAAAAGAAATAATTTCAATTTAATCATACACACTAACTTCTGCTAGTTAACAAACTGTACAGTAAACTCAATTACTCAAGTTTCTGTGTAGACCCAGCAAATTGCATTGAGTCATTCACTTCCAGCATCTGCTCCTCCTAGGGAAGTGTGAAGCGACAGCAAACTATAGGTAACATTGTGTTGTTGACTTTACAGTAATCCTTTATACTGAGCCTGCATGTAGCGACAGTGGAGAGGAAAATCTCACTTAACGACAATTAAATGATTGCTTAGTCAGTTTGATTCAGTTTTATTTATATAGCACCAATTAACAACAGATGTCATCTGGAGGCACTTTACAAAAAAATATTTCAATTCAATCACACATACATTCCAGTTGATCCTAGTTATCAAGCAGCACAGTATGCTCAATAAATTATTCAAAGTAAATTCAAACGTTTCTATCCAAGGAAACCCAGAAGAGTCATTGACTTGCAGCATTCACTCCTCATGGACAAGAGCGTAGTGTTGAATTGTGACGTTGAATTTACATCAATCCCATGTACTAAAGTATCCCATCGTGTAGCGACAGTGGAGTGGAGAAACTCCTGTTTAACAGGAAGAAGTCGTCAGCAGAACCTGGCTTTATACAAGCAGCAATCTGCCACAACAGACTGGGGGTTTGAAAAGACATACCAGAATGCACAGGAAGAAACAGATGCACTGATGTAGCAACAGTTAGACTGTATTTGAATAACTTTGACTATTTATCCAATCTATTTAAACCAAAGCACATAATGGCAACAACAAATCAACATATCTGCCATTTCCTGTCTTAACGAAAGTAACTTAAGTACATTGATCTTGTTCTACTCTGTTTGTGAGTCCATTTCTTTGTCTTCCACCTTTGTGCAGGACATTTCCATCTGCCGGACAGTCACACCCTCAGCCGCTATGGGTATCATAGCCCCACGTGACTTTGTAGATGTTATTTTAGTTAAGCAATATGAAGATGGCAGCATTTCATCTAATGGTGCGTAATTTAATGTCTTCTTGGTCTTTTAGGGTTTTATTTTTCATTTGAAATTAGTTAAATTTTTGTATATGGTGTATATTGTATATTGATTTTTTTGTATCTTTTCACAACGTACTCAACTCTTGCTTAGATGATGGCAGTTCATGTGATGGTGGCCATTTGTGTGTGTGTGTGTGTGTTGGCAAGATTTTGCAAGAACAAGCAAATTGTGTTAAGTGTAGAGGTAGTGATGTATAACATTGGTCATAAAGCCATATAATTGTGTCAGTTTGACGTGGATTTTAATCCTTTTTATTTAACATTCAACAGCGACCAATGTGATTCATCCTAGTTGTCCTCCCCACCCTGGCTATGTAAGAGGATTCAACCATGCCTGTGGCTGCATTTGTATCCCCGTCTCAGGGTGAGATTACCGATAAGGACACACACAAATAGGGCTGGGCGATGTATTGAGTATACGCGATGTATCGCAATATTTTCAATTTACGATGATTAAAATGGCTATATTTACGATAATTAATGGCAACTATCGAGTGTAAATTGTTGTTCAAATAATAAACTTTCGCCGTCAAATGCACTGCAAGTATGGTTTATCCGACACCCTATAAATGCATCACTAGTCCCTTCAGGCAGACTTGTTGTCATTGCCATAGCAACTGACAACGGAACTTTATGTTGTTGTTTGGTGCTGAATCAAGATTCAGCTCTCAAACATTACCCCCACATAGAACAGAACATTCAGTTTGTTACAGTTTTATGCTTTTAGACTTGATGTGTATTTTGCGATTATTAATAAGTGATCCCTGTGGTCGATTAGCCACCGCTGCTATTAGCCAAACTAACACAGCTGTGGTTGATTAGATAATTTAAACACTCCTTTACTGATGATGTGTCAGTTTGTGTAGGTCGCCTTTTTTATTTTTAAGCTGAACCAAAATACACCTTATTCCACAGCACATCTACAGTATATGTTAGGTTTGTCAAAGTCAAGCATAACTGACCTACTCTGCTGTGCTATTTTTTTCGTAATTAAAATGTATTTCTCACCTTGTTATCTAATCTTAGTGTAGACATTACATAGCAAAACACTGCATCCCTTTTTATATGAGCTTACACTTAAGTCTAGCAGGGAAATGGGTGCAGGAACTTACATGGGTGACATCATGCTGCAAGGAGTCTAGTTTAAAATAACATTGGAGCTTATTTAAGAATATTGTGATACATATCGTGTATCATGATATAGCAAAACAATATCAGGATATTAGATTTCCCTCATATCCCCCAGCCCTACACACACATATGTGTAGCTTATTTTATTTTTTTACTTGTTCAATTTCTCTTTCTTTGTGTGAAATAATTTTCAGGGAGCCCAGCAAAACTCAAGTGTCCAGTTTCTTCCAGACAGACCTGAGTGGCCTCCTTCCGCGCTCTGTGGTTGACTCATTTTTCCCATCCAGCATGACCGAGTTCTACAGCAACCTGGCCAAAGCTGTAAAATCTCTTAAAGACATTTGAGGCAAAGAGCAACCAGGGTTTTCCCCAGTGTATTATAAGCCCGTTGGGCTGCCCGGCTTTACTTGCTCCCCCCCACCAGGCCAACCACTGATGTTTTTCTTATAAAAAAAATAATTGCTTTTATTTAATTTTTTTTATACCCCGCATAAAGCAAAAATAGTAAAGATGCTTTGCTTAGCTCAACAAAGTATCTTTGTTGGTCTGAGCTTTTCACCAAAAGAACAGAATCATTCCTGAAAGGGATTTATGCATTGAACAGGGCATGAAGCTGCCAATGCGCACCAATCACACCACTGGCGCCTGTTGGCCGCCTACTGTGCTACTGCAGCTCAATCTATCAAGTTTACCTCGTCGCGGATTGCGAGTATTGAGTATTTCACTCACACTAGATGTTTTGGCATTTGTTCTTTTCGAGAAGCTTAACCTGCATTTAAATCAACCCACTGTGAGGAATCATGTTTCTTTGGAGAATACTTCAGTAAGGTAGGAATCAAGTTTGAAAGTCACTTCACTGCTTGCTCTGTTTGCGCTAGCTCAATTTGCAACATAAATATAACCTATAGTTGCATTTTCAAATGTGGGTGCAGTGGAATGAGAATGATATATCTTTGTGAACAAAGAATTACAGTATGTGTGGCGTTTCCATCTCACACATGCTGGCCCAGCGTTGGGCCACAAACATAATTATTATCTGCTCTGATAAAGTTTATATGTGTTCCTCGGTGAGGCAGTGCGTTAGTGGGATAGTGGTAAAGGTAGAGGAGCTGTTGCACTTTCCTCATAGTCATGCAGCATGCTGGTCTTTTTGTTTTATGCAACCGCACAATGCACCAAACTGCGCCATATCAAATGCTGTTTCAGTCAGGCAGAGTTGCTGTGCGGAGATCGGAAAAACTCGTCCCATAATGTCCGGACTAGCAAAACAAACAGTCTCTGTGTCACTTATTATAAACTCACAGACACAAAATAGAACAGCTTTGTCTCTACTAGAGCGACATAAATTAAATCTCCCCGTTTGACCCTCTGTATCCAGCAGAGAGATGCGGCGTGCAGTGGATTTAGCTCATCATGCAAGGTAGGTGCAAGTTGTGCATCAGCACCTCTAACGGCACTGCAGTTTAAATTTAGTAAAATCTGGGAGAGGACATGGTTTAACTGGCCAAGTTTAAAAGCAGTCAGTGATAACTGTAATTTGCTGAGAAAGTTTTGTGATCAACAGAGCTCAAACTCAAAGATTAAACTCATAGAATGAGATTGTAGCTATGGTAACAAAACAATCTATCTATGAAGATTGTTCTTTGCACTTCTACAAAGTAAACTTACCAGCTCATTAAAATCTCAGTTAAATGTAAAGCAATTTAAGTTTCATATTAGTTTATCTGTGCTGAAAGCATTAAATTTAACAGCATTGTCATTCTCAACAAACAAATGTAAAAAAAATTATATCTGTATTTTGTGTTAAAATGTTAACATTTATGGCCCTCCTGGAGGTCTTGGGGGCCTTGAGCAGCTGCTGAGTTCATTTGGGTCGGTTCTAAATATGATCAGGATTTATTTGGGATTTAACGGGTATGCACAAAATGCAAATTTTTTTATATAGTATTTTTTGTTTTTAAAATTATAGTTGTGTGTTTAGGTATTGTCGACAATGTCTTCCAATAACATACATAATTTACTCAGTAATACTTTACATTTCTTGTCAACTTAATATCTTTTGATACAAAAACATGGTGGGCCACTGGTGGACCGCCTCGGGGCCCCGACCACCGGGCTTTTCTGAGGGAAACCCTGAGTAACCAAGTGTCCGGCCTATTCACTATGCCATGTATTCTATTTAAAAAAAACAACTAATATTGAAGCTTTAGGAAAGTTAGAAAATGCCAAATATCTAACACTGGTTAATTCAGTACATGTTGGTTAATTTATAAACTCTAACAGAAGGAATCCTGTAAATGATTAACAGTCAACAGAATGAGGAAAAGGGTCATGTATATCAGAAGTTCTCAAATTTTACTTGATATATTCTCAAGTTTATTTTACCTTTTTGAAAGATTAAAGATGAATTTGAAATTTTATTTTTTTTAAAATACAGCAGGTCAAATAAGTATTGAGCATATCATTTTTTTATACTAAACATATTTCTAAAGGTGCTATTAACATGAAATTTTTACCATGTGTTGGTAACAACCCACGTAATCCATACATGGAAAGAAACCAAAGAAATAGTTTTAGAAATTAAGTTATGTAAAAAGTACTGAACATGCTGCAGTATGTAACTTTTATAAAAGCAATTTTTTAATTTACATTTTTATTTGATAAATGGTCACTAGAATAGAATATACTTTATTGATGGCCAATGTAAAATTTCTTATTTGTTCACAAGCTACTCCATCCAAAGTGTTAACTATTAGTATTAGTACAGCCAATATTATATGTGTGTCTTATATTGTAAGTACATTAAATATGACCTTATTGCAATATAAAAACAGGCATGTACATGGAAATACTATAATCTATAAATAAATCCATAAACGAGTCTATAGAAAACTTAAATTTAAAGACACTCAGCGTTGGACATTGTAAATGTCAGGAGCTGCAGTGTGAAGTGGTTGAGGCAGACGCCGAGAGAAATTATGATTTTAATGAAGAAAAATGTACAAATAATCTAAAATACCAGGCAGCACAGGGTGAGCGGAATGGCTAGGCTCACCGCTGGTAGCAACTGGCAAATCCCAAACTAGACACGACAGGACGAGACAGAATGGACAAGGACCCGACAAAGACACAGAAATACTGGTGGCATTAAAAACACAGAGAGTAATCAGGGAACGAGACACAGCTGGGAACAATCATGGGGTAGACAGGACAACACAGAAACCTAAAATACAGTTTTTTTCCCTGTGTCATTTACATTATTGCACAATAATTAATTTCTGAACTGATTTGTTTTGATTTCTTTCTATGTATGACTTTCTTGGGTTGTTAGCAACACTTGATGAAAATTTCATGTCAATAGCACCTTTAGAAATATGTTTACATGTTTAAATATGTTGACTAATACTTATTTTACCCACTGCAAATGCAGTGATATATAAACCCAGAGTACTTTGTGTAGCTAAATTATGCAACACAAAATGCCTTGACCTTCTTTATCATATCTCTGTGTATGCAGATCTAATGAACCTTTTGCCCTATTACTATTATCTGTGGTGCCTTGTGATCAGTTCCTTTTTTAGACAAAATAAGTTTTTCTTCATTTTAACATTTGGCTTTATTATTGAGGTAAATGAATCCCCTATACTGTGAGGTATCTTCTATAGATCTGTGGACTGTTTAATTGTCCATAGCTCAGAGTTTTATTTGTAAGACTTTGCTTTATCAATGCTCTTCCACTCAGAGATAATATTTATGTCTTGTAAAGACATTTTAAGGATATTTTTCCATTTATTCAAGTTTAAGGTACCATATATGCTGGTAGCATTCCTCTTATTCTTTTTTTATCCAATATACTAGAATGTAGATCAACTGCAATGCTGTTGTGCTTTAAATATATATATATTGTTAATTATAATTCTTTTATTGTAAATTTAGCGTTGTGTATTGAATTAACTGTACAACCATTTTTCTGAATCAGGCATGTTTGATAGTTGAGAACCACTGACCCCTTCCCCCATACCCCCCGCCTGTTGCTGGTGAGAGGTGAACTCATACACAAAGACTGAAGGGGTATAAAGTGTATTATTTTAATAATTTTTGAGTGATATTAGAATTATGGGAGATAAATAAATGCTGTAAATGTTTAAAATGTTTTATTAAAGTTAATTGTCCAATGTTAACATTTCACTTGGACCATTTGCACTGTGGCTGACTATTTTAATCGTTCAGTGTTGTAATTACATTTCAGTTGCAGTTGAGTATGTGTTTATAGTGTTAATTTATGCATGGCCAGATATTTTTCTGTAATATTTGCAAAGAGACAGTTTGTTAGTTTTGATTTTACATACAACATGGATCAAAACACCTGAGGATTTTTGATAATCAACAGAACATGTCATATAAATGTATGGAAACCAACCACAGATGTATTTGAATTATTTGGTCTTGCATTGCCTTATGTCTACAAACCAATTAGATGTGTTTTTTATTCTGTTCTTTCCCCTTCTAGTACTGGCATCCAGTTAACACGCTTTGTAACCCTTAACCACATAATCTCAAATCATTTTTTGTCTGAATATAGCATTTTAAGGTGTGAAGAAAAGCTCACTTCACACATTGGTTTCATTAAAAACATCTGGCTGAGGCAGTGATGTTGCTGTGAATGATGCTGTAATCTTGTGCTAATGCATGTAACTGAGGTAAGAAGCTCATCTCCATTGATGTATAGAGAGCTTCAAGAGTGGAGTTTGATGTGAATTCAGATTTCACTGCACTAGATTAGACTGAGGCCTAGAATCTTTTTAAAACAACGTGACGGAGATATTTGTTTCTATAAAATAATTTCATCCACCCGATTGGTTTAAGAAAAATGTTCATCCACACAGACCTGCTGAATTACACCACTTTTTAAATATGCCAAACCTATAACCCCCACCCAATAATGAAATCCAAGAAATAAAAAATATTTCAATCAAGGGAACAAATTCCATTTCATTATTGGGGGGACCATAAACAGGGACATTTCTTAAGAGCAATTTTTTTTTTGGGGGGGCAGGGGGGTCAGCAAAGTTACAATAAAATGTAAAGTAAAATGTGGTATACAATTTTTTTATTGTGTTCAAGCTGCAGGACCAAAAATGACTGGTAAATATCAATGCATATCAAATGTGTTTTTTTTTCTCAGTGAACAACCTGTTGAGACCCAAAGAAGTCAAACTAAGATTCAAATGTTATTTAGATATCAGTTTGGTTCAGAGTCACAGATCTTGTCTCTGCTACGCCTTTAGAAAAACTTAAGGCTCTGACTAAAGACAAGTTTTAATGAGTAACTCCACTTTAATAAAATTACTCATAAATGTTGACTTATTGCAGTGGCTCTTAATACAAGTTATGTGAAATTTAAATTATAATTGAAGTTGCTTTAAACCTTTTTATGGGGGGAGGAGGGAAAGGTTCCATGTCCTGGATGGTTGAGAAGACTCATATAGACCTTATTTGGGAAATGTTTATTTTAGATGTAAAAGCAATACAGTAATAATACTGTAGGTTATTTAGTTTTTATAAATTTTAATAAAATATTTTGACAGGAATGATGCAATGTTTTTCACGTTGCAATGCATTCAGGGTATAACGTGTAATGGTAAAAGTGCCTGGCTCCTCCAGCCTAAACAGTGATGAGTAACGTTATTAAGCCTTTTCAAATTGAACCGGAGCACTTTGAAATCGATCAGAACGTAGAAATCAGAAGAGGTGATGATGAGGAGGAGGAGGGCCAAACTGAGGAAGAGGACAGAGTTAGCCGTAGGAGCTTTTATTTGCTGCTGCTGCCTTCAGCTTTTCAAACGAAACAATCAGTGACCCTTAACTCTGGTCGGACTGTGTCACCGAACCAACACTTTGTTTGGTGTTGGTAGTGGTTTCACATTCAGTACCGGTGTTCTAGCTTCATTAGCATTTCCAGTAATAATAGCTCCATTAGCGCTGCTCGTCTTTGACGTTTCTCCCACAGTCTGTAGCGCTGTGTAGAGTCTGGTGTGGTGGTAACAGCCACCCACACACGCACACATACCACACACACACCTACCAATATATGTATGTATATGTATATATATATGTGTGTGTGTGTGTGTGTGTGTGTGGTAACAGCCATGCACGCACGCACCCCCACACACATACATATATATATATACAGTATATATGTATGTACTGTATATACACACGCTTTGAGGTGAAGCCAACAGAGGCAGCCACACTACACCAAGCAACCCACAACACCACACCCCTCGTTGTAGAGGAGCACGAGGTGAGGCGCACACTGCAGGCTGTCAATCCAAGGAAGGCTGCTGGACCTGATGGCGTCCCTGGACGTGTCCTGAAAGATTGCGCTGATCAGCTGGCTGGAGTCTTCACCAGGATCTTCAACCAGTCCCTAGCCCTGTCTACAGTCCCATCCTGCCTGAAATCTTCCACCATAGTCCCCATACCCAAGAAACCTCACATCTCCTGCCTCAACGACTATCGGCCAGTGGCACTAACCCCTGTGGTGACGAAGTGTTTTGAAAAACTGGTCCTGGGTCACATCACAGCACTTCTCCCTCCTGGCTTTGACCACCACCAGTTTGCCTACAGAGCCAACAGATCCACAGAGGACGCTGTGATCACGGCCCTCCATGCTGCTCTGTCACATCTGGAGCAGCAGGGGAGCTATGTGCGGATGCTCTTTGTAGACTACAGCTCTGCTTTTAATACCATCCTCCCTCACAGACTGGTGGACAAATTGGGGGACCTGGGCCTCCCTCACTCCACCTGCATGTGGATTCTGAGCTTACTGACCAACCGACAGCAGAGAGTTAGGGTGAGAAAACATACATCCACTGCCCTCAGCCTCAGTACTGGCTCTCCACAGGGCTGTGTGCTGAGCCCCCTGCTCTATTGTCTGTACACATATGACTGCACCTCTGCCCACCACAGCAACACCATCATCACGTTTGCTGATCACACCAAGGTGGTGGGGCTCATCTCAGGAGGCGACGAGTCCGCCTACAGGGGAGAGGTGGAGCGGCTGTTGCAGTGGTGCAGGGAGAACAATCTGCTCCTCAACAACTCAGACAAAAGAACTCATAATAGATTACAGGAGGAATAAAACGGACATTACACCACTAACCATTGGGGGAAAATGTGTGGAGAGGGTAGCTGATTTCCGTTTCCTGGGGGTCCACATTGAGCAGGGCCTCACATGGAACATGAACACCTTGGAGCTGATAAAAAAGGCCCAGCAAAGACTGTACTTCCTGAGGGTTCTCAGGAGGAACAACATCAAGGAGAAGCTGATGGTGTCCTTCTACAAGTGCTCCATAGAGAGCATACTGACATCACAAAGGACACTTCTCACCCTGGACATTCTCTGTTCACACTGCTGCCTTCAGGCAGAAGATACAGAGCAATCAGAACAAGAACCAATCGTCTCAGAGACAGTTTCTACCCGATAGCAATAACAAAACTAAATGCAATCAAAAACAACCATTAATCATCATAAATGATGTATGTGAGAATGTGGCTGTTCTTATTTAGTGGTTTTTGGGTTTTTTTGTTTATTTGTTTTTTGCCAGTTGTTTGTTGATTCTTGCGTTGTGTGTGAATTGAGAGACAGTTATTTTTTGTTTTTGGGCATGTGCACCGACTGATGGCACCTTTTGAATTTCGTTGTCCTTGTGACAATGACAATAAAGATTTATCTTATCTTATATCTTATATACTGTATATATATATATATATATATATATATATATCTTATATACTGTATATATATATATATATATATATATATAAAGGACCTACAGAGGATCTAGAGCAGAGGTGGGCAACTCCAGGCCTAGAGAGCCGGTCTACTGCAACTTTTAGATGTGTCTCTAATTCAACGCACCTGAGTCAAACAATGAGGTCATTAGCAGGACTCTGGAGAACTTGACTGCACTTAGGAGGTGATTCAGCTGTTTGATTCAAGTGTGTTGGACCAGGGAGATATCTAAGAGTTGCAGGACATCGGCCCTCGAGGACCAGCTTTGCCCACCCCTGATCTAGAGTCAATGCACAGCTTCAGTTATTATAGCTGGAAACCAGCAATCAGGCCCAAAGACAATTACAAAGTCGGCCTTCTATCACCTGAAGAACATTTCCAGGATTAGAGGACTAATATCTCAGTGAGATCTAGAAAACTCATCTGTAAGAGCCATATGACTGAAATAAGCAATTACTGATGTGGCAGGAGCACACGGCTTTGACACTTGGGTGGTGGGTGTGTCGAGGTGGGCGTGACTGTCACTAAGGTATGAATGGGAGCCATACTGGCGCTGGTTTTTTATGTATGAGGAAGCGGGTGCACCGGTGGTGGTTGTAATTTCTGTTGACCGTGTTGTAATGTCGCTTATTGTTGGCACCATTGTATGGTTTAGCCTGGTCAGTATGTGTCAGTCCTTGTAAAGTCTGAAGTATGACAGTCAAGTGGAATAAATTGATGATTGCAACAACCTGAAGTGACTTGGAGTGTATTGAAGCACACGTCGGACAGTTTGAAATTGAAAAACCCAGTGCGGCCCTCTACAACACCGTTAGTTTGCCGCACATTTATCATTTATGTGTTTAAATTTACTCATATTGATCACTACAACAGCGTTTTCACAGGTCTACCTAAAAAAATCAAACAGCTGCAGCTGCTCCAGAATGCTGCTGCTGGCGTTCTCACTAAAACCAGGAAGATAGAGCACATAACACCAGTTCTAACGTCCCTCCACTGGCTCCCTGTAGCTCAGAGAATAGACTTTAAAATCCTGTTGATAGTTTCTAAATCACTGAACGGCTCAGCACCACAATACATTAAAGATCTGTTGTTGTATCAACCTTCCAGACTGGTTCTGTTCTGCATCCAGAACCAGAACCAAAAGAGGAAAAGCAGCATTCACCACAAATCTGGAACAAACTTCCAGAAAACTGTAAAACAGCTGAAACACTGAGTTCCCTTAAATCTTGACTAAACCCCACCTATTTAGAGTTGTATTTGAAACATAATCAATTATAAATTTAACGGTGGTACTTGACTTACTGGACTACTCAAATACAAGAATACAGTCAAACTACTAGAACCCAGTCGTATTAGCAAAATAAATATTAAATATTTGCCGAATAAAGATGCAATATTGCTGGAAGAAAGTTGTTAAATTAAAAAGCTCTGATAGAGTGATATGTAACATGACCTGCTCAGCAAGTCTGGTTCTTTCTGTTAAATAAAAAGTTGTAAAAGCAATCGTTTCAAAAACCTTGGGCTGAAAATTTGCTTCTGATGTGCTAAAACATTACCAACATTTAGTTTTTATCTCTTCACATCTGACAAGCCGAGATATAAGCAATATGCTGCAATATTTGCCACAATAAATGTCAAAAATTATATACCTTGTGGAAAAACTAGAAGAAGCTGACAAGTAACCAATGCTTATAGTTGTAAAAGGTTTTACTATATTAAGTCTTAAAATGCAAATCCCAGAGAATCATTTGCACTTTTTCTTTTTCAAAATGGGTAGTCTTGATTAAATTTTAGTGATTCACTCAATAAACTGATTTTGGAAATTATGTTGAGACTTAGAACAATAAAACAGCGGTTTTGATAAGGTCA
Organism: Xiphophorus maculatus; assembly: GCF_002775205.1. Taxonomy (NCBI): domain Eukaryota; kingdom Metazoa; phylum Chordata; class Actinopteri; order Cyprinodontiformes; family Poeciliidae; genus Xiphophorus; species Xiphophorus maculatus. Next base: position 35,096,461 of record NC_036446.1, on the reverse strand, counting down.
TACAATGCTGGAGCCAGTGGTTTGTACAGATAAATTATTAAATATGAACAGATCCACAATAGTATTTAAATTATATACATAGGGGAAGGGGTCAGAAAATAATTGAGAAACACTGACTTAATGTAATGTTTTGATGACTTTGTTGCATGACTTTGTGTTTTTGTGTTTGTTGTGATGTAAAGCACTTTGAAATGCGCTATACAAATAAAATTTGATTGATTGACTGTTAGCATCTCAAAGAGGTCCAGCTCTGCCTGTCTCAGCACTTAGCTCCTTAAGGTAACGGTCACCTGTTAGAGCCTTCTAGTGTTCTGGAGGAAGGTCCAGGATCTAGATTAGGTTGTGTTCCAATCCGGCTCTCGCACTGCACTCTGCTTTCTATCATGTGGGAAATTATCCAGATCCGCTTCAATTTTTATTTTGATATTTTTCAATTACAGCCAATAGTGACAGTGTGGGATTTTCTAAAATTACACCAGACAAACGCAATATGATAAATAACTACTGGGGTAAAGTTAGCCTTCTTGTGTTTACACTGTAGACTCCAGTAGAGAATGGACCAAAACATATCACCCCATCAGTGAAACAATGGCGACCTCCAAGGGTAGAAAATATAACGAAAGATGTACATTTTTCAAAGTAATTATGAGCAACAGCAATTTCTTGGGTAATAGAAAAATTGCAACATGTTCAACTAGTCTTGGATCCTTTTAAAGATTTAACAGATTAGGGTGCTTTTACAAATTTAATCTGTCCTTTGTGTGCAGTGAGGTGAACATTAAAGTTAATTCAGGAAACACTTTTGTCATCTTTCTACAGTATAAATGGAATGATGCCTCCATTATATTTGTGACATCAAACTTTCTTTCTGCCATATAGCAGTGGTCAAACTATGGGTAAATGTTTGTAATTTACTTTCAACAAATGGTCACCAAAATGGTTTTAGCATAAAGACACAGGTAATGTTTCCACATGCTGTATTGTATGCAAGTGTTGACAGCCAATATGGCCCCGCACTCTGTCCTTGGTACAAGGGAGAGCAAACAACTCAAAAACCCAAACGGCAAAGCGATCAGGCGCAAGGTATTTTATTACCAAAAAAATAATAAAAGTCACGAATAGTGGCACAATAAAACCGCCCTCTTGTCCTCAATAAAATCCAGGGCTCAGTAATTGTCTAAAGGTCACCAATCCGAGGCCACAGGCTGGGCTCCGCTTCTTAGGTTGCTTCTGGTGGAGGTAATCCGTCTGCAGCGCACTCCGTTGCCAATCCCCAGCTGCCGGGACGATGCTCCAGCACCGCTCCACTCTTCGGCGTGCAACGCCCCTCTTCCGCCCGATCCAGCTAAAAGAAAGAGCAGGAAAGCGCCAGCATCCCCGCACCAAAACTCCGCCGGAAGACGTACTTCCTGCTAATGGCTACTCTCTTGATCAAAATAGAGCGCTACTTACAGGCGCGGGCAGAGGCTCTCCTCTGCCCTAATCCTCTGTACTGGGCCGTTTATCTAGCTCCCGGTCTTCTGCGCCTGACGTGCAGATTCCGTCTTCCCCTCGCTCCGCAGCGTGTCGGTTTCTGTAGCCTACAGAAACAGGTTGTTTGTTCCTCTCCCCTCCTTCCATCCAGGCTCCTTTTATTTTGGCTTTAATCAGCCTCTGCTGACACCTGTATCGGCGGCCAATTAGTGCGCTCCGCCTCCCTAGACAAGCACCTTCAGTCTAGTGCGTTTGGATTGTTAACGGGAAAAAAAGAAAAACAAACCCCAAGCATGCAAAGCACAACAAAAATAAAAACACAATCATATTTTCCCCTATACAACACAAGTAAATGTGATACAGCTGAGTGAAAGTTGTTCCTGCAGGGCTTCAACTCCAGTTCAGGAGGGTCAGTGTTCTCCAACTTTTAGATGTCTCTGCTTTAACACATCTGAGTCAAATCATGAGGTCATTATCAGGACCTCAAGCAGCCATTTGATTCAGGTGGGTTGGACTAGGAACATATGTAAATGTTGCAGGACACCAGACATCGACGCCTGGATTTTAGGACCCCTGTTGTAGAGGGTCTGTGTGTTCCTGCAGCTGCTCCATCAGATCAGAGGGTTGGTGAGATCTGAAAGGTTCTGATCCTCCAGTAAGTAAAATAACATGTGACCCCAATCCATCAGTCAGCCGCTCTATCCTGTGGAGAAGTAAATATAAGGTAATTCATACACATAGAAATTCAATAAATTACAATTGAAAGAGAATTTATTTTACTTTATATTCACTAGGTGAATATAAGAAAGTAAAAGGCATATCAAAATATTTTACACACTACACAAATACTGTATTATTCATAGTAAAGAACCATTCAGAAAAATCGTCTCGTTCTTGAATGTCGCATCACCATATTTCAGACTTTGGTCACAGTATTGTCGTACGTGTGACACAGGACCCGACTTATGAGGGCGTTTGCATTTATTCTAACAGTATGTAAATGTATCAACAGAGAATAACACTTAAAAGTTCAAGAAGTACTTCATCATATCTTTCCTGCCGCACTCAGTTCGTTCGGATCAAAACCTTTTCTTCCCAGCCTTCCTCTGTTACATCAGGAGTTCCCCAGGGCTCTGTCTTAGGGCCCCTTCTTTTTATTATTTATCTCCTTCCCCTGGGTAATATTTTTTGTAAATATAACATTGATTTTCACTGTTATGCGGATGACACCCAGCTTTATGTTTCCAGTAAGCCCGCCTCCAACCTTCCACCATCCTCGCTTACTGACTGTTTGACTGAAATTAAATCCTGGTTCTCCTCTAATCTACTTAAGCTTAATAGTGATAAAACGGAGGTCCTTCTCATTGGTACTAAATCTAATCTGGCCAAAATCAAAAACTTTAGTCTTGAAATTGATAACTGTTCTGTTTCCCCTCCCCTCAGGTAAAGAGTCTGGGTGTTATTCTTGACAGCACCCTTTCTTTCAGTCTCATATTAACAATATTACCCGCTCAGCTTATTTTCATCTACGCAACATCAACCGTCTTCACCCCTCCCTTACTTCCCATTCCGCTGCCATTCTTGTTCACTGTCTTGTGACATCACGCCTGGACTATTGCAACTCCCTTCTGTTTGGTCTCACCCAGAAATCTCTTCATAAGCTTCAACTGGTCCAGAACTCAGCTGCCCGTATCATTACTAAAACCCCATCCATGCACCACATCACTCCTATCTTGCAAAGACTTCATTGGCTGCCTACCAAGTTCCGCATAGAATACAAAATTCTTCTGTATACTTTTAAGGCTCTTTACAATCTTTCCCCACTATATCTTTCCAATCTTATTCATATTGCCACTCCCTCTCGTTCCCTCAGATCATCCTCCTCCATCCATTTGTCTGTCCCCTCTGTCCGTCTTACTACCATGGGGAGCAGAGCTTTCAGTCGCTCTGCTCCCCAACTCTGGAACTCATTACAACCTCACCTTAGAAACGTAGTCATTCCCTAAATTTAAAACCGAACTTAAAACACACCTTTTTAGATCTGCCTTTTCAATATGACACAATTGGTTTGCTTGATTTTTTTATATAGATTTTTTTTTACACAGATTTATATATAGATTCCATATAGATACATTGTTGTGTATTTATTCTATCTATTTTTAATTGCTACATTTTATTGTTTCTGTTACTTTTCGCTCTTTGTACGGTGTCCTTGAGTGCCAGAAAGGCGCCTTTGAAATAAAATGTATTATTATTATTATTATTTGGAGTTTAAAAAAGTGAGCTGTGGAGTGCCGTCAGTCCCCAACTTCCTTTTCCGGGTTGTATTCGGATTTCTGCAGTCATGAAACAACGATTCTGTATTTATATGAAACCGATGGGATCTACCTTGTTTGGTAAGTTAATGGTTTCCATATTTACTTGTATCATTTTCTGACCAAGCATGTGCTTAGAGCATAAAAAGCCACATAACTTGTTACGAACACTTTTTGTGGGTGTATCATGCACCGAACTTTGCCGTCCTTCATGTCAACCATGTGGCGCTTTTATCTCATGACTTCTCAACTTTGATTATAAGTTTGATGCAGCCAGAAATATTTTTCTGAGTGAAATGTCCTGCTCATTTTTTTCTTAGTGTTGTAGTTTCCTGAACGACAGTGTCAACATAATTGGTAAGCAGGTAATTAGGAGAGTTTGCGTACGGACTGCTTTGTTCATAGAGTGAGGGCCATAGAGAAAACAAAACAACATGGCGTCAGTCCACATGTCTACCAAAAGTCAGGCGGAGTGGAGCTGCTGGCCAGCAAGTAAAAATGATAGGAAGGGACTGAATGCGAATTGGCTTTTTCTATTATCTTGTACAGAGCATTAAATGGTAACATTTATGTTTGAGTTGGACATTGTCCCTTTTAAAAAGCCAAGTTAGAGAAAATAAATGCATTAATACTTTATACTGCCAAATCCCAGGGGCTTCCTCCCGGTGGGACGTGCCCGGAACACCTCACCAGGGAGGCGTTCAGGAGGCATCAGGCGTCATCAAATTAGGAGTCTCAAACCAAAAACTGGAATCAGGAACTGTTCAGAAATAAATTGTATGCATAATACTTTGAAAACGTTATTAGCCTTTCTCTTCACATTATCAGGTGCAGTACTGTGTAAATATTGACTTTTAAATTCTTTGTCTTACTTTTTTAGCTGGGTCTCTGAGGGACCTGATCTGCTGTCTGAAACATTTTATCCCAAATCCTCTCAAACCACCAAGGTGAGCAGTAGAGTGAACAGGGTGGAGAGAAAAGTCTTTCTACTCACCAGCACTTTGTGACTGAAATATGTAGTAAGTATAAGCTCATGTACCTTTGGTTTGTTGTAGTTTTATTACCTTGTGTATGTGTCAACGTTCATAAGATCAGTTCTGGTGTAAATATTTCTTTTAAAATCATATTTTGAAGGAGAGGTTGGTTTTTAAATGCTGACTTTGCCTTGATTATTATTGTGAATGTCTTCTGGAAAGCCATTGTATTAAAATTGATACTGTGCTGTTTTACTTTGTTCAAAGGAAGGCTTCATTACTTAGACTTAGACTTAGACTGACTTTATTGTCATTTTGCATGCACAGGTTGTATACAGAACGAAATTTCGTTGCATACGGCTCAGGACAATGTTTTGAGCTTCCAATGTTGTGAGGTTACTCCAGAGTAAAATAAAATACAGTATAAAATATGAATATAAATCTAAATATAAAATATAAAGTGCAGGACTGACAGTAAAATAGAAGTTATTTAGCTCTGTATATGTGCAAGTGGAGACCAGATTTTGAGTGCAGTCCAGTTAAGAGTTCAGTAGTCTGATGGCAAGTGGGGAAAAAGCTGTTTTGGAACCTGGTGGACCTGCACCGGATGCTGCGGAAGCTCTTTCCAGAGGGCAGCAGGGAGAACAGTCCATGGTGGGGATGTGAGGGGTCACTGATGATGTTTCGGCCTCGGGACACGCAGCCTCCTCACGTTCTTCCAGTCGGAGGCGCTGCAGCCTCCACACCACACAGAGAGGCAGCTGGTCAGAATGCTCTCTATGGTGCTTCTGTAGAACGTCTTGAGGATGGGCGGGGGCAGGTGTGCTCTTCTCATCCTCCGCAGGAAATACAAACGTTTCTGTGCCCTCTTGACCAGAGACGTGGTGTTCACAGTCCAGGTCAGGTCGTTAGTGATGTGCACCCCCAGGAATTTGGTGCTGCTGACCACCTCCACAGCCGAGCTGTTGATGAGCAGTGGAGCGTGGCTGGGCCGGTTCTTCCTGAAGTCGACGATCATCTCCTCCGTCTTGTCAACGTTCAGGATCAGGCTGTTGTCTCTGCACCAGTCCACCAGCTGCTCCACCTCCTCTCTGTAGTCCAGGTCGTTGTCGTCTCTGATGAGGCCCACCACCGTTGTGTCGTCCGCGAACTTCACGATGTGGTTGGTGGCGAACCTGGGGATGCAGTCGTGTGTCATCAGAGTGAACAGCAGAGGGCTCAGGACGCAGCCCTGAGGGGAGCCTGTGCTGAGGGTGATGACATCGGAGGTGTGTTGTCCGATCCGGACTGACTGAGGTCTGTCGGTGAGGAAGTCTAGCAGCCAGTTGCGCAGGGGGGTGCTGAAGCCCAGGTGTCCCAGTTTTCCTGCCAGATGCTGTGGGATGATTGTGTTGAACGCTTACTTTCTTTTTGGTACATATGTATGAATAAATGGGAATTTTTTAAATCATATTGTGTCTCGGGGTAAGTCTTTAATGTTAATATTGTAAAATGAATGAATTTTACAGTATTCATTAATTTTACAGTACCACTTAAAGCACTTTTCCAAGTGTTTTAAGTGGTTGGTTGTCATAGATTTTTGTTACAAGATTGTATTAGGATCCTTAGGAAATGGAAGACAACTGTTCCACATGAAAACTTTGACCACATATTTACAAGTACCCGGAGTTACGCACAAATTTTTGTTTTACAGTTTACAAATGTTTCACAGATACAACTCAGGCCTCGCGGCATTAGGGGGCATTGCCCGCCCACACAGTCAGCCGTGCTAGTCAGCAATAGGGGCTTCCGCACTTCCCATATCTGTGTCCTGTAATTTTCTTTGTTGTTAACACTTCATAACCTCTTCTTCCGAGCCGCCTTTAAACACAAAATGAGCAGTAAGACGTTCGCGCTGTGATTACACTTGTGCTGGAGCGAAGGAGACCTATTGCTGCTGAGCAGAGCTGTGCAGATGTGTTAGAATCATGGCAGCAAACCAGCAAGACGCAAAGAACTTTGCAGTTTTTTCCCCCCAAACTAACCGACTGAAATGAGTAATGCTGTTGAATGTAGGTAATGTTAGCTAAAGGATGACTAGCTAATACCAATATATCATGTTAAGCCTGTTAACAAGTACAAGCTGCTGATGTTAAAGTGGGTAGTACAGGTTACATTCACTTGAGTAATGTTTTGGGGAAAAAGGGTAATTATATGAATACATTTACTGCGCTGTACTGTTGTTGTTTACTTCAGTAATATTATTGCTACATAGATTGATTTTGCATTTAAAGAATAAACTTCAGCGATTGGAAACATTAGATTCTTAGATTTTTGCAGCATATGAGCTAATACTTATTAAAACTTGAACATAATTACTCAACATTTTATTCATGTCACTGTTCACATCGTTATTGTTCATTTTGTATTAATAAACATGTGGTCAGAGTAAACCTCGTTTACTGTGCCCCCCCCCCATCAAAATAAGCCAATGCCCCCCATCTGGCTGCCAAAGTTACACACAAAGAAGCTTACCTGAAGTACAAATCAAGATATTTTGAGACTATTTTCTCTCCATAGAAGTTGCTTATGAGCAACAATGTTTCTAATGTTGCTTATGAGCAACTTCTATGGAGTTGCTTATAAGCAACTCATAAAGTTACATAAAAACCTCAGAAGAAGATATGTCTTCTTCTGAGGTTTTTATGTAATTTCCTTCAGTATTGTTTAGTACAGTGACAGGCAAAGGGGTAGATCGTTTTTTTTCTTAGGATTTGGATAGTTTGACAGATGTGTGGGCCTAGTGCAAGCAGAACAATCGACTCATGGTCCTTTATCAAAGACAAAAGAGAAATCCTAGCCTGGCCTACCTGTCAATAGAGCTTTGGAACCAACGTCACTGCATTTGTCTTGCACAGTCACTCGGCGCTATCTTTAAAGGCCACAGACCAAAACAAACTTTATTCTGCTGTTTTTATTGTGTTACCGACCGCAGAGAAGTTGTTTTCAAGTTGGATATTGAATATTGGAGTTCCACAGAGCAAGCGGCGTTTAGCTCAAGGTTGATCCGATTTATGAACACTAATTCTGGGCATCTGTACTCTAGCGCTCCCTCTTTAAGCGCTTGGAGGTTCACTTGGGACCGTCAATTTCCAACCAAACACTCCTGTAAATAAATGTCTTCAGTTGTGACCAACTGACACAAAAAAGTGGTAATTCATGCAACACACTATCCCAGGGGTGGGCAACTCCAGGCCTCGAGGGCCGGTCTCCTGCAACATTTAGATGCATCTCTACTTCAACACACCTGAGTCAAATAATGAGGTCAGTAGCAGGACTCTGGAGAACTTGACTGCACTTAGGAGGTGATTGAGTTATTGGATTCAAGTGTGTTGGACCAGGGAGACATCTAAGATTTGCAGGACACCGGCCCTCGAGGACCAGGATTGCCCACCCCTGCACTATCCTCTGTTAACATTTTAAGTCATATTCAATATTTTAAATAACTTTAATATTAAATCATGTTTTCTTCAGTAGTTTCCAAGTCGTGTGCCCCATTGACTGAAAATCAGTGTGAAATTATTCGACTAGACTGGATAGATGAGGCACACATTTTTATTCCATTCTGACCCTTTTAAAAAAATTTTTAACAAATTTTATATTTAAAAAATACATTTTTTTAAATATAAAATTTGTGAAAATATTGTTAAAAATATATATTTTTTAAATGTTCATAAAATGTATTACCTCAGATGATTATCACATTTGTTACCTGTAATGTTCAATTACATAAAATTCTAGGACAGGATCTATTTCATTACATGTTCACTTCTTACCTGAAATATGTTAAATACAACAAATATTTCCTTAAAGTGTTATCTATTTCATAACTTTTACTTGTCTCCTTTATTGTTCACTCTGAATTGTTTCATTACACATTACATGTTTAAAGATGGGCTCTTTCATCTGGTTTGTTTGTTTACATTAAATGTTTACATCAGACAAAATGCTGATTCTATAATTGTTTACTTTAATCACATAAAATTTTTATTTAAAAATACAATATTTCATTACATATATGTTTATTACCTGAAATATTTTTAAAATCAATTTTTTACTTAAAATGTGATTCATTTCATCACCTGTTGTTATGTTCTGCTATTGCATGAAAAGGACAGAAGGGGGAGCTCTGAGAATGATGTGACAAAATACGCTGTATGTGGTAGAGAAGGAGAAGGAGAACGAACGAGAGTAAAGAGAGAACAAAACCTGAACTACGTCTAATGGTGCTGATTTTCCACTATTTCAATATAGCAACAACACAACATTGGCGACGTGGATGTCTATTTCTGTGCCTTTACCTGCTCCATTCATGCTATGCCCAGGGGAACCAGCGATACCATTTCCAACATGGCTAAAAATGTTCGACAACTACATGTTGGTGATAGCTGCATCAGGTGATGGTTGGCCTGATGCCAGAAAGCGCGCGGTTCTACTTCATGCCCTGGGTACTGAGGGCCAAAGGCTTTTCTACACCCTGCCGAATACCGGAGACACGTTTGCTGCTGCTATTGCTGCCCTAAAAGAACATTTTGTGCCGAAGGTGAACGTCATTGCTGAACGTCACAAGTTTCGACAACGAGCACAGAGGCCGGATGAGACGGTAAACCAATTCTTAGCTTCTTGGGAGTTGGCTGCTACATGTGATTTTGGGAACATGGAGGAACAAATGCTACGTGATCAACTGATAGAGCGTGTTGCTAATAAGAGACAGATTATTACTTGGAGCGGACTTAACGCTTGCTAAAGCTACTACATTGGCGTTGCAAATTGAAAGTGGATTAAGAGATGCTAACGTCCTTTCTGATGCTACTGCTGCTAGCGCTTCCGCTCCAGTGAGGGCCGTACAAAAGCAACCAAAGCCAAGCCGCCGCTGGGACACGAAGAAGAAGCCGCGGGATCCTGCTTCTGTCACAGCTCAAGCTGCTGGTAACCGTTCCTGCTTCCACTGTGGATCTTTCAACCACCTTGCTAACAAACCTTCATGCCCTGCTGCTAAAATGACATGCAATAAGTGTGGTAAAGTGGGACATTTTTCACGAGTGTGCCATTCGACTCAAAAGGAGGTACGTGAAGTTGTCATTAATGAGCCCACAGTTCTTTACATGAACAATGCAGTGCAAGACAAGATCCTCTGCACAGTTCAAGTGACTGTTAATGGACAATGCAAAGACATTGAGCTGATTGTGGATACAGGCTCATCGGTGTCTATTATACCAGAGGACATTTACAGCACCTACTTTTCAGAATGTGTGCTAACTGAACCTACATTTGCTCTCGTTACCTATGCAAAAGAGAAAATTTCTGTAAAAGGGTGCTTAAAAGCTACCATTTCTCATGATAGTCATTCTACTGCAGGTACTCTTGTTGTTGTTGAGTCAGGTGCTGCTCTTCTTGGCTTAGATTTGTTTCAGGCATTACAAATGAAACTTGAAGGACGAAAAGTTGTTACTTCTAGTACTCCTCCTACACCTACAGTTCAAACTGTAGGTTATGTTTATGGCCCCTGAAGATGGCGCTCATATTACTAGTCTAGAGCAGTGACGTCATGTTCCAAAGCTCTATTCCACTCAGTTCTAATCTCACTTCATCTCTCCATCTGGACTTTCTCCTATTGAGCTAGATTTCTCCGGTACGGAAATCGTAATGTTTTTCTCTGCATTATTTTAGAACTGTATTCTACCGCTAAGCTACCTTTCTGAATATTTGTTTTGACTTTACTCAGTTTTATTGTTCCTGCTGCATGCTGCCATTTTCTACTGTCACTACCTGCTGGTCAAGGAGGAGTGAATGCTGCAAGTCGGTTAAAGTCGATGTAATCTGCTGGGTTTCCTTAGAAATAAACTTTTTTAACAACTTTGAAGAATTAACTGAGCTTACTATACCATTTGATAACAAGGATCAAATCTTGCTACACTGAATATAAAAAAATGAGAGAAAATAGAAAACTAAAAGTGGAAAACAGGAAAAATAATGCTGAGAAGGAGGAGTTCAGTTCTCATGTGGTCCAGATGCAACTGAAATCTCCCTTTATTGAAATTTCACAAATCACAAACTTGGTTTTAAATATTCTGCTATTAAAGTAGAATAATTTAGTCCAGGTCTGAAGAGTCAGGGTGTTCTGGTTTTTGAAAAACACTTAAGCTGGTGATCTGATCCACTTTAGAATGTAACTCATAAAGTTTCATTTTATCTTGAGGTGTTAAATCAATTGTGCTACAACAAACATGTAATTCTTTAATTAAAGTACTCTCACTCTTGTTTTGTTTATTCAGTATTGTACTAAATTTAATGCTAATTTCTCTCATTCTGAATTTAATAAATCCCCACTTACTAATTATCCTATAATTGAATCATCCTCTTTTGTCTCATTTATCAGTTATTTGCCTTTGATGCAGTAATCTTCATTTTCTAAGAATTTTGCATTCAATTTCCAAAATCGTTTTTGGTATGTTTGACTTTAGAAGGCTCTAATGTTAAATCTATGAAGCAGTGGTCTGACAGTGGGACTTTCATATTAGCATTTTGGTTGTGTGACTGAGAATGAATGTCAATGTTAATCAAGCAGTAGTCTAACCTGGATTTACTTGTTCCATTTGGTTTATGAGAAACTTTTAATGGTTGGATTTAATTATCTCCAGATATTATGTCATTTATTACTAGCCATACTAGCTTCTCCTTAAGTCCTCTCAGCCAGAGACACCATCGGATCTTCTATCTCTCTTGTTCCATTAATATTTCCTTTCTCATTATTTTCTTTCAGTAAAAGTCCATGAGGTACCTCCAATTTAACCACCTTCTGTTTGCATTCATTAAGCTCCTCAATATTGAGTTGCACAGCCTTTGCTACATTAGCCATCATAATGCTAACCTGATGGCTTTGCTCTCGGATATCCTCTAGTTACCAGTTACTTTTGTCTGCAGACTAAATATCACGTCAAGAATAGTATTGTTAGATACTTGTTGTCATCTGTGTTGTGTTTTGTTGGTTTGGTTTTCCTTAGCAGTCAGCTGTTTGCTTGGAGTTGAGGGAGCCGAATCATCATCACAGTCGCGCTTCATTAGCGTGGTTATTTGGGATTCTGCATAATCATGCTACTTTGGCCTCTACAGTTGTTGTTTTACCAACAACAACAATAAAGATAGAACCCTAAATAACCTACTAAGCAGTTGCTTAGTAGGTTATTTAGGGTTCTATCTTTATTTTCTATGTTTCTATGTTTTTCACCAAAAACAAGTTGATTTGGGGGTAAGTTTTACTTTAATTGTGCCACGAAGCAGAAAGCTGACATTGTTTCTCCCTGCATCAGTACATGCAGGGACGCATGTACTGATGCAGAACTGGCGCAGAAAAGCCGGTGGATTCTATGGAATCTATGGCTACTACAATCAACAGACACCAGACAGGCACATCCACTAGAAGGAAACAAATGCACTCAGTATAACACTTACATTCAATTGGCTGAAAGGTTGCCAGGCTATTGTTCCAAGCGCTAGCAACAAATTATTCGGAGCACAGAGGTTTGCAAGTAGAGATTTGATCCCAGCAGAGACAAGTTTTGAGCACCAGAAGATGTCTGAGAAAGCACAGTGAATATTTGAATAGAGCAGAAGTTTTGAGTATAAGATTTCAAGTTTTGAAAAGAAACCTGAGGGAGGGCGGGGAAAAGCAGAAACTGCTTCAACCTTTGCAGGTCGGGGAACCGGCCCTTGAGAAGACATTTTGTGTCCCAGGAACTCAACTTCAGGCAGTCCAAACTGACATTTAGCTGGGTTCACCATCAGGCCATGTTCACTGAGTCTAAGAAACAGCTGACGAAAGTGCATCATGTGTTCTTCCGCAGAGGGACTAGCCACCAAGATGTCGTCCAAATAGATGAACAAAAATGGCATACCCTGCAGGACTGAATCCATAAGCCACTCTAAAGTCTGTGCTGCGCCTTTAAGACCAAAGGACATCTGTAAAAAATCATAAAGACCAAAAGATAACTGCAATTTTGGGTAAATCTAAAGTATGCACTGGGACCTGATGGTAACCTCTCACTAAGTCCACCTTAGAGAAAACATTTGCTCCAGCCAGGCGGGCAGAAAAGTCCTGAATGTGAGGAATTGGGTACCCGTCATTACTGGTCCCGTTGTTAAGGTGTTGAAAATCCCCACAGGGTTGCCAACTCCCGTCTGCTTTGGGAACCATGTGCAACAGAGATGCCCATGGACTTTTGGAGCACCGTACAATGCCAAGACGCTCCATGTTTGCAAACTCCTATCGCTAACTTTGCGGTGTCTAGGCGGCGCGCTCGCGCAAAAACCAGTGGACCGACCATAGGTATACAATGTTCCACTCCATGCTTTGCCACGTAGAAGAAAATGTGGGAACCGTTAAAGATGGGAACTCTGCTAACAGACGCTGATGCTCATCACCTGTGGCAAGCATGTTGGCGAGGGGTCAATGGCCGGAACCGCCAAGTTTACAGAGGTATGTATCAAAAGATACAGCATCTATTAAGCAGCTACTAGCAACATGTACTAATAACCTAAAAGCACACAAAAAATCTGCACCCAAAATAGGTAAAGACACAAGCTATTACAAAGTCCCACTGAAACTGATGTCTGTTGAAACACACAGTCACCAACTCGATCCAAAACTGTGAATCAGAGTGCCGTTAGCCGCGTCCAGCGGCGGTCCATTACTTTCGCACAAAACGTCTGCTGCCAAAACTGGCACGATGCTCCGCTGTGCACCCGAGTCCATCAGGAAACGCCATCCAGAGACCTCATCCATGATGAAAAGCAGCTTGTCCGAGGTGCCGGCACACACAGCTGCTAGCAAGCGCCAGCTCTGTCGTTTCCCTGACGCACGAACGAATATGGATTAATGCAGCGCTTCACCTTCACTCTGAACTGACGATGGTAGAAGCAGAGAATGTCGTCGTTCCATCACTCCATCACCACATCCACGGCATCAACAGGCTCCGACTCTCCTTGAGTCACACCGGGTAGAAATACTAGAGCCTGGAAGCCAACAAAATCCGGTCCACTTCTTCAGCCATGGAGCGATAATCCTTTGCCCGGATCAGCGGGGAGCTGGCCAGCAGGTGCAAACAGGTGGAGGAAGCTGGAGCAGAAACCGATGTGTAAAACGGAAGGAAACATCTCCTGAGCCAAGTAATGCCAACATGTTCTCCATCAGCTCGGGGGGCTTGCGATCCCCCAAGTCATTCAGAGTGTTATGTTCTGTGTTTTTCTGTGTATTTATCTCGAGTTTCTGTCTCTGAGTCTCTCTGTTGTCCTCTCTTACCCCTTTGATTGCTCCCTGGTGTGTATTGTTTCCTTGATTACTCCCTGTGTATTTAACCCCACCTGTGTCCCTTGTTCCTCGTCAGGTCCTTGTCTGAGTTGGTGTCTTGTCGCTGTCATATGTGTGCTTCAGTCCTTCGTCTATGTCAGGGGTGTCAAAGTCCAGTCCTCAAGGGCCGCTGTCCTGCAACTTTTAGATGTGCCTCTGCTGCACCACACCTGAATAGAATAATTAGGTCATTAACAAGGCTCTGGAGAACTGATCTACACAAGGAGGAGGTAATTAAGCCATTTCATTCCAGTGTTTTCTACCTGTGGCACATCTAAAAACTGCAGGACACCGGCCCTTGAGGACTGGACTTCGACACCTGTGGTCTATGTTCCAGTTGCTACCTGTGTTGAGCCCTGGCTTCCACTCAGCAGTGCTGCCTGGCGTTTTGGACTGTTTGTTTTGGATCATTCATCATTAAAATCATTTATTTATTACACCCTGGGTCTACAGCGTTCTGCCTCACCACCTCCACATCGCTTTTCCTGACACAGAGAGAGCAAGCGATCAGCCTGCTCCGCGTCTGACAGTTGGTAGAGCCGAATCAGATTCTCCTTGAGCGGCTGTACTTGTTAGCGGTTGGTGGGTTCCTCAGCAGACCCATCAGATGGTGGGTGGAAATGAAGTCCAAAGCAGCAACTACATGGAAGTACTTGGTCTCATCTATGGTTATCCCACTGAGATGGAACTGGGCTTCCACATGCTGGTACCATGGTTCTGGATCGTGCTGCCAGAACTCTGGAAGCTTGATAAGGGCAGTGAAAACAGAATCAGCGGTTGGAGCAGCAGCCGCCTGGCAAGAAACTGGGTCCAAAACCACAGCTGGCAGAGAAACGGCAGCAGCATCTGGTGAGTTCTCTTTAAAAAAACATGTTCAGATGTTCGGGGTCATCAATGTGGAAGTCAGCAGAAAAAGACAAAAATATAATTTGAGTCTAGTTTTATTCTCAATTTCTTACAATCCAAACCAAAAATAGAATAAAGTACAACCGTTGGTGTCTTCTCACCTCACCTTCTCCCCTTCACAATAAAAGTATACATTTGGGTGTGAAATATATACATTGTATACGCCACACACAAGTATTAAAATTTTTGAGAACAAATGACATGAAATCCTGCTTTCAGCCTGAAAATGTGTGCTCTCTAATTATGGCAGAAAAATTCCCCCGTAGTCTGGACTGACTGAACACATTTAAGTAACAGTGCTGCTGGTAAGTGTCTTGAACTAATGTTCTTTTTCTCTGTGGTTGCTGGGTGTTGTGACACACTTCCTGTTTGTGTGACAGGAAGCACAGTTTGAAATACTTGCAGAAGATTTTACCTTTTCAGATTCTGCAAAGTGCCTGAAGAACGATCAACACACAGGTAAGACACAACTACTACCTCTCTGTATGCAGGACTGCCTGGGCTGCTTGCTAACTGTTTAACAATTTGATAAAAGTGAATTTGGTGGTGTGATCTGCAGTATCTTGTAGGAAAGTGACACCGACTGAATTTCCTGTTTGAGTTGGGGGTTTTGTTGCAGTCGTCATTTGTCTTAATGTTTCCCATGGCTGATATACTCGAAATGATTCATTTTCGCAGTAGCCATGCTGACTCACATATAGAAAGATTAAATTGTATTCTCTAAAAAAAACCAGATATCAGTAAAAGATTTCACAAAGTATTTTAATTCAAATTTAGTCCAATTTATTCCAAAATGGCGCATTTTCATACACTCGGTCTCATGCACAGAAACAGGAGACTCAACTGCTGGAATTCTTTAATGGTACCGTACTTACTCAGGTAGCTGTTCCAAAATATAAGGTCTGAAATCTGCAAGGCAAAAAACAATGTCCAAAAATATGTTATCAAGTACTGTACCCTAGTAGGGGAAATGATCTACATAAAGAGAAGGCTGGCTGACAGCAGGTCTCACATCCATCCTGGACTGGCAAGGGTTGCTTTGGAGCCTTTTGCTGGAGTCCTAATTCAGAGTGGGGTCCAGAATATTGATAGTAAAACTAAAAATCTTTCCTCTCGTCATCATCATGCTCCCTGTGGTGCTGAGACAGGCAGATAGAACTGCAAAATGGATGGCAGAGGACGACCTAAGGGAGAGGGAATGTGTGGTGACATTAAGGAGTTCTTCGAAATAGGAGGGAGTGAGGTTATGGATAGACTACATTTATATAATCCAGAAGATAAAAAAATAACTGCCCAAAATAGGAAATAAGTTTATGGAAATGAGACACAGCAAAAGTATCTGGCAGCAAAAAGTTGCATCAAGCAGAAATCTGGAGACAAAACAGTAGTGGTTAGATGTTATATAATGCCTATAAATAAAGTCAGCTGGTCACAATTTTTTATGTCAAAAGACATTAAAATTGTGAACTTTAGCTGACGTTGCGACATCTACAAGGCATTACATGCCTGCTGATGCACACAGACTCATGCGCATACAGAATGGAAGAGGAGAAACGGCTAGCTGGTGATCGATCGCCTGTGAGATTAATATTACATAAAATATTTAAAGCACTTTTTTTGGACACTCAAGGCGATGTGAAGTAGTAGCTACTTCATAAAGGTCAACTATAGCACAACAAAATAGGACACCCACCACAGTGAAGTTAGGGCAGCACATACCAAACTGGCAATCTGCTGCTCAACAGCAACCAAACTCCATCTTGGGTGTTAGAGATGGTGGATTGATCCAAAATATTGAAATATTCATACCAAGTCAATGTCAGATCGATACTAATGGGATAAGATTGATAGTTCAGTTTCTTGAAATTTTATTTTATTTTTGTATCGAGTAGAGCCAAGTACCTCTACTACTGACACACAACAGTATTCCAGTCACCTCTGTTAGTAACACAGATATGGGTTATATATGGATTCAACAAGTATGTGACAACACTTAGCATAAGCAGTTACACCTGAAGAACATTTCCAGGATTATAGGACTAATGTCTCAGCCAGATCTAGAAAAACTCATCTATGTGTTTATCTTTACTCATATTGATCACTACAACAGCATTTTCACAGGTCTACCTAAAAAAAATCGGACAGCTGCAGCTGCTCCAGAATGCTGCTGCTGGCGTTCTCACTAAAACCAGGAAGTTAGAGCACATAACACCAGTTTTAAAGTCCCTCCACTGGCTCCCTGTAGCTCAGAGAATAGACTTTAAAATCCTGTTGATAGTTTCTAAATCACTGAACGGCTTAGCACCACAATACATTAAAGATCTGTTGTTGTATCAACCTTCCAGACCTCTCAGGTCTTCTGGTTCTGGTTCTGCTCTGCATCCAGAACCAGAACCAAACGAGGAGAACAGCATTCGCCACAAATTTGGAACAAACTTCCAGAAAACTGTAAAACAGCTGAAACACTTGAGTTCCCTTAAATCTTGACTAAAAACCCACCTGTTTAGAATTGTATTTGAAACATAATCAGTTACACATTTAATGATGGAACTTGACTTAATGTAATGTTTTAATTGTTGATTCTATGCATGACTTTGTGTTTTTATAATGTAAAGCACTTTGAAATGCCTTGTTGCTGAAATGTGCTATACAAATAAAATTTGATTGATTGATTGATAAGCAGTTTATTTGGAATGGTGAGTTGTTTCTCTGCCATTGGCACGTTGAGCAGTGGATACACAAGCTTGACTGAGAGCGCTATCACTATTGTCACAATGACAAATTTTGCTGGATGATAAATTGTTTCAGAAGTTATTCCAATAAATGATAATATTTTTGTTTTGAGACCATTTTCAAATAATATAGTGGTAATGACATAATGTAAGAATCCATTCTCGGAGATTAATAAGCTTTAAATTCCAATGAACATTTAACACTGGAACTGGTTGACATTTTAAATATTAAAAGTACATAAGCAACAGAAACAACAAATAAAATGAATTATTAAGTTTCTGTAAACAAAACTTTTCTTTTAAAAATGGTCTAGTTGGGACTGGAAACTCTTTCTACCAGTTTTTGGTAGAAAGACAGAGAGAGAGTAAAAATAAAAACAATAAATTATGCAAATTGACAGATTATCTGTCTCATGTCACAACATAGTGACAGTTTATGCAAATATGCAAAAAATATAAATTTATAAAAATTACATACTGCAGTTTTAAGCATGTCAATCCACTTTCAAATCCTGTAAATAGATGGTAAAAGAAACACTGGTTCTAAACACACAGAAGCAGCAGGCAGAGAATTCCAGAGACACCATGTCAGATACAAGAAAGTTACAAAAATACATTTTGTATTGTGGTTAAAGTAACATTTATTACTTTCATGAATTGCTTTGATGAACTTTTAGTTTCTTGTTGTCTTGTGTTTACAACTATTTATCTTGTATGCCTCGTTTTAGGTCACAGAGAAGAGATCTTTAGAGACAGGCTTTCAATAACCAACATATAAAGATCAGTGGGTCCACCTTTCCAAGAGTCCTCCAAACGATCTGCCTGTTAGCTAAAAAAATAACAGCACACCAAAGAAGATAGATTGTTAAAATACACAGCATCCATATCGCTACCATGAAAGAAGAGGAGAACATTCTGGAGCTCAGCGATGCAGCCCCTGAACCATCATCCATTGTGACTTTTGAAAACACAGCTCAAAAAGCTTCAGGATCAAAAATAGCTCCTCCAGTGGCACCCAAACCTGCTTGGTTTAACCCGAGTCTGAGGAAAATACAAGAAAATCCAGATCAGAGGAAGCAAGTCAGTAATTCAAAGGAGATACCTGAGGCAGGTGTTACCAGAAGCTTTGGAGGCAGGTCTACCTCAGGTACTGTTAGCATGTCATTCAAACAAAAGATTCGCTCTTTTGAGACATTTTCTACTGCAGAAGCTCAGGAAAAAAGAGCCAGCAGAAGATCCACTCCCCATTCCAACTTGCTTGCTTTGTTAAAACAGGAGTCTGAAAGTGCCTGTTGTTCCCCAGACAGACATGATGGCAAGAGCAAACAGGGCATCCCAACAGAAATGCAGTCAGATCAGTCAACATCTGTTGTGAATGAGAACATCTCTGTTCCACCTTCTGTCATCACATCAGCTATGGACCAAGATTATTGTCAACCTAAAGTCAAGATGTCTGAAGATCAGCTTTCTTGCTATGAGATAGGTATTAATAACCTACCTTCTGACACCATCTGCTTAGAAACTGACTCTGTAATAGATGATGCTACTTCAGCCTCTGTTCATGCTGGTTGTAAACTCCAACCATCCACAGAGGAATCTGAGTCAGAGACAGTGGATATCAGCAGGTCCAGTGTCTTACCCTCTGCTTCTTCAGTGAGAATGAATCAAAAGGAAGAAGAGAAACATTTAGAGGAGAACTCTGGAAATGATTGTGAAGAGCGACTTAGAACAGCTCAGAACACTTTCCACACAACAACGTGTCAGCCCCAGAAGAGCCAGGAGGGAGAGCAGTTTGGAAAAATCATCGCCTTCAGCAATCAGGTAACACATTACCTGATTACAGAGTAAAGAATTTTAATGATGTATCTTATCTGTAAAGCCTGGCCTGAAAAAAGAGCATTATTATGTGTTGACTGTGTGGTGCATACATGTTTTCACAATTATGGAGCCATGTTCCTATATCAACTTTAATTTAAGTCTTTATATTTGAATAGCAGACAAACTGAGAACAAACACATCTACAAAGTAGTATTGTGATTTTTCCATAAGATATTCACAAGACAAAAAGCTGTGAAATATTACAAAATAAAACCTTATCTGAAAATAAAGAATCACTACACTGAAAAAAATAACTCTTTGGATGAACATTAAAAAAAATTATGGAAAGGATTTCCACCTGATTAATTTGCTTTATTTCAGCACCATGTGATTCTGTACTCCTGTTTAAATCAAACATGTTGGCTCAACTTAATACATTATGGTCATTCTAATTTAAATTAAATGAGTTGGCTCAATTTAATTTATTAAGGTTGATTCAACTCATTTACTAAAGTTGGACCCAATGTAATTTAAAAGAGCCAGCCCAACTAATTTGCAATGTTTTGGACCAAATAATTTACTGATACAGATGTGGCTAATCTGTATTAAAATAAGATACAGATGCGCCACAAAAACAAACATTTTACTTTCGTGGAAATTTTAACTCACGATAACGACTAATGGGAGCCCTGAGCTTGTTTCTCTGCAACAAGACGGTTTCATCTGGGAGTGATGAGAGACGATGACACCCTTAGTGTTGCTTATGCACGGGGTGCTTGGTCTCTAGTGGTGAAGCAGTTTGAAGCTTCATTGCCTCATTAACAGGCTGGTCAGCATATCATGCAGAGCTTGGAATGTGGGAATCAACTGCCAGGATAAATCCATTCTCCTGTCTCTTCTCGGGGCCTTTTCCCCACGCAAAGAAACTTTCCAAAGAATCTGATCTGTTTCTTACTCACTTTGCTGCTTGTAGACTCAATGTTGGCGCGCAAGACGTAACCGAGAGTATCCGGTTAGAGGATTTTCAAAATAAAAGATCCTCCAGACTCAAATAATACATAAAACGGAAATATTTCATTATTTCTTGTGCAGCTTGGTACCAATTGGTCCACAGACTGGTACTGGTCCGCGGCCCGGGGGTTGGGGACCACTGTGCTATACTACAGCTGGTTCAACATTGCATCCAATGAATGCTTAGGCTACTTAGCTTGACCACCAAAAAGGGCAGATTAGCTGCAATGTTAAATTGTTCCTCTGCCATTAGCACACTTGGCAGCACAAACATGAGGTTGATTGACAGTGCTAAGATGCTCCTCCTGACTCTGTGGGTTATTTTTGACAGTGGTGCATTTCTTCAGATGGCAATAGTAGCACTGGGATGAGGTGGAAGAATTCTATCTTTTTACAGATAATCTGTCTCATATCATACTGTCATAACAAGGTGACATACATTTGTTAAAAAAAACAAAAACATTTTTGTAACAGTTGCATACTGCAGTCTTAATGCATTTGAGGTTAAAAGGTATCAAAAATGTAATGACTCACTAGAGGTACTTGGAAGAATCAGTCTTGACACAGGGGTGAGCAAAAATATCAGATTTTATTAAAAGATAGAGCGGAGCGGGCACACTGGCTTGTCAGCTGCAACACTGCGGGGCACGGGGAGAGATCGGTGACTTGAGAAATACTTCAGAAGGAATCTGTTGTTGTGTGTGGAGTATACACTAACCTGGTCTGCCAATCAAGTACTGTAGTGATCTGCCGAGGGACGAGGAAGGAGGCAGATGCTCCATTGACGGAGGGCTCTGGAAGGAGTACCAGGGGAGGAGAAGAAATGATTCGTGAAGACAGACTCAGTCCCCATCCACGTTCAGCAAAAGCACAAAATCCAAATCCACTTCTTTGGTCAGACAGCCTGTCTTTGGTCAGAGAGCAGAATAGGTATCCGGAGCAGTAGGCATGAGTGGGGAATCTGAAAAACAGGCATGGGTCGAGATAAAGATAGGCAACCAGCGACAATCCAACTAGGGCAAGGGGAGGGGGCAAATCCAGGGAACATGAGTGAAGTCACAACAATGAGGTCGAGATGAGAGTACTGGAAAACTACTAGCGAAAAGCGTTTGATAATCTGGCAGTGTGTGACTGAGTGAGGCTTAAGAAGGGAAACAATCAGGGAGCAACACAAGTGCAAGGAATGAAGGTAATGAGGAACATGACATGGATCGGCTCAAAGCAAAAGACACAGCACCATATGAACATAAAAGAAAGCTTGGGTTTCATGTATGCCAAAGGGTGGGGCTGGATGTCTGTGGTTTACTTAGGCCTGTCACGATAGCAAATTTTGCTGAGCGATTAATTGTCTCAAAAAATTATTGCAATAAACGATAATATTGTCTCAAGACCTTTTTACACTGATTTAATGGAAATGACGTAATAATGCATGTGATTTCCTGCCAAAGATAGATACACTTTATTTTCAAAAGAATATTTAACACTGGAACTGATAAACAAAATAAACAAAACAACCAAAAATAAAATGGATTCTCAGTCTCCATTAACAAAAAATGTACTTGATAAAAACTAAACATAAAGCCAAAGTGGAAATAAATACTGCATTCAACCAAAAGAGTGCAGATTATGAAGTCTGTATATTATGTTGCCCTTCAGTAATAATTAGATTTAAATAGAGAAGATGGGCACATCGACTACCTGATGCAATAATTCACACTACATGATTTTTTGCTCCTATTTTTCCCCTTACAACAATCTTAGAACGCTGGCCTTTCTAAGATTGTGTGGTGTGTTACGGTAGATCGTCGTTGCTGCTCCTATCTAAATCAGGGGTTTTCCCCACTAGGATCTTAACGCAGCCTGTTGAATGTGACAGGCAGCCAATCAGAAAGCGCGGATTCTCCTCCGCTTTCTGAGGGGAAATTACGTCGGGGAATCCCAAACAGCTGACACGGCGCAACCCGAAGTCCAGCGGACATCGGAGATGATATGTGGAAACAACATTAATGTTTATTCAACATGCAAAGAATATAGAAATGACAAGGGGAGGAGTTGGAGCGAAATTGCTACTGCAGTTGATAAACCCGGTAACTTTTCAGCTGTTCTTCGTTACGTCACGTAAATAGGTTATAATGATTTTCATTCAGTCAGGACTTGACGCTAACACTAGCAACATGCATTGCAGGTAGATTGTAGTAAAGCATTGATTAATGCCTGGTTTTAAAATTAGTTAACTGGACTTGTAGCCATTATTTTGTGCCCATTGTTGGACACCACACGGCAGGAACAAACCCGATCAAATCGTTATACCAAGGATTTCTGTCGGCTAATGTGTGGTCTGTCAGGTTTTGAAAATGGGCCGACAATCGGCCGACAGCTCTAAGATTGTGTCGTGTGCGCTGGGCTTTACACTAAGGAAATGAGGAAGGAGGGTCAGTGGAGAGCACCGGAGTTGAGCCTTTTTTCATTCGGTGTCATTAACAGAAAGAGAAAAAGGTGGAAGAGACGATAATGCCGATAATTGAAATGACGTCGATAGTTTTAATTTATCGTACGATTAATCGATTTATGGTTTATCGCGACAGGCCTAGGTTTACTCTTTGATTCATACAGATTTCAACTTGTGTCTGCTGACACAGAATCAGGTGGTACTGCATCCTTCTCTTCACAATGTGTGATGGCTGGACTGGGGCTGAAAGAGTGCAAAATTCCCATCTCTCACTGTTTTCACATGGTTTGCTCTAAATCTCACATACATCATCTGATTTGCACCAAAATGGATATTAAAGATTTTTTTTTTTAGCTTCTAGAGAGGCCAATTTGATTACTTTTGAATTTGACTCCACTCCCCTAGACTATTTCCAACAGCTGCATCATCATCCAGTCAGCTCTAGATTTTGTGTGCATTATCAGGAAGGACTGCTCAACACATTGGTGTGGTAGGTTGATGACATCACTCAACCATTTAGAGAAGAAACATGATTATCTTGTGATTCCTCCAGCTTTTCCCTGTGTGTGATATAAGATTAAAACTGTATCCTCTAATTATTAAACACCATGCATGACATGTTCCAAAGCCTAAAGAAGTCTTTGCCAATACTTTACCATGAAACAGGAAGTGAAAATAACTCCTGTCTGGAAGGTCCGATCTTGGCCAACTTCACACTGAACTTGCACTGATGTTAACTGAAGGCAATTTGACAGATTTACCGAATGTGCCGGATAGTGGACACATATGGGAGTGGTGTGAGGGCATTGATGATGGCGATGGGATTTGGATGATGGCCCTCGCAGCTCAGTTAGAGCCGCCCAATGTTGCTTGCGGTATTAAAATATTAATATTTTAATTGTGTCTATTTTTTTAGGTTTCACAAGCAATATTGCGTTCCCTTCCTTCTTCTGACCATGGCAATCCTCAATCCCAAAATGTTCTGGAGACTCCACTTAAAGATGTTGATAATCCCCAAGAGTCTGAGCTGGGTAAAGACTGCACAAATAAAGGTTTCTCTGTCAGGTGAGACTGCTAAAATGGGTTTGGGTTTCCAGACAGATGCAGAAAATGTTCACAGGTGGATCACCACCATCATACTCATGTTCGTATTTCATCTTTATGACAGCCTAGCCACTCTGACAGAATGCACCACTGAGCAAGGAAGGCAGACCTCTGACCGAGAAACCTACGCTCATTCTGTCATCTCAGTTATCCCTTCTCAGGAAATACAGAAGATGATTGAGGAAGTTGAAGCTTTGGATGAAGAGACACTGAAGGTAAAAAAAGCCCCATAACCTTTAATAAATTTTGAGTTCTTAAAATTTAGGCTGAAAAGCATAGAAGATTGATATCTTAAAGACTACATGAAACTTTTATCTTTGAAGAACCTTGAATAATATGAGTTACAACAACATTTAATGCCCCTTTGTGGTCAATAAAGTATTTCTGAATTTGAAAAATATTTTAAAATTTCTAAGAAACATCTAAAACCAGGTTTACACATTAAAAACACTTACTGCTAAATCATTTTTCTACCAAACTTTTAAGAATAATTAAAAATAAATTAAACTTTTAAAATGAAAGAAAAGAACAATAATTAAACTCTGTACATAATTCTGCTTCATACTTCCAGCAACTATTGGACATCCATGTTGTGATTCTGCACAAAGACATAGGAGCGGGGTTAGGCTTCAGCATCGCTGGAGGATGTGACCTGGAGAACAAAGCTCCAACAGTAAGAAGAACCCAGAGGACATTGTTAAAATAGCTTTTTGTCATCACTCAGATTACTGATATTTTGTTTCTAGGACACTATCTGCAGTGGCGGTTGAGGGTACTGCATATATGACATTTTCATTAGATCCCTGTGGGTTAGACAAATTCAGTAGTATATAAAGTAAAAGAATAGTTCCAAGAGCAACACCTATGTTATATCTACTAATTGTCTGTCTGTCTTGCACTCTGCTGTATCATAATTTCTGAAAAAATGTAAAGTTACTGAAACTCCATTGCTTGTGGCAAAAATCAACCCCTTACCTGGAGAGAGCATTCTACCTTTTCCAAATGAGATCTATGTGTTCAAACTTAGAGAAGCTGGATACTTATCCTAGCCACTGAAAGCTACACATAAAATTATCACCACTCTTCACCATATTTGGAAGTGTGACCAACACGGACTGAATGACTTCCTTCACTTCCTCTGCTGCCATTGCTAACACTGCAACACAGAAAGTCATTGACATTGTTCACAACTTTTCCTTTTGTTTGCTAACTGGCCTGGTAGAAATTCTACTAGGGAAATCCATATCAATAGGAGAAAGCCCAGACAGAGCACTGAAGTGAGATTAGAATTGAGAAGAATTGTCTAGGAAGGCCAGGCAAGGCAGAAGGTATGGTCCCTCCATAGCTGGAACACTCTGATCCACTTTGTCAAAAACTGAGACCACAAGTGTTGTTCTCCCAGACCTCTATAGAATATGTCAATGTCATGGAACCAAAGGGGGTAGGAACGGGTTTATCATTGGAGGGGACACATATCAGAAACCTGGCAGATCCGTAAAAAGCTTGAGCAGAAATGTCATAAACAAGGGTGTCATCAACACGCTACTCTAATCTCACCCCTTATTTTAATAACGAGTAATTTTAACGTGTTACTATTTGCACATTAACGTTACATATCCAAGACACTGTGTTACTGTATTTGTCTACATATAGTGTCCCCAAAAAACATCTTCTTCCATTTCCTCTTGAACAAATGGCTTGAGTCTTTAATCAGGCAAAATGACTGCCATTTCAGGACTGTACTCTCACTTTATCATTTGTTAGGAAATGATTAAGTGATTTTTAGAAAAAACTAGCAAGCTAAATTCTCTGGTAGCACACACAAGCTTGCCAGATTCTGATATATTTTATTGGTCAAAAATGTAAAAAACAGTAAAATAGGACTCAGTAGTTTTACACTCAATCCAGTAGTTTGACCTCGACATCAATGCAACAGCATTCAGGAACTTGCTAAACACAGAACATTGAAAAACACAGACTGAGGTAAAAAAGCCTAAAGGTTTAGTTCTCCTGTCATTTTCAGTCATAGACATTTGAATTAAAATACCTTGTGTTATGTGCTCCTGTTTGTCCCTCACTCTGATTCTCTGCACCCTGATGCATTTACAACAGATAACACTAATATACAGTGGCAGAATGTCAACTAACTAAAGATAAAAAATTATGTATTTTGTCATATAGGATGAACATTTTACGTGATAGAATTCTTATTTGCAGATGCATACATTATTATATATCTCATACACTGTCAACCCTGTTTACCTCATAATCTAACTCTTATGCAAAGTTTTAACTCATTTATTTTAAAACTTCTCCTCCAGCTCTCTCCTTTTCATGTCTCCTCTCTGTTGCTCCTAAACTTGCAAAATATAAAACGTAAATTCAGAAATTAAATGTAAGTTACATAAAACCAACATAAAAATAATTAATGTTAGAGCCAAACAGGAAGAACAAAATCAGGAACATTTCACCATATAAACGTTCAGAACACAGCTGGGGTGTTTTACTGCAGCTGATAATCTAATCAGAACCTGACCACTATAAGTAGTGTGGAAATAATAATAAAAAATAAAAAAATATATATATATACAGTATATATATACAGTATATTGAAAAGTAAAAAACAAATCAACCTGATGTAAGTCCTCATCTTTTGTCCTTTCTGGCTATAATTAATATGATGTTTATATCTTCACACCCTAAAGCTACCTGGCTCTCCTATCTCTCCCCTGACCTGTTCTTCTCATAATAAAATTGTTTAGATTATTTAAAAAGTAACAAAAGGTTAACAGCATCACTATTCTATCACTGCTGTTCTCCTGATGGGATATTATTACACATAATATCTAATATAATGTTATGTTGATAAATAAATGACCTGGGGCCTCATGCATAAAGCGTGTGTAAACATAAATAATGTGTGGCGCCATATTTTACACACAAGTCGGCATGTATAAAAATGAACTTTGCATCAAAGTTTGTGTAAATATATGCACACTTTTTCCCTGGTGTGAAAATGTGCGGCAGCCACACAAACTTTTTCTATGAACATCAAACTACAAAGATACACTGAAATCTGACTACATTCAGTTACTTAGACCAAGAGGCATCAAGCCCGATGTTGTTTTTCATAATTTTAATATTTTTTTGTTTAAACTTAAACGATGAAACTGAACCGCATTTATCCTCAGACAATAACCTAACACGCACACAAAATAAAGAAAATAAAAATAAAAGGATGTGAAAACCTCGCTCCAATGTAAATAGTACTTTTCCTCAGTTTTTGTCTCATAAAGATGTAACTTTATGAGGCAAAATGCGTTGGTCTGTGCGCCAAAGTACCTGAAATGGATCTATGGGGAAATTTTATTCTGACTAAAAAAGAAAACGGGGTTGGAAGGTGCGCCGTGTAATTGTGGAGCGCTTTGGCTCTGATGGAGAACATCGTCAGTGGAAGGATTCAGAGGGAACGTGTGTACAGAGATCATATTGATCTGTTGGGAAATGTTGATGATGGTTTATTAGTGTTTAGATTAATCCAGACTGATCATCCTGAAGCTCTGAGCAAAACTTAAAGGAGGAGCCGTGCGGTACCGGTACCGGTCCAGCTGCAGTTATCCTTCAGTCGAGCCAGGCCCGCTTTATGAATGCGCCTTTATGGACATGAAGCATCTCGATTCTGTAAATGTACAACTTATGCACATTATTCCACTAAATGTCCACATTCCCACTCAAAGGGCTTTCTGACTCTCTGGCTGAATCCCGGCTGAACGCTCTGATGTTCAAACAGGCATTTGCACGATCTCTTTATTTATTTATGTTATGTGGATTTTTTTTCTTTAAAATGTATTATTTTTATTTTTGTGAGGTGACCTCATATGCCCTTGAAGCACCTTTTAAATAAAATATCTAATTATTATCATTATAAATACTTATACTGCTACAAACAAGGACGTTGCCATGGTTACTGCTTCATGTGGTGGCAGACTTCCGGGTATTTATACTAATACTTTATACATTATACTAATATATTTATACTAATATGTGGTGACAGGGCGGACCAGCAGCTGCGCTCCATTTCCCGCAAATTGGGATTCATAAAGGAAATGTCTGCAGCTATGTGCGTGTACACGGCTTTATACATCTGGAGTTTTTTGTGCACCGCACATTTCTAAACTTGCCATGTTTTAGTGTGAAAACTGCACACTGTTTTATGCATGAGGTGTTGTGTAGCCATTGCTCACACTGACATTGCACTTTAAACATCATCAACAACAAAAAAGGCTCAATTTGCTGCTGTTTCAGTCTCGTGATGAAATAAAACATTGTGGCAAGAGTCGTTAACTTTTAGACAAAGTTAGCAATAAGATATTGGACATGTGACTATTCCAGAATTAAGTCAATTTAACCAAAAACATTTGGTTCCTATATATAAAGTAAACATACAAGATGTTATAAACCAGCAATATTCATGGCAACATTCCTGACAGACCGTTTTACTTCATTCAGAAAGAGTTTCTGACTCCGCTGCTGCTTCCTGCCTCTCAAACACTCTGAGCCGTTCAGAGGCAAAGGGGGGAGGAAGGAGCGCTGTGTTGGCCTTCCACACAGCGCTCCTCCAAAATAAAAGCAAGCTTTGCTTCATTCTGGGAGAGTATGTTAGACAGTCAAGGGGATCCTCAAAGTGTTATCTATATGGCCCAACAATGTTCAGTCTGAACCCAATCCAAACACAGCTTGTGTTGGACCCTTTCCTTTATGGAGTCAGGAAATGATGGAGGGATTGATCAAATCTGATAAATTTAGCATTTTGTCAGTGTTTAAAACTTACCCAATCTGCCATACAGGTGCACAAGGTGTTCCCCTGCGGACTGGCAGCTCAAGAGGGAACCATTCAAAAAGGAGATGTGGTTTTGTCCATTAATGGTCTAACACTGTGTGGTGTCAAACACATGGATGCCACTGCTATTTTACGTCAGACCCGTAGTCAAACTTTGGCTGTGGTAGTCATCTGCAAGAGAACTAACGAAGAGGAGAAAGATGGAGGAAACAGGATGGGAGAGGAAAGTGAGTCTCACTAAACTTATCTTCATCTCTGGGATTTAACTACCTTTTATTCCAATTGTGTTTAAATGTTACTTTGTCACAGCAGTGGAACAGGAAACCCCACTGAGTGTTGATGTGGAGAAAGGTTCTGGTGGAATTGGCTTTTCTCTGGAAGGAGGAAGAGGATCAATTCAGGGAGACAGACCTTTAGTCATCAACAGGATATTCAAAGGTATGCCCATTATCCTGACAGAAAGTGATTATTTTGTTGTAATCCAAATAAACACTTTATTTACAGATGATCCTTTATTTTTATAGTAGGAACCACTTGCTGCCATGTTGATTGAAACTGAAGGGGAAACATCTGTGTATTTTCAGGTGGAGCAGGAGAGCAAAGCGGTCTGCAATGTGGAGACGAGCTTCTGCAGGTTCAAGGAGTGAGTCTACAGGATATGACTAGATTTGAGGCATGGAAGATGATCAAGGCTTTGCCTGAAGGGCTTGTTAGACTTGTAATCAGGAGAAGGCAGGTAGCAGAGGACTAAAAGTCATAAAGGGCCTTGGAAAAAAGATCTATACCCTCTGAGCATTTACACACTTTGTCACGTTACACTCAAAAACGTCTGAGTATTCTGTTGGGAATTCCTGTAATATATTGACCAACATTAAACAACATAGAGCTGGAAAGTTGAAGGAAATTGATCAATTGTTTTCAAAAAGGTTTTCCAAATATAAAGGACTGTCAGCTTCTTTACATTTCCACAAGAACATTGTGGTCTTGCATTTCAACATAAAATCCAAAACCAATTAGTTACAGAAGTTCCTATAATTAATAAAGAAGGTCCTACTGTTTGTTTTAAATAACACCAAGTTTGCAATAAATGTTATCTTAGCACTTCTACATACAGACTGGTAGATTAAAGTAGATTTGTCTCTTAAAGGAGCAGTGACCAGACTTTAACCTGACAATATGTAGAAAAACTTAAAGATTGATGTTTCAACAGCCATGCTTCAGCTGTTCTTCAAATAATAACCATTGAAATCTTTCCCAGAAATTCCACATTAAATACTCTAAAGTTTGAGGTTGTAACATGTCAGTTGGGAGAAAAGTTAAAGGAGCTTTAATATTTTTGTGTTGGAAAATGGTGGCAAATTAATAAGACAAAAAATAAAACAGCAAAATTTCTTCCAAGTCTGTAAAACTGTCTGTAAAAAAATTGTTTCAATAACATCTTAGTTTTATTTCAAAAGAATACAAGAGCAAAACAGCTAATAAATACATGTTAATTAAATCACCAACAGATTTTTTAAATTAAATTCCTCTTTCAGAATAAAAGCACTGAACAAAATCTTTCTTAAAATCACCTCTGTAACTCTGTAATGCCAGTTCAGTCAGATCTCTGATCCTGGAAACTAATGGAACATTAGGATTGTTGTATTTCTTAGTTTGGTTTAAAAGATAGATCTGCTTTATAATACAACATGCTGTAAAATATGGTTGTATAGCATATGCAGAATGGATTACTGCATAAGCTATACAAATTACCAAAACTGATCATTTTCAAGACAATTTAATAAAATTATCCTGTTGTAGTTCACATATTTTCCTTCTGTGTACCACCCAGGTCCCTTAACCAGTTTCAGGACTCGACTTGCACTTGTATACTGAGAAAAATATTCTGAGTTCTGGATATAGATTAGTTTAATTTCTGTAATTGGGCACAAGAAAAATCAGCTTAGTATCTGTTCTTCAACTTAGTTTGTAAATAAACCTAAGAAAACCTGTGTGTGTGTGTTTTCTTCTTATGGGTTGTTCATATGGAGTTAAATTTGTTTCACAATAATAAAAAAAAATCACATCAAATAAAAGAAATAAAATTGTGGTCAAGACTATAGGATTTGCAATAATTTTTTTGTTTCAAACAAAAACACTTCTCAATAAAAAAAGTTAAACTGTGGTCAAAACCTTTTGAATTGTAATAATAATAATAAAAACACAAAATAATGTTTAACAGTTATTTATTTAAATTAAAATCACTTATTTTTGTTTGATGAACAGAAACATTTATTTGCAGAACATAAGCTTTTATTTGTGCATGTCAGAGGTTTTTGGTTGACAACCTAAGTGTTTGATTACGATCCTCAAATTTTGATGCTCCCTTTTTTTGGTTCAGCTCAACGAGTTTTGATTGCTGGAATTGTGAAAATCTAAAGACAAACGATGTAAGATGTGTCCATATTGGTTAGCGCTGACTAAAGCAGATGACTCTGACTTCCTGCTATCTCTGAACTCTATCCTGAACTGCAGGGTTTGCTGCTTTGCTTTTCAGTGACTGGACACAGAATGTGAATGGTAAGTAATCTTCAAAAAATTACACAGTTACTAAAGTGTCCACCTTTTTTCAAGGAAGAAATCTTGTGACGACAGTCATGTATCTTGTCTGCTGAGGGCTCTGTTATCATATCGTGCTAACCAGGCACATGCAAAGGGTGGGACTTGAGCCCATGCCCCTTTATCCTAGTGCCCTTTTTGAGTTTTTTAAAATCTGTGTCATGATGCCTGCTTGTGCCTAAATAATGTTTAGCTAACTAGAACAATTTAGCAAAAATAAACTAGTCTGGCTGGCCTCGGTCTAACAGTGAAGGAGGATTCTCAGTCTCTCTGCCTCCATGTTAAGTCACTGGGCATCTGGTGAGGAGGAGGGGGGCGGATCTGTGCCCTCTATCAAAAATATATATTAAAATTTTTACATACACCTGTTTGTGAATAAAAATGTTGAAGTTAACAAAAAAGGTTCTATTTATTTTTTGTAATTGTCCTCGTAGTGGAAAGACCCTCCTCTCCCCTAAACACAGACATGCTTCGGCTGCAGAGAAAACTTCTACCTTTAATTTTATCAGGCTGCCCCGGTGCTGGACTAAATGCCCGGTTCCCTACAAGTCGGTCCAACCACTGTGGTCAGAACTTGATATCTTGACATAAAGATACTGTCACCACGACGCACCTCAGAGCCCCGGTACCGCCTGCTCACTGTTCGCTCTCTTAACAAAATAGCAGTTCTCACCGCTGCTGACGGGATCTGGGCTGGAGGTGAGCAACTGTGAATAGAAGTTACTGCAAAACCGCAATTGCTAAAGAAAGATCCAGCTAACAGCATTTGGAGCTCACAAAATATCACATAAGCATCAGCGGAAATACTTTACCAACCATTTGGACTGCAGCAACAACCAAACATGCCACCATTAAATGAATCAAGATGTTCCAAAAGCAGGGCAGATTGGCATAAGGGCTACCGGGGGATTCCAGGTAGATTTCAGCGCAAAGATGCGGCTCGCTGTTCATGCAGGGCCGGCCCAAGATAATATGGGGCCTTAGACAGAATCATGATTTAACCCCCGCCAACCATCTCCTACTAAGAACATCAGCATCACTAACAGTGTTTAAATGTAGATGAAGTCTGTGACAATTGGCTGAGTTTAAAATCAGTCACTGAATATTGGTTATTTGCTGTAATGTATTTGTGAGCAAGCCCAGCTCAAACACAAAGATTACATCATGTAGCCATGGTAACACAGTAATCAAACTATACAGATGATTCTTTACACTTTTACAAAGTAAACTTCCTAATTAAATCTAAAATGTACAATTTTTAAAAATGTTTTTCTCTGCTGAATGCATTAAATATAATTTAATAACATTGTCATTCTCAATAAATGACAGTTACAGGTTTAGATGTATTGTCTGTTTTACAATTCAACCATTTCTAGGGGCCCCTTAATGTCTGAAGGCCCCAACAGCAGCTACTAAGTTTTCTTTGCTTTGATACATATGTCCTGCAATTCTAGATATCAGAGGTGCTAACATCAAAAATTATGTAGAGTTAACCCCTTTGAGCTTCTTTGATCTTTGAAGCAGTCTGCAGACAAGATGTTATAAAGGCTAAACAGAAGTAGTAAGGCTTATTTATTAAAATAGCAGTAAATTTGCTTATTTAATAACATACTTCATAACCAGCAACCTTCTCTCTGATGGTCTGTTTAAAAACTACAGTCTCAGATCAACACAGCGCTCCAGCACTGTCAGCAGCAGAAACAGAAACATTATAACTAAACATCAGAAAACATAGACTAAATTTGCTTTGCATTGCTCCCACATAGTGACAATAGTATGATCCGACTAAATGTTAGATTTTTGACAATATTTGTTGTTGTTGCTATGTGTTTTAAGATGTTGTTCAACGTTGAGTACCCGCCCTCCAAAGATCTCTGCACGGCCCTAAGCCTCACCTTGGATTGATCAACCTCTCAATAACTGGCTGCCATTCAATGGGAGCATGTTCCTCCTGTCTGTACATCACCAATAAAATGGCTAAAAAACATTTAATATATTAACTGATTTTTCATAATTTAGCTTATGTACATGTAACAAGACAACCTTTTGCGGCTGAATTTTACAGTGAGGCTGAAACTTTGAGGCAGAGTCAGGAGGAAACAGCAGTGATTTATTCTACACACAAAATCAACAACACTCCTTTCACAGGTGAAACTGCAGCCTTAAATAGTCCCAGCTGTGACGGACCAAACCCTATTTAATTCACAGGGGAATCTCACGTCATCAATCTCCACCTATTTAAATAAAATACCTTTTACTAAATACAAACATTCCCATTTACTTTTTATAAATATTTTATGTTTTATCATTACACCATAATGAAACACCACAAAACCCATAAACAATCCCCCCCTCCCCCCACACTTTTCAATGGCCTCTCCCAGAACCTGCCACCATGTTGTCTGGAGACAACATGGTGGCAGTATTTGCCACTGGGGGCAGTATTTGTCCAAACACCCTGGAGAGGACACACAAAAGACAGGTGAGTCACTCTATAATAGCACTCCACACTTAACAGATTATGCACAAACATTTTCTCAGTTTTACCCACCAGTAGCTCATTGCTCTGAGTAACAATTATCCTCCCTCCACAAGCAACGACCTCACTTCTCAATGAGGAGCAGCTGTGCAGAGCCCAGAACAAAAGGCTACATGCTAATCACTAAAAATACTCAATAAATACAATTAAAACGTCTTGTGTGCAAATTGTTATTTATGTGCAAATCTATGCTTAAAGTGCAGTGCTAAATAAAATGCTTGTTAATAAAGTGCAAGGAGTGCTTTTAAGGTGCTATACAGTGACTTAAGTAAAAATAGTCCCAGTAATGAAGAGCTCTTCATTACAGTACATAATATAAATTGTTTTTTGTTACCAACTGTGTGTCTAATGTGATTCGTGTGCTGAGGAGCGATCAGAAACGGCAGAGAACAGATTTGAGAGGAGGCAGGCAGTTCTCTTGCCTCATGGCAGGGGGCGCCCATGATCCCAGAAGTCTTTTGACTTCACATCTGCAGAGGAAGAGACAGTAACAGCGAGCCATACAGTAAATAAGTCAAGTGCAGCAACATATTTATAGTTTTCTCCACTCTTCCGACGTCAACATGGATGACTACATTTCTACACTTAAACAGTTTTCTAAAGTGGATTTTCAATCAAGAAAGAAATGATACTAAAGGAAGATCAACACCGGAGCTGAAAGGCTTGCTTCACACTACGAGATAGAAGGGTAGTTTTTTAATAAAATTGTGGAAGTCGACAGAAAAAGATGAAAAAGTTGTGTAGTCCACAACTCTGAAGTGAACTGGGGACCTCTGTCAGAGGTCAAGTCCAATGGCACACCACACCGGGACACCCAGGAGGAGATACATCCCTAAGCCACATCAACCAAAGTGGTTGATGACAGCGGAACTGCCTCCGGCCACCGAGTAGTTCTGTCCACCATCGTCAGGAGACAGGTAAAACCATTGGAAGATGGAAGCGGTCCCACTAAGTCCACATGCACATGTTCAAACTTCCGTTGCAGAACAAGAAAGTGCTCCAGTGGAGCCTTAGTGTGTCATTGCATCTTGGCACGCTGGCAAGCCAAACAGGAAGCCGCCCATGTCCGTACATCTTTGCGGAGTCCTGGTCACACAAACATTGTTTAACAGAAGCTTTATCGCCCGGGTGTGAAAGGGAATGAACTGCATCCAAAACCCGCCGTTTTTGGATGACTAAAGGCCGAGGTTTACCAGTCAAGACATCGCAAAGAAGGGTTGCGCCACACTCATGAAAGGAGACCTCTTCTAAATGCAAACTGGATTCAGCCGCTTTAAAGGCCAGGATATCCTGGTCGGTCAGTTGGTCTGTGGCCATGGCGAGGTAGTCCACACCTAAATGTACCAGATTATTCTTGCCAGCCACATGCTGAATGTCAGTGGTGCATTCTGAAATGGCAGATAAATGCCAACTGTGGTTGGCTTGTTGCCAAGCCAACCACAGTTCGGAAACTTTTGCAATAGCAAAAGTGAGAGGCTTATGGTCAACAAAAGCAGTAAAGTCCCTGCCCTCCAACATGAAGCAGAAACGACGTGTTGGCAGAAAAAGGGCAAGCAGTTCCCTATGTGCTATATTTTTTTTGGCATCCCGGAGTTTCCTGCTAAAAAAAGCGAGGGGTTGCCAGACACCATCCACCCATTGCCCACAAACTGCCCCAACTGCATAATCAGAGGCATCAGTTGCTAGAGCCACAGGAGTTACTGGAGATGGATGGGCCAAAAGCATAGCATTAGTCAAGGCCTTTTTGGCATCATCAAATACCTGCACCCTCTCAGGGGTCCACTCTATCTGCTGGTCCCCTTTTTGCCTCTGATGTGGAAAAATTACAATTAGGTCACACCTGCTAGTTGTATTGCTATATGTTTATTCTAAGTTCTGTATATTCCCACCAAGTTAAAGCTGTTTGGGTTACATGCACAAGGTTGGACGTTGTTTTTCCCCAGCTGCATGGGAACCAGTCTGATTCCCATGCTTTGGATCCCTTATCCCTTTGTACAAAACTCATGTGTTGGTTCTGCCTGGCAGAGCTTTTCACCCAGACCTGCTTCATTACTGATTGTCCTACAAGCTCTCTGTATTGTGCACAATATATGAATAAACCTGATTGAGTGATTTTACCTGAACAGTGCTTGGAAATAGTTTTTTTTTCCACGACAGCCTCTAAGTGCTTCATACAAGGGGTGCATGAGGTGAACTGCTCATGAGATGAAACGTTTATAAAGGGTTTACCATCCCCAAAAACTCCAGCAGGGGTTTGGGGGGGGTGGGCGGAAACTGCTTCAACCTTTGCAGGTAGGGGAACCGGCCCTTGAGAAGACATTTTGTGTCCCAGGAACTCAACAGCAGGCAGTCCAAACTGACATTTAGCTGGGTTCACCATCAGGCCATGTTCACTGAGTCTAAGAAACAGCTGACGAAAGTGCATCATGTGTTCTTCCGCAGAGGGACTAGCCACCAATATGTCGTCCAAATAGATGAACAAAAATGGCATACCCTGCAGGACTGAATCCATAAGCCACTCTAAAGTCTGTGCTGCGCCTTTAAGACCGAAGGACATCTGTAAAAAATCATAAAGACCAAAAGATAACTGCAATTTTGGGTAAATCTAAAGTATGCACTGGGACATGATGGTAACCTCTCACTAAGTCCACCTTAGAGAAAACATTTGCTCCAGCCAGGCGGGCAGAAAAGTCCTGAATGTGAGGAATTGGGTACCCGTCATTACTGGTCCCGTTGTTAAGGTGTTGAAAATCCCCACAGGGTTGCCAACTCCAGTCTGCTTTGGGAACCATGTGCAACAGAGATGCCCATGGACTTTTGGAGCACCATACAATGCCAAGACGCTCCATGTTTGCAAACTCCTATCGCTAACTTTGCGGTGTCTAGGCGGCGCGCTCGCGCAAAAACCAGTGGACCGACCATAGGTATACAATGTTCCACTCCATGCTTTGCCACGTAGAAGAAAATGTGGGAACCGTTAAAGATGGGAACTCTGCTAACAGACGCTGATGCTCATCACCTGTGGCAAGCATGTTGGCGAGGGGTCAATGGCCGGAACCGCCAAGTTTACAGAGGTATGTATCAAAAGATACAGCATCTATTAAGCAGCTACTAGCAACATGTACTAATAACCTAAAAGCACACAAAAAATCTGCACCCAAAATAGGTAAAGACACAGAAGCTATTACAAAGTCCCACTGAAACTGATGTCTGTTGAAACACACAGTCACCAACTCGATCCAAAACTGTGAATCAGAGTGCCGTTAGCCGCGTCCAGCGGCGGTCCATTACTTTCGCACAAAACGTCTGCTGCCAAAACTGGCACGATGCTCCGCTGTGCACCCGAGTCCATCAGGAAACGCCATCCAGAGACCTCATCCATGATGAAAAGCAGCTTGTCCGAGGTGCCGGCACACACAGCTGCTAGCAAGCGCCAGCTCTGTCGTTTCCCTGACGCACGAACGAATATGGATTAATGCAGCGCTTCACCTTCACTCTGAACTGGCGTTATGCCGAGAAACGCATGCCCTGTCGCAGAAGCGCGCATCACTCTAAACTCTCGCATATAGATGAGAAAACGGACTGAAATATGACCGAAGACGAAACTTTTAAAGATACTCGTAACATTATCAGGTTTCTTATCCATCCTCTCCCTGGTCTGTTCATCCTGTTGGCATCTGGCAGGAGATTCCGTAGCATCCGCTGCAGAACAGAAATAGTTGTCTCCCACTGGCCATCAGATTGCTCAACAATCCCATCACTAAAACTGTCTCAGACTGCTTGAAAATACTAAGTTATATATATATTTAGCAATACATTATTATTTGTTTATTATGTAATTATAGGCACACTTGTGTTTCTGTGTGTGCTCCAGTGGCCAAGCGATGACATTTCATTGCCAATTTTACTTATGTTTCTTTGAGAAATGACAATAAAATAAGTCTAAGTCTAACTATGTAAGCCCTAAAACAGAGGGTTTTATTTCGCAGATTTATTGAAATAAATACGGTTTTTACACCTTTATTGAGACATATGAGTCAAACGTTTTTCAGTCAGTATCTGATGAAAATGTTCTCCACAGATGGTTTGAAATTCCCCAATTTTTCTTTGAACACCATAATAGCTTAAAGCATTACAAAACCGAGGCCCATTATGTGGAACATTTTATATCATCCTTAACTGTCTAGTCTATTAATGTAGGGGGGATGCATTTTAATTTCTGAGATTGCCAATATTTGTATTGCCTGTCTGTTGTCCTGTTGAACTGAAACTTATAGAAGTAGCTCAGAGAACAAGTGTCATTACATAGAAATGGTGAAATCCCTCTTAACTCTTTATTTCTCCATATTAGCAGGGGGAATCATTTTATGGCAAAGCCTATTATTAGCCTGCTGATATTTGCATGCCCTCTCTATTTTCCTCAAATGTTATGCTATTGATGTGAAACTCTTACCAGTAGCTCAGAGGAAACGTGTAATTTTGTAGAAAAGGTTATTTCACTCTTTACTCTTTATTTCTTCAAGCTAGGATGGGGATGCATTTTTTGGCAATATGGATTTTGAGCCTTACGGGCTGTCAGGTCCCTGTATGACCGGTGTCAGAGTCTGGTCCGCATTGCCGGCAGTAAGTCGGGCTCGTTTCCGGTGAGAGTTGGACTCCGCCAGGGCTACCCTTTGTCACCGATTCTGTTCATTACTTTCATGGACAGAATTTCTAGGCGCAGCCAAGGTGTTGAGGGGATCCGATTTGGTGGCCTTAGGATCTCGTCTCTGCTTTTTGCAGACGATGTGGTCCTTCTGGCTTCATCAGATCATGATCTGCAGCTCTCGCTGGAGCGGTTCGCAGCCGAGTGTGAAGCGGCCGGGATGGGGATCAGTGCCTCCAAATCCGAGGCCATGGTCTTGAGCCGGAAAAGGGTAGAGTGCCTTCTCCGGGTCAAGGGGGGTGTCCTGCCCCAGGTGGAGGAGTTCAAGTATCTCGGGATCTTGTTCACGAATGAGGGAAGAAGGGAGCGGGAGATCGACAGGCGGATTGGTGCAGCGTCTGCTGTCAAGCGGGCGCTGTACCGGTCCCTCGTGGTGAAGAGAGAGCTGAGCCAAAAAGCGAAGCTCTCGATTTACCGGTCGATCTACGTTCCCACCCTCATCTATGGTCATGAGCTTTGGGTCATGACCAAAAGAACGAGATTGCGGATACAAGCGGCCGAAATGGGTTTTCTCCGTAGGGTGGCTGGGCTCTCCCTTAGAGATAGGGTGAGAAGCTCAGTCATCCGGGAGGGACTCAGAGTAGAGCCGCTGCTCCTTCACATCGAGAGGAGCCAGTTGAGGTGGCTCGGGCATCTGGTCAGGATGCCTCCTGGACGCCTCCCTGGTGAGGTGTTCCGGGCACGTCCCACCGGGAGGAGGCCCCGGGGAAGACCCAGGACACGCTGGAGGGACTATGTCTCTCGGCTGGCCTGGGAACGCCTCGGGATTCCCCCGGAGGAGCTAGAAGAAGTGGCTGGGGAGAGGGAAGTCTGGGCCTCCCTTCTGAAGCTGCTACCCCCGCGACCCGACCTCGGATAAGCGGAAGAAGATGGATGGATGGATTTTGAGCCTGCCAATATATGGATGCCCTATCTTTTTTCCCCAAATATCGTCCTTTTGGTTGAAACAGTACCAGTAGCTCAGAGAATAGAAATGATTATGTAGAAAAGTGAATTCCTTCCTATTCCTATTCCTTCTATTTAGCTGAGTTAGCAGGGGATGCATGTTTTGGCACAGCAAATTATGAGCTGACAAATACTTGCATGCCCTGTTTTTCAGTTTGAAAATGTCATACAGATATAAAAGCTACTCTAGTAGCTCAGAGGATTAGTGTCATTGTCTAGTGTTATCTTTCATATAACACATTGGAGGCCGCTGGTGACCTTCCTCACCTATCAGTGGACTATTTGATCTTATGCATTCATTATTTCACAACACAGTAAGAAATATTTATAAAGAACCCACTTTACTCAAATCTAACTCTTAAGTAGTTCACATTCATCAATCTGTGTCAACTGGGGGTTTCTTGACACAGTGATGGTGGTACCACTTATTGCTGTCTTACCCTTTGTTGTGACATAATGAATTCATAAGATCAAATAAAAACAGGGCATGCAAATATCGGCAGCTCATTATTTGAGCAAACCATGCATCCCCAGCTAACTCAGCTAAATAGTTAGGAAGCATTTCATCTTTCTACATAATCATTCCTGTTCTCTGAGCTACTGGTATTGTTTCATACCAATAGGACAATATTTGGGGAAAATAGATAGGGAAGCATATATCGCTAGGCTCAAAATCCATATTGCCAAAAAATGCAAACCTCATTTTAGCTTGAAGAAATAAAGAGTAAAGAGTGAAATAACCTTTTCTACATAATTACACTTATCCTCTGAACTGCTGGTATGAGTTTTATATCAATAGGATAACATTTTAGAAAAATAGAGAGGGCATGCAAATATCGGCAGGCTAACAATAGGCTTTGCCAAAAAATGCATCCCCCTGCTAACATGAAGAAATAAAGAGTTAAGAGAGATTTTATCTTTGCTGCATAATTACACTTATCCTCTTAGCTACTGAAATTCTCGGCTGGCATGCGTTTCTCGGCATAACATACAACTTACACGGTTTTAAAAATCTAATATAACCTGGTATCCTCTGCTTCTTGAGTGCTTTTGCAGTAAATCAACACTATCACATTTCATTTTCATATTACTAAGGTTTCTAATTAACTTGTTTCTCTGAATCAAATAATTCTCAAAATAACATGTTCCACTGTCTCATCTTCCCCACAGTCACATTTTCCTGTCTGATGTTTCCCTATCAGTGATCTATTCAGTCCAGTGTGTCCGTTTCTAAGTTGTGAAATAATGATCTCTTCTCTCCTGTTTCTTTCCGTTCTTCTCATTTGTCCAATTCTCTTTTGGAATTGGACAAATTCCAAAATTTGGAATTTCTTTTCTTCTACCCATAACTTTTACCACCCCTCTTTTGTCTTTTGTTTAATTATATCCTTTATTTCTGTTATACTAAAACTAACATTAATATCTATCCTTACCTGATAGATGTTATTAGGTAAGGATAGGCAGACAGGATGGCTCTCCTCAGCCATTTCATTCCCCTTATTCCCATGATGTGCTGGAACCCTGTTACTGTTAGCCCCATCATATTGATTCTGTAAAGTGTTTGTTGTATTTCAATTAATATATCTGGTCTACTGTCTGACTGATTATTTTTGCAAACTGACTAATGAAGAACTAGAATGATAGATTTTAATGGTCTGACCTCTTCCACCCATTGAACTGCTAAAAACAAAGCTAGCATTTCTCCTGTAACACCCAGACTCCATCACTAATCCTTTTCCCTACTTTAATTTGAAACTGTGGCACAATAAATGCTATCCCTACCCTATTAGCTGTATTTTTTTATGCATCTGTGAATATTTATATATAGTTATAATATTTATTAAAGTATTCTTGTACTATATACTGTATTTATTCATAATGTGAAATTTATCTTTGTTCTTCTTTTCTAATAATGAAAAATCAACTTCAGTATCAGGAAGTATCCAAAGTGGCACTGCAGGTAATGGAACTGTCTGTCATATATCTAACTGATTTCAGTTAATTTCATTAACTTTAGAGTTTATTATCCATCCAAAGCTCTTTAACTGTTTCTTTTCCTTTTCTCATCCAGGTTTAAGCACCTCTAATGTTGGATGATCATTTCTTTGTTGAAGACGTTTTAAAAGCACCAGTAAATATTCTTAAAGCCTGATGTTGGATAATATTTAACTTATGGAGGTTTGTATCTGCTGCTGAGTTATAAACTATAAATCCATAATCCAAGACTGACCTAATTAACCCCATATAAATTGCTTTTAATAAATTTCTATCAGCTCCCCACTCTATTCCAACTAAATACCTCATTATATTTAACACTTTCCTACATTTATCGATTATTTTATTAATGTGCACACCCCATGTCATTCTTTCATCAAATCACATAAAAAGAAATTTAAATTGTTTATTTCTTTCCAAATCCTGACCATATAATTTAAGTATAATTTTTTATAAACTTTTTTCCTTCTAAAAACATTATTTTAGTTTTCGCTACAGAAAGTTTAAAACCCCATTTATCTGACCATTTGTCTACAACTGAAATTGTTCCCTGAAGCTTCTTTAAAATAAAGTCTAAATTTCTTCCTCTTTTCCACATTGCTTCATCATCAGCAAAAAGTGAAAATCCCATTCCACCTTCTGCTTCTGTAAACATTTCATTAACTACCACTGAAAATAATAACAGACTTACTATACTTCCCATTTTCTATATTCAAACTCTCAGAATAATCCTTCCCTATTCTCACTTGTATTTCTTTTCCTTCCTTTAATCCATCTAAACATATGACCATTTATACCCATTCTTCTAATTTTAATTAACAACCCCTCCCTCCACATCATATGCTCTCTCCAGTCATAAAATTCTGCCACAACACTCTCTTTATTCACTTAAGCCTTTCGAATTTCATGCTCTAAACATGAAACTGGATCCATTGTACTTCTTCTCCTGAAACGCTGATAAGACGATATGAGTCAAAGACAGCAGCTCGAGCGCGCCATCTGGTGGAGAACCTGAAGAGGTGGAAGGAGATGGAAACCACACAAAACCCAAAACCCCGACTCCCAACAAATATTAAACTTTACACTGTAAAGTTTAATATTTTAACAACAAATGTAAATGTGAATTTTATCAGGTTCTTGCTATTATAATTTGTACTTACTAAAACTGAAAACAGAAAATAAGTTGGCTATTTAAAACTATTAGACACGAGGGACAAACAGCAGCTGACATAAGAGCTTGGAAATTAATGACCCATTAAAAATAAACATAACTTTATGGTTAGCAAGAACTTTTTTGGTCATCACAAAGTAACCAAAGTAAAGTAACATTTTAATGAGGTACTTAAGTGCAATTTTTTAAATAAATATCTTTGCCATCTCTCTTTCTCTTTTTCTCTCTCTCTTTTTCGAAAAAATTAGCTATCGTTCTCTGCACTTTTATCAAGTTTTGATTTTGCTTGAATTAAAAATTCACTGTCCCACAGTGTTTTTCCCGGTGTTTATTTTAAAGTGTATTATAAGCGATTTATTGTTCATCCTGTCCCAAAGCAAGCGGCATGTTTTTATGTCTGTGGACCACCTGAGAAAAATGTCTATGTGCTATCATTTAATACGAGTGAAATCTCCCCCAGGGGAGAGGGACTGCCTGGGGGGATAGAGGCTCCATTACGGAGCACAGACAGTTCAGAAACATTTTGGAATAAAAGAAAGCTATTTATAAACAGATTAGGTTGTGTTTTAAAGTCCCCATTGCTAGCAGATGTATTTTGACTCAAACTGCAGCCGTCAATACGTTTCAAATGTTTTTTATAATCTTTCTAGCCAGCACCTTCCTAACTCTTATTTTTGTGCCTTTCAGCTTCTGCTCAGCAGTTTGACCCAAAGCTGACTGACAAACAGTAAAGTGAAGCTGTGGCTCCTGCACCACAGTGGGAGAGAGGCATCAAGGAACCATAGTGACACCAACCAGTCAAACTTGGGTTCCCCAACTTACTGTTTCCCTGGTTCATACAGTACAAGCTGAACATCCTGGACGCTGGTCTTCCACGGACAACAGCTTGTTTGTGACAGTCAAAAAGGAATCAGGTATGTTTACAGATCTATGCCTGTTTTCCTAAATAAAATGCAATATTAATACCATGTTGCCATATTTAAGTTTGTGTACACACATTTTTGGAAATATGGTCACAGACCACTTTCAGTATCATTTCAATGTGTGGCTTCAACATGGATTCAACATTGATTCATTCATATTTTGCCATCTAGGATACCAGTATGACAATGCTTGTTCTACATCTGCTTCTTAAAGATAGTTGTTAAATTTGTGTTAAAGTTAAATGTTTCGAGATAAAATGGAACATTATAAATTATTGAGGCCAAATAAGCGGAAGCAGCATGTACAGCAAACTGTTTGTGCTTGGGAGTGAGAACAAAGGGCAGCAGGGTGGGGTAGGGTCAGGACAGGATACGGACTCTTTCTGTGGTCCAAAAATAGATTCCAAAAACACTGTTGCTCAAAGGTCAGTGTGTGGGTAGGAAGAAGACCAGGTGGCTGCAGGTTGAACAAGAAACAAGTCTCCATAGTCAAAATTAAACAGTATAGCTCAAATTTAAGCATAGACAGCACAGTTTTAGGAGTATCCAATTTAAATATATATTTGTTTTTTCTGTGTCATCAAATTGATTGGACTGATTCACTTTGTGTCATGAATCCACCATGAACACACCGGTGTTGAGGGGTGGTGAGGCAGACGCTGTAGACCCAGGTAAGATTAATAGTAGATTTTAATAATGCAATACACAGTCCAAA
The DNA here is from genome assembly GCF_002775205.1 of Xiphophorus maculatus. Classification (NCBI taxonomy): domain Eukaryota; kingdom Metazoa; phylum Chordata; class Actinopteri; order Cyprinodontiformes; family Poeciliidae; genus Xiphophorus; species Xiphophorus maculatus. The sequence goes on along the minus strand of NC_036446.1, from coordinate 35,051,863 downwards.
ACAGTCCCAAAGCCGGGCAGCACGGCCGAGCTAAAGCCAGGGCTCGACGCCGGTAGCAACCGGTAAACGAGGGACGAAAAATAGACAGGGCACACAGGAACGGAACGACAAACGCCAAGGGCAGCAAGTAACGACGAGGAACAAGGAACACAGGTGGAGTTAAATACACGGGAGAGTAATCACGGAAACGAGACACACCAGGGAACAATCAAGGGGGAGACAGGACAACACGGAGACTCAAAGACAAGGAAAACTCTAAATAAACACAGAAAAACACAGACCCTGACACTTTGTGCTAAAGAGGATCCTGTTTTGCTGCAGCTGCTCCTTTTGAGCGCCTCTACAAAAGCTGGACTAAATGTCTGTTTCTATAAAGAAATAAGAAAACCTCAGAAGGTGTTGCATTATTATTATTATTATTATTAATAATAATAATTATATGAACCATATGCACTATCAGTCACCAGGCCTTTGTCAAGATCATTTGCTTCCCTTGGAAAGCCTTTCCTTCTTGTTTTGGATGATGTGCAGCTGGACTCATTTTGGCTAATACCGTTTAAACTTTACTCTTTTCTTATGATGCGTAACCATAGCAACAGGGTGGCACCCTTCTTTGTTGCTTCCAGAAGCTTCTAACATGGCAAAAGCTGAAATAATACCACAACTGAAGCCAGAAAACCCAGAGGAGTCAAAAAGGAGGCAGAGCAGGAACAAAGAGGAAATTCAAACTATCTCTTCCATTAATCCCAATAGGCAATGTGAGATCATTAGCTAGCAGGTTGGATGAACTTCAAGCCCTAATAAGAACTCAGCAAGAATATAGGGAATAACTGCAGGATTATATGCACAACTCCACTGTCTCTCTGCCAGGTTTCCTAACTATAGAGTCAAACAGAGATTTAAAGAGCAGTGGGAAAAGGACAGAAAGTGGATTAGCGTTGCTTGTCAGCAACAGATGGTGTCATCCAGAGGGCTGTTTCTCAAAAGCAGGATTCAGAAATTCAGGATAAGAGATAAAAGTCAGGCTTGACATAATATGATCAGTTCATCAAGAAAGGTGTTGAACTAAACAGATGAGGTGGGGAGACATCTACGATCTGGCAATAAAAAAGACCTGATGCAGTTAGGACTACATTCTATTCATTCAAAGACTGCAGTAATAAGTAACAGGTATACTTACTGTAGTTATGTCAATTCAAAGATAATTTTTTTGTAAGATAAAGAGGTTCTAAATCCAGCATTTCTCAGGCTTCCTGATAGAGGTCAGCAAGGTCAAGTGTCGAGCCACAACAGGAAACCTAGAACTGCTGCTATCAGGAGTGGCTTCCTTCACACAACAAACTGCTGCAGTCATAATTTCAGCCAATGTTTGGCCCATTTCCTGCTCTGGGGGCGAAGAGTGTTAGAGGTGGAGGAGGGCTGTACGGGGGGCCGTTTAGGACAAAAAATATGTTTTGTCTCCCACACACTACTAAAGACTCATACACACACAAAAGACTAAGATTGCGCGTGTACACCCCTAAAATATCACACACACACGCCATACAGACATACTATTCTGAATGATAGGTTGAAAATGTATGTGTGTGTGAACTAACACTTGGCTGAGTGACAATGAATGAATGAATGAAATTAGACTTTTTTATTGAATATACAAGAATAACAATGACAATCTCAAACAATATGTCAATAACAAATATTACAAAAAACAAATATCACAACTCCTGCTGTTAACAGATCCAATTGGATACAGAGGCTAGAACAAAGTACTAAAATTAGTGGGAAAATAATAATAATAAACAAATACTTATTAATAACAACAACAATAATAATAATTAAAGCTGCAAGCAGCCTCGAGCGGCCCTCGCAGCAAGCGCCACTCCGGCCTATTGGCCACCGCAGGGGTTCCAGCCACCGCAGAAGCTCTCGCACAGTTTCCAGAGCCGCAGCCTGCTTGCCACCGCAGAAGCTCTGCCGCAGTTTCCAGCACCGCCACCCGACAGCCACTGCAAAAGCTGTCGCGCATTTTCCCCGCCCGTCCACCGGGCGATACGCATGAATGCGTTTGGCAGCGCTCCCAACGACTGTCAAAAAATCTGGTGCAGATCGGTCGATGCATCGAGGAGATACAGCCGATGTATTAACTTAGGGGGCGCAGTGGAGTCAAATTACATTTCAACCTCGTTGGGCTCTTTAGAGGTGAACAAAGGTCATACATATCCAGTTTGGCGCCAATCGGATGATCTATGTGTGAATTAGAGCCAAATGTATGCATATGGCGAGGGACTGATATTCGCCATTTGGCCACGCCCACACGGTTCAGCCAGCAGTGAGCATTGACAGAGCTCATCATCAGAATCATCTTGATTAGGTCAAGAGAGCCATAAAAGGAGCTTTCCAAGGAAAAAAATGGCACTTCCTGTTCTGAGGGGGCGGGGCTTAGATGACGTCATAATATGATGACATAGGATGGTCAGGCATCCCACCAGTATCACTCAGGCCAAGTTTGATGCAGCACGGTCAAAATATGTGGAATCTAGAGGCAAACGTATACCAACGGCGTTGCCGCCATTGAAAACTCTTGGCACTTTAAAGCAAGTGAGACCAACTTCCTATCTGTCATCCAACACAGAATCACCTTGATTAGGTCAAGAGAGCCATAGATGGAACTTTATAAGGAAAAAAATAGCACTTCCTGTTCTGGGGGGGCGGGGCTTAGATGACATCATACTATGATGACATAGGATCGTCAGGCATCCCACCAGGATCACTCATGCAAAGTTTGGTGCAGAAGCTATCAACCGTTCACAATAAAATATGAGACTTCCTGTTGTCAGGGGGCGTGGCCTAAGTGATGTCATCATTTGACCATTGGATATTATTGGACACCTGATGATGATCAATAACTGAAGGTTTGGTGTCTCTGTGAGTTTTTGTGTTAGAAATACAAATTTTTAATTTTTTCCTCTTCATTACAAAATTGAACTCTGTCATTCCGTAGGGCAATGCTGCCCTCTGGTGTCGAATTACTGAAATAGTTTCATTATTTCAGTAATTCGACACCAGAGGGCAGCATTGCCCTACAAATGACGAACATGGACTATTTAATGTTTAATTACACAGAAGATCTCTCTCATTCGTTCTGAGGGGGCGGGGCTTAGATCACGTCATAATATGATGACATAGGATTGTCAGGCATCCCACCAGGAACACTCAGGCCAATTTTGGTGCAGCTTGGTCAAAAAATGTGGGATCTAGAGGCAAACGTATACCAACAGCGTTGCCGCCATTGAAAACTCTTGGCACTTTAAAGCAAGTGAGGCCAACTTCCTATCTGTCATCCAACACAGAATCACCTTGATTAGGTCAAGCGAGCCATAGATGGAACTTTCCAAGGAAAAAAATAGCACTTCCTATTCTGAGGGGGTGGGGCTTAGATGACGTCATACTATGATGACATAGGATTGTCAGGCATCACACCAGGATCACTCAGGCCAAGTTTGGTGCAGCTCGGTCAAAACATGTGGAATGTAGAGGCAAACGTATACCAATGGCGTTACAGGTCACTTCGCCACACCGCCACACCCACCTGCTATGTCAAAGCTGGTCAGGGCTTGAATCCACAACACACCAACATGTCTTCTGTCTCTGGACACAGTTTCATGTTGATTAGGTCAAAGGGGTAAGATAGCGACCGTTCATAGGAAAACATGACACTTCCTGTTCTCAGGGGGCGTGGCCTAACTGATATCGTCAATTGACCATTGGATATTGTAGGACACCCGATGATGATCAATAACTGAAAGTTTGGTATCTCTGTGTGTTTCTGTGCAGGATATATAACAGTTTCGTGTTTCATGGCGAGTAGGTGAACTTTGACCCCTGGTAACCCCCCTTCAGCATGCTCATACAGTCACCGTTTTGATAACTTTAAATTGGCCATGCCTTATGATCAGACTGACCGAGTTTGAAGCTGATCAATCGAAATCCCTAGGAGGAGTTCGATCAAATACGAAAGCTGTAAACGTCAAAATCACGGTCAAAATCTGAACTTCAATGCAAAATGGCCGACTTCCTGTTGGGTTTCGACCATGGCTCTAAGAGACTTTTTTGTACGTCCTGACAAGATACACATGTGTACCAAGGTTGATAATTCTAGGTTAAAGCATGGCTTGGGGCTGATCATTTAAAATCTCCTAGGGGGTGCTATAGAGAAATTAGGCCAGGCCCACCAAATTTTGTTATGAATTCCTGTCGGTGGGTGGATAAGGATCCATGAGTTTGGAGCAGCTGAGCCTGAAATAGTGGAATTCAGAGCCAAACGTATGGCAATGGCGATACAGGTCACTTCGCCACGCCGCCACGCCCAGCTGCTATGTCAAAGCCGGTCAGGGTTGGAGTCCACAACACACCAACATGTCTTCTGTCTCTGGACACAGTTTCATGTTGATTAGGTCAAAGGGCTAAGATAGCGACCGTTCACAGTAAAACATGACACTTCCTGTTCTCAGGGGGCGTGGCTTAAGTGATGTCATCATTTCACCACAGGGTATTTTAGGACACCCGATGACGATCAATCACTGAAAAAACTCTATATGTTTTTGTATAGGAAATATAAGAGTTTCGTGTTTCATGGCGAGTAGGTGAACTTTGACCCCTGGTAACCCCCCTTCAACATGCTCCAAACTCACCAATTTGATAACTTTAAATCAGACATGCCTTATGATCAGACTGACCAAGTTTGAAGCCGATCAATCAAAATCCGTAGGAGGAGTTCGATCAAATACGAAGGCTGTAAACGTCAAAATCGGTGTCAAAATGGGACCTTCAATCCAAAATGGCCGACTTCCTGTGATAGTTGGCTTATAACATTAAATGTAAGTTCTGAGTCTTTTGGTGAGCTCTACAAGTGTACCAAATTGCATGTCTCTACGATGAAGTACGTTCATACCATTGTGTCAACAGAAAATTGCTAGTTGGCGCCGTTGAGCAATTATTTTTGCGATCTTTGTGACAACCTTAAAATTCAAAATTTTTAAATTTTCTAGTCGCGACCGCCAAGTCTGGTGAGTTTTTGAATATGATAAAGCCCCCAAAAAGGCGCCTCTTTGGGGGGGCAGAATCATAATAATAAGAAACAGTACAGATACAATAGGCCTTCGCAGCGCTTTGCTGCTCGGGCCTCATAATGTTAAATTAAATTTATAAGAGGGGGCTACTAACTGAAAATCTTCCATTAACTCCTACATTTTTACTGCGTTTAAATTCTAAATCTTTCTCAGACATCTTTTAAAAAAGGAAAATTCATTTTTGAGAGCAAAGATTGAGATTGAGCATTTTGCATAGTGACATTTATGGATATAATATTTTGTTACAATAATTAGACTTGTTCACAGACATTGACTAACAATTCAAAAATTTTTCTTTGATAGATAAACCGAACTGAATGTTTTGTAAAGAAATAAAATCCACATTTATTCCTTTAGAAGACAGAAAGTTACGAAGTTGATCTCATAAGATTAATACTTCTTTACATTCGTAAAACAAATGTTTAGTTGTTTCCATTTGAGTTGTACAAAAACCACAATTCTCAACATTAAAATTAAAGCTCTCTCTTAATAAGTCATTTGAAGGATATATGTTATTTATTATTTTAAAATGTAATTCTTTATATTTAGGATCAGTTTGTCCTCATTTTGACTATCATAGATTTGTTAAAATCTTGTAAAAGAACTGTGCTTTTCATTCTTCCTGTGTACATATTATTTATAGAATACTGATTCAAAAACCCGTTGCTGCATTTATTATCTCTAATGTCCATATACTCAACTTGAATCTTATGGAGTCTTGAGATAGAGAAATTATGTAAATTGTTTTTAACTGACAGTGTGAGGACATTAGGGATACTATATAAAACTTTCTTATAATTTGTTAGTGAACAATCAGTTCCATACCTCATGTTAAATTCCTCCAAACTGAAAATATCACCATTTCCATCCAGTAAATGAGTAATTGACCAGATTTGTTTATTTGTTTAAATCTTTCATAAAGTAGATTTAATGGGGATTAGACATGCATTTGTCTGTGTGAGAACAAAACACTAAAATTGCACATATACACTACTAAAATATCACACACACGCACACACAAAGCATACAGACATATTATTCTGAATGATAGATCGAAAATGTATGTATGAGTATGAACTAACACTAGGCTGAATGAATGACAATGAATGAATGAATGAATGAATGAATGAATGAATGAATGAATGAATGAATGAATGAATGGGGATTAGACTTGTATTTGTCTGTGTGAGAGTTGTGACGGAAGAGGCGGGGCATAATTTATAGATCAGATGGCGTATGTGTTGATACAGAAGAGCTTTGATAGGGCCCTGATAGGGCCCTGATAGGGCCGGGGGGACTGCCTGTCATTCTTTGCCAAAGGGAACAGCATTACAGCAGCAGTCACACATTACTGTACACACATGATTGTTTAATAATTGTCGTGATTTCAACATTCATGTTGACAACCCCCAAGACAGAGGGGCAAAAAAGCTCGCTAATATTTTAGAGACTTTTGGTCTAACACAACATGTCAAACAAGCAACACACACTAAAGGACACACACTGGACCTGGTTATCAGTAATGGTGTGAATATTTCCAATCTCTCTGTAACTGATGTCACCCTGTCGGATCACTTCCTGTTATCTTTGAAAGTTCTATATCCTTTAACTCACTTGGATAAACAGCAACCATCACAAAACGTTCTCTCACTGAAAACACAGCAGAAACTTTTAATCAAATCTACTCTTCTTCCTCACCTTTAAGCTGTAATGACATAGATAAGTTGGTAAATGATTTTCAGTCTAAAGTTTCAGATATAATTGATTCCGTTGCCCCAATTAAAATGAAGGTTGTGTCTGGTAGGAAGAAATCTCCATGGAGAAATGCACAAACAGTTAGATCTGCAAGACAACTCTGCCATAGGGCAGAACAAAAATGGTGTAAAACTCAACTTCACGTTCATTATGACATGTATATGTCATGAATTGCGGGTGATGAGGTGGTGAGGCAGACGCTGTAGACCCAGGATGTGATAAATTAATGATTTTAATGGTGAATGTCCAGCAATTATTTTCACAGTCCAAAATAACGGGCAGCACGGCCGAGCGGAAACCAGGGCTTGATGCCGGTAGCAACCGTAAAAATAAAGGGACAACGGAACAACACGAACGCACATTAGACGAGGACCCGACAAAGACAAAGAACAGGTGACACTAAATACACTGGGGGTAATCAGGGAACAAGAAACACCTGGGAACTAATCCAGGACAACACGGACACACAGAGACACCAAAAACTCGAAATTAACACACAGAAAACAGAACACGATAGTACCCCCCCCTCAAGTGCGGCTACCAGACGCCCAAAAAACAAAAAAAACACAAGTGTGGGCGGAGGGGCGCTGGACGGGGGGCCAGAGTCCAGTAACAACAAAAAACTACCCAACGGAGAGGGCGGAGGCACAGGAAAGGCCAAGAGTCCAAAACCAAATAGAGGCGGGAACCAAGGAGGTTGTCCGGCGGTCGCCCGCGGCGCTGGAGGTGGCGACAACGAGTTCCGGGGGCCGCCCAGAGGCGGCGACGACGAGTCCCGGGGACCGCCCTGAGGCGACGACGAAGAGTCTCTGGTGCCGCCCTGAGGCGGCGAGGAGCACAGAGAGTCGGGGTCTCGGGAGAAACGCAGAGAGTCGGGGTATCAGGTGGGGACTAACTGGGGCAGGAAAACCCACTACCCGCGCCGCCTGTCGGCCTGGAGCCAGGCAGGCCGCCTGGAACCCCATCACCATGGGGACCGTGGCTGGAGCAGTCTCTGGAGCGTGGGCGTGGGGCTCAGGAGCACCGGCAGGAGCGCCGGCAGATTCGGGTGCAGCGAAGAGAGGCGGAAGATCCGGAGCAGCGGTGGCGGCGAGGGGCGGAGAAACTGCTGCGGTGGAGACTGGAGATTACGCTGGTCCCGGAGACGCTGGAGCTGGGCTGGTGGAGCGGATGGAGGGAATGTTCGGCTTGGGAGGCAGAGGGTCGCCAGCCATGACAGCTAGAGCTGCCTCACGCTCCCACTCTGCAATTCCACCAACCCCTGGTGCAGAAAGCGTGGAACCCAGAAGTCCAGCAACAGTCCCAAGTGGATGGCGAAACCGAGGCGTCGGCGAGCAGCTTACGGTTTGGCCATTGCCTCCTCATACTCGCTGATAGTTTCCATGAGTTCTTGTAACTCCTCTGGGTCCATGTCGAAAAAATAGCATACCTCACCGTTCGGTCTGGTCGGGTCCTTCTGTCATGAATTGCGGGTGTTGAAGTGGTGAGGCAGACGCTGTAGACCCAGGATGTGATAAATGAATGATTTTAATGGTGAATGTCCAGCAAAACACAGTCCAAAATAACGGGCAGCACGGCCGAGCGGAAACCAGGGCTCGACGCCGGTAGCAACAGTAAAAATGAAGGGACAACGGAACAACATGAACGCACATTAGACGAGGACCGGACAAAGAACAAGAACAAGAAACACCTGGGAACTAATCAAGGGGAGAACAGGACAACACGGAGACACAGAGACACAGGAAACTCGAAATTAACACGCAGAAAACACAGATCACGACACTATAAAGAAAAACTACGTAACTATCATTTAACACTAAAACATGCAAGAGAGGCTTTCTTTGCAGATGTCATAAACAAAAGCATTAAAAATGCTCAAGCTTTATTTGCAACAGTTGACAGAATCACAAACCCTCCTGTGACGTTATCGCCTGAACTCCAATGTATTGCCGCTTGCAACAAGTTTTCCAGCTTCTTTTCAGAGAAAATTTTAAAAATCAGAGGATTAATCTGCACATCCACTGTAAAGTCAGTACCAATGCTGTGCCCAAACAAAACAAATACAGAAAAAATGACCCAATTCCAACTACTTAATTATAAAACCCTACAGGAAATTATAAGTCAACTAAGCTCCAGTTCCTGCTGTCTGGATGTTTTACCCTCACATTTCTTTAAGAAAGTCCTGCCTGTTATTGTTTCTGATCTGATCCAAATAGTAAACTCATTGCTCTCATCAGGCGTTTTCCCCCAGGCTTTGAAAACAGCAGTAATCAAACCACTTATAAAAAAGAACAGTCTGGACAAATCACTAATGCAGAATTACAGGCCGATCTCCAACCTCCTATTCATCAGCAAAGTTATTGAAAAAGCTGTGTGTAAACAATTAACTAGTTTCCTAACTATAACCAACCTCTTTGACTCCTTCCAGTCTGGTTTTCGTGCTCACCACACAGCACAGAGACCGCCCTCGTAAAAGTGTTCAATGACATCCATATAAATACGGACTGTGGGAGAACCACAGTGCTGGTTCTGTTGGACCTCAGTGCAGCTTTTGACACTGTTGACCATGACCATATTATTGAATCGACTGGAGAGTTGGGTCGGACTCTCCAGTCCAGTGTTTAACTGGTTTGAATCCTACATAAAGAACAGGGATTTCTTTGTTTCAATTGGAAACTTCTCATCAAAGAGGTCAAAGGTCACATGTGGGGTACCCCAAGGTTCAATCCTAGGACCCCTTTTATTCAATATTTATATGCTCCCACTAGCTCAGGTTATAACAGGAAATAATATTAGCTACCATAACTATGCAGATGACACACAGCTCTACATTACGATGTCACCAGGTGACTCAGAGCCCATCCAATCACTGAACAGATGCTTAGAACAGATAAATGTGTGGATGTGCCAAAACTTTCTCCAGATGAACAGAAACAAAACTGAAGTTATTATTTTTGGACCTAAAGAGGAACGATCTAGTCATAGATCTAGAGTTATAGATCTAGAGTTATAGATCTAGAGTCAATGCACAGCTTCAGTTATTACAACTGAAAACCAGCGATCAGGCCCGAAACCTGGGAGTAGTGATGGACTCTGACCTGAACCTCCAGAGCCACATAAAAACAGTTACAAAGTCGGCCTTCTATCACCTGAAGAACATTTCCAGGATTAAAGGACTAATGTCTCATCTAGATCTAGAGAAACTCATCCATGCGTTCATCTTTAGTCACATTGATTATTGCAACAGCGTCTTCACAGGTCTGTCCAACAAATCAATCAAACAGATGCAGCTGATCCAGAATGCTGCTGCTTGCGTTCTCACTAAAACCAGGAAGATAGAGCACATAACACCAGTTTTAAAGTCCCTCCACTGGCTCCCTGTAGCTCAAAGAATAGACTTTAAAATACTGTTGTTAGTTTACAAATCACTGAATGGCTTAGCACCACAATACATTAAAGATCTGCCTTTGTTGTATCAACCTTCCAGACCTCTCAGGTCTTCTGGTTCTGGTCTGCTCTGCATCCCCAGAACCAGAACCAAACGAGGAGAAGCAGCTTTCAGCATCTATGCATCACAAATTTGGAACAAACTTCCAGAAAACTGTAAAACAGCTGAAACACTGACTTCTTTTAAATCTCGACTAAAAACCCACCTGTTTAGAATTGTATTTGAAACATAATCAATTACAAATTTATTGATGGAACTTTACTTAATGTCGTGTTTTGATTGTTGCATTGTGTTTCTGTGTTTGTAATGATGTAAAGCACTTTGAAATGCCTTGCTGCTGAAATGTGCTATACAAATAAAATTTGATTGATTGATTACAGCGGCAGTCAGACATTACAGCAGCAATCAGACACCCATCTGAGACAAGAAGGAAAACCAAAAGAGGAGGAGGCCATCAATGCCTTTAATGAACATCTAGGATTTTCCTGACTTTTCTAGCTCATTTTTTTCAGTTTTTTCTTTTAAAGTCAGATGACTTCATCAAAGTTCTGACTGCACTTTGTTTATAGTAAATCACTAATATGACTTATTAGTGATTTATGATAAACACACGGCTCATATGGAATGATCAACTAAATATTTGTGCCTTCAAGACCACAAACATCTATGCACAACACAAAGTTACTTAGCAGCCTTACTAGTGTAATTACTTAATGTGCATTTTATACTGTTCATTGTGTACTTTATTCATAAAATCAGCACAGAGCAACAAAGTATCAGCTAAATTCTCAGCTCATGTGTGTTTTACTACTCGACATTTTGTGATGTTCATTGTACAAGTATGGTCTTATTAAAGTATGGAGATAAATAGCCTTGAAGTCATGTTGAGAAAAAAACTTGCAGCAGTTGAAGTAAAGATGTATGAGTTGGACAGTGATGTGCAGCTGATGCAAACAGGTATGGCTCCAATCCTACACACATTAATGCAACCTTGTTCTCATATGTCACCACATTTCAGAAGGAGACTGCAGCTCATTCTGAGATCACCTCTGAATGGGCTAACTGGAGGAGGAGGAGGAGGAGGAGGAGGAGGAGGAGGAGGAGGAGGAGGAGGAGGAGGAGGAGGAGGAGGAGGAGGAGGAGGAGGAGGAGGAGACAGAAAGACAATAAATCAAATTAAGATACAATAATAGCTCAACAGGTTGAGAAGAATGTTGTTGGTCAGATTGAGGTCATGCAGTTGCAGGCAGATAAAAACCTAAACTTAAAGTGAAAAGTTAAACATGTGAAGCTTGAGGTGAGGGTAGCCAACATTGGTTTAAAAATCTGCAGTTTAAGTTATTTTTTACATTTTATTTAATATTATAATGAAAACAAGTTGTTTTGCTATGTTATATTAGCTTTTCGTGTAAGTAGAAGAAACCTGAGAGAAGCAAACCAACACTAGCTGCATTATTTATACATGTTTGGCTGAAGACAGAACAGTGAGACGGCTTCATTCTCCTTCTAGCATTTCAGAATGTTACACCAAACATCACATTTTTTCTAATCACGTCTGTCTGAAGATTTTTGAAACAACAAAGAAGGAAAATGACATATCATTGTAGTAGCAAAGTGACTTTGATGTGACTTTGAAAGTGTTTTGTTAATGTGGACCGTACCTAAACTGCAACAGTACGGCAAAGGAAACATCTTTGATTATAAATGACTGTGATTTTATAGACAAAAAAAGAGAAATTCATAAGGAACACTCTGACATCAATGTTCTTCTCCTCCACCCTGATACTCATTTGTTTAAAAATGATATCGCTAAAGAGTATCTTTAGCCAAATATCTTTCTTCTCCACTCTCACAAAAAATAAAAGAAATTTGTTTAAAAATTATTTAAGTTTATCTTTCTGCAAAATAAATTCAATATAAGTACCAATTCCTATGAGTTTTGTGACTGAAATATTGAGACACCTAAACATATTTTTTTCAGTTGCAACTTTATAAATGTCTTTTTTAAAAAAAAAAAAAAGATTTTCAAACCTGGATCTTGTAAAAAAATCTATTCTAATTTGAAGTTTTTATATAATACAGTTTGTTCTTCTGACAGGGGATGAAGACTCTAATGATGATAATAAGTATACCATGTATACAGAAGGTCCATTCACTGGTTCATCAGTATTTCTGGCTACCATTACAGCATTAGGACTAAAGAACACTGAGTTCTTTAGTTGCATTTTACTTTTCAAAATGTTACTGAAAAGTTATATTTTCAATAACATCCATATCTCAGCAGAGGTATGGAAGCAGACTCTGCAGACACCAAACAATGAACAAACACACCAACTCCACTGACAGTCCATGTCCATCCAGACTGTTGAGACATTTCATGTCCATCCAGACTGTTGAGACATTTCATGTCCATCCAGACTGTTGAGACATTTCTTGGCAACAGGCCTGTGGAAGGCTTGGAACATAAAATGACTGCAGCATAAATAATGTGTTTCCATCTGCAAAACAAGTTTTTCTTCAGAGAATGTGTATTTTCCAACATTCAATTCAGTTTATTTATATAGTGCCAAATCACACCATGCTTTAATATAGGCACTGTATCTGCCTCTAATTTCATCACTCACATGTGTCATTCTTTCATTTTAAGATAGTCCAGTCATGGCCCACTGAGATGCAGCCTTGTCTCATCCACAGTCATTAATCGGGAGTCTCTAAATGAACCTCAACTTGACTCATCCACACTTTTGTTCACATTTTACTTCACGCTATAATTCAGGAAACGTCCAATGCTGTTGGGTTCTGTGGTATCCAACAGCAACCAATGCATATCCATGTGGGTAACATAATGACCCTCTTTGTTTCATTTTTGTCCTCTTTATTTATCTATTTTCAGTTTCCTCTTAATAGACTTAGACTTAGACTGACTTTATTGTCATTTTGCATGCACAGAGTGTATACAGAACGAAATTTCGTTGCATACGAATAATGTCTGCATTATAGAAAATATTTATGGGCTATTGCTACAGTATTTCTTCTGTTGTTAATATCCAACCACTTCAGGCAAGATAAACTTTATCAGACTGCATTGAAAGCAGAGTACAAAACCTAGAAAACTGGAATACTCATTTGAAAATGTGCATCTGGATAAACTAAGTAGAATATAACCAAATGTTATAAATAAAAATATTCCTTACTTAGAACATCTTTACCATCAACCACCATCTAAACTGTTTGTGAGTAGGAATTTTATACTGGGAAATTTTAATACAGTGAGCAGTATTCTGGATCAAATGCAGGTCATCTGTGATTAGATTTTTAGGTACAATAGTGGCCCACCTCAAATAATGCATCAAACTAAATATAAAGATACGTAAAGGGTTTGCTGTGTCTCTGTCAGGACTTGGCCTTTGGGGCAGGTGGGTGGGGTACGCAGACTGATGGGCTTGTTTCTTTAACTTTGGGTGATCGACGATCGGTCGATAGTTACAGCCCATCTCATCAACCGATCTTTTTTACCACTGCAAAGGTCTGAGAGGACTACATTTCACAACTGTTGTCAACTTTGCAACTTTGTTGCTATATTTAGTACAGAAGCAAATCAGGCTTTTTAAATATTGGCGATCCACCAGGAAACTGCAATGTTTGCAGAATAGGTACTTTGTTTTAGTAACAGAAATAACAGTTACTCCTGCTGATACTCTCATTGTTCATCGTGGGGCCCCCCACCTGGATAATGGTAGGGGAAACACTGGTTTGTGATGGTAAATGTGGGTTCTGCTTTATTTTATTTCACTCTTTCCAATGAATATTTTCATCTATTCATTAGTTATTCATATTAATGATTCTAAATGGCCATTTTTAAAATTTCAAATAAAAAACATTATCTGTGTGTCATTTATGATGTTCTGTCATTCTCGCTGAATCATAGACAAGTCACAATGATATTGTTTCCAGTTCCAACATCTCAGCTACAATGTTTCAAAATCATTCATCTACGATCTGAGCTCAGCTTCTATTACCTACACCATAGATTTTTACATCCTTGTTTCCAGCATGCAGAATATAATTTAAGTATATAAAACTCGATACCTTATTTATTTATTGCTACTGTTTCAATTTTTTATTTATGAATATGCTTTTTGCTATTGTGAATTTGACTGAAACTGCTCTCTTTATTCTGAAGCTCTTTGGATCAGTTTAGTAAATGGGAGCAAATCAACAATCACCCAGTAAAAACTAGGCCAGGTGCTACAACCTTTACAATCCAAAGAGACATTTTTGTTCTAAGTCCAGCTTAACAAAACTCATTTAGAGCCACAAATGTTATCTGACCTTTGGAAAAGGAGAAGACTCGTAAGTTCTGGCAAATATCTACTGTAGGAAAATTTCTGTTGTAATTTAAAAAAAAACCTCCCATTTGATTTTTTTTAAGTAAAAGAAGCTGTTTTGTGCTGGTCTTATTGGAATTATTAGCAAAAGTCAAAACTGCTACAATTTATTCCATGAACTAATTTAAACTCATACATAAAAACCTTTAACTAAGGTACACACCTTAAAAAGGGCTTTAAAGATTGTCATATTTAAAGTCTCTTTAAATTATTGGATGAAGTCTATATTTCATGCTTTATGCTCATGGTTTTTTTTAAAAATAATCCTGTCTCTGTTTCTCTCTCTCTCCCTCTGAAAAATGTTTAGTCAAATACTATTAACCAAAAATAGGTTGTCAAAAACAACTGTTTTATTAGCTGAAATAAATACTCCATTACATGCAAGGTCAAAACACTTCAAAATACTATAGGAAGTCTGGTAAATAGTGTAAAACCTACAGCACACACTCACAGCAGCTTTTTGACAATTTTAGATTCACACTTGTTTAAAAAAATACAAGCACTGAAACATTTCCTCCAATCTGATGCAGAACATATAGCCAAATATGTCCAGAAGCGAGTGAGGCTACATCCATCACTCCAGCTTTTGTCTTCACTGAGGTAAAATTTCCAGTCTGAAGCTGCGGTCCGTTGGCTGGGGGTGAGCGGTCAGCTGACCCTGGATCACGGAGGTCACGTTGACAAGGTTCAAGCCACATCCAGCACAGCACAAACCCTGTAGTGGTTGTTTCAGTGACTTGGTACACTCAAACACACTTGAGCCACCCACCAATCTCACCTACACATGCAAACACACCCCGATAAGGCTGCTCCAAATCCGATGGTGGAAACATTGGAACAGGGGTGATCCAGGTGAGCCTCTTTGCTGGGTCACAAAACAAAAAGGAGGCGAGAGGGCAAGCAGCCATTACCTGAACTAATTCACAGAATGAGAGTTTACTGGCGGCAGAGCCCTGGGAGAAGATCGTTCTCTTAGTGCTTGAGTGAGCAGAGTGCAGCCGTCAGACACGGCACATGCTGAGTTACGCAGACGCTCTCGGTAGTCTGCCATTTTGGAGCTGCTCTCAAGATGCTGAGCGACGTCTCGCAGGCCCTGAGTGAGGAGGACGCAGGCTGAGACCACACTCATGGCCCCCCCCAACACTGCAGTTTGTACCCCCTTTCCTTCGGCTGAGACACTTGCAGCTCTTCCCAGGAACTGAGGCTCTGTGGCAAACCCAACCAAGGCGCTGACCGCCTGGACCAGAGCAGCACTAAAAAAGATGCATCGATTTCTGGTCAGCTCACTGGGCTGGGTCTTAACTTCTTTAATGCAGGCCAGGAAGGCAGTGCCACTTGTGCTTATGCTCTTCACACTCAACTTGAACTGCTCTTTAGCAAAGCGGTCCCTGGATCTCTCACTGGCTAGCAATGAGATATCCGTCAGAGTCTTGAGATTGGTGGAGATGTTTTGGGAAAGCTCAAGAAGAACCTGAGGGGTGAGATCTGCCAGGGGAGAAACTCGGAGGATGCTGCAACTCTGTTCCACCTCATGTCGGCAGCGTGTCACCTTGTAGCGATCAACTAAACCCGGCAGACAGGGCTGTGAGCCAGGGTTCTCCACAGCTGCCAAGTAGGCAGCATGTGTCGAGCACTCAGTCAGAGAAACCACCAAGTCGGCCATCTCCAGGAGGCGGTCCCCCACCTCTGTAAAGCGACCCATGTTAAGCTGGCACTGGATGTCGTGGGTGAGAATGGAGAGCTCTTTAGTTCTGGCAATGACTGTGTCACGGCACTGGTCAAAGGTGTCAGCCAGTGCAACACCTTCACAGGTCAGGACCGGCCGGGTCTCACTGGACAGCAACAGCAGGTCAGCCACCATCTGCACTTTGGCCTTACATGCATCACAGATGAAGGAGAGCCGCTTCCTCTGCTGCACACTGCCACTCAGTGGGCTGCTTGATCCCTCACAAGTGGATCTGCCAGAGCCGCTGCTAGCCATAATGATGAAGGTGAAAGCTTTGCTTATTTCAAGCTTTCTACTGCTGCATTTTTCAGGTTAAATGCTCTTTTATTTTCTTTGTTTTTTTTTTTTTTTTACAAACTTGTCAAACAGTCTTCCTTGAAGTTCCTTCATGTACAGCTCAGCATTTGTAGATAAAGTTTTCTCCTCAGGACTGTGAGCTGAGTGTAAAAACATCTACGCAATTACTGCACTGGATATTAAGATGATTTAGGATCAAACCTTTTCATTCGATGTGGCTTATTCCCAGCTGAGTGCCTGGGATATTGATTGTAAAATAATGATAATAACAAGTGTATTAACAGAACAGGGTCTCTAGCACTTCTCGGTGAAACAGATTCTACACACTTAACTTGAAACTTGCTTCTAATTAAATGCCCCAAACAAAACTATCTGTTATTATCAGAAGTGTAGTCGCAGGTTCTGGTGGAATAAAAATCACACAGTTTCCTCCCGATCTCCAGAACACACACACTGCAGTTCCACATGTTTTCTCCTCTCCTTTAGCTACAGAACTCTCACAAAGCACAGCTCAACATTAGCTAACAGTCTTTTGCAGTGTTTCTAAGTTACAAGCATTTTGCTCCAACATGAGGCTTGTAACTGGATCGCAAACTTGTCCACAGAGAGAGTGACCTGTTCATGCTGGTTCCGATCCGGGCTCCCTCCGTGCGGCTCTTCAGGACAGCGGGGACTTTGGGCTCGCTCTCCAGCACCATTGTTTTAGCAGTTCCAACGAGAAGAGGGCAACAAACAACAGCAATAAAAAAAACTCTTTCAGTCTGTTTTTAACCTCTTCCTTCTCAAACTGAGCCCTGGGTTCGAAGCTATCGGCTGCTCCGGATGCTTCGGCATCATCCGTCAGTTACTCTGCGCTCCTTCCAGTTTGAGCCTGGACCCGGTGCAGCCCCACATTTCCTCTGCAGGGACTTGCTGCTGTCCATGCTACTCGGTGCTATTTCAGTCCATAGATGACCTGTTCTAGAACCACAACATCGTAAAAATGCGAAAAGGAAGTTCGGTGTTATTCCCAGAGATCCAAAGTAATCCTGCGCGCTCCCGCTGCATTACTATGAGGAAGCAGGGAGGGTGTGGTCCGCTGAGAGGCTGTTGGTCCGGACAAAGTTTCAGCAAACGAAGCACACAAAAAATCCTCCTCGTTGATCTTACTTTCCAACAAGACAGTGAGTCGTTATTGTCTGACTTTGGCGAAGATCATCTGTTGGATGTTCGATGGCTTCACAAGCACTTGTAGTTTAAAGCCTGCCGCTGTGGCTCAGCCTCTGGGCGTCAACAGCGGCGCTAGCCTAGCAATAGACCGGAAGTTAGTGTTTTTAAAAATAAGAGCTGACGGGCCAGACAGCTGCAGGAAACTGTGCAACACTTTGGCCTGAACTCAAAAGAGGCGGAGGAGGAATATTGAATCATCTTTTTTCTTGGTCTCATTTAAAATTCAAAATGCCTATTTTTTTTAATTAGAAATTGAAAGTCTTACTGTTGATCTGACTATAAAAAAAATACTAAGATTAAAAAAGAATAATAAAACGTGAGTCTCTCAGGGCGCAGGGGAAGCTTAGATTAATATGTATTAATTATCATGTTCTACACTTCTGAAATTGTAAATAAACTGAACTTATATAGCGCTTTTCCAATTATTTTGATCACTGAAAGCACCTTACATTCACAAACACACATTTATACACCGATGCGGTACGAATAGGCAACAGGGGGTTAGTATCTTGCCCAGGGACACATCGACATGTGGCAGGAGGAAGCTGGAATCGAACCTGCAACCTTCCAATCACAAGACCCACAGAGCCACAGTATATGTTTTTTTGCAAAATAGTGATCAGTTGGTTAGATTTGAAAGCTTTTGACTATTCTTAGAATGGTGCTTTTCACTTTCATGTGAAAGTTGCTTTAAAAAGAAAGCCAATTCCACCAGAACCTTTCTCCACATCAACACTCAGTGGGGTTTCCTGTTCCACTGCTGTGACAAAGTAACATTTAAACACAATTGGAATAAAAGGTAGTTAAATCCCAGAGATGAAGATAAGTTTAGTGAGACTCACTTTCCTCTCCCATCCTGTTTCCTCCATCTTTCTCCTCTTCGTTAGTTCTCTTGCAGATGACTACCACAGCCAAAGTTTGACTACGGGTCTGACGTAAAATAGCAGTGGCATCCATGTGTTTGACACCACACAGTGTTAGACCATTAATGGACAAAACCACATCTCCTTTTTGAATGGTTCCCTCTTGAGCTGCCAGTCCGCAGGGGAACACCTTGTGCACCTGTATGGCAGATTGGGTAAGTTTTAAACACTGACAAAATGCTAAATTTATCAGATTTGATCAATCCCTCCATCATTTCCTGACTCCATAAAGGAAAGGGTCCAACACAAGCTGTGTTTGGATTGGGTTCAGACTGAACATTGTTGGGCCATATAGATAACACTTTGAGGATCCCCTTGACTGTCTAACATACTCTCCCAGAATGAAGCAAAGCTTGCTTTTATTTTGGAGGAGCGCTGTGTGGAAGGCCAACACAGCGCTCCTTCCTCCCCCCTTTGCCTCTGAACGGCTCAGAGTGTTTGAGAGGCAGGAAGCAGCAGCGGAGTCAGAAACTCTTTCTGAATGAAGTAAAACGGTCTGTCAGGAATGTTGCCATGAATATTGCTGGTTTATAACATCTTGTATGTTTACTTTATATATAGGAACCAAATGTTTTTGGTTAAATTGACTTAATTTTGGAATAGTCACATGTCCAATATCTTATTGCTAACTTTGTCTAAAAGTTAAGGACTCTTGCCACAATGTTTTATTTCATCACGAGACTGAAACAGCAGCAAATTGAGCCTTTTTTGTTAAAATAAATTTAAAAATTGATTTAAAGCATTTTTAAAAGTTCTCTAGTTTTTTTTTTTTAAGTTAAATGTTAACAATCTTTTCTCTTTCCATTCCTAAAATTAATTTCACAAGAAGCTTTTAGCAGCTTCTCACACGTTGTGTAAAATCCTGAAAAACACAACCTGCTGATAAGCAACCAGCTAGAAACTTTGTGGTTTGACTCCACATTTGGCAACAAACTTGGCTGACCATTATGACGCTGAGTTCTGCTCAATTCTCATCTCCCTTCAATGCTCTGTCTGGGATTTCTCCCGGGGAGCTCGATTTCTCAGGATGAATTTCATCCGGGGCCTATCAGCATTCAAAAGGAGGAGTTGTAATCATTGATGGTGGCACCACAAGGTGTTGCAAACTCCTTATGATCTAAGCTTCCATAAAAGGGAAGCTATCAGGGTTGTGGCCATGTGTCAATTTCTTGTGTGTGTGTGTGACCAGGTGTGTGTTGGGCCCACATGTCCCATTATTTGACAGTTGTGGTAGGTTTGGAGGAAACTTTTTAAATTGATTGTTTTTGATAATTTAGCATGTGCTGATGCAGGGCCACACAATTAGTAATGTTCTGATAGTTGGTGTGTCTAGGCGAGTAGCTAATCGACACTACAGGCTTTACATATTTGTGTTTATAATCACACTACATTGCATGGTTTTGTTTTTTATATTCTTGTTTTTGTCAGATAGGTTGAGAACAGAACCTTCAGATTTGACTTTGAGTGTTGGCTTATGTGAGCCTTGACTCCAGAGGAATTTAGCAGGGGAGGTCTTGTGGAAAAATCTGTTCCCCTGTGTCAGGAGCGCGCAGCCAGAGAGGGTTCGTTCATTTTTACGGCGCTTCTGTTCGATTTTTTGGTAAAACAGCTCATATAATCAGGTCAAGGTTGTAACTTTCAGCTCAATCGGCTAAAAGAAGGAAAATAAATAAACAAGGTCTTGCGTAGAGTTCTTCTTTACACAATTTTGTGTTGTTTCTTTAATGGCCAAGAGAATCAGGCTTTTTCCTACTTTTGTCACTTAAGCCTGACAAAAAAACTCAGTCACCAACAGGGCCGTGCAGAGACCTTTGGAGGGCGGGGGCTCAATGTTGAACAACATCTTAAAACACATAGCAACAACAACAAATATTGTCAAAAATCTAACATTTAGTCGAATCATACTATTGTCACTATGTGGGAGCAATGCAAAGCAAATTTAGTCTATGTTTTCTGATGTTTAGTTATAATGTTTCTGTTTCTGCTGCTGACAGTGCTGGAGCGCTGTGTTGATCTGAGACTGTAGTTTTTAAACAGACCATCAGAGAGAAGGTTGCTGGTTATGAAGTATGTTATTAAATAAGCAAATTTACTGCTATTTTAATAAATAAGCCTTACTACTTCTGTTTAGCCTTTATAACATCTTGTCTGCAGACTGCTTCAAAGATCAAAGAAGCTCAAAGGGGTTAACTCTACATAATTTTTGATGTTAGCACCTCTGATATCTAGAATTGCAGGACATATGTATCAAAGCAAAGAAAACTTAGTAGCTGCTGTTGGGGCCTTCAGACATTAAGGGGCCCCTAGAAATGGTTGAATTGTAAAACAGACAATACATCTAAACCTGTAACTGTCATTTATTGAGAATGACAATGTTATTAAATTATATTTAATGCATTCAGCAGAGAAAAACATTTTTAAAAATTGTACATTTTAGATTTAATTAGGAAGTTTACTTTGTAAAAGTGTAAAGAATCATCTGTATAGTTTGATTACTGTGTTACCATGGCTACATGATGTAATCTTTGTGTTTGAGCTGGGCTTGCTCACAAATACATTACAGCAAATAACCAATATTCAGTGACTGATTTTAAACTCAGCCAATTGTCACAGACTTCATCTACATTTAAACACTGTTAGTGATGCTGATGTTCTTAGTAGGAGATGGTTGGCGGGGGTTAAATCATGATTCTGTCTAAGGCCCCATATTATCTTGGGCCGGCCCTGCATGAACAGCGAGCCGCATCTTTGCGCTGAAATCTACCTGGAATCCCCCGGTAGCCCTTATGCCAATCTGCCCTGCTTTTGGAACATCTTGATTCATTTAATGGTGGCATGTTTGGTTGTTGCTGCAGTCCAAATGGTTGGTAAAGTATTTCCGCTGATGCTTATGTGATATTTTGTGAGCTCCAAATGCTGTTAGCTGGATCTTTCTTTAGCAATTGCGGTTTTGCAGTAACTTCTATTCACAGTTGCTCACCTCCAGCCCAGATCCCGTCAGCAGCGGTGAGAACTGCTATTTTGTTAAGAGAGCGAACAGTGAGCAGGCGGTACCGGGGCTCTGAGGTGCGTCGTGGTGACAGTATCTTTATGTCAAGATATCAAGTTCTGACCACAGTGGTTGGACCGACTTGTAGGGAACCGGGCATTTAGTCCAGCACCGGGGCAGCCTGATAAAATTAAAGGTAGAAGTTTTCTCTGCAGCCGAAGCATGTCTGTGTTTAGGGGAGAGGAGGGTCTTTCCACTACGAGGACAATTACAAAAAATAAATAGAACCTTTTTTGTTAACTTCAACATTTTTATTCACAAACAGGTGTATGTAAAAATTTTAATATATATTTTTGATAGAGGGCACAGATCCGCCCCCCTCCTCCTCACCAGATGCCCAGTGACTTAACATGGAGGCAGAGAGACTGAGAATCCTCCTTCACTGTTAGACCGAGGCCAGCCAGACTAATATTACAAACATTACAAACTGACAAAAATAAAACAAACCAACATGCAAACAAACAAGGGGAGTATACATTAAAATGAATCCGTCCGTACTGTGAGGATTTGGTTTTTCCCTGTGTTAAGTTAGGTTTTTGTCCTGTCTACCCCTTGATTGTTCCCGGTTGTGTCTCGTTCATGTGGTTTGATGAATCCAGGTTTTCCCTGCTCCACAGTGATGGGAGCATCACAGTAAGAAGAGAGGAGGTGAAGTGAAGCACTCATCATGCCGAGTGCCTACTGTACAAGCCTGAGGGGGCAGTGCTGATCTGGAGTTGTTGCAGTTGGTCAGGTCTAGATTCAGCAACAATATATGCTCAAAGAATGAGGTCAGCTGACTACCAGAATATACTGAATGACCAGGTTATTCCATCAATGGATTTTTTTTCTTCCCTGATGGCATGGGCATATTCCAAGATCACAATGCCAGGATGTATCAAGCTTGAACTGTGAAAGAGTGGTTCAGAGGAGGCTGCACAGTGGGGCAGTTGAAAGCACTGTCAGAAAGACTCTTGTAGCTGAAATGTGGTATACAAATAAACTTTTTTGATTGATTGGTTGATTGCAGAAAGAAGATCCTGGGTTTGAATCCCTGCCAGGGGTGTCTCAGCATATTCTCCCTGTGCATGTGTGGGTTCTCTCTGGGTACTGCGACAGTCAAAAAACATGACCAGGTTGACTGGTCTCTAAATTCTGCTTAGGTGTGAGTGTGTGTGCATGATTTGTTTATCCTGTCTGTCTCTGTGTTGCCCTGCAATGAACTGTCAATCTGTCCAGGGAGACCCTGCGTCTTGCCCATTGACAGCTGGAGATAGGCACCAGCACCTCATACCCATACCCATACTCATGACCCCAGTAGGATAAGATGATGGATGGATGGTTCAGCACCATCATCACCCAAACATGTCTCTTAAAGAAACCTGCATGCTCCCATGAAGATCAGGACTTTTGTTCATTTTTTGTATTACTTCATCTTTCACCTTTGAATATTTCCCAGAGTTCTGTTCAATCCATAATCTGAACATAGAGGACTGTCTATCTAAAGAAGTAGTCTTAAACTGCAGTCCTCATCAGCCAGAGTCCTGCAACTTTTAGATTTGTCCCTTGCCCTACATACGTGCATAAAGTGCCAAAACTCCCTCATTAGCATGCAGTCAATATCTACATAACTCTGCTAATGAGCTTATATTGGATCCATGTGTACTGAAGCAGAGAGACATCTAAAAGTTGCAGGACACTGACCCTGGACTGGAATTTGATACAGGTGACCTAAACTGGAGGAGAGCATTAATCAGAAAAGCAGGGACACAATACTGAACTTTGGTACTGAAGAACTTTGATGAGTGATCAGACAAGGCTTTTTCTTCCTTGTCAATATCTAAATGACCTAATTTAAGTGTTTCTCTGTAACTGTAACACATGAGGAGTAACAATAAAAATGGATTCAAGATCAACTCAATTAAAAGTTGTACTGGCCACCAGGTATTAGAGAGATTTGATTGGATTTGATGGAAACACAGATCTTCGAGGTGGTTTCACTCTCTTTTTCTCTCTCTTTGTTTCTTTCTCTCTGTCTCTCTCTACTATGACATGAACAAACTTATTTTATGAGCAAACTGATAAGAGTCACAAAGTCAGCTTTATTTTGAAATCTTGTAGCCCCGGTTGTGCGCCATCTCTGACACGCCCCTGTTGGCTCGTGACCGGTTGATTTGTGACCAATCACAGCACACCATCTGTAAACATGGCGTCTTTCTGCAAGTTGGCATTTGTAGTTATTCTGCTCTGTACATGTTTGCTATATATTTCAGCAACAGACAGTACAGGTAAACCTAAGAAAAAGAAGGACATTCGAGACTACAATGACGCAGATATGGCGCGGCTTCTGGAACAGTGGGAGGTTTGTGAACTTCCTGGTTTACATTTAAATGTTAGCCTGCTTGTTATGTATCCAGGACTAATAAAACTTCCTTAGTAACCGTTGCTTGATACGATTTTCAAAGAAAATATAGTGATCAATAATAATCTAACAGAAACAGCGGGTTTATTTCACCCATCACCGTCAGACAACATTATCGGCAGATGAAGAATTTGATGGTGGTGGCAGTTAGAGTTTTCAGGATGTACATGTTCGGGGGAACGGGTTCTACAGTAGCCCTTTGTTGGGAGGTGTTACTATATACATGAAATTGTTTGAATTGAAGAGAGTTCTTCACTATCAGCGAATTTAGTAAAACCAGTGTCTATGTACTCTGTGGGGCCAACTGGCCACTACAAATTGTTACCTCCTGAAGCTTGTTTAATGGAACTAAATTTAAATCCTCAGCACAGGAGGAAATTGCAAAGTAAAGAATAATTTATAATTCAGACCACTAGGTTAATTCATGAGTTAAAGATAGACTCTCTGTCACACAGAAAGATGACGATATTGAAGAAGGGGACCTTCCTGAGCACAGACGGTCTCCTCCACCCGTTGATTTCTCCAAGGTGGATCCCTCCAAACCAGAGGACCTTCTTAAGATGTCAAAGAAAGGCAGGACTCTGATGGTCTTTGCAACTGTGTCTGGAAATCCCAGTGAGAAGGAGACTGAGGAGATCACAGGCTTGTGGCAGGGAAGCCTCTTCAACGCCAACTATGATGTTCAGAGGTAATCACACAATAAATTCTGTTCTTGTCAGAATTTTACATAGACTCAACCAGAGGCAATTCTAGGATCTGACCTTTAGGGTGCTTAGCCCACAGCAGGGCTAAGACCCAGGAGAAGATATTCGTTGCTACTTTTTTCTAATTCTCATTGTTTATTTACATACATTCATATACATACAAAATAAAATAGTTTTGTCCAACTTAAACTGTTAACAACTACAGAAAAAATTTAGAGACCACAAAATATTTGCTTGGAATTTCGGAGACATGTTGTCAATAGTTCATAGAATAAAAGAACTATATTAATTTTACTCAAATATATACCCTTAAAAAGTAAAATCAATCACGTAAAGTAAAATTACCAGTTGGTTATTTTACTTTACTTTACATAATAATTTTCAGTTCAAACTGAAAATTCTGTTTCAGTTTGTAACATAATTTCAAGACTACATCGTACCTGCCAACATCTGCTAACATTAATGACACACAAGCTTTGGAGTGAAAGTCTTAGTGGTATCTGGGTCATGTTCCCCCCAGGAATTAAAATAAAATTACTCATTTCCAGTCATTTGAAGAACATTTTACTAAATTCATAAGATTAATAAACCTAAAACCAGTTTATTATCTAGGTACAAGTTCAGGTTAATGACTAGTAACAACTAGTCATTAACTTATTTGAAAATCATACTTAGAAATTGCATTACCATTATTTTTATCTGAATGTTATGTGGCTGTTGGCCTTTTTTCTTTAAACAAGAATGTTTGTCCATCTATGGAGAAGTAGGCATTGTGAGTCGAGGTTTTACTATTTCAGTTCACAGTTCTTGAAGTGAGTCTATCATAGTTTCAGTACCAAACACCTTTCTACTCACAGACACAGGACCAGCCTAACCCTAACATTCTGTACTGTTCCTTAGTTGTACCTCAGAGAGGTTTGGGAAATTAATTACAAAACAACACAACAGTCACTAATCAAACTTCAAACTTCTAAAAAGAGCAACAAGAGTAATTAACAGGGCTAAGGACCAGGATCAGACTAACCCATTATTTATCCAAATATTTTGCATACATCAGAGGTCGCACTAGACTTTTTTGTGCTCTGTCATTTTGACAGACAGCATTAAAAAAATGGTCATGTTCAATTTTTACCTGTGAAGTTATAACCATATTAACATTGGCTATTTTAGCCAATGTTATTTTTATGCGGTTTTGTTAATATTCACCTAGTTGAACCGTGAATCCAGATCCTGTCGCACATAAAGCAGATAAAGGCATCTAACTTTTTCTCCATAGAGACAAAAACCACTGACTGTGGCCCCAATAAGTTATAGTAAATGAAATTAAACAACTCTACTTAAATTAAAAGCACTTCCTGCTGGGCTCTGAACACACAGCCTCACAAATTCCTCCTGGTTGCATCTGCAGAGAAATCTGCATTAATTCAGTTGGATCTGTCTGATCCAAACTGATCCCAATCAAACCATTTGAGCTCTGCTAGCTTTTTATCCTCTTCCTGAGTTCCACTCTCCTTCTTCCAGCTCCATTTGTTAAATCCACAGGATGAGTTGAGTTCAATTCTTCATAGTGGTGGAGCTGCGTCCGCATTGGTTGTGCAGTTAATTAGACTGCACATATTACGGTCTAATTAACTTCTGCACCTTTATTTATTTCCTCAAGATAAACTGCCAGCTCCTCTGTTTAGACTACAAATGGATTAGCTCAACATTGCATTCTCTTTAGTTTTCTCTGGTCTAGAATGGAGACTTGAATTAAAGGAGCCATTTCAACCAAAGGTTTGAAATGTGCTTCCTAACCAGACGCTCCAAATTGTCCGGTCCATAACTCTTCAACATGCTGTCAGAAAGACTGGTCAGAAAGACTCATTTAGTTCACTGTCAATGAGATGAAATTCAGAAAGGATTTTTCTTATTGATTGATTTCAGTTGCCTCTAGGATAAGCGTAAAAACTATAATATCTGCGCATGTGCACCATTCAAGGGTGTGAATTATAACCTGTCAAATGATTGATGGCTTTAAATTTTTTGGTCATTAAAAAACAAAGAAACGGTCGAATATGGAAAATATTCCGTTATCACAACCTTTGGAACACGTACAACATTTTGTACTGAACAACTACAAAGTACTCTTTCCATTAATTTCCATTAGTAAATATCACAAAAATAATACTAAATTAAGTACTACAATACCACTTAAATTGCCCATTGCAAAAAATGGGAAATTTAATTTGCAGATAGCAAATTGCCAAATAAATAAAGGTGCTGATGATACAAGTCTGCCTACATATAGCTAGAATGATCTTTACTGATTTCTTTGAAAGCTGGTTCTGGCCCAAATTTACACAGGGGCCATTGGAGTTAGTGTTTTTTTATGGAGACACTAACGGAAGAATGATTAAAAAAATAAAATAAACATACAGAGCAATATTTCATTATTTGATATATTGAGTGAACCAAAGAGCCACTTCAGAAATCTTCAGAGATTTGAGGTTGTAGATCCTGATCTAGCAGATGGAAAGTGTGATCCTATCTCCATACAGCAGCTAAATGTACTATAATGTTTAATTCATTGTTAAAGTAAAAATGTGAAGGTTAAAAAAATCCACCACTGAATATTAACAAAAGATATTTATTTAGTATAATTTCTTTGGTTCTTCTGTTGGCCCCCGTCTAGAACCGCCCCTGGACTGAAGGGCTGGAGATTTTTTGGTTAATATGTTTTTCCTTCATTGATAGGATCTGAATAAACACGCAGAAAGTCCTAACAAACATTTTTTTAATGTAGGAAATATTTATGTACTTAATAGTACATAATGATTTCTACATGCATTAATATAATCTCATTAATGTAAAAACAAATCACTTCATAGTGAAATTGTGTTCTTCAATTGTGTTTTTGACATGGAAATTATTACAAAAAAAAATAGTAATTAGCTCTGCTGAGGGGCCCCTTAGTGACCCTGGGGCCCTAAGCGGCTGCTTAGTTTGCTTATGCCTTGGGCCGGCCAACTCCTTTTTTTATTTTCATGTGTTTGAAAAGCTTACACTCACTTTCAGAATATGTAAATAACTCAAAATGCCCAAGTAGACGTGTTCATGGATTTGTCATGGCCAGTCACAGCACCAGAACGACAAAGAAAATAACAATATGTGAGTTAAGAGACTCATTTTTTATTTCAGGCTGAATTATATGTATTACCAGGGGCTGGAGGGGATTTCAAGTTAGCTGTTTATTAAATGGGTTAAGTGATCCTCAACTTGAAAAAGTTTGAGAAACACTGCTCTATACATTCATCAGTCTGAACTCTTATGTGAAATTGTTCATTTTATTTTTTTGGTTTTTGTCTGTACATTGCACAACTAAACAATATAAATACGGCTTATTATAGGAAATAAAATAAGCCTGCTTTAGGCTTCTTTCCTAAAATTACACATTTTGGGTAATTTTATTTATTAAAATTAGAGAATTTTAATCCAAGCATAAAATACATAAAATAAAATACATAAATAAACATAAAATACCTCTGTATTTTATGTTTGCTTGGATTTAATAAGTTGAAATTAAAATCACCACCAACAAATATAATCCAATTTTTCACATTAGTTCCTCCAGGTTAGAACCTGGTGTCCTGTAGCTTATAGTTTTCCCTATTTATTTCAATTATAAAGCATTCATGCACTTTGTCTACCACAGCTGAAATTTTTCCACCACTTTATAATTCATGTCCCATGTCACATACATGCTACACCACCCATTTTGTTTTTTCTATTCATACATCAGGTAGTCCAAATCCATGTCCTTTTCTGTTGATCCATGTTTTTAATATTAAGAAGAGGTGTGACAATACAGACTTCTGTTGTTAAAGTGAATAATTGATATTCTGCTTTCAGTTGTTAAACATTGTTAAACTGCTCAACTGTAACCCTAATCAACAGTTATTGTTGATATGCAGGAGAAAAATATTTTCTCCTGCAAAAATATTATTTAAGTTGCATGACTTTGGACAATGTAATGTCCAAAGTCCAAACTTATTGCACAGTTCCATGTGACGAAGAGCTTCTAGACCTTTTGGTGAATGGTCAGCATTGTCATCTGGTTTGGATGCATTGAGTGTCACTGATGATTTAATCTTTGACATATCTCATGATGAATAGCAACTTCATGCTTGTTTCGGTGTACTAAGTAACTTAAGTTACGTTATGTTAAGTTATGTTACTTGAGTTGTGTAATTTTTATTTTAAAAATATTTTACTTATTTGTTAAAACTGTCACCATGTTGTGACAATATGAGACAGATAATTTGTGTAGAGATTGGTCTCCTCCACCTCTTCCTTGAGCTGTAATTACCATCTGAAGGAGGAATTGCAGGAGATCATATTGTACAATGTTACAATATGATACGGTATATCACACTAGTGATGCCACTATTTCTGTTTGTTCTTCCAGGTTTGTAGTGGGCTCAAACAGAGTAATCTTCATGCTGCGAGACGGCAGTTTGGCCTGGGAAGTTAAAGACTTCCTTGTGGCTCAACAGCGGTGTGCAGATGTTACGGTGGAGGGACAAGTGTTTCCAGGAAGCATGGCAAAAAAAGACAAAGCGAAAGAAACACAGCAGAATGAAGTCAACATCAAGAAAAAAGGCAGAAAAACAGAGAGCAAAACGCCAGATGTGAATGGAAATCATGCTAGCAATCTCAAGCAGGAGCTTTAATAGCATTCAAGATGGGAAGCTGACGAGCCACTTCCCATTTTCTTCTGACCTTGGAAAAAATGCAAGACATGTCGAAAGACATGTTGAAGGCCATATATGAGAGTCGTGACAAGAAAAGCAGTTGTGTCCTCATAGTGATGTTGGCTGTAGGGAATTGTATTTGATATCTTTAACCTTGAAAGAAATCACTCACTGATTTATTTTTTTTTACATTTTGTAATTGCCAATAAATATTTAAATCATTTAAATGCTGTTGAGATTTTTGCTAAACGAGTGTCATCAGTGAAAACCAATAAAGGATACACACAATTACCAGTTGAACTTGTTTAGTTTTGATACAGTGACTCTTTATGCTCTTAGTGATTCATTATAAATGACCACACGCATTTCTCTTTATTTAAAAACATATTCAGACAATGGAAATAACATTTTTAAGAATTGAGAAGATGTCTCTTGACTCAGGCTGACCTTGATATGTCTGAAATCCCAAAATCTCTTGAAGAATCCGGTGGCCAATGATTTTGACCCTTGTCCAGTATAAATGCTTCCTGCCAAAATGATGGCTGGCCTGGTGATGTGGCAACGTTTGCATGTTTCTGTGTGCCAACAGAATACAGTAATGAGGATGGAAAACAGAAATTATAGGAAGTAAAAGAAAAAAGACATGATTTGATCATTGAAATGGTTGATCCTCCATCTCATGAAATGGCTGCCAGACTGAATAAAGGGCAGCGGAACATCTGAAATTGGAGAGGGAGCAATGGTGAGGATAAAACTGACTAGTGATGACATAGAAGACGTAGACTCACCGGCCACTTTATTAGGGACACCTTGCTAGTACTGTCTTCATTCTTCGTGGCATAGATTCAACAAGGTACTGGAAACATTCCTCAAAGAGACTGCTCCATATTGACATGATGGCGTCACACAGTTACTGCAGATTTGTTGGCTGTACATCCATGCATGGGCAGAAATCCCGGAGAGTCCAGACATATTGTCCCTCCCCACAGAAATCATGAAAGAAACCTTTGTTTCTTTCATGAAACAATATCAATAGTAACAAAGGAGGCAATAGTAACAAAGACTGAAATAAATCCGAAATAAATCTGCCATCATTAAAACTTGTTTTTAGTCGGAGCCAAAAACACTTTTAAGTTTTTGTAAAAGTGTAGCAGATCTGTGACTGAACCAAACTGATATCTAAATAACATTTGAATCTTAGTTTAACTTCTATGGCTTGTTCACTGAGAAAAATACATGTTTGAGCATTATCATCATTTTTGGTCTTGCAGCTTGAACACATTAAAAACTTTTTAAACCACATTTTACGTTACATTTCACTGCAACTTTGTCGACTCACTCCCAAAATTGCTCTTAAGAAATATTTCTTGTCCCCCCCAATAATGAGATGGGATTTCCTCTCATCACCAGCCTCATGATCCTTTGATCAGTTTATGTCCTCTCCTGTTATTAATTTGCTCACCATCTTCATTCATCATGTCATTCAGTTTTTCCTCACTTTTTATTAAAGCAAAATTTCCACACCACTGATTTCTCACTGTTCAGCATGAATCAGCATCAGATTCTCTGTTTTTTTCATAGTTATTATTTATGATTCACATTGACCGTTGTTGACCGCAATAAATAGAACCTGGCGATCCACTTTGCCCTCACCACTGAGAGGAATTTTTTGTTTTCAAAGCCCTGAAGAATTTCAAGTGCATCCTGGGTGATGAAATGGCAAGCATGCGAATAGGGTCTGCGAGTTCGGAAGAAGATGGATTAAATAAAAGTGCCTTTGTTTTCTAATGTTGTGAAATGAGTGAGATGTTACCCAAAGACAGCCTGAAGCCTCTCATCAGTCCAGTGAGCGGGCTGACGCTTTCGCAGATGTTGACAAAGAACCAATGTGCTTGACTAAAATACACATTTATTTAAACATTTAACATACAAAACAATTTACTGTACAGGGAAACTGTACATGTGCAAAGTATTCAAGCTAAAGGAAATAAGAAAAGTGGAAAACAAACTCAGCTAGAACAGTTCTACAAATTGTTACTTTTCTGTTGCTCTAAATAAAGTAGTTATTTATTTATAAAAAAACTTTATTATTTACTTTACCCTCATTTACATGATTCTGTAATTTATGTGGGTCACCAAGGTAACCTACTTTAACTGTTTGTTTTAAACAATCTAAATAGAGCAGTTAATTGATTGTAAAGTCTGTAGATCAGGGGAGCCCAAACTTTTTGAGAAAAATATCCACTTTTTCTCTCACCAGCCGGCTGAGATCTACCCCATGACATGAAGACATGAAAAATTGTAAATTAAACTGTAACAGGTTTGATATTTTATTTTATATAGCAGAAATAATAAAGTGATAGAAAACCTAATGCAGTTTCTTCCTTAGTGAGATTCTGACACCAGGAGGTTCCTGGGAGGAGGTTACTGGTTTCGCAGTCAGAAGCTGGTTGCAAACCTGAGGCCAGCAGGTGTCAGACAGTTATGGTAGATCTGAACTTTGACTTCAATATGAGAAGCTACAGGAGGAACCAAAGAGCTCTGTAAAGGCAGAAATTGGGATATAATTAATTTTAGTTTCACATAATTATCGCGGTAGAAACCATTTGTTTGTTCCTGACGACTTTTGCCCCACCTCCAGACGTCTCCAGAGCCCAAAGTATGTAACAGAGGATCAGTTTAAAATGCTTATGGACAAAGTGGAGCAGCTAAATTTAAAGTTAGAACGCCTTTAGACCGTGTCAGCTGATTGTGGAACTGCTACGTCAGTCTATACCAACAGAAAACAAGAACAAGAAAGTGACAAGATGGCATCACGGCAGCTACCTGCTCAAAATTCCCGAGCCCGGTCACCAAGCCCAAGCCAAATGAACAAGCCCATCTGTTTTTGTTGTGGTGAAGCTGGGTATATAACGCACCTGGCACCTTTCAGAGAGCTATGGAGCTTGTTTTGCAAGGGTTTCAGTGGAAGATCCTCCTTATCTACTTGGACGACATTATTGTACTGGGCAGAGGTGTAGAACAAAACCTGCAACATTTGGCTGATGTTTTTGAACGCCTTCATAGCTACGGTCTAAAGCTGAAGCCAAAAAAATGTCAACTGCTAAGAGACAAAGTTTTCTTTCTTGGACATGTGGTCCTCCCTCAGTGCCAAGATTACCCAAACACATGACCACTTCCCCACACCAGCAGCAGATGAGCCTGGAAGTGACAGCGAAAAGAAAGCTCTGGTTGGGTCTCTGAAACTGCTGAGGAAAAAGGGCAAGCGTCAGGTTGCAGCCCGTAGAAGAAGATTGGCTGTGCCACATCGGCAGCAAGATGAGCCACATACCTCTGGATCTGAAGGAGACAAACAAGAACCCTGTTGTAAACCAGCTGTTGTAAACTTAGCATGCCATAGTAGTTTGATGTTCTTTGAAAAGGGGGGTAGTGTAGCACTTGTATGTTTCTGCTTATGCCAGCACTATTTTCCATGCTTGCTAGGTCGATCTGAGTTTAGGATCTGAGTGCATTTATCTTGTTAACGGAACTCTGCATGCAGTGGGTGTGTGTTCCAGGGGAATGTTTTGGTGGTGGGACTGTTTTTTCTTTGGGGATGCTCGCAGACTCTGGTGTGGACGTATAAAGTTCGTCTGCATCGGCGTTAGACCACCTGAACCACCCAGCTGTACTCCTGTTCGGTTATATATATACAGAAGGATTAACATTATTCCCTCCTGGAGTGGTTATTATCCTGCACCTTTACAATCCATCCGCGGCCCCGTTAACAATATTTTTACCCTTTTTGCTTTAATCAATCACATGCATCAATCATGTTAAACAAAATGTGACACCCCCCCACCCCTTTTTTTTTCACCAAAGAGACAGAAAAGCTAATAACAAAATAAGTAAATTAATGTTACTGATTGCCTGAATATTGCAATCATGAAGTTGAAATTCATATTTGAATTTTTTTAACCAACTGTTATCCCTTTAATTTATACTCAGTTTTACTGGACATTTTATATACACGACAGCTCAGGATGTTTTTATTTATAGAACTATTCTGAGTTCTGCTACTGATCTATCCTGTCTTTTAACAAGAAGACTTGAGACTTATGTTGAATGTTCTGCAGTTTGTTATCACCAAGTATGACTTGAACTGGGCAGGAAAGAAAAAATAAAGGTTTTTGAACATGGAGGGCTGCTGCTGTGTTGATCTCAGATCTCAGTGAAAATTAACTAAAATTTCACTGAATAAAGGTAAAATAAAAAAAAAATGTTAATCTGCCATTTAGAGCTTCAATGTTTATCAAGCAATGAAATTTTATTTGTATAGCTCCTTTCAGCAAGGCAAGGCATTTCAACGTACTTTACATAAAAACACAAAATACAAAGTCGACAAGATTTTGCACATCAGATTTCAGATTAATGTTTCATGATTATGTTTCAAATACAACTCTAAACAGGTGGGTTTTTAGTCTCTTTTTAGGTTTTCTGGAAGTTTGTTTCAGATTTGTGGTGAATGCTGCTTCTCCTCGTTTGGTTCTGGTTCTGGATGCAGAGCAGAACCAGAACCAGAAGACCTGAGAGGTCTGGAAGGTCGATACAACAACAGATCTTTAATGTATTGTGGTGCTAAGCCGTTCAGTGATTTAGAAACTATCAACAGGATTTTAAAGTCTATTCTCTGAGCTACAGGGAGCCAGTGGAGGGACTTTAGAACTGGTGTTATGTGCTCTAACTTCCTGGTTTTAGTGAGAACGCCAGCAGCAGCATTCTGGAGCAGCTGCAGCTGTTTGATTTTTTTAGGTAGACCTGTGAAAACGCTGTTGCAGTGATCAATATGAGTAAAGATAAACACATAGATGAGTTTTTCTAGATCTCACTGAGACATTAGTCTGTAATCCTGGAAATGTTCTCCTTAAAGGCTTCATAGACTTTGACCTGAACCTTTAGAGCCACATAAAGACAGTTACAGAGTCCATCACTCCACCCAAATTTCAGGCCTGGTTTGTAGTTGTAATAACTGAAACCCTTCATTGATCCTCTTTAGGTAAAAAGATAATAACTTCAGTTTTGTTTAACATAACCCTTGCTAGCCTTTCTCAGTCATCTTAGTAAAGCAAGGAAACTACCAAAGAAACTTAATATAACTTTATGAATAACATTTTTAGTGGTCATGGTTATACTATGAAGTAGATGTTAGAATTTACAGCTTTAAATTCCCTCTGCCTGTCAAGTGAAAAAAGGAGAAAAACAATTTCCATTTCTTATGTCTAATAATTTTTCCAAAAGGTAAAAGTTTTGTTAACTAAAAATTTAAATTTTTTCGAGATGACGTATTCTTGGTTATAAGTAAGATTACAAAAGATTGTGACAAACAAATGTCCAAAGAATACATTTACATCTCTTTGCTGAGCACTGGCCTACGTTTTTTTAAAAAACAATATTTATTGTCAGCAGAAGTCTACATTTCTTCTGACTGCAGTGAACATTGCTGCCATGTGTGAGAACAAGAGACACATCAAAACAATTGTGGAAACTTGTCCTCTGGTTGGAGGTCTTGAAATCTTTGTTGTCCACCACATTCTCCTGGTCTTCAGCTTTTCAGTCTTGGAGTTACAGCAGGAAGTGTTTCCATGTTATCAATATCAGTACCTTACCTTCCTTCATTTGGCCTGCAAATTATAATTTGAACTTGCAAACAATAGGGACTGGCAAGACCTGATGGATCTTTGCTTGGTCACTGCTGATCTCCAATTTTACCCAGTCGGGGTAGAATGAGCCTTTGAAGCCCACAAATGCCAGTTTTTCTGCAAAAGATAAGCAGCATAATTTCATAAGGCTATTTTCATATTAGGCTATTAGTGCCTAATACGTTTTTTGAATAGTCTTTAATTTAAAATATGAATCAATTTTTTTTATTTAATTCTACTGTCAGTTGCTAGAAGAAGAAGAAGAATTACTTTATTCATCCCAGCAGGGAAATTATTTCGCAGTTACACAAATTAACACACACACGACGGGAGCTGCGTCTGCAGGCAGCCAGCGCCATTTTTGAGGGAGGACATCGGGACCGGGAGTCGAACCAGCGACGTCCGCGGGTCTAAGGCCTCCAAGTGTGGGGCATGCTAACCCCCTGCGCCACCACAGCACGCCCCCCAAATTAAGTATAATTTAAAGCTGACCAGGACTGCTAATCAACATTAACTTTTCCTGCTGCTCTTGAAATATTTCTCTGCCAGGAATCCTAGCTGAAAAATAGTGGAAATGAGAGAAAGTGACATCAGATTTATATAGCGCTTTTCAGGATGCATCAGTCCTTTCCATTCTCACACTTCTTATGTGGCACACAATCCAGCTGTATCGCACCATTGACCCTTCTGAGGGTGGGTGAAGTATCTTGCCCAGGGACACAACAATCTTTTGTGGACTGAACTCATCAATTGCAGCCCCCATGGCCCCCGTCGGGGATTTCATTCTGTAGCCATGAAATATTCTCTATACTCTGGCTGAGTTCAGGGCTTGAAGTTCATCCAACAATCTCACATTGCCTGTTATGATTCATGGAACAGATCATTTGAACATCAAACAAGATAACATGTTTTAGACATTTTAGAAATGTCGGAGGAATTCAGATTCTTGGAACTTTTGCACTGTATGTAAATTATTCATGATTTTACTACTGGAGCAGAGGCCATAACTCTTTTACCACTGTAGCTGTGGTTCTTTTTTCACAGGTCTTGATTTGAATATTTATTGATATTTTTTTATTTATTACTATTTTTAATCTGTTTCTTGTTGTCTGGTCAGGTAGATGATGCGTTCAGAGAGTACAACAGATAATTAAGGATCAGACTTCTTGATTTGGAAGAAGTCTGGAAATCCACTCTGCTGATGTGCATCATTCTTATTATTCTTATTCTTATTATGTTGACTAACATGGACTTTTAATATGCAATCACTAAAATTAGCCAAAATGATAAGGTTAGCATGCTGTGAGTAGCATGTGTGGCATCACCAGCATGTTGATTTACATTGTTGATGTATATTAACAATGCTGATTTAAATGGTTTATTATTAAATATGATAGACATATTTAATAAATAAAAAGTTACAAGAGTAACTAAGCAAGCATTTTAGTATTTTAGACTCTCTCTCTCTCTTTCTCTTTTTCTCTCACTTAAGAGATGGGGGAAAGAGAAAGAGATTTTTTAGTCTTTATTTTCATATGTGTCATACATGGGCTTACAAGACACAATACAAACAAAACACATTTATATTTTTTTAAAATGATAAAAGTTAAGTAGAAGTCGACTCGTCACAGTGATGTCATAGAAAGCAGACAGGAAGTGGACAGACATAAATATTCTTTAGACAAAAAGCATTGTCTTTCTAAGGTGTGGAGTCTTCAAAAAAATACTCAAATAACATCATCCAGATCTGAACTGGACCTTTGTTTTTTTTGACAAGTTCTATGTCAAGACAAGTAATGGCTCAAGACTTTAAGCAGCCTTTAGTAAAATATAAGCTCGTGGTTTTGGTTTGCCCATTTCCGTTTTTAAACTTCAAAATAAAACCGCTATTATTAATACATTAATTAATACAGTACATATTAATTTATGTACTGAAAATCTGCCTCTGCAGAAAAATATATATTTTTTAGCACAGCATAAACTGGAGTGTTGCATGTAACTAAGACTTTTTGTACTCAAATAGTTTTGGATTATGGAACTTCAAAAATGAAAAGATATTAAATATTTCTGTTCACTAAATTATGTTAGAGCAGGGGTCTCAAACTCCAGTCCTCGAGGGCCACTGTCCTGCAGTTTTTAGATGTGCCACAGGTACAAAACACTGGAATGAAATGGCTTAAAAGCCTCCTCCTTGTGTAGATCAGTTCTCCAGAGCCTTGCTAATTATTCTATTCAGGTGTGGTGCAGCAGAGGCACATCTAAAAGTTGCAGGACTGCGGCCCTCAAGGACTGGAGTTTGAGACCTCTGTGTTAGAGGGTCACAGCCAGCTTTTTAGCTGCAGTTACAGAAAATTGACTTTGACTTTGCATTACAAAGTAATGCACTACTTTGTGTACATCAGAACTGCAATACATTACAGTTCGTAATCGTAACTTCATAAAATGTGAAAGAGGGCATTAAAACATTTGTAAAATTCTCTATGAAAGTAGATTTCAGTAGAAATATTTAATACCTTTTAAAGTGATGATTTTGTTTGCACCAAGTCTTTCCAGAACTTTGGTCCAGGATCCTTCAGTAACCAGACGACCCTTAGATGTCACAAGCACAATGGAGCTAGTACAAAAAGAACCCGAAAAATAATTTTATTGTAAGCAAAACCGCCAATAACACAGAAAACATAAAACTTGGAGCAGTTTTGATTAAAGTTTTAACTGCAAAGGGCAAATTACGGTGAGACTTGACTCAAAGTTTTGCAGTTGTAAGGAAAAAAAAGTCTTTACATTTTAAATATTGTGCCTAATTCATGTCAATAATAATAATAATAATGATCAGTACCTGTCTTTCAGTCCATTAACATAATTCTCTAATTGGGCAGGGACACCCTGTAAGATCAAATTCCTGAAGCCTTTGCTATCCACCACATTCCCATCATGTCCATCAATTACTGTCAGCTGCACTCCATCTTCTTGTTGGTACCACTTCTTGCCATTGACCTGTTAAATCAGTGAAAAACCAACAGATCAATTTCCTTATTATTACCAGGTGCTGGTCAAAAATTTGAATATCATGAAAAAGTTGATTTAAATCACTAATTCCATTCAAAAAGTGAAACTTGCATATTATATTCATTCTTTACACATGGACCGATAAATGGTTTTTTTTCTTTTAATGTTGACAATTAGAACTGACAACTAATGAAAACCCCAAATTCTCAGAAAATTAGAATATTATGAGACCAATACAAAAAATGTTTTTTAGAAATGTTGGCCCATTTAAATTAAGAACATGAAAAATATGAGCATGTA
Source organism: Xiphophorus maculatus (assembly GCF_002775205.1). NCBI lineage: Eukaryota > Metazoa > Chordata > Actinopteri > Cyprinodontiformes > Poeciliidae > Xiphophorus > Xiphophorus maculatus. The sequence goes on along the minus strand of NC_036446.1, from coordinate 35,013,117 downwards.
CAACATTCTGGTGTATCACACCTTCCTCTTTATGCCTGACCTTGCTGGCCAATTAAGAACTGGTAATTAAACCAGGGCCGGTTCTAGCCATGGATACATGAGGGGGCAGGTCGAAATGTTAAGGGGGCGTCATTATGTATCCATATTAGGGGTTGATGAACTTTATATTTTTTAAGGTGTACTATAAAATGACAAAAGTTGAGTAGAAGTCGACTTGTCACAGTGATGTCATAGTGAAAATACTTCACATCAACTTATAGGTTGAATTAACTATATTCATAGCAAATATTGACAAGAAAGCTCTTTAAGCCCAGAGAAGAAACAGAATAAAAACTATAATAAAACTTCTTTCTTAGCAGCGGATTAAAGTCTGGAAAGTGTAATGTAATGCACAATGTCAGGTATGATTTTTTTTTTTTCCGCATATGCTGGACAGCTGCACATATAGGAGTCAAATTATCACATTGACACAACAATGCTTTTGGGACATCACAAATCAAACTTATTATGAATGGATAATAAGTTCATCCATACATTTGGTCACTGTTGAATTCTCCTGTTGCTCCGCTGCAGAGGAGCGTCCTGCTCCTCTGATGGGACGAACCATCAGAGACGGAGATCACCTCTATCAGATCCTCAGATTGAAGATTGAACTTCAGTTCCAGATGTTGTTAAACAGTATTTTTAATGACCATCCAACTGGTCATGCGGCCAGGAATCTCGGGCCCCATGACAAAAACTTTAATTGCCCCACCCCCACGCAGCTGCTGTTACAATTTTAAAAGCTTGCAACTGCCTTGCTTTCTTCGGTCCAATACTGATACTGACTGCACAATATTTACTGCTCATGAATTTTACATGCAACAGTCCACATACAGTTTGCAAGTAGGTTGCTTAATTTTTTTCTATTAGCTTGTTTCTATTAGCTGACATGTCTCTCTCACAACGAGCAACAGTCATAGGCAACATGTTCATTAATATACATGACATACATCAATCCAGACTTCTCAAAAATGATATAGAGTTGCATTTTATTCAAGATACAGTATAAAAAATATGTTTTCTCCATATTTGTAAAAGCTGTTACCATGTTGTGTAGGACTGTCTGGACTGACAGCAGGCTATTTTTATTGTCTTTTTATTGACTGTTTGAATTTCTGTCAGTTTTTTCTTGTTTAAATAAATTTTTGTTGTGTAAAAAACACAACAAAGAGCAGAAAGACAGAAACAATCCACATCGCCTCCCTGGAATGACGCTTCACAGTGTTGCTCACCTTTTTCACTGGGACAGAGGGGAGTGAGATGCTGGTTAAAGCTGCTGCTGCTGACTGACTCATCTGTACAGGGACATGAATATGTTGGTAGATTTGTTCCTTCATTCATTAAATGAAATGGAGACAAAGAGAAGTCTGTAGCTAAGCTAACTATACTAAATGGTTGATAATCTCACACAGTGAGATTGTGTCTACCTCTTGGAGAAAAACTGGGTTACAAAATTGAGGATAGAGAACATTCCTTTTCTCTCTACTTTTTTGAAAACATGACTAAATTTTTTCTTAGCAGCATAGAAACTGCTGCACTCGTTCTGGTTTTCTACTGACTGCTGCTGAACACCGTCAAGCAGGAAGAAACCATATCATGCAGATCCAGGTGGGTGTTCAAGTGCTCTTTTTCTGGGAGTGGCAACTGCTAAAATATATTTTAAAAACATGATATTAATATTAATTTTGTTATTAACAGGGCCCTCAATTTTTTCTATTTCTATAACCCCCCACCCCCAAAAAGAAAAAAAACAAGTATTTTGTGGGGGGCCCCTGTCGGCCAGGGGCCCTTGGAATTGTCCTAACTTTTCCCCCTATACGGTGCCCCTGAAAAAGCCCGACATCCGCCGCATTGCTGCATATTATTTTTCTTTAAAATAAGTTTTTCGGCACTAGTTGCCGAAATAGAAATCCAATCCAATGAAATAGAAAAGTTCCAGAGGGAGAAGGGTCAGGGAACCAGAGGACAGGAGTTGGATTCTGAACTACTGCACTCTATATGCAGGACGCCACGCTAACTATGCGCCACGCAACGCCCCATTCCTGCAAACTTCATTTGCTGAAGTTTGCAGTTTCCCCTTGTTTCCCCTTATTTACATTTTTATACAATTTGAACTGTCTGAGGAACTCACCTACTTCAACTTATTTCATTTTCTTGTTAAAAATAGCTTTGTCATGTGATTGTGAATAGTGGCTGCCCTGTAAAAATCATTGTAAAGAGTAAAGAATTGACCTAGAAAATTAATATTCTTCAGCTGGGATTTAACAACCAACAACATTAGATTCATCTTAGATTCATCTTTCATATTGCAGTTATGCATCTTGAACTAATTCAAACCTAAATACAATAATCCCAAAGTGAATTAATATTTTAAAAATATTTTAAAAATATTTCACTAACAGTAAATAACTAACAGTTAAAGCAGAAGATTATTTTGGTTAGAAACTGAATGCCTCAAAAATCTTTTCTTACCATTCCTAGTTTTCTACTTTCTCTTCGTTTCTCGCATGATGAAATCATCTTAAGGTAAAGTGAAAAAAACGTCCATTTTAAAATTTTCAGTCAGACCTTAGGTGCACTAAATGTATGCTTAACTGATATGTATGCTGGTGTAGTTGCCATAGCAACCGAGTAACAACAAATCCAATAGATGACATTGCATTAAGTATCAGGATTCAATGCCAAAAAAATGCAAACATTTTCTATGGAGGAATTTTTCTGCCATTTTCAGTCTGAAAGCAGTCTTTTGTTCTCAAAACAAAAGACTTTTGCTTACATTTTATTTTGAAAGCCGGACTTCATGTCTTTTTTCTCAAAACTTGTAATAATTGCACTCAAAACTTCTTCTTGTGCTCACACTTAGTCTCTGCTCGGACACGTTTGTGTCTTGCCCTCTTCTGCAAGGTGTCAAAGGTCATCTTTTGGACAACTGTCAGGTCAGCATGATAAACTACAGAACTGGACTGAGATACAATTTAAAAGCATTCAGTTGTTTTGAGTTAATTAGTTGATTAGTGAACATTGAACTTTTTCATAATATTCAAATTTTCTCAGATAACGTATTTGGAGTTTTCATTAGTTATCAGTTTGTGAACAGGGCACTTCAGACAGAATGTTTTCTGTCTGAAGTGCCCTGTTGCTAAACGTTGCCAACTAATTTTGTGGATAAAAACTAGCCAGTAGGTTAACTACTTTTACAGGGTCTGTTTGAGCCAAAGATTACCTCAACAAAGGCAAAGTCTTCTTTTATGTGGAAAAAGCGAGTAATATACGACTCCACTCTGATCTCCAGAAAGTGCTCCGATGAGAGCTGAGGAGAAAAGAACAGAGGAACAAGATTAGAGTTAACACTTAGAAATAAACTTCACACTTCAGAACTAAACTATTCCTAATTGATTTCCAGTTTTGATTTTGAATGTCACATGTTCATTTTTGAAGTCTTCTATTAAAAGAAGACGTCTTCTTTTAACACAAAAAAAGCTAAGTTTTTTAATGGCACCTTGAAACGTTGAAGGTAGGGAGATGAGGAGGAGTTGTGAGAATGAACCATCTTAGAAGGGAATGTCTTGGGAGAGATGGAACTTTTGCAATTTGGAAGTTCCAAATTAAACTGGAGATCGAAAACCAGCAAGTCTGGTTTCACCAGAGGTTCAAAAGGTAAGTTTATCCAAATATTAGCTTAGGACAGGCATGTCCAAAGTCCGGCCCGGGGGCCAATCACGGCCCGCGGTCAGATTTCATACGGCCCGCAGCTTCAGTCTTATAATGTATTATTTATGGCCCGCCTGCACTGTGAAACAGAATAAATAAATCAGAAAACTTGAAACTGTAATTCCTCCTTTCACCAAATGGTGGCAGCACCACTTTAATACTATCAGTCTCTGCCTCCGTGCAGCGAACCGCTCTCCACTCATTTCTGCCATGGCCACTGCAAAGAAAACAAGGAAAGTTTACAGTGAGGGCCGCCGCTTTCAAGAGAGATGGGAATTACAATACTTCTTTTCTGAAAATCAAGGCAATTGTGCTTGTCTAATTTGTAATGAGACGGTTGCCTTGTTTAAGGATTTTGACGTAAAGAGACACTACCAGACTAAACATGCTAACACATACAACAAGCTAACAGGGAGTCACCGTGCTGAAAAACTGAAGCAGCTCCAAGCTGCACTGGCATCACAACAGCGATTTCTTTGGGCCTGAGTCAAAAGAAAATACCACCAAAGCAAGCTACGATGTTAATGTTAATAGCTAAACATGGCAAACCTTTTACTGAAGATACATTTATCAAAACTGTGTTATGAAAATGGTTGCCTGGCACGTAACAGTGTGGCACTGAGAGTTGAGGACATAAAACCCGAGTGTTTTGAACGGTAACGTCTGTCACTATCAGCAGTGAAAAGCCAAAAGAACATTTATGCACTTGGATTTATGGCACTTATTTTTATTAAACTCTTGAGTAAGATTTGGTTATGAACCTGTAGATGTGATACAAACTATTACTTTCTGAAAGATATTGTAAATGACAAGAGCAAAATTCACTTGTTTTAAGATTTAATAATAACAGACAACTTTGCATTACTTATAACTCCTGTTTAAAATGTTCTTGAGGCAAAGATATTTTTAAACTCATGTAAATTTAAGGTATTTCAGACAACTGTCTGTTCAATGTTATCTGACTCTCCAGATATTAAAGAAAAGCAGAATTTGTGTTTTTAGAGTTGTTCTCATCTGCCTGAGTGGCTTATATTTGTTTTTTTTTTGTCATTTGAAAAATAAAGATAATTGTAACAATGAAAATTGTTTTATAAGTGCATGACACTTTTGTAGTTAAAAAATGTCCGAACAAACTATTGGCCTCGGGCATCTTGACTTTATCAAATCTGGCCCTGATAGGTATTTTCCTTTCCAACCCAAATAAAAGAAAGAACCACAGACAACGTATATGAATTTTACGTGGAGCTTTTGTAAAAGGAGAACGCTCTGCCAACTCTTCCTCCGAACAATTCGCAGAACATTCTGATCTGCTCTCACATGAGCTCCTGTTTTTATTGTCAAAGGAGAACAGGCAAGGGGGCAGTCAGGAAAACAACAGAGGTCGTAAAGCTTCTAACCCAAACATCTAACAACCCAGTTCCAGATGTGATATCTGATCAAAGGTCTGAGCCCGGTTCAAATCTCGGTCAGTACTGTCAAGAAAACAAAATACAACTGCTCACAGGTAGTTACTAAATTAGGAGGTGTTCTTGCAAAAGGATTTAAGGTCTGAGAAACTTAGTGTTATCTATTTCTCATAAAGTTGAACAGACAGTAGTGACCTCCAGGTCAGTTAAAGAAGAGAACACTTTAAACAGAAAATCACAAAGATCTATAGGCTGAATGTGAACTAAAGTAAGAATAAAATGATAATACCAAAAAATTTCTAACAGGCCCCCTTACCAAAAGTTTGGACACCCCTGGCTTAGGAGGTAAGGTAAGGTAATTATTTCTTTATATAGCACATTTTCAGCAACAAGGTGCTTTACATGAATTAAAAGGAAATACAAACAAAATAAAAACCAAAGGAAAGAGCAAAAGCAGACAAATAATCTAATGTTGATCTTAAGTATGTAAACTATATACTCCTGTTCAGGGTTGGGAGATATGTATAAGTAAGTATCCTCTGGTCTAATTCCTTTTCTGGGTTGGAGGAATAAGAGTCTAAAAAGTAGTTGCTAATTTAGTTTTTCTGGATTCTAAGTATGTTCTAATCCCTGTTCTGGGTTGCTAAATAAGTGTAAGTATCCTCTGGACATCTGGGTTGTTAGATAAGTTTATACTTATCTAACTTATCTAACAACAATCTAACAAGTCCAGAGAATACTTACTTTCTAAGTGTGCTCTAAATTTGTAAAAGTAATGAGTACTCCACAGTTTCTAAGTAATAATAAAAACTACGTGTTCCTGTTCTGGAAGATTTTTTTTTCTGGATTCTAAGTTTGTTCTAATTCATTTTCTGGTTGCAATAATAGGAGTCTCTTTGCATAACAATCTAAAAATTAATCTAAGCCAACAGCTGGGAGCCGGGAGCAAAGGGGCGACAGTAAAAAAGTAAAAACGCAGTAAAAACGCTATTTCAACGCAGAGCCTTTAAAACCACACAATAAAATCTGAATATATTTCACCAGGAAATATATTATTTCCTGGTGTTTTGAGCGTTATGTTGAAGATGACACTTCCCAGATATTCACCTACCAGCCATTCAGGACATGGGAAAACTATAAAAGGTTTAAAAATAAAGCAACTTAACAACTTAAGTTATAATTTAAATGTAACATAACTTGTATTGAGAGCCACTACAATAAATCAATATTTCTGAGGACTTTTATTAAGTGGATTCACTCATTAAAACTTATTAGGGCGCGCCGTGGTGGCGCGACCCACATTTGGAGGCCTTGAGTCCTCGACGCGGCCATTTGCCGCATGTCTTCCCCCTTTCCTGTCAGCCTACTTTCAAAAAATAAGGGACACTAGAGCCCACAAAAAAAGACCCCCTGGTGGGGTACAAAAAAAAAAAAAATATATATATATATATATACAGTACAGACCAAAGGTTTGGACACACCTTCTAATTTAATGGGTTTTCTTTATTTTCATGACTATTTATAAGGCAAGAAATCCCACTTATTAACCTGACAGGGCAGGTTGACCTATGACGTGAAAACCATTTCAGGTGACTACCTCTTGAAGCTCATCAAGAAAATGCAGTGTGTCAAAGCAGTAATCACAGCAAAAGGTTGCTACTTTGAAGAAACTAGAATATAAGGGGTATTTTCAGTTGTTTTACACTTTTTTGTTTAGTGCATATTTCCACATGTGTTATTCATAGTTTTGATGCCTTCAGTGTGAATCTACAATGTCAATAGTCAACTATTGAGCAACTAAAATTTGGAGCAGTTGAGTAATAATCAACAAGGAAAAACATTAAAATAAGAAAATAGATAATTACATTAATTATACAGTTGAGTGTTCCATTTCTTCCAGTATTTATTGTATTTATAAGTGGCAAGTCTTAATAAAAAAGTCAGTCTCTCCATTGCGTGAATTTCCTCAATTATGTCCTTCCAGTCCAAACATGATAGTGGTTCCACCTCAAGTCACCTGTGAGTTATAGCTTTCTTTGCACCTGCTAATAGTATTAGCAGGTGCTGCTACAGTTCCTGGGTAAATTACCGTAAATTACAGTAAAATAACAGCGTAAATTTAAGTCCATTTTAGTATTGATTTCTTTTATCACTTCTGACCAATAGGGTGCGATCTTAATACATTCCCAGAAGATATGAAAATGTCCTGCATCTACATTCCCACAGTTCCTCAAACATTTTGCCTATTCAGTATCGTTACAATGTTTACTTTTAATGTTCGGTGTAACAGAAAAACGTACCATGCATTTCCAGGAAAAATCCTTCCACAGGCCAGAACTTGACGTGTGAATCACAGAATTGCATATATTTAACCATCATCATCATTGTTATTTTGGCTTCTTTTTCCCATTGAACCTTAATATATGTTGTATTACATTTTCTCTCCGTTTGTAGACATGAATATAGTTTGGATATTGTTTTTTTGGGAGGTCTTCTGTTGCTCGAATCTAATAGGATTTTAAGTATACCTGTCTTGTCCTCCCCCCAAAATTTAATACTTTTATTGTAGCTTTTATTGTCTTAGCTGGATGTATCTAAAAAAGTCACATTTTTCCAGGTTATAGTTATCTTGAAGTTGTTCAAAACTTTTTAATTCATTATTCTTTAACTTGTAACTTGTTATGCCTTTTTGTGATCACTGTGTAAATCTCTTATCCATTCTTGCAGGGAGAAAATCTCTATCATAAGCAGGCCATCTTAAAATTCGAGCACTTCTTTCACTCTTTACTTGCTTTAATATTTTATGGTACTTTTATCCATAAGGGAATTAGGTCAGAATCTATATGTTTCTTAATAAGACAATGATCTCCTAGCCAGGATTGCAGAGGTATATCACTGTAAGACGGGTCTATCTCTTTCCATTTAGCTTCACATGTTGGATCGCACCAACTGTTAGAGATTTTTTGGTATTATCATTTTATTCTTACTTTAGTTCACATTAAGTCTATAGATCTTTGTGATTTTCTGTTTAAAGTGTTAGGGTTAGGGTTAGGGTTCCTCTTAAATGACCTGGAGGTCACTACTGTCTGTTCAACTTTATGAGAAATAGATAACACTAAGTTTCTCAGACCTTAAATCCTTTTACAAGAACACCTCCTAATTTAGTAACTACCTGTGAGCAGTCGTATTTTGTTTTCTTGACAGTACTGACCGAGATTTGAACCGGGCTCAGACCTTTGATCAGATATCACATCCGGAGCTGGGTTGTTAGATGTTTGGGTTAGAAGCTTTACGTCCTCTGTTGTTTTCCTAACTGCCCCCTTTGCCTGTTCTCCTTTGACAATAAAAACAGGAGTTTTTGTGAGGGCAGGTCAGAACGCTCTGTGGAACTGATTGGAGGAGAAGTTTGATAGAGCCTTCCCTTTTGCAAAAGCTCCACGTAAAATTCATATACGTTGTCTGTGGTTCTTTCTTTTATTTAGGTTCGAAAGGAAAATACCTATCACCAACCAACTATCTGTGCTGCTCTATAATAGAGCAAAGCCCATCCACCTCTTTTGACAGTTGTAGTGTCTGGAATTTTTTATCTGTTTTTGTTTAGCTTAGATAAAATTTGAGATTATTCTGTCCCAATCGCGGAATTGTTTGTCAGATACTTTTATAGGCAGAGCCTGAAAAAGATACAGAAGCCTTGGTAAAAGGTTCATCTTTATTATATCTATTCGATTATGTAGATTCATGGGTAATAAAGGCCAATGTTGTAGATCCGCCCTAATCTCTACTATCAGTGGGATGTAATTGCATTCAAAAAGGGATAACTCTACAGGAATTTGAACTCCCAGATATTTTATTGTGCCAGTTGAACCTAGACATTTTCAGAATTTTTAGTGACGGTTTTAATAAAATTCTCTATGAATTTTTGCAAGTTATCGCCTTCTTCTCCCTCTGTGAAGAAGGATATGAATGTTATTCCTGCGTGAACGGGCTTCCAGGTCTGTTAGACGTGTTTGTAGGTCTTCTTGTAGCTGCAGCATGTGGCTCAGCACGTCTTTGATGTCCATGTTGAATTTCTCTACCTCGGTTATTCGCTGCTCAGCCTCCTCAACTCCTCATTACGTCTTTCAGATCTGCAACAATGTCGTCAAGCCGTTTTCCCCATCTCTATTCTAAACTCAGACATTTCCTTTTTTAGGAGTCCTGACTGGTCAGTGATTTGTTTTTTGAGGTTTGTCTGAACTTCTTTCAGCGCTGTAAGAATGTTAGCTCCCATAGCTTCCATAGCTTTGTCCACTGCTAGCTTGCTATCTTCAGAGACCTCCTTCCATAAAACAACAGTTTCTTTCGCGTTTTCTTGCTGAGTTTTCTCAGCGTTTTCTTCTTCCTCTTGTTACTCCCTGACATACTAAAAAACGGTATTTTATAAATTATTTGTCGGGGGGTAACTCGACCGTCTGGGAGCTCAAAATTTATGCTGTTGCTCAATTCTCTCCCATCCAGAAGTCTAAAGTCTTTTACTGTTGTGTTCTTAACGCTAACCCTGGCTGAAAGTTTGAGTCCTCAGGTATGCTTGTTACACTTTTCCCCTGTCATTTCACATGTAACATTTTTTAACTTATGTGTTTTGATTTCTGTCGTATGGATTATGGGTTGTTTCCCATGCATATGGGAAAGTTTTAGCAACTGACTAGGTCAGTACTTCTCAAACCTTAAGTACCCTTGCATAGGTCTCTGTTCTAGATAGGTCTCTGTTCTAGAGCACCTGATTGTGTCCTCTGCAGCCACCGACTTGCTGCAGACACCTGTTAATTTAAGTCAAATGTCACATTAAGTCAGAAGACGCCTAAAACATGCACTGGTACTTGAGGACCAGAGAGCTGTTTCACAAAAGTCGGATAAGGCATTATATGGTCGCAAAGACCAAACCAGGCTTATGTCCAGGCCTAAGTAATCCAGGTAATCTGTTGTGCGTCAACAGATTTCTTCAGTGAGATCGATCACAGATTTAGATCATAAATTGCATATGCCATACCTCACACCAAATGAACATCTTTTGCTGGAGGATTATGAGGAATTGAAGCACACCATACTCTAAGCTTGTGCTACTAAAATCTACTTCTACAATAGCAGATTAAGTGCATAATTTGCCCAAATTATACATTTCCAAACCATTCTTAACTAAAAAATGTCATATCTGTCATTTGCTCAAACAAACAACTTTAATCTTATAAATGAGCAGAGGAAGTCAATAATATGTGTGAATCTGACAATGGATTCAGTCATTTTCCTCTTTTTTTGTTCCATATCTTATCAATATTTCTACAGAACAACCATGACAACAGGTCAAGATTAAAGTGTAAAGAACATTTTGCAGAATCTTTGAAATATGTGGATAATATGTTGACTACAATGTGCAATAACTTAATTCAATAACTTTCTAAGTAACAACTTAGAAAGTCCCTGCCAACATCGCTTTTAATTAGTTTTGCCTATAGTCAACTTCCTGTTTCTTTCTCCCTGTTTGAATTTGAAGGGACTTTTTTTAAACTGAGTTTGACAGAATCAAAACACAGAAGATAAGTTGTAAAAAAAATGAGGTTATAAAATGTATGTTATGACCAAAGCTTAGTTTGTAGTGTGAAGAAGTGCTTGTTTTAAATATTGATTGAGACTGTGCATTTAAGTTTTATGCCAAAATTAAAATTAATTTAATTTAAATGTTATTTTAAATTAAGCTAAAATTTATCAGTAAAATATGTGAAGTATGCTACAATTACTTGACTTTACTTGATAACAGTAACTTAGTTTCTTTGTGATCACTTTATCCCCACATGCAATAGGCCTTTCTGTTAAACTAGTTACTGTTAAACCTGAAACACAATTCATTTCACAATTAATAATGACATTTTCTACCATCATAATGTTAAAATAAGAATAGTATTTGACTGAATACCCAACATAAATTGGTATTTTAATGCAACGTAATAAAACCAGGCAACAAATAGATAGAAGACAGAATCACGGACTAAACACACAAGTTTCTGATCACCATGAGCGCTTAGCTTAGCAATAGCCTTAACTAAGCCCAATAATGAGAGGGAATAAACAAACTGTTCCCTCTCATTATTGGCCTGGTCTGGAACAGGCTAGCTGCACAAAATAAATGGTAGCTTTCATGCTACTGCATGCTACTGCTCTTGCGAAACCAAATTAAGGTTTCATCATTAATCAGCTATCCTAGTTTTATGAAACAACATTAAGCTTTTTAGGTGAAACTTAAAGAGCTTAGTGATAGCTATGGTTAACTGGGAAGTTTTAACTTGCTTTGCTTACCAGCCTGCTTTTTGGTATCTTTTTTGGCATGGCTGCATTGGCAACAGGAATCTCTGCATGTTTTGGATATGCCTTGGCCAAGCAGTTGCTGGGTGGACTTCCCTCTGGGATGGTAGCTTTGATCTTCACCCTTTCACAACCTTTTACAGAGCAAAAGGCAAACTGTTCCCTCTCATTATTGGCTTTTAACTTTAGGAAGATTAAGCTGCAGCAGACACAAAAACAGACAAAGAACATAAAACAAATAAGCTCTTTTAACCAATGCCTTTTTTTAGTAATAAGGTTTTCTTGCTATCTGTAAAGCAACTGTGCAATGCATTTAAATTTCTTCAAGTAATTTTTGTCTCCTCAGAGTTAATCTAATATATTACCTGGGTCATTCTCATGTTTCTTCACACATTTTACTTTCTGTAATATACAGATATTCCAGAAACAGGAAGATTATCAGGTCTAAAGTTAGATTTAATAAATACTATTTATTATTTAAATCATATAACTCAAAACTATTGTCAGTAAGAAAAACAACCAATTCATTTTATTTTAGCTTTTGAATTAATGTCCTCCAAAAAAAGGGAAGAAGTTAAATGTTGGGAGGGAGCAGAAATGTCCGTAGTTTGGAGCAGAGGTTGGGCTCGACTTTTTCATTAACTTTCATTTTGACAAACGGTGTCAAAAAATCCTGTCATTTTTACCCATCAAGGCTTAAAATTATAATAATGATATTTAACTGCCTTTCTTTTTCATTCTGTTTAATTAATATTCAACAGACTGAGCAGATAATCCACATCTGTCGTGTTCTGTGTTTTCTGTGTGTTAATTTCGAGTTTTCTGTGTCCTTGAGTCTCTTCCTTGTCCTGTCCTCCCCTTGATTGTTCCTAGGTGTGTCTCGTTCTGTGATTACCCGCTGTGTATTTAACTCCACCTGTGTTCCTTGTTCCTCATCGGGTCCTTGTCAATTCGTCGTCCAATGTGCGTGCTGCCTGTTTGGACTAAGTTTCATTATTAAAATTCATTATTCATCTTACCTGGGTCCGCTGCGTCTGCCTCACCACCCTACACCGCACTGCTTCATGACAGAAGGACCCGACCAAACCGAGGTGAGGCTCGCTTTTCGTGATGGACCCAGAGGACTTAAAGGAACTAACAGAAACCATCAGAGAGTATAAGGAGGCGATGGCCAAACCATACGCTGCCGGCAGACGGCTCGGTTTTGCCATCCGCTTAGGGCTCTTGCTGGACTACTGGGTTCCTCGCTTTCCGCACCCGGGATTGGTGGAGTTGCAGAGGGAGGCAGAGTGGGAGCGTAAGGCGGCTCTAGCCGTCATGGCTGGTGAACCTCTGCCTCCCAAGCCGCAGTTTCTCCGCCAGCCCAGATCCCGCTCCAGTTCCGGGACCAGCACATCCAGCCAGCGTTCCAGTCGGCGCACCCGAGCCCGATGCAGCCGGCGTTCCAGCCGGCGTTCCGGCCCGCGTCCCAGCCGGCGCTCCTGCCGGCGCCCCGACCGAGACCGGGACCCTCGGCGCTCCACCCGAGACCGGGACCCTCGGCGCTCCACCCGAGACTCTGCCTCTGGGTGCCCTGCCTCTGGGTGCTCGTTGTCGCCGTCTGTGGGCGCCCCCCCCCGGGACTCCTCGTCGCCACCTCCGGCGCCGCGGACGACCGCCGGACCGCCTCCGTGGTTCCCGCCTCCGGCGCCGCGGACGACCACCGGACCGCCTCCCTGGTTCCCGCCTCTGGTGCAGCGGACGGCCGCCGGACCACCTCCGTGGTTCCCGCGTCCTTTGCCTCCGCCCACCCTGTGGGTAGTTTTTGTTTGTTTTTGGACTCTTGGCCCTTCCTGTGTTTCCGCCCACCCTGTGGGTAGTTTTTTGTTGTTTCTGGACTCTGGCCCCAGTGCCCCTCCGCCCACCCTTGTTGTTTTTTTTTTGTTTGTTTTTTTGAGGGGGGGGGGGGGGGGGGGTACTGTCGTGTTCTGTGTTTTCTGTGTGTTAATTTCAAGTTTTTGGTGTCTCTTCGTTGTCCTGTCCTCCCCTTGATTGTTCTCAGGTGTGTCTCGTTTCTGTGATTACCCTCCCGTGTATTTAATGCCACCCGAGTGTCTGCGTTTCTGTCGGGTCCTTGTCGAATGTGCGTTTAGTCCTTTGTCTTGTCCATTGAATTTACCGGTTGCTACCGGCGTTGAGCCCTGGCTTCTGCTCAGTCGTGCTGCCTGGTTGTGTGGACTTTGTTTGGGACATTCGTTATTAAAATCATTTATCCATCCTACCTGGGTCTACAGCGTCTGCCTCAACACCACCGTTTCATGACAACATCTTGTCCTCATCAAGCAGAATACATTTAATTTTTCTCTGCAGACTAAGTTTTAAAATCAGGTAACATTTTACCAATTGAAGTGAACATGAAGAATCTCTGAACCATTACCTGATCCTGCAAACACTCCTTTCAGGGGGAAATAATCCCGCAGCAGAGGTCCAGCTGCATTACTCATTCCAAAGCCTCTTTGGAATTGGATTGAAGCCCGGGTTCAATCAGGCAAGTTGATGGCAGGTTTCAACTTGCTGTTCTCAGATACTCTGATGGAAATTTTTCTAATATTGATCAGAAAAATCAATATTGATTTAGTGACCTCTGATCTCTGTGTGTAAAGTCCAAACTGTGGTCAAGTGTGAGATTAGTCAAAATGATTCACCATTTAAACAAAGATGTGTACACATCCAAATATCTGATTTGGAGGTATTTCAAGGCGCACACAGAGATACTAAACAAGCAGACTGTTCTCTGTCCAGGGTACAGGGGAGAAGGAAGCCCAACATGCTTTAATTAAACTCCAGTTTTCAGCTTTAGTCTTTTGGGTTGATTTATAGGAGCAGAGCAGGGTGAGCTGCATGCACATTTATTGTGCAGCACAAACTATAAAAGGCGTGTCTTTCAATGTGCTTCTTACAGTCTAATGACTTCTTCTCCATTCTGAACAGGGTAAACTCCCTACTTTATTTAGACTGTAATAAATAACATATCTTAATTGAGCATTCTTTTTTTTCTTTCTCGCTGTATATGTCGTAGGCTTATTAAATGCGCCACGGAAGTCTAGACAGGACCGGACAGTCAAGCACATAATTTGGACTATAGGTCTAACTCTTGTTAAAAATGCATCTTTTAATGAGTAATTTTTGGATTGAACAATTTATGTCATGCTTTATTTATGACTTGCTAAAATAGTCAGAGGGACTGTAGTGACTGAAGGCTTAAAAAATAAGAGGACATACCCTGTTCTAAATAAGATAAATTGGTTTTCAGAAGTCATTGTGTGAAGTATAAGTACCAACTTAACTAACCCAGTCTCTTCCTCCCAGTAGTAGTATCCCTTGGTTGAGTGTGAATGATTGGTCTTCTCTCTCTGGGTGGTCTTCACAAAGACACCAGTCTTGTGTGTCTTTTTAGTGAGGCGATTGTGAATGTCAGCAATGATGGTAAAAGTAGTTTCTTTTGGGTAGCAGATCCCCAAACTGACCCAGTCATTTCTGCAATGAATAAATAAAAACACACCATAACATCAATAATTCAGTCACAAAGCAGAACCTTTTCTAAATAACCAGCAGCTTATATATGAATAGATCCTTATGAAAACATCAAAAACCTTGCAGGGTAATATTTTGATTTTTTGTTGTTGTATTCCAGCAAGAAAAGAAATGTCTATGTATGTAGACACTTCTATATGGAAGTCAGATCAAGTGAGGCTTGCACAAAAATTAGAATTGCCTTTTAATAGACTTTTGGAAGCATTGCTGACGAAACAAACTTTTGATGAAAGTTGGAACATCAGTCAGTGGAAATGTGGACGGTGGTCTATTTAGTACAACAGCTAACACTACATCTTTTACAGCAATGTGCACACATTTTTCAATAAATTAACACGACATTTTACTGACACTTTTACCACAACAAAAAAAAAAACAATACAGTTTCAGACTTTAATTCTTGTAAATCTGACTCAGTCTAATCAACGATTGTCTGGACAATCTGTCATGATTTGGGTGGTGAGACAGAAACAGCAGACCCAGGGTAAGATGAATAAGATGGTTTAATAATGAAAGTAGTCCAAAAACATACAAAGTCCAGGCAGCACAAAGGAGCGAATCCAGAAGCTCGCAGATAGTGACAACAGGTACTGGACAAACACGACGAGGAATAAAGAACACAGGTGGGGCTAAATACACATAGGGTAATCAAGGAGACAAGAAACACCTGGGAACAATCAAGGGGAGACAGTACAACACGGAGACTAAGACAGAAACTCAAAATAAACACAGATACGGAACAGATCCTGACATTACCCCCCCCCTCCCCCTCAAGGGCGGCTACCAGACGCCCAAAAACAAAACCAGGTCCAAAAAAGCACAACTAGGGCGGGCGGAGGGGCGCTGCTAGGGTCCAAAAAAACCAAAAAACAACCCATCCATAATGGGCGAAGGCACAGGAGGCAGACCGTCATGGGAGGTCCGGAGGGCGTCCGTGATGCCGAAGGAGGAAGACAAGCGGGAGGTCCGGCATACGTCCTCAGCACAGGAGGCGGGACCCAAGGGGAGGGTCCGGCAGACGTCCTCGGCGCAGAAGGCGGAACCCAAGGGGAGGGTCCATCGGGCGACGTTGGCGCAGGGGCCGAGCCACAGGAGGCAGGGACTCTGAAGGAACACTACTGGGAGGGAACTCGGGAAGGGCACTAAGAGGTGGGGACTCAGGAGGGAACACTAGAAACCTGTGAGGAGGGAACACTAGAAGGCGCTGAGGAGGCCGAATACCCACTAACTGGAGCCGATAACCTTCTAACTGCGGCAGGCCACGCCCTCTGCCGCGCCATCTGTCGACCAGGTGCCAGGCGGGCTGCCTGGAACCCCATTACCATGGGGACAGTTTCCAAAGCGGAGGCTGGAGCAGAGGCTGGAGCGGACTCTGGAGCGGCTGGAGGCGCAGAGACAGCGGCTGCGGCGAGGGTCGGAGAAGCAGGTGCTGGAACTGGATGTGGTGCTGGTTCCGGGGACGCTAAGGCTGGGCTGGGTGAGCGGAAGTCCGGCTCCGGAGGCAGAGGATCGCCGGCCAAGAAGGCTAGACCTGCCTGGCATTCCCACTCTGCCTCCTGTTTTAGCCTCTCCAACCCCAGGGACTGGAGTGGGTCGGCCCATCCCTCCAGCACCAGGAATAGCCTGATGGCTGCCCCGATGCATCTGTGTGCGAAGTATGGCTCTGCCACAATCGCTACAAAGTCTCTGACATTAAATAATAATTCATCCCAACGCGCTGGGTCCATGTCGACAAAAATCTTAAATCGCGTGCCTCACCGTAGTTACTTGTGGTCGGGTCCTACTGTCATGATTTGGGTGGTGAGGCAGAGGCAGCAGACCCAGGGTAAGATGAATAAGATGGTTTAATAATGAAAGTAGTCCAAAAACATACAAAGTCCAGGCAGCACAAAGGAGCAGATGCAGAAGCTCGCAGATAGTGACAACAGGTACTGGACAAACACGACGAGGACCCGACGAGGAACAAAGAACACAGGTGGGGTTACATACACATAGGGTAATCAAGGAGACAAGAAACACCTGGGAACAATCAAGGGGAGACAGTACAACACGGAGACTAAGAGACACAGAAACTCAAAATAAACACAGACACGGAACAGATCCTGACACAATCTCCTTCTGGCTCCTGAATTTACACAGGATTAAGATACACAACGAAACTAAAGGCATGTGGCTTTCACATTCTATTTCTTGGTAAGGTAAAAGTAGTGAAGAGAAATTGCTGCTGGGGGTTTATTATTATAGTGATTATAATTAAGCATGGTTGTAGTTGTCTATCTATCCTCTGGATCTCACATGCACCTATTTCTTGAATAAGTTCAAAGTTAAAGCAGAACTGGCCACATTGATCTCATGTCAAGTCTTCTCTGATTTGAGTTTTTCTTCAGTTGGTAACATGATTTTTAATATGACTGGACAATAAATCAACAATAATATTCATCATGATAGACAAGTGATCAATATCAATAGATAATTACATTTATAAATGTAATACATATATATGTATATGTTATATTCAGATATTTAAAACAAATAAATAAATAAATAATTACTGATATTGACCAATATACAACACTTATATTGTGATGGATTCAGATAGTCTGAGGAAAATTTTGCCCTGGCAGCTGAAGGAGGAACAGCTTGTCCTGCCCTCTCCCGTCTTTACTGATAACTTTGTCTGAGCTACTTTTAAAGTGACAGTTTTTATAGTTATATTCACATTTTCAACATCATAACTGGATTACTACAAACTTAAGGACTGGGGGATTTTCTTACTTTTATTTTTGCCTTACTTTCTTCATCTCCAAGTTGAACCAGGACAAAATGCCTCCGGCCGACCCCAGGGACATTAGCAGTATTATACAACGGCTTCAGTCTATAGAAATGAAGATCAAACAGCTGGAGGTGAACTTTGAAATCAACGCTACCTGTGGAAATGAGACAACTCTTCCTCAAATCAAAGGAGAGGTTGTACGCCTCGCATCAAGCAACTCACCCTGGAACGCTCTGGGTGCCAAGCCAAAGCAAAAGTCTCACACCGCAGATCCGATGAGGCGACTGACTGGGAGAACCCCTCACCTGGACGAATCAGCGTGGCCGGCTCTGAGCCGAAACCCACCTTCAACCTCAACACCTGCTCCACCAAAGAAAAACAAACAAGCAGCTGCAACCAAAACGGCTCCACTGACCCCGCTCCCAAGGACAGAGCGACCAGCCCGGGCCTCAAAACATTCTGACTCTGTGGGAATCCCACTGAAAAACAGATTTTCTGTACTCCAGTCTGAGCCTCTGAGTGAAACCTCGCCTTCAAACATCAACAATGAGGCAAGACCAACACATCCACCCCCCAAAGCTCCAAAGGACAAAGCGGCTACCAGGAAAACGAAAGGTATGCCAAAAGTGCTTATTGTTGGAGATGAGGCAGTAAATGGAATCAGTCACGTTTGCAATCCCAAGAAAACAAGAGTGATTTCTTTTCCTGGTGACACTGTATCTGATTTAACTCGTAAAGTTCTCTCGCTAACCGCTGATCAGCCAGATATTGAGTCCTTAGTTGTGCATGTTGGAGCCAACGATGTGGCAAAGCAGAAATCTGAGATTCTGAAACAGGACTTTAATATTCTACTGAACACTATGGGAAAGTTAAAAATGAAGTTATTTCTCAGTGGTCCAATTCCATCACCTCAATGGGGAGACGAAAAACACTCCAGGCTGGACATGATAAACAAATGGCTGATTAAAACCTGCTCTGCCAGCTCAGTGACCTTCATCGATAACCTCTGGATCTATTGGCAGCGTTTTCACCTTTTTGGAAGAAGCGGACGCAATCTTAATAAACATGGGATAAAGCTACTCACTGCAAATCTTTTTCATTTTATCAACAAGGACAGCAACGTGATCACCGCTTCAGACGAACAGGCTCAAGGATTTCTGACTAGGAAGAGACCGCCGGCTTATCAGGAACAAATGGTTTCAAAAACAGCTGATATAACATCGACTAGAGACGGAGCGACTGGTTCCCTTCCTCCTTCTCCCCTCCCTCTCTGCTCACCCACTCATTCACAGGATTCACAAGATACACATGGAGAAATGTCTTCTGGACCGGAGTTTCTTAAATTTACAGATGGAATGAATCAACAGGTTGTACTTGGGATGTCACTCCTTAGCGCTCACGTAGCAGACCTCACTTCATTTAAGCCACCTGACTCTAACTTCCCAGAGGATCCATCACTCTGCGTCTCTGAGGTCTGAGGCCGGGGTCCAGACTTTATCTTTACACCCTTCTTGCTCCAGAATGTGTCTGGCCCCTCGGCACTGCAGAACAGGACATTACCTGTCCGGATAACTGCAAGAAAATTTACAAGAAACAGAAATATAAAATACAGCAGACCTAATTCAAACATCAGACTGTCCCCTGCCTAAAGGAACCTCAGACTGAAGATTTCTTGGCCTCCAAGTCACTTAAACTAGCTTTATTAAATACCAGATCTCTCTGTGCTAAAGCTCTATTAATTAATGATTTCATCACTGAGCATAATATCGATGTTATGTTTCTGACAGAAACATGGTTGAATGATAATAATGAATCGATCGTACGAATTGAATCTGCGCCTCCTAACTACAATTTCTTCAGTGAGAATAGAAAACACAAAAAAGGAGGAGGCGTGGCTTCAATATCTAAGAATACCATAAATTGTAGTAAAATCTCTTTGGGTCACTTCACCTCTTTTGAGTATCTTGGAATTGAGGTTAAAGGCCACAAACGAACTTTGACTGTAACTCTATACAAAACTCCAACTTTTGTGGAAAATTTCTTTACTGACTTGAATGAACTTCTAACTCTTATATGTATTGATTATGATTGTTTAATAATTGTTGGTGATTTCAACATTCATGTTGACAATCCCCAAGACAGAGGGGCAAAAAAGCTCGCTAATATTTTAGAGACTTTTGGTCTAACACAACATGTCAAACAAGCAACACACACTAAAGGACACACACTGGACCTGGTTATCAGTAAGGGTGTGAATATTTCCACTGTCTCTGTAACTGATGTCGCATTGTTGCATCACTTCCTGTTATCTTTGAAAGTTCTTTATCTTTTAACCCACTTGGACAGACAGCAACCATCACAAAACGTTCTCTCACTGAAAACGCAGCAGAAACTTTTAATCAAATCTACTCCTCTTCCTCACCCTTTAGACTGAAAATCATTTACCAACTTATCTACATCATTACAGCTTAAGTCTCAGATATTATTGATTCCATTGCCCCAATTAAAATGAAGGTTGTGTCTGGTAAAAAGAAATCTCCATGGAGAAATGCACAAACAGTTAGATCTGCAAGACAATCTGCCGTAGGGCAGAACGAAAATGGCGTAAAACTCAACTCCACGTTCATTGTGACATCTATAAAGAAAGACTACGTAACTATCATTTAACGCTAAAACATGCAAGAGAGGTTTTCTGCAGATGTCATAAACAAAAACATTAACAATGCTCGAGCTTTATTTGCAACAGTTGACAGAATCACAAACCCTCCTGTGACGTTACCGCCTGAATTCCAATGTATTGCCGCCTGCAACCAGTTTTCCAGCTTCTTTTCAGAGAAATTTCAAAAAATCAGAGGATTAATCTGCACATCCACTGTAAAGTCAGTACCAATGCTGTGCCCAAACAAAACAAATACAGGAAAAATGACCCAATTTCAACTACTTAATTATAAAACCCTACAGGAAATTATAAGTCAACTAAGCTCCAGTTCCTGCTGTCTGGATGTTTTACCCTCACATTTCTTTAAGAAAGTCCTGCCTGTTATTGTTTCTGATCTGATCCAAATAGTAAACTCATCGCTCTCATCAGGCGTTTTCCCCCAGGCTTTGAAAACAGCAGTAATCAAACCACTTATAAAAAAGAACAGTCTGGACAAATCACTAATGCAGAATTACAGGCCGATCTCCAACCTCCCATTCATCAGCAAAGTTATTGAAAAAGCTGTGTGTAAACAATTAACTAGTTTCCTAACTATAACCAACCTCTTTGACTCCTTCCAGTCTGGTTTTCGTGCTCACCACACAGCACAGAGACCGCCCTCGTAAAAGTGTTCAATGACATCCATATAAATACGGACTGTGGGAGAACCACAGTGCTGGTTCTGTTGGACCTCAGTGCAGCTTTTGACACTGTTGACCATGACCATATTACTGAATCGACTGGAGAGTTGGGTCGGACTCTCCAGTCCAGTGCTAAACTGGTTTGAATCCTACATAAAGAACAGGGATTTCTTTGTTTTAATTGAAAACTTCTCATCAAAGAGGTCAAAGGTCACATGTGGGGTACCCCAAGGTTCAATCCTAGGACCCCTTTTATTCAATATTTATATGTTCCCACTAGCACAGGTTATAACAAGAAATAATATTAGCTACCATAACGATGCAGATGACACACAGCTCTACATTACGATGTCACCAGGTGACTCAGAGCCCATCCAATCACTGAACAGATGCTTAGAACAGATAAATGTGTGGATGTGCCAAAACTTTCTCCAGATGAACAGAAACAAAACTGAAGTTATTATTTTTGGACCTAAAGAGGAACGATCTAGAGTCATAGATCTAGAGTTATAGATCTAGAGTTATAGATCTAGAGTCAATGCACAGCTTCAGTTATTACAACTGAAAACCAGCGATCAGGCCCGAAACCTGGGAGTAGTGATGGACTCTGACCTGAACCTCCAGAGCCACATAAAAACAGTTACAAAGTCGGCCTTCTATCACCTGAAGAACATTTCCAGGATTAAAGGACTAATGTCTCATCTAGATCTAGAGAAACTCATCCATGCGTTCATCTTTAGTCACATTGATTATTGCAACAGCGTCTTCACAGGTCTGTCCAACAAATCAATCAAACAGCTGCAGCTGATCCAGAATGCTGCTGCTTGCGTTCTCACTAAAACCAGGAAGATAGAGCACATAACACCAGTTTTAAAGTCCCTCCACTGGCTCCCTGTAGCTCAAAGAATAGACTTTAAAATACTGTTGTTAGTTTACAAATCACTGAACGGCTTAGCACCACAATACATTAAAGATCTGCTGTTGTTGTATCAACCTTCCAGACCTCTCAGGTCTTGTGGTTCTGGTCTGCTCTGCATTCCCAGAACCAGAACCAAACTAGGAGAAGCAGCTTTTAGCATCTATGCACCACAAATTTGGAACAAACTTCCAGAAAACTGTAAAACAGCTTTTCAGCTGTTTTACAGTTTTTCACTGACTTTTTTTCACTGACTTCTTTTAAATCTCAACTGAAAACCCACCTGTTTAGAATTGTATTTGAAATGTAATCAATTACAAATTTATTGATGTAACTTGACTTAATGATTGATTCTATATTGCATTGTGATTCTGTGTTTGTAATGATGTAAAGCACTTTGAAATGTCTTACTGCTGAAATGTGCTATACAAATAAAATTTGATTGATTGATTGATTGATTGATTGACGTATCTCACAATCCACTGTGCATTGTGGTGGTTCATGCTGAATTTCTGCCAGTCACACTACGTTCACAAACAGTAGTGTTTGTAGATTACCCAAATCTACAATTTGGGTAATCTACCCAAAATGTAATTTGGGTAGATTACCCAAATTACATTTTTGTAATTACCCAAATTACAGGACAAGAATTGCCCCTTGTCCTACTGCAGAGATACAGTAGGACAATAGCAATAGCAATAGCTTGACTTTCCAATTGTCCTACTGCAATTGGAAAATCAAGAGATGGTGGTGTGTGTATAAATTTGAACAAACTGTGGTGGACTGTACTGAAGCACTGTCGCCCAGATGTTGAGTATCTGCTGCTGAAATGCGGACTCTTTTATCAGCCAGAGGAGCTTAATGCAGTTCACATCATAGCTGTTTATGTCCATCCATGAGTGAATGCTAAGGTTGCCATAAAAACACAGTGGCATCATCATCACTTTACAGAGCAGGTCAGGTGAACCAACAGACACACACAGCACAGGTACAGCCCAAGCCTGTGTGCGCTGCCCCGTCCTTTACTCTCTGTTTACCCAGTGTTGTATAAAGTACTGAAATCTCAGAGTCAAGTAAAAGTACAAGTACTCTCCAAAATATGACTTTGGTAAAAGTCGAAGTCACTGACTGAAATGTTACTTGAGTTAAAGTCTTAAAGTATCTGAAACTTCTTGTACTTAAGTATGGAAATTACTGTAAAAATGGATGTACTCAAGTAATGTAATGAAAAGTACAAGTAAAAAGTAAAACAAAGCAAATGCAGTTTGAATGACATTTTTTATATTTTGGTAAACTTGTCAAATACACTTAAAATAATGTACACAACCAAGTGCAGGCAAAATTAAACCTGCTAATAGATATACCTGCAGGCATCATTTAGTTAAGAAAATTAGGTGCTTTACCTATACAACAAGGTTAACTTAACCTGCTTTACAACTGAACCAGCTTCTTAGTATACCCTCCAGGACAGAAAATACAAAGTTTTTGTAAACCTTAAGTTTTCCCTTCAAGGTAAGATCAGTGCTGAAAATGAGAAAAATAAATAGTACAGAAAATGCGGCCAACATGAAGAGAAAGATCTGTTACGATTACTCTACTTCACAAATCAGTGAATCAGTCAATGCTACAATCAGTAGGTGGTGCACACAACTGGTCATTATGCAAAAGAAAAAAAGAATTGGGAGGGAAATGCAGCTTATTGGCATCTGTAAACCTGGTTTTGAACTTGCATGCCTTTCCTATATTCGTTAAATTTAGTCTAAATTGCTATCGCTATGGCTTCTGTCCCCCCTTGAACAGAGGAGGTAGCCTGATACAGTCAACATTAGGCCTAAGCTAAATACACCACGTGTGGAACTGAAACAATGCCAAACAAAGTTCATTTATGGTCAACGTTTCACGATACAGTAGTGTCTAGTGACCAAGCTATAGTTACTGAAACAGGAGGATTATAACCATTTCATAAGAAGTTACCTCGATGTGTTTCTTCAAGTTGGACGGGGAGTTTTTGTAAGATAGAATTTCCACATCTTCGCGCAGGAATAACATAAACTGCATGCGGTACGACGAATCTTTAACACCCACTAAAGAGTATATTGTGTTTAAATAAGGCCATGGGCTCTCATCACCAGCTGGTGGTTCCCCTGGAGCCGTGTCCGACGTAGTTGCAGTCTGCTGCTGATTGCGAGACTTGCTTTGTGTTTAATGGGAGAAGCGAAACAGGTGTATCCTATTGGAGGTGATGAACAAGCCCAGGCAAGTAGTTCTACCGACTTTGTTCGGTAGCCTGCTTGCTACTTGCTAATCAGTAGGTGGGGTCAAAACACTTTGTTTCTCTCTCTCGCTTTTTTGTAACGAGTAACTAAACCACACATTGAAAATGTATCGGAGTAAAAGTACGCAATTAAGTTCGGAAATATAGTGAAGTAAAAGTGAAAGTCATCAAAAATTTTCATACTCCAGGAAAGTATGAAGTACTCCAAAATATACTTAAGTATTTTTACTTCGTTACTATACAACACTGTGTTTACCCTTGATTTCAAAGCTACCCATGACTGTAACGTCTTGTTTAAATATGCAGATAACACAACTGTTGTAGGCCTCATTAGAGACAATGATCAGTGAGTCTATAGGTTAAAGGTTCAGAAGCTGACAGCATAGTTCAGTAACCTCATCCTAAAAACTAAGAAGATGAAGGATATAATCTTTGACTTCAGGAAAAAGAGGACAATCCATCCAGGGCTTAGCATAAATGGAACAAGTGGAAAGGGTCCAGCAGCTGCTTTCAAATTCGTAGAAGTTCACATCTCAGAGGATCTCACTTGGAGCCCCAGCAACAAATAACTAATTAAAAAAGTCCAGTAGAGAGACTTTTTTGTTGTCAATAGATCAATAGAATCTGATCAGGAGCTATATTTTACATCAATAGAATCTGATCAGCAGCTCCTGATCAGATTCTATTGATGTAAAATATAGCCCACACTGACTTACTGCTGCACAGTGTTATATTCTATTCTACAGCCGTAGAGAAAAAGATCTGGCAGAGGGTTACCAAACATCATAGTGGATCATCATATACCCTTTGCCCAAAATTGATGACATCTATTCAGCCTGCCTGCTCAAAAAGCAGACAAAAAACATTTTAAGAAACCCTTTTCACCCAGCATGCTGCCACTTCTCCCCCCTTCCATCAGGAAGAAATCGGTAAACAACTCAGTTCAACAATCCCTCTGAAGTAGAGGGCAGGGGAGGGCAGCCTTGCAAAACAACCTAAGAAGCAATTAAAGGCTAAAGACTGGAATTATGAGAAGACATAAAATTTACTGACTTTTAAACACACATTTTTTGTATGCAGAATGTATTGCTTCTGAGTGTTTATTTAATGTATTGTAGTGCACTATTTTCTAATTTCCAGTTGGCATAGAATATCAGCCATGTTGTCATTTACTAGAAACACAAAATGTTGTCAGACCGACTTAAGTGTAGTTGGGACATCTATTAGAAATTCAACAGGCAAAGCCTTGCTGACCACAACTGTCTAATGCTTAATATTGCGAGGTCTTGTTACACCCCTAATTATTAACGTGGAAAATAAGCTGAAATACAGTCCTATTCATGCTCTTTTAGTGTTTTCCAATGTTTTAGTTTGAGCCCTGTCTTATGCATTGTTGTCATGCAGGTGACATCAATCCAAACATGTATCACCAAGGATAGAAAATAAATGTCAATAATTCAAAAATGCCTTTTCAAGAGAGTCTTAAAAAGGCAAACACAATGAAATACAATTTCATTGCTGCTGTGTTGTAAGAACAACTGCTCATAATCTACTTACTTATTGAAGTTGATGAGCCAAATGGTGACCTCTGCTGGTGCTGTCTGATCCCAGTGGACTGTGTAACCTTTGGCTAATGTGATCACTGGCTGGAATTGCTGGTAATGCTTCTTCTTTCCTAGGGCACCTTCTAATGTCAGTGGCCAGTCAGGATATTCATTCCTCGCTATTTGCATGTTCAAGTTGGCAGGTTTTCGAGTTTGGATGTAGATCTGGGAAGAACATAGCAAAAGAAGTAGATGACATCTACTATAAATGAAGAACATAAAACAAAAATGAATTTCATTAAACAACTTTCGCCATTTGTTTATATGTTAG
Source organism: Xiphophorus maculatus (assembly GCF_002775205.1). Taxonomy (NCBI): domain Eukaryota; kingdom Metazoa; phylum Chordata; class Actinopteri; order Cyprinodontiformes; family Poeciliidae; genus Xiphophorus; species Xiphophorus maculatus. Next base: position 34,986,871 of record NC_036446.1, on the reverse strand, counting down.
CAACTCTCCAACCGGTGTTTGTCAGAGGTCTTAGGCTATGAAATATGTGGGAACTCCAACTATCACAGCTTAAATGCGGCAATATTGTATTGTATTGTATTATGTTACCTACAGCTATTGTGGGAGGAATGGCAACTTGAAGAATAACCCGCCTTAGCTTATTTAGCTACTTCATTTGCTTCATCCTCAGTTGCTTCAGAGATGCGGGTTTTCTTCCGTTGGATTTTTGTCCACAAAATGAAATGAGCACACATAAGGCATTTTGGGTTCTATCTTCAAGTTTAGAATTTTTAGCCAAATTCTTTTTGTTTCCTTATCTTTCGGTAGGCAATGAAAACTACCACTTATCAAAGAAACTGTCTTTTTGTTTTAGGAGCACTTTTAAAACCCACCTGTTGTTGCAGCCACAAACTAAATTTTGTCTGATTATTAGAGTACAGCCACAAACAGCACCTGAGCTCCACAAGGGCATCTTACAGCACTTTGCAGAGGCAAGTTGCTCTCTATAACTGGTTAATGTGTGATTCAGTTCAGTTCATACTAAAGGAGATTCTCTGTACTATGTGCACAGGGGCAGAACGACATACTTTCTGAGGTGTATGCGAACGGCACCCCAGTCCTTCCCCAGGTTTAATATGTCCCTTATTCATGCTTTCCCTTATTCATGCACTTATAAAATACAGTAATTAAATTCAAACCATCACGGTATTTAGGTTTTTGTTGCCTCCCTAATGTTATTATCCCTTCCTTATGTGTGAATAAATTGCAGCCTAGAAAGCAATTAAAAAGAATGAAACAAAAAATAGGCCAATATTTTATCATTTAATATATGACCCAGATAGCACAGAATGGTAATTCAAAGTTGAATTACAGTCAAAATAGTTGATCTTTGGTTGAGGTCGACAACTGACCAACAAACAATCATCCAATTCTAGCCAATGTTGAAAAAATACCATTGAATCAATGTTGTTTTGTGGTTGAAATCTAATGAATCTAATGCCGATGTCTGATCAACGTCTGATCAATGTATGCTGTTTGGTCGCACCCCTCCCCCTTCTCCTTTTGTATTTTTTAACCTGCCCACCACTCTAGGCCTAAGTATGAAATCCTGCGAGATTTTGTGGGATTTGAGTTTTTAAAAATAGGGTGGGGCCGATTGTTTGGTTTGGTTCTCCCAAGGAAGTGTAAGGCTGGCTGCTGCTCTAAATCATTTCAAATCACTTGTTTTAATTTTTTTATTATGATGTGTTTAGGGATATGCCTAGATGTGCCTCTTTTCCAGAACAGCTGAGTCAGATGATTGCATGACCTTCTGCAGCCATCAAGAACTGCAGAAGGCTGTTAATCACCACAGATTGAATCCAGGTGTGGCAGAAGAGAAACACCTAAAACATGTAAGGCAGGAGAAGCACTGATCTGAACACTGATTCAGTCTGTTGATAACCGTTGGTTAAACTGAACTGGACTATTATTACTTGTGCAGGATCATTATCAGCATATGGACATTTTTGAATGAGTTTAATCATCAACTTATTTGGAAATGTTTGTGGTTAATGTAAGATTGAAGCAGTTATTTGATGGAATTGTAAATAATTTATCCAACAAATCACCTTTTGCTCTATTTTTCTGTTTCTGGTGTGTTAAATCAACCCTGATCCTCCCTGAGTTTTATCTTTAGATCTTCTAATAAACAGACTAGCAGACTACATTCCAGCGCTATTTCAATCCTGCTCCTACTTGAACACTACTGAAGAAGTCGACGTAAAGCTTTATTTTTCTACGTTTTCTTTTTGTTAAAAAAAGCATAAGAGCGATCCTTTCTCTTTCCTATATTGCTTGAAACCTGTGGCCTGCTTAATAATGTGGAACATCCTTGTTAAGTAGATTTCCTTTAATTGAGCTTACCAGACAAACTAATCAACTTGTCTTTGATAGTATCGCGATTCATATCTGTACCTCACTTACTGTAATAGCAGAGATGAGCGAGAGATGATGTCATGGCCGAGCCATATTTGTGGGCGTGAGGGCGAGTTAAAAACTGTTTCTGGTCAGAAATACACTCACTCACTCTAGCGGAGGAATATTGCGAAAGGTAGTGCACTAACCTGGGCATACACCTGGGAGTCTCTCTCTCCCTATGCAATGCATCGAAGGCCCCAGTAATGACAAAACAGAGTAAAAACAATAGAATTCTGCTGGGAGCAGGCAAACAGCCATGCCCTGCATGGGCTGTCTACTCGCTTCTGCGGGCTCGAAACCTTAATTATATCTGATGACAATAACTGGGGACTGACCAACCTGTGCATAATGGCCACTGCAGATTGCAGCCTTCCAATCAGGCACATCAATGCAGTCAGGGTGACGGAGCAGCCAGTTGTCTTCTTTAACCAAAAACGCTCCAGGATACTCACTAACTGACCCATCAATGTCATGGAAGATGGTTGTCTTATCTCCATCCATCTGCATCTTGTTGAACCAGGGACCCGGTTCTCCAAAGAATACCCGAGATGTGATCTGGAGTAAAGTGAAAAATCTGCTCATATTGACTGATCTGTGGAAAAAGGCATCATTCAAGATCAAAGGCAACACTCAAAATCAATGCATTGCACCTGTACCATTTTGAGGTGGTTTTTATTTTCTTTCATAAATTCAAAAATATAAAAAAAATATGTGAATTTGGTACCTCTAAACATGAACACATTCATTCAAATATGAATTCCAAATAAGAACTGCTCATGACTCCCCCAATTATGAAATTAGCTTCACATATGAATGTCCAAGATGCCATTACTAAGCACATTCAACTGACATACACACATTTTCCTGCATTGTCTAAATCAGACCAAACGTCTCTGTGTATGATTTGGGTTAAACCTTCCACAAGCTAGTTGACGTATACGAGTTCATTGGAGTCACACCTGTGCATGTATTTTAAGGTAACACTTGAAACATTCTGCTTTTTTGTTTGACATGATGAGAAGGTCAAAAGAAATCAGCAAGGAGAGAATTGTGCAGCTGCACAAATCTGTTTGATCCTTGGGAACAATTTACCTTGAAGCTGCTACATTCACCTGTTCAAACAACTATATGCAAGTATAGGCATGATGGGAATGTCCATCATGCCTATGGACATTTGGAGGAAAAACATGGGCGGTTTTTCCTCCAATAAACCGTCCATGTTTTTTGGAGGAAAAAACATGGACGGCTGTAGCATCCTAACTGTGAAGGGTGCTACAACTTTCACAGTTGTATAATTGTTTTGCTGTAAGAGGAACTGGCACACTTCATTAAATGGATGGCATCATGAGGAAAGAACATTATGCACAGATATTGAAGCAACATCTAAAGACAGACAGAACGTAAATCTTGGGCACAGACTGGTCTTCCAAATGGACAATAACCCTAAAAAACAATCAGGGTGAATGCAAAGTGCCTTAAGAACAGCAAATCAATGTACACCATCACAAAGCCCTGATCTGAATCCTATGGAGAAGTGGGAAACGCATGCGAGTGTGAGATGGCCTACAAACCTGACTCAGTTACACCACTTCTATCAGGAAGAATGGGCCAGAACTCCAGCAAACAACTTGACTCGTCCTTCCACGAATGCAAAAAACCTTTTGCATTTGTGGAAGGCAATGCAAATGGCTTGACTCAAGTCATAAAGTTTAAAAGCGTTATTTCTTATACTGACCAAATGTAGGTGTACTTCTGAATTCTAAGAAAGTTACAAAAAATCTCTAAAAATTTTTCTCACTATGTTTTCTGGCACTTAACAAATAGAAACAATTTTGGTAATTCTAACCAGGATTTCCCCCCAGGCAGGGGCGGATCTACTGGGGTGACAAGGGTTGGCAGTTGCCACCCCAACTGAGAGCCTTGCCACCCCTGTTGCCACTCCATCTGGTGACTATGAATTCAAGAAATAGCTATGGCAAATCGGACATTAAGAGCATAAATCTCTTTTTTCCGGCAACATTGAATGCAACACAATGTAACCTGACACCTACTTCTAAGCAGGGCCGACCCAAGCCTCTATGGGGCCCTAAGCAAAATTTTGACTGACAGACCAGCCCACTAGGTCATGTCTGCACGTTTGCAGTTAACAATAGTTACCTCACTGTTGCCAACTCAGTGACTTTCTTGCTACATTTAGTGACATTTCAGACAAAAAAAAATTGGTATCGGCTAAAATCAAAATCGGCAGGTCAGGCGTTTTAAAGATCAGTAATCGGCAAATGGCCAGAAAACTGCAGTCGGTACGGCTTAAGATGGAATACATACACACATGTTCATGACATGCTTTGATTAAATTAATTTCTCTTAGGTGTAATTACAATAGATAGACATTTTATGTATGCCAGGTGAGTCTTCCTCACTTGAAAATGTTGACCAGTACTGGGTTGATTCAGTGCCTTCAAACAATTTTAATTGGAGAAGTTTCACATACCTTATAAGTTGAAGTAAAAATAATGTTTGTTTTAGATGCATAAATTATCAGCAGCAAACAACATATCACCAATTACAGCTTAATTGTTTTTAGCAGTAAAAATTAAATGTTACCAATCCCAGACCAAAAAGCACAAATTCATATTTACACTGTACACTCCCCTGCATCTGCAAAAAATGGTCTGTTCCTGCTGAACACACTTGACAGTGATGGTGTTCAGCAGCAGTCAATAGACGGCAACAACAATTGTGGCAGTTACTATGCTGCCAAGGAAAATAATAAAGGCAGGTTTTTAAAGAGAGAGAGACAAAGACAAGAGTTTCAAATTGTTGCAAATTGGAGCAATACAAATAAACTGCATTGAAAAAATTAATTAAACAAGAATGAGCTCCATTTTATTCCTGTTGTTGGACAAAATTATTGGAAAGTTAGTGATTCAGTTCACAGAGATAATCAGAGGTTGAAGGGTGGGATTGTGGAGTTGGGTTTGGTGGACCGGTAGAGCTTGGTATAGCAATTGAAATAGATACCAAATTTACAGAACAACGTTGGAAATGAAGGATAGGTTAGCTCTTAGATGAGATTATTGAAGTTTGAAGGGTCAAGATATGGTTTCTTCATAATGGGAGTAATAGCAGCAGATTTAAATGCCAGAAGACTGAGAGGAGGGATGATGTAGTGATGATAGGGATCAGAGAAAAGTGAGGTTTTCATGAGAACTGTAGGAAAAGGATTTTCCTTGACACAAGGGGAGAATGTGTCTTACAGAAAATGTGCTATTAAAATAAATGTGCTATTAAAATAAAAGACTTGACATTATTCACAGTTTGATTATCATGAGAATTTATATTTATATTAAAAGTAAGTAAATTGTGTTAGTTTGGAAAAAAGTACAGCTGCAAATATACAATTAAACATGTTGGATTACAATGTAATGGAAAAGAATTGCACTAAGAATTGATAAATGTGATCAAACTTGGGTATTTTCCTGCAATGACTTTTCTTGACAAAAATAAACTAACTAACAGAACTGAAAAAACATACATTTCCACAGAGACTGCTAACTTACAGGAACTTGGTCAAAGGTGATGTTGGTGACGTAATTCTTTGGGCAGCTCTGCCATGAGTTGTTGAGTCTGAACCCAAAGGCACTGGTGTGTCGTCCATGCAATGCTGCAAATTTTCGAAATGTACAGTTCTGAACATTGACTGGACCATCATAGATCTGCATGCCTCGAATAGGAAAATCTCTACAGAGAAACAAAGCCATACAAATCATCTCATTTGTAGTTCATGTACAGAATTTGTGACCTTGTTTACAGAATAGTTGTGACAGTTCTTTCTATCATTATGCATGAATATAGCTAAGTTGAACACTTAATACAAAAGCAATTTATTTAATTTATCCGCCCATTGCAAAACATGCTGAAGCATCATGATAGTTTACAGTTTCACAGTGACCATAAAGCATTATTTTTGAGACTTTGTGGCACTGCAACTTTGTGATGCTGACTGATGCTCTTCAGCCTTCAAAAGAACAGAGTGAATTAAAGAGCCTTCAAAAGCCACCTACATTCCACGTGGCAGTGTCCTACTGGAGAAATCAGAACCTCCTGGGCCCCATATGTTGTTATTTGGAAGGAGCATCCCACGATTACCACTTTCACCAACAAAGAGAGAGTTCTTCACCTGCTGATGAGAACCATCATCATCTGGAAATGTTCCTCCACTGTGAAAAAGTGGAATAACCCATGATGAATCAACATTTCTGTGTTCAAATCTCCCAAGACATTCATTTCAGAGATAAAAAGCCTGAGGCAAAACATACATGAAAGCATCTCATACAAGGACAGAACACTGCAATACTGCTGAATATTTACACAGGACATAATTTAACAGTGTAACAAACAGTTGACATACCATGGAAGAGTATTTATTAAAGTTTCATGTGTTAATTTAGACCTAAGAACAAACAATTTAGGCTTGTAGTGCAGTAAAGGTTGAAGTTACAGCAGTTCCCATGACTGTAGTCAAAAGTTACAGTAGGCTTAGAGGTGACCTGTCATTGATTTGTCATTTAACTCTTGGGACAAAAGACCTAAGACTAAACTTGGGACTTGAGACTTGATTTGGAAAAAAACTGTTAACATCTCTGATTGTTCATTAGGTATGTGACTGCAGTTTTAAACTTAAGATAGACTATACCTGACTCACCATCTACAACAAAAGATGAAAAGTTTGTAAAAGAATAAAATTAAAACGCAAGAGACTTTTAATTTTAGCATGAAAAAGTGTTTGTCCACTTTCTGATTTCCTATTCTTTGCATGATTGTGACACTGTACAACTAACTACTTTGCCTAGAAAGCAACAAAGGCCCATGGTGTTGGAGAATCAAAAGGTGCTAAACTTTTCGATTATCCAACAATGGATAATCGCAAACAGCACTTGTTTCTCACTCAGGACAGTTGTTTCAAGTTAAATGCTTTCATGTGTTGTCACTAACATCTTCAAAAACACAAAGTTCTGAGGTTTGTCGCTTGTCTCTTTTCTGAAAGAAAAAAAAAAAAAAAAAAACTAATTGGAGGAGCCTGAAAAATTGCTATGTCATGAATTGCGGTGTGGGAGGTGGTGAGACAGACGCAATGGGACCAGGTTGCAGTGAAAAAAATGAAGGCTTAATGATGAAAGCAGTCCAAAACGCCAGGCAGCACTGCTGAGCGGAAGCCAGGGCTCAACACAGGTAGCAACTGGAACGTAGACGAAGGACTGAAGCACACATATGACAAGGACCCGACGAGGAACAAGGAACACAGGTGGGGTTAAATACACAGGGAGCAATCAACGGGTAAGACAGGACAACAGGGAGACTCAGAGACAGAAACTCAAAATAAATACACAGAAGAACTCAATTCAACACAGAGAAAAACCCAATATGACATGCTAATTATAGCAAAAATGTGCTAAGTAAGACAAAACGTAAAATAAATACAGATATGCAGTATTAACATACAGTGTCAACAAAAAATAGAAGATGAATTAGGAGAAAGTTTTTTCCTTAAGAATATTCTGTCAAATAAATATGCATACATATTCAAGGCATGTTCAGTGCTTTTTAAATGACTGTTCAATATTTTTTGTTTATGTTAATGGTTATAACATCTACGGCAATGTTAAGTTATTCTATTCATTGATTGATGGTATGAAAAGAAAGAAATGGGAGAAAAATACAATGCGTTTGTCTTTGTACCTCTTCCCAGACTAAATCCCCAGGTTAAACAGCGCTCTATGTAAAGTGTGTATTTCTTGATACTCTGATTTGGAAAATCAACTGAACATTCATACCTATTCCAACTAATGTGACCATTCTATTTAGAAACTTTTAATACTGTATTAACTACCTCCATTTCTCAGTGCAAAAGAAAGCAAAGGGAGAGAAAGAATGATAGAACATATTGAAAGTCTCACCTTGCAAGAGTGAGACCAATGCCATTGTCAGCAAATCTAAAGAAACGACATAGTCAGTAAGATGAACAACTTGCTCAAACATTTTATTATAAGTTTAAAAAAGGAAAGGACTTCTAGGATTGTAATTGTATAATTGTTAATAATGTTTCATTTGCTGTAGTTTATTAGTTTGTTTCAAAACAAAGATAAAACATAAAACACAAAATAAAACCAGATATGCAAAACAGTTAAAAAAGGTTTGGCAGAAGTAAAAACTAAATTATTTACATCCCAAAGAAAACATAATTGTCATGATGTGTTGGTTAGAGAGGACCCAAATGCAGAGCAGTAACGGTGTTCAGTAGATGATGTAGATTTAATGAAGATGATCAACAAAAACTTTCAAAACCCACAAGGGGCCAGGTGCTGTACAATCACAAGATTAAACAATTTAAGTGCGCAGTGTGTCCCACATTCTCCACATCTGCCCTTTGCCCTGCCCATTTAGGGTACTATTTCCACCCTCATGCAAAGTCCGCAATTTTACGGACTTTGGCATTACATGCAGCACAATTCATTGCTGCATGTAATGTTTTGAGTTAAAAGTCGCATTTATGGCAATGTTTTGTTGTTTTTTTCAGTCTTAGAAAATTCCAAGAAAATAGCATGACAAGGCAATAAAATAAAAAAATTAGTAATAAAAGAAGAAATAAAAAAGAATAGTCACAAATTAACGGTGAGGAAAGTAAAACAAAATGTCACAAATCCAAGATAAATCTTTTTTTTTTTCAACTTTGTTTATTTGGTTTTAAACAGGAATTGCATAGCCATACATTTACAATGTGATACATATAAAACAAACCATACAATTCCCTTAAGTTACAAAAAAACAAAACAAAAAAACACAACAAAACGACCTCCAATCACTCCCAGGCAATAAGAAAAAGTCAAGTAAGAACAAGGACACACACAAGAAAAAAAAAAGTTTTGAAATAAATAAAAATTAAGATGCATTCTGCCACACCTAAAGAAAGTACAGTTTGTCCCCAGGAAAGTAAATATGGAACCATAAGAAAAGGAAAATCCGAGAAAAAGGACACAGGATGAGCAGACAAATACATACGCGAAGGACTAGACTGGGACAGAATGGAAATTAACTTGACCAACCAATCGTAGCAATGGCTGCCAGATTTCTGCAAATTTGTCAGAGGAACCCCGTAGTGACATCCTAATTTTTTTAAGTTTAAGAAAATAAACAATATCCCTCAACCAGAATATAAAAGAAGGAGGTTGTGGTGATTTCCATTTAAGAAGAATTATCCTCCTTGCAATAATGGTCATAAAGGACAAAGAATTTTCTTGGGAAGAAGACAGAGGAGATGGCCCTGAAAACACCCCAAACAAAACACTCTGGGGGTTCGGATCAATTTTTCTGCCAACCACGTCTGATATAACAACAAATATCTCTGTCCAAAAACTCTTCAGCTGGGGGCACAACCAAAACATGTGTATAAGGTTTGCAGGAGACTGTTGGCACCTATCACAAACTGGGGAAACCGTGCTATAAAATTTAGACAGGCGAGCCCTGGTATAGTAAACGCGGTGCACAAGCTTGCATTGAATAAGACAGTGCCTACCACATATAGAAGACTTATGTACCCGTATTAAGATATGTGAACAAAGCTCGTCAGGGATAGCCTCTCCTATATCCTCCTCCCAGAGGGCTTTGATTGAGCCTAAAGACTCAGAGCAGATCGAAGCTATGCGGGTATAAAGAATTGAAATAGGTCCTTTCAGCCTAGGATTGGGCAAAAGCAAGGAGTCAAGGTCAGAGTCCTCAGGCAGCCTAGGAAAAGTGGGAAAATTACTATGAACAAAGCTGCGCACCTGTAAAAATCTGAAAAAGTCTCGAGATGGAAGAGTAAATTTGACAGAGAGTTGTTGAAAGGTAGCAAAGACACCATCAATAAATAAATCCCTTAAGGTCTGAATGCCAAGGTTTGACCAAATCACAAAAGTTTTGTCTGTGAGAGAGGGAGAAAAGACATGATTGTTTGCGATAGGAGCATATGGAGAAAAGAGTTGTAGACCAAAATAACGCCAAAATTGAGTCCAAATCTTAAGAGAGGTTTTAACTACGCTATTCTTTGTGTAAGCAACAGTTGAAGATTTAATTGGTGAATACAATAGAGCTGCGAGAGACACAGGTTTTGCCGAATTCGTCTCCATTACAAGCCAGTCAGGAGAGGATGGGCCACACCGAAGCCAGGCTGTCAAAACCCCAATATTTTAAGCCCAATAGTAGTACCTGAAATTCGGTAAGGTCATCCCCCCAAGTGGCTTAGGTCTCTGTAAATATTGTCTAGACAATCTAGGGACCTTCCCCTCCCAGAGAAAATCTGAAACAAGAGAATCTACCCGACCAAAAAAGGAATTGGTTAAAAAAATTGGGACACATTGAAAAAGATACAAAAAACGGGGGAGAACATTCATTTTGACACAGTTAATTCGAGCTACCAGAGACAGTTTAAGTAAGGACCAGCGCTCAAAGTCTTCTTTAACTTTCAACAGCAAGGGAGAAAAGTTAGCATTAAATAAGTCCTCATACCTATGCGTAACTCGAACTCCAAGATATGTGAAACTGTCATTGGCTACTTTGAAAGGAAAGCCATGCAGCGGAAGAGCCCTGACCGCTGAGTTGATAGGAAACAATTCACTTTTACCCAGATTCAGCTTATACCCAGATAACCGGCCAAAGTCTGAAAGCAGGTGCAAAGCAGCAGGAATAGAGTTGTGCAGATCTGAAACATATAAAAGTAAGTCATCAGCGTAAAGTGAGACCTTAACTTCCAAACTATAACATCGTATGCCCACAATAGTTGGACTCGAACGAAGCATGATGGCAAGCGGCTCAATAGCCAGGGCAAATAAAAGGGGACTCAATGGGCATCCCTGTCTTGTAGAGCGATGAAGGAGGAAGTACTCCAACCGAATGTTATTAGTCCTAACCGAGACCTGTGGGTTAGAATAGAGTAACTTAATCCAAGTCAAAAAAGCTTCACCAAAACCAAACTTTTTGACAATATAAAAGAGGTAAGACCACTCAACTCGGTCAAAAGCCTTTTCAGCATCGAGAGAGATCAAGGCTTCGGGATTGTTATGGGATGAATCATTGTAAATAACATTAAAAAGCCTCCTAACATTAGAAAAAGAATGTCTATTTTGAACAAACCCGATCTGGTCTGAGTGAACTACTGTAGACAGAACACACTAAAGGCGCATAGCTAAAACTTTTGATAACAGTTTAAAGTCGGCATTTAAAAGGCTTATCGGACGATAGGATGAACAACAAAGAGGGTCTTTGGCTTTTTTCAAAAGAAGGGAGATGGTGGCCTGATTAAGAGTCTCAGGCAGGACTCCAATAACAAAAGCATCATTATACATTTCTAATAAGAGTGGTGCAAGTTTATCCCAAAACGCTTCATAAAACTCAGAGGGGTACCCATCAGGGCCTGGGCATTTTCCTCCCTGAAGAGATCGCATAGCCGCATTAAGTTCTGACAAAGTAATAGGTCTACCCAGGTTAACCGCCGTTTCCTGATCAACAGTAGGCACTTCCAATTTGGCAAAAAAATTATCCAAGTCAGCATCCGTGGATGTGGATTCAGATGAATACAATAACCTATAAAATTTCTCAAAGGCAAGATTAATCTGACAAGGATCTGTCGTCACACCTGTGTCAGTTTGAATCTTGATAATCTGACGCGATGCAGACACCTGGCGGATTTGGTGTGCCAACAATTTGCTGGCCTTATCACCGTGTTCGAAAAACTGTGCCCCGGACCGCAACATAAGTTCTGTAGTGCGGTGGGTCATGAGTATATCAAATTCGGATTGCAGTAAAAGACGCTCTTTATACACATTTGGGGAAGCACAGGCCGCGTACATATTATCAAGTTGCGCAATTTGTCGTCTTAGGGTATTCAACTTCTCAATCCTTAATTTATTCTCAAAATGAATAAAATAAATGATCTCTCCCCTAATAAAAGCCTTCAATGATTCCCAAAGAAGGGAGGGAGAGATACCCGGTGTTCTATTTGTTGTCAGGAAAAAATCTATCTGTTTCGAAATGTAGTCAATAAAGCCAGTGTTTGAGAGAAGACGTGTGTTTAACTGCCGTAATGGACGTTGGGATGATAACATGCCTAATTTAACATCCATCAAAAGCGGGGCATGGTCAGATAAAACGATGGCATCATATCTACACAAGGACAAGGATGGTAACAGCCTATTATCAATAAGGAAAATGTCAATGCGAGTGAATGTACGATGTACAGGTGAGAAGAAGGAGTACTCCCTTTTCAAAGGATTAAGAAAACGCCACGCATCAGATACTGGAAACTCCTGCATAAATGAATGAATTGTTTTGGCCGATCGAGAGAGCACGGCTGGCTTGGATGAAGAACGGTCGAGTGTCGAGTTGAGCCAACAATTGAAATCTCCGCCTAATATTAAATAATGTGTTGACATATCCGGAAGTTCAGAGAAAAAGCGTCTATAGAAAGCTTCGTCATCCCAGTTGGGAGCATAGACATTAGCTAATGTAACACGTATATCCCTAATTGAACCTGTGACAATAACATATCTACCATTGTGATCAGAAATAATCTGATCACAAGTAAAAGGGACAGATTTGTGTAAAAGAATAGCTGCACCCCTGGCCTTACCAGAAAAAGATGAATGATAGATCTGACCAACCCAGTTCTTCTTCAGTTTCTGATGTTCTTGTTTCCTAAGATGAGTCTCCTGTAGAAAGATGACTCTTGCTCCCAACTGGTTGAGGCGATGTAGTACTTTACTGCGTTTGACAGGATTATTCAGCCCCTTGCAGTTGAAATTGGCAAATTGGAGGTCCTGTCCTAGTAATAGAGCCATAGCAAAGTATAAGACATACAAGTAACAGAAAGAATCTGGGCGCTTGGCTGATAAAACAAAGGGTTAAGCAGAAGAAAAGATAAGGAAGAGTTGGAGGTACACAACACAAAAAGAAAACCTAGTAAACAAACAAACCGAACATCTCGCAGAAGCATCCCCCCAAATGGGATGCGCGAAGCCCACTCCCCCCACAAAATGCCCATGGTCCGACCTACAAAAGGTCCTTGGAGAGTTCTTAGAAAAAACAAAAAACCCTCCAAACAGAATGCAACAAAAACAAAATCTAGGTGCACAATATTGCATTTCAACACACACAAAAAACAAAAACATAATGCTAGTAATAATAATCACAATAAACAAATTGGTAAAGAATAAATAAAATATTTTCTTTTTTTTCTCCCTTTTTTCTCTTCCTTCCCCTTAAATTATAATACAAAAAAAAAAGGGGGGTGCAAACCAGTGTGCAAAGACAATACTTAAAGTGTAAGAAAGCCAACCTCAACTATCAAATCTGCAGCATTAGTGCAAGTTACATTAATGGTCCTTGGGGCCAAAAAATTAGCCGTGACAAAATACTACAACAAAAGTACCAATAAAGTCATAGCAATCCCCGTGCATAAACGCAAAAATTTGTCTTGGAAATGTCTGCCATAGGGCAAACATTCAAACAGAGTCAGGGATCACCGCATTTTTCAGCTTTTTCTCAACAAAGTCTGAAGCGAGCGACGGATCTTCAAACCTCTGGACTTGCCCATTTGGAAGAGTAATCCGCAATATTGCCGGGTAGAAAAGACCAAATTTGACACCTGGACAGCAGTGCAGCTCCTTCTTAACTTTAGTAAAGGCAGTCCGTTTTTTGGCCACAGCAGCAGTGAAATCCGGGAAAACAGAAATCCTCCTCCCATTATAAATCAAAGGAGATGCTTCACTAGCCTTGCGCAGGATTTCGTTACGTTGTTGAAACATATTCACTCTGGCGAGAAGGGACGCGGGGTTCCCTGTCCTTAGGTTTAGCGCGGAGGGTCCGGTGAGCCCTGTATAAACCGAGTAAATCCTGAAGTAAAGTAGCCACAAAATCCGTTGGGCGGCTTCCCTCAGATCCTTATATACAAACTTTATACATAATCAAGAAATTAATATCTTTTTTGGGAGTGAAATAGAAATCTATTTGGTTCGTAATTTCTTTAGAGATTGTCGCGAGATTAGTTTCTGTTGTACATCTAGAGTAACGGTAGTTACACTTGCTGACCACTGGGGGAGCACTAGGGAAGGACACACAGAAACGAGTTCGAATAAGAGGTAATTCATGTTGTTACCTCATGTTAGAAGCAACAATAAAGAGCACGGCTTTTCAACCGGATAGCTTCTCCTGTCTTCCCTCATATCATGACAGAGATATCATTATGATTTTTAAACAAATGTTTTCTTCTCAGACTAGAGTAGAAGAAAACTGATGTCAGAGCTCCTGATGAATTTCTTGCAATATTTTTGGTTTATAAAGTCACAACATTCATACTTTCTTTTAAGAAGGACATTTTGGCTCCATTAGTTTATTTATTTTTCTAATGTAGCATCAGGCATTTTTTAATTTTTTATATATAACATATGTTTGTCCTTCACTTGATCTCTGTTAGCACATTAGCTCCACTTTATACCCAATTAACTTTTAGCTGCATAAAAGAGATGGTTTATGAGTGAAAAATTATCTAATTAGTCAAATGGCAGACTGTTAAATTGAATTTTTGTACATTTTAATGTGTATTTTTTTGCCTTCTTGGAAATATGGCAAAATTCATTGAGCAAGCGGTCTGTGACAAAAAAATTGAATAGAACAGTTTTCAAAAGTAAAGTATTAAAATAATTTTTGTTTCACTACTGAACATATGCAATTTTCTGTATCTAATCTAAAGCCATAACAAAAGACATATCTCCAACAAATATCTCTAGCAATGACTTAGGAAAGCAAAAATACCTTTCCTGTACATTTAAAATAATCTGTTTTGTTGTAGTTGTGCTTTTTAGTAGCACAAGTGCCTAAACAGTGACCAGTCCATTTTGGATGTTGAAGTTACAACACAGGCGTACTGTCCCAATTCTCACATTTTTGCACGTTTGTAAACCACTCAAACCCTTATGTGCACTTGACTGAATCCACACTTCACAGAGGGGTGCACACTGAGCTTTGGGACCGGGCCTATAAGTACTGGGAAGGTGGATACTGGGACAACGGACCTGGGCTGATTAGCTAACTGACTGCAGGTGTGAGGAGAGAGAAAATGGCACAGAGGATGAGGGAGAAAATACACAGAGGACTAGGAAATAAATCTAACACTAAGAATAACTAGATCTAAAAAACATAATTAAATACAGTAACATGGAATGACTAGACACAAGAAATAAACATAGTAAACTAGAATGAAAAAAGAAAAAGGACTGAACCAAAGGGGCAACAGTAGGTGGATTTAATTTAGGAAAACCAGGACAACCTGGAGCGGGGGGGGGGTTTAAACCAGAACACCAAAAGCGGGGAAACTCCATACATTTGCGCTTTGGCATGTTGTTGGCGTACTGACAGCCACGCTATGACGCGGCTCAGGGAGTACGTCACACGCAGCGCCGTGCGCAGTGCCCTAGTGCCTGTAAATTTAATGGTCCAATGAAGGAAATTTAAAAAAACAGGACATTTCCTCACTTTCTAAAAAAAACCCGGGACACCCGGGACAGGACGTGAAATACAGACATGTCCCGGGAAATATGGACGTTTGGTCACCCTAGGCAACAGCAACAAGATCGATAGACTTGGTTATCGCTCGACCAAACAGTATCATGTTCAGTGTGAATCCAGTAGAGCTGTGCTTGGTGGCCCGGTGCATAAGTGCATATGGAAGCATCAGACCCCACTCCCAGTGGCATCGCTCTGCAGTGGTGGCCAGAATTTTCTGCAAAGTGGCATTAAACCGTTCCACTTGGCCATCAGATTGGGGGCGAAATGGGGTAGTTTGTGTTTTTTCGATGCCCAGCAGCTCACACATGCTCTGGAAAACAGCAGATTCAAAATTGGTGCCCTGGTCACTATGGAGCGAGTGTGGAGCTCCATATGTGCAAACCCATTCAGACGCAATCTTCTCCGCCACAGTGGGGAGCTTGCTTGTCAGATAGGGGAAAAGCTTCCACCCACTTACTGAAATAGTCCTGCACCACCAACATGATTTAAGGGTCCCATCAGGGACCAACCCAATGAAAGGGTGGGTGCTACCCTTTCATTGGGAGCACCTACCCGCACAGTTCCCAAAGCTGCCTGGGGTGTTTTCCATGGCCGGGCCTTGGCTGAACAGCTGGTGCAGGTACGGCAACACAGAGTAACATTATCTCTCATAATATACCAATAATATCTGCTTTTCAGGCGTAACAGGCCCCAAAATGGCCACCTACAGGCCCATTGTGCAGTTGTTCCATTACAGAGCTGTGGTAAGAGTGTGGTAATACTATATGCGAGTAGAAAACTTTGCCCTCACTGCAATAAAACTTCCTCAACATGAGTGCATCTTTCCTGTAGAATCTCTTCCTCTGTGACCATAGAGCTTTGGTAGCTGGGCTATATGCTGCTATGCTGGCACAGGCAGGACGATTTTCCCTTTTATCCATCCATTCCCAAACTGGTCCTATATCGGGGTCATTCTTTTGGGCAGCAGCAAGCTGCTCATTCCAGCAACGGAACTAGTCGGGCTGAGGTCCTTCGCTCACCAGGTGGATATTGGGATGAGTGGAGTTCTGCCTGTCGCCATTTATGCAGTTGCCTACTACTCCTGGGGAAGTTGAAAAGTCAGTTTGCACTGATAAAATATGCCTTAGATAATACTGCACAGCCTTGTGTTGAAACTTCTTCCTGCTCTGCTCTGGATCTGGTGTGTTACATGCACAGTTTTCATGGCATTGCTTCCTGGAAAGACATCTAGGTGTGTAATTCCTGGGTGGTGAAGCATTTGGAAATCATACTCTGCCAGTTTCTCTAACTAGCGAGCGAGTTGACCCTCAGGCTCTCTCAGTCTGCTGAGCCACTGTAGGCTGCTGTGGTCAGTTTGAATGGTAAAGTGTTGCCCCAGCAGGTACTGTCTGAAGTGTGAAGTGAACTTTACCACAGCCAAGAGTTCCCATCTGGTTGTTCAGCCGAAACTTTGTGGCCTAGGAAAATTACTTGCTCCCGAAACAGGCAGCATTTGGAGGGTTTGAGTTTGAGGTTAGCTGCACGCAACTGGCAAACACATGCTCCAGTTGCTCCAACATCTGACCAGTGTCTCGTCCTAGAGCTATGATGTCATTGAAATAAACCAAACATGTCTCCCATTGCAGCGATGCCAGGACACGGTCTGTCCATGAGCCTTTGGAAAGTGGCTGGAGCATTACACAGTCCAAAAGGCATCACATTCCATTGAAAAAGCCCCTTACATGTGCAGAATGCAGCGGCTCTTCTTGCCCGAGGTGTCATCTCCACTTGCCAGTATCCAGATGTTAGGTCGAGTGTGCTGAAGAACTTTGCAGTGGAGAGGGTGTCCAGGGTGTCTTGAATCCGAGGCAGTGGGTACGAATCCTTAACTGTTTATTCATTTAGGGCCCTGTAGTCTACACAGGCCTAGAGCTCTGATCCTTCTCTCTTACTGTCACAATTGGTGCTGCCCAGCTGCTATTACTGGGTAAGGCAAAACCAGCCTCCAAGCTCTGAAGCACCTGCAGGTCAGCTGCTTCATGTTTCTGCCGAGCCATTTTCCGGGGGGGCTGTTTCACCAGAGGTCCTACAGTGGTCAGGATGTCATGTTTCACGATGCTGGTGTGATCCAAATCATTTGGGCCAGTGGAGAACACATTGCCATATCACTGCAATAACAGGCCCAGATGACTGCGGTCCTCCTCCAACAGTCCCCCGCAGCTGTCAGCGTTCAGTTCCTGGAGATGGTTCAGTATAGAAAAAGAGAGGCTTAACAAGTTCATGCACATTATTGGCTCTGTCGGCTCCAGCTGCCAGGAGCTCCTTTCCTGCAACAACCTGTACTTTCTTGAAGCACTCCAGCCACCGCTCCCTTCTTTACCTCAACAGGGATGGTGCCAGGGTTGAAGATCTTGATGGGTAGGCTGGCTGCTGCTGGACAACAACATGGGCCACCAGAACATTATGCTTTTCAATGGAGGGTTTAGTGGAGCTTAACATGAGAACCCTGCTGACTGTATGGCAGGGACGAGAGAGGCCAGGCACCACATACTCTCGCCCAGGCTCCAGGATCGTGGTAGGGCCACCCTCACAACGTGTACCCCAGCCTGGAGGTCAAAACCCAACTGGGGCACCTTCTCTCCAAACAGAGTTATTTCCTTACACCTACAGTCCAAGCAGGCACTTGATTGCCGCAGGAAGGGTTGACCCAGGATGACCTATGTGCTCTTGGCTGTGTCAGCAATGATGAAGTTCACATCCACCATCTTGCTTCCAATATGGACTGGGAGGATGAGCTCTTCCAGCACAGGCAGCCCCTCTGGCCCGATTCCCTGCAATGTTTGTGCAGCTGATGGCTGGATGGTGGGTCTACACTCTAAAACAAACTAGTTAAAGTCACGCAGGGACAGCACATTTCTCCGTGCACTGGGGTCTAAGAGGGCACATATTTTTATTCCCTGGATCAGAATTTGAATGCCTATTTCCTCCTTCCCATTTTTAGTGCAGATAATCACAGTGTCTGGTGCAGATGGCTTTTTGGGATGGGTGTGCTTGACTTTTGGTTGGTGTGGTGAAGGGCAGCTTCTCCGTAGATGACCCACACCAGAGCAGTTATGACATATGACATTGCTTAAATGTTTGTTCTTACTTGAGATGGATTGCTGTCGATGTTTCTCGGATGGCTCCCACTGGGACAGGTCACGGTCCTCACGCACCATTGCTAGCCTGGCCCCCTGAAGTGTCAAGTTGGGTGTGGTGGGCCGCATCAATTGTGTGATCGCACAGGCAGCCATCCTTGTAGCTTCTTATCTTTGGCCAATCCCATAAGCCAATGCAAAGGTGCACGGTCGCTCCTCTAACAGTTTTTGGATCAGATCAGGGTCTGCTAGAGCATTAGTGAAAATCTCCACACTGATGCAATTTTGCTCCCTCTCTGTAAAGTTGGCATAAACAACAGAGACCTTTTCATAGATGTCATCTCTTAGTACATGTAGAGCTTCTCCAGTGTAGCCCCTGGTTAAAAACCATGCACTTAAGGCCTGTAATATTTACAAAATATTTACAAGGTTGGTTTCAAGTAAGAAAAAAAAAGGATAAGTGAGAAATGTGTATTGTTTTTGTACATTTTTAATCTGAGTGATTATATACATGATGGAAAAAACAGAAAGCCAAAACTTTTCTGGAGGTGACTTGTGTAGTTACATAAGTGTATTGTTTGATTAATCATCCCATTTGTTTAAAGACTATATTGAATATCCTACCTATGAAAGTAGTTTAGGTTAACGAGGGACAAGTGAACTCAACAGAGAGAAAAAAAAGAACTGAACAATGGGATTATGGGAAGAAGAGAGGAGAAGAAGAAGAAGCTAATGGTGATCGCTGCTAATGTTTGCTGAGGTTGAGATGGGAGAAGGAACTGGATTGTTAGGGTTCGTTCTGCATAAATAATCCTGCACACGGGCTGTGGGATATCTACGGAAGAATTCTGCAGTGAAAAGCACGGAGGAAAACTGCGGCTGAATCAAGGAGAACTGCGGCTGATCCGAGGTGGCGAGAGGGACATGGCGACACTGATTTCAGCGCGACGGAGGAGCAGTCCTGCAACTCCGGTGGCGGAGTTTTAAAGGAAGTTGGACTCGCGAAGCATCCTTCACGGAGAGGACGTCGGAGTTGGTTCGTTGTTTAAACGGAGAAGAGGATCGTTGAAGAAGTGACATCGATCTCTAGCTTCACCAGGCCTGCAACGAAACCTTAAACCGGTACCGGACAGTGTGTGTGTGTGTGGGTGTGTGTGAGAGAGTATGGGCCCATGTGTGATATTGTGATTTTGAACTGTAAATTTTCTGTACATGTATGGAGTTCTATTGGTAACAAAAATTGAATTCTGGTTGTAGTAAAGCAATAGTTAACAGTAAGGGGTTTTCTTAAAAAACACAAAGGCAAAGTGAGTAAAACATAAGGGACTGAGAGAAAAAGTGCCTTATCGACTTTATTTTGTTTTGGGAAACATTCGTTGTGAGGGACTTGATAACCTCGTTCTATGTTTAAGTTTTTGATTGTTTTGGGGATTTTATTTTTCTTAAGCTCTTATTAAAAGAATCTTTTCAGGTAGCTGGTTGTCTGGAGTAATTTATGTTGCATCATAGGAGTGTATGATAAGTGGAAGAGTAAGGAATTACTCAGTATTGGTAAACCTGTGTGGTATCTACCAGAACTATTCGAACCCAAATAGCCACCCCACCAGTGAGTTAAGGTCTTGTCCCAGTTACCAGCGGACAGAGCAGTGGGGTGCTACACCAGTTTTCCTGACTCTTTGCCTCAGTTTGATGTCAATAGCTGCAGCATGTTCCAAACAAGGTCCATAGGAAGCTTCGACCTCCTCACTCAGGAATCTGCTCCATCAAATGGCCTGGCTGCAGTATTGGGATCTTCTCATTAGAGCCTCTGTTCATGGGAGGGAAATCTAGTCATGCAGGTGGACAAATTTGTGTAACCAAACCCCTCCAACTAGCCAAGTGGTACTTGTGGGAAAATGATGAAGCTACACAGTCTTCCCAGTTCAGTACAGTTAGCGGGGAAAGAGGAAATCCATCAACAGCAGCTACACCTCGGCTATCAGTCTTATAAACCATATAACATGCCGTCACACGAGGTGCGGATGCTACGTTTCCAGCACCACCATGACTCGGACAGAAATTCGCTAAAGTCTCACCGCAGTTTGTCGTTTGCTGGTCTGGCATTGAAAAGAAAAAGGAGTTGTAGTGTTCTGATGGCAGCGGGGTAAGTGGCCATGGTAGAGCGTATTTAGCAGCTTTGCTCGCAGCTGGAGTTAATTCCATACTCATCACTATGCCTTGTGGTGATTCTAGCCTATTCAGGCTAAAATATTGTAAAATATTGAGTCGTTCCATATTTGGCCGTTAAATGTTTGTCCCGTATTGAACCGATACATAACTGTCCTATAGACTCGCCTATCATACACACATCAACACTGACATTTGGTCAGTTTAACAATACTGACCAAAATAAAATGAAAAAAAAAACTGGAAACGTACATATATAAGCTGGACTGGGCTATAAGCCACTGGTATCTTCATCACTCAGACAACCTGTGTCCCAATAAATCTGCTGGATTTATTAAGGACGCAACCCTCCCTCTCCAAAGCTGAACCATGGTTTCGGTTACGCAGAGCTTACGTTCAGCGGCTTTATTTCCCTCCTGCACTGTCAGATCGATAGCCCTCAACTTAAAAGCTGCATCATATGAGTTTGAAGAAATTTCTCTGTTGTGCCTGCTGATAGAATGTGCTTCTTCTAAATGAAAATTAGCACTTTCTTTTTTGATTTCCAATTTTGGCTTCCAATGATTCACTTCTTGCTAAAGAGCCCCCTGGTGGTTGAAGAGAAAGCCACAGAAAATCAGCACCGGGCCAAAAGCTGCATGCTACAAAGTGTAGAAAATGGCTTATAGTCTGAAAAATACGCTATATATATATATATATATATATATAAGGATGTTCCTCATTGGTTCATACACCAAATGTCTGAACCTGCGGTTCCTCTCGTACTGAGCAGGATTACTATTGCAACAACACATCATCTGTAGGGTAAAACTAACCTGTCTCACGACGGTCTAAACCCAGCTCATGTTCCCTATTAGTGGGTGAACAATCCAACGCTTGGTGAATTCTGCTTCACAATGATAGGAAGAGCCGACATCGAATGATCAAAAAGCGACGTCGCTATGAACGCGACGTCACTATATATATATATATATATATATATATATATATATATACATATATATAGCTGGCTGGATAGCTCAATAGATAAGGCATCGGTATATCACCCGAGAGGGCAGGGTTCGAATCCAGTCTGGGTCCTTAGGCAAGACCCTTCAAGCTACTGCCTACCTCATACCATGAGAGACACAAAAATGCATAACATGCCGGCTCAGACGTCGCCCGGCCAAACAAGGTCTGCGTCAGGTGTTGGGGAACCAGAGCACCTTGATGACAAATGGGCTACTGGAACAAGACGGAAATGGGCGAGAGATGAAAATGTGGATCTGTTGGAATGCTACTACTCAAGTAACCCTAATCAGAGAGGTTACATGCAAAGACTGGTGAAGGAATGGTTACTTCGACATCCCCAGTCAACACTAAGCGCTAAACAACTAGTAGCTCAGTGTTCCAACATCCGCAAACGGCAACTGCTATCACAACTTGAGATTACAATTACAACGGCTGAGTGAAGTACCATCAGAGATCATTGAGAATGTGAATGCAGCATTGAGAACAATCCCTACCAACACCATAACAGAAACCAATGAGCTGATCTACAACTCAGCATCAGTGATCCTTGAGACACTTGGCTATAAGAGCCGCCATGAGACCCAATACCCACCATGGAAAAGACGGTTAGAGGCTAAAATCAAGGTATCAAGGAGGGAAGTGAGCCAACTGCCCATACCTGAAGCACTCGAAACTGCCAAACAGAGGCTCCAAGCCTTGGCCAGCCGCCTCTTCTCCACTCAACCAGCTAAGGTGTACTCTCAATGGCAGGGTAATAACAACAGAGTAGACCCACCAAGGCTGGAGACTGAACAATACTGGAAAGGCATATGGGAAAGGGAGGCGTCCCACAACAGCAATGCACAGTGGTTGATCTCTCTACGAGAGGACCATAATAACCTCCCTGAGCAAGACCAAATGAACCAGCTGCTACAAAGTGGGACTCACCCTGAATGGTTAACTGAAGGGCGGACAATCCTAATCCAGAAGGATCCATCAAAGGGTCCAGTCCCACCCAACTACCGACCAATAACCTGCCTCTCCACAACATGGAAGCTCATGTCAGGCATCATAGCGGCCAAGATAAGCAAACACATGGATAAACACATGAGCATGTAAATAGCAGAGGAGCCAAACACCAACTCCTCGTAGACCGCACAGTTGCCCGAGACTGCAAAACCCGACACACCAACCTGTGCATGGCTTGGATTGATTACAAGAAAGCCTATGACTCAATGCCGCATACTTGGATCATTGAATGCTTAGAGATGTATAACATCAACAGGACTCTGAGAGCCTTCATTGCAAACTCGATGAAGCTGTGGAAAACCACCCTTGAAGCCAACTGCAAACCACTTGCACAAGTGGCATATACCAAGGAGATGCTCTGTCCCCGCTACTGTTCTGCATAGGCCTGAACCCCCTCAGCCAAATTATCAACAAGACTGGCTACGGATACCGACTCAAAAATGGGGCCAACATCAGCCACCTTCTCTATATGGATGACATCAAGCTGTATGCCAAGAGTGAGCGAGACATCGACTCACTGATCCACACCACCAGGATCTACAGCACGGACATTGGGATGTCATTCGGACTAGAGAAGTGTGGTCGGCTGATCACAAAGAGGGGGAAGGTCATCCGCACAGAAGGGGTCTCACTCCCAGAAGGAACAATAGCAGACATAGAGGACAGTTACAAGTACCTAGGTATACCACAAGCAAATGGCAACCTCGATGAGGTCACAAGGAAAGGAGCCACAGCTAAATACCTCCAACGAATAAGGCAAGTCCTGAGAAGCCAGCTCAATGGCAAGAACAAAATCCGCGCAATAAACAGCTATGCCCTGCCAGTAATCAGATACCCTGCTGGAATAATTAGCTGGCCAAAGGAGGAGATAAAAGCCACTGATATTAAGACTAGAAAACTACTAACAATGCATGGAGGATTCCATCCCAAATCCAGCACCCTGAGACTGTACACGAGCCGCAAGGAAGGAGGCAGAGGACTAGTGAGTGTGAGAACCACAGTCCAGGACGAAACAACTAAGATCCATAAATACATCAGGGACAAAGCCTCAACAGACAATGTGCTCAGTGAATATCTCAGACAACAGGGAACGGAGGTTGAGGTGCCAGAGATACCATCATGGCAGGACAAGCCCCTACATGGGATGTACCACCAGCAAATAACCCAAGTGGCTGATATCAGTAAATCCTACCAATGGCTGGAAAAAGCTGGACTCAAGGACAGCACAGAGGCCCTCATCCTGGCCGCCCAGGAACAGGCCCTAAACACCAGAGCAATAGAGGCCCAGATATACCACACCAGACAAGACCCAAGGTGTAGGTTGTGCAAGGAGGCCCCTGAGACAGTCCAGCACATAACAGCAGGGTGCAAGATACTGGCAGGGAAAGCGTACATGGAACGACATAACCAAGTTGCAGGCATAGTGTACAGAAACATCTGTGCAGAATATGGACTGGAAACCCCGGGATCAAAGTGGGAAACACCCCCAAAGGTGGCGGAGAACGCCAGAGCTAAGATCCTGTGGGACTTCCAGATCCAGACAGACAAAATGGTAATGGCGAACCAACCAGACATTGTCGTAGTGGATAAACAACAGAGGAAAGCCGTTGTGATAGATGTAGCAATACCAAGCGACTGCAACATCAGGAAAAAGGAGCACGAGAAACTAGAGAAATACCAGGGCCTCAGGGAGGAACTGGAGAGGGCCTGGAAGGTGAAGACCACAGTGGTGCCTGTGGTCATCGGGGCCCTCGGGGCAGTCACCCCCAAACTGGACCAATGGCTACAACAGATCCCAGGAACAACATCAGACATCTCAGTCCAGAAATGTGCAGTCCTTGGCACAGCCAAGATACTGCGCAGAACCCTCAAGCTCCCAGGCCTCTGGTAGAGGACCCGAGCTCAGAGGATAAGAACCACCCGCGGTGGGTGAGAAGGGAATTTTTTTTTTTTTTTATATATACATATTACATATATTATGTAATGGCTGCTATAAGTTGGCACATTTATTCAGATGGCAATTTGCAATACAAACTATTATGCTTAGTGATTAGCAATGGGCAATTTTCAGTTGCAATGCAGTACTTAGAATTGTTTTTATATTTATGAATGAAATTGTGCTCAGTATTGGCTTTATTTATTTCAGGAGTATTTTGTAGTTCAGTACAAAATTGTGTATATGAGCAAAATATTTGGATAAATAATGGGTTAGTCTAATCCTGGTCCTTAGCCTTGTTAATTACTCTTGTTGCTCTTTTTAGAAGTTTGATTAGTGACTCTTGTGTTGTTTTGTTTTTTAGCAGAGCGACCCTGGCGCGAGCCCCCAGTGTTGGTAAGCCCAGAACAGGCTGGTGTCTATTTTGGCTCATTCGCTGGTAACAAGCTTGTATAGGTTCTGGTCCGCTGGTGGCAAAAGCAAGGAGGAGGCAGATGAAAGCTTCTAGAATTTTATTCCTCTTTTTGGCAGGACGAACAAGTACAACGTACTGGACAGCTGGCATCTCTAAAGCTAACACACTCCGCTCTACACAAGGTCTTGGCTCTCGCTCTGCTCTCCTTCTTCCTCCCAGCACCTACACGTTGCTCTCTACCGCCCCCTAGGGAAAGACTGGGCCTGTAACACACTCAATATGTGACATTGATGTACTATTTTTAAGCAAATCCGCTCAACAATATTTTAATCTTGTCTTATTGGTGAGATCGCTGAAAGCCATTGCAGTCAAACACACCACCACAACTATTTAACTGTTAAATAGTTAATAGTTACATGCTTCTTTTTAAATGATTCAATAATTAATTAACTCATCAAATTTTTACCAAATCTATCCGTCAGTATGTGTGACTCCTCCGGTTATTAAGAGAGCTAAAAGCCACCACTATGGTAACCAAAAAAATATATAATATAAAAAGAAAAATTCAAATTCAATTCAAAAGTATTTTATTAAGCCCAGAGGAAAATTAAATGTTGTAGTTCATTCATTTAGATTCTTCAAAGAGTAATTGAAGACAACTGTTGGCAGGAAAGATCTCTTGTATTTATTTATATACATATTTTGTATAATTTCTTCAGACAAGCATGCATTCATTTGGTCAGAATGATAATTAATTAGAATTTTCATATGTTGTACTCACTGGCAGGCATCGAGCCACACATCTCCTCCTCTCAGCCAGGCTCCATGATCCTGGTTTTTGTAGGCTATAAAATGACTGATGATTGCAGGAACTCTGGGTTTGAAGAGGTTTGCATCCTTGTGAGGGCTATACCTATGCAATGTTGCAAAGTAGCACAGTGTGATCATTTAGATTATCATTGTAATTTATGCTGTCATGTCAAAATCATAGCTTTTCCTGCTGGGTTCCCTCCACTAGTTCCTGACTTTATGTCCCAGGATTATTGCTCTCTTGCCTTGATAGATATCTACTATATCACAGGTGTCAAACTCCAGTCCTGGAGGGCCACTGCCCTGCAACTTTTAGATGTCCCTGAATAGAATTATTAGGTCATTAGCAAGGGTCTGGAGAACCTGTCCAAACAAGAAGGAGGTAATTAAGCCATTTCCTTCCACTGTTTTGTAGCTGTGGCACATCTAAAATCTACAGGACAGTGGCCCTTGAGGACTGGAGTTTGACACTCCACTATATTTTTAATATCTGGACCTTGACCCTTGCTACAAGGTGCATCCTCTGCCTTCCTCTAATAATACTGACATCTGTTTCTTTGTGTATAAACATTGCCTGTTTATTGACATTATTTTGGATTGCAAAATTTGTTTGTGTCTGTGGTGCGAAGCCCAGACTGAAGAGGAGCACTAAAATGATCTTTAATAATTCTTCCCCACCTCATGTGACCTAACAATCCTTAGTGAGTGAAGGCATGCAAATAATGACCATTTTCCCCTTGGTACATTCTAGTAACCAGCTTGCTTCCTTGCTTTAAAGTGCTGTAAGTGCTCTCCCCATTCATTTCCTCATGCATGTGAGATTATGAGCTCATACATGTAGATGGCACAAATGGGAAAGCAAGGCAGCACCGAAGGTTGTCGCCATCACATCCCATTTGCTGGTTTCACCCAGAGTGGCAGAAAATCTTCCTCTTTCATAGTTGTTGATCACTCCCCATTTATCAAGCCCATTAGGCTTTGCAAAGAGAGCTCTTAACTTACAGTACACAGAGAAGACATGAGCTTTGTGCTAATGCTATTGTTGGGATCCATTGAAAACAGCAAGCTTGTAACAAAATTCATAGATTAGATTAGATTTGACTTATTGCTATCTGGAGGGACTCAGATTAGAGCTGCTGCTTCTCTATGTCAAGAGAAGCCAGTTGAGAAGGCTCAAGTATCTGGTTGGGATGCCTCCTCCTTGACCCTCCCTGGTGAGGGGTTCCAGGCACCCAGAGGAAGACCCAGGGTACTTCCTGTTTTGTTTATGTTTCTTGGCTGGCCTGGGAACACCTTGGATTTCTGCCGGGGGAGCTGGCTCAAGTGACTGAGGAGAGAGAAGTGTGGGTCTCCTTGCTTAGGCCGCTTCCACTGAGACCCAATCCCAGATAACCGGAAGACAATGGATGGATGGCTTTATTGTCATTACACAGGATTTTTAGCAATATGAGATTCTACTACTAATTCAATTCTACTTAGAGCTTTTAGAGCAGTTTCTACCCGATAGCAATAACAAAACTAAATGCAATCAAAAACAACCATTAATCATCATAAATGATGTATGTGAGAATGTGGCTGTTCTTTTTTTTTGCCAGTTGTTTGTTGATTCTTGCATTGTGTGTGAATTGTGAGACAGTTATTTTTTGTTTTTGGGCATGTGCACCGACTGATGGCACCCTTTGAATTTCGTTGTTCTTGTGACAATGACAATAAAGATTTATCTTATCTTATGTTATCTTACAATCACAGCAAAACTAGGTAGAAGAGGAGACATGCTACTTAGTATGTAGATGAATTGGTACTTCTAACAGCTCATCAGTCTTTTTGTCTTTGACTTTACATCTTCTCAATGGCAGTATGATAAACAGTTGCACTAAAGCCACCAATCACAGCCAGGAGGAGGATCTAAGTGTTGTCAAGCACTCTCATGTACACCCCGCTCACACTCTCTCCCTTGCTCTCTGTTACACTACAGCTAGTTTCCTTCAACAGAGGGTGTCTTGAATGCTCAAGCTAGTTAGCATGTTGATGGCAGATAAACAGTTTTCTTCTTGGGGTAAGTTGCTTATATGCGATTAGCAGTACATTTCTGCAGATGGAAATAGTAGCACTGGCATTAAGGGGGTGGGGGGGGGGGGCATATTTTTCTCATAAATGATCTGTCAGAGACAATTTTTAAAAAATATGTAAAAAAAACAACAACAACAAACAACAGGGATGGAGGGCTTGAAATCGGTCTTGATCTGTTTTGTCCTGGTCTTGGGTTTGGTCTTGCATGTGTCTTGTTCACCAAATTGGGTCAAGGCTTGTTTGAGACTCTCTTGTCTTTGTCAAAATTACAAAAACTTCCTTCCTTTTATCTTCACCCACAGAAGCACAACAAACTAAATGTTAAATAAAAGCAACAGCAGTGATGAGATTGCAACTGCATCTTATCATCTAAAAAAATACTCTATTATTGCTAATGACCGCAAAATCTTGTTGCATGTGAATGTTTACAACACCGGAAGGCATTTGGTACTTTGATTTAAAAGAGCGTGTCTGTGTGTTCACATTTGGTCTAGATGTTGTTTGGTCTAGCTTTTGTCAATCAAATAGAACATTGCTTTTGTCAAAAAGCACTGTTCTAAAATATTTATCGACATATTTGGTCTCGGAACGTCAGGTCTTGGACTCGCAAGGTGTAATATTGGTCTTGTTCTTGGAAGAATTGATCTTGACTCTATCACTGTAAATAACATTTTAATGAGTTGATAGAATTGATAGATCGTTTTGCTTGTAAGGGTAACTTTCATGAGACTCAATTGTGGGAAAGCAAAG
Organism: Xiphophorus maculatus; assembly: GCF_002775205.1. NCBI lineage: Eukaryota > Metazoa > Chordata > Actinopteri > Cyprinodontiformes > Poeciliidae > Xiphophorus > Xiphophorus maculatus. The sequence continues at coordinate 34,958,034 of NC_036446.1, read as the reverse complement.
TAAACTGAAAGACCTTTTTTAGTAATTTGTTTGTATGGCTTTGTTTATATGGATAATGAACTGATAGGTTTTTGTTGTGAATTTTATTCTTTGCCAACATGTACTGAAATTAACAGAAAAGTGTGAACAGAAAATGTTTAGTCATTGCAACACATGTGGCCACATATAAAACTTACATAGGAAATAAATAGAAATATTTAATTATAGTAAGTTACATCCACACTGCTTGCTGAAAAGTAAGACTGTTAGGTGAACCTAACCTGGCTCCAATTAGAGACAGAAAGGGTCTCTTGTCCTTGTCATTGGCCTCTGTAGTCTTCACTCCATTATCAAGGATCATTCCAGCCTAAAATAGAAAAAATCAAAATATATCTTAGGTCTGAAAATATGGTAAGAATAAATGATTATGATTATAGCTACAATATTTAAGCTATTTTTATCAGCTCTGTGTGTAACTTTTACACACAAAGCTGATAATATGCAAGTTTGTGCATATTATTAACACTTAAACTAAAGTAAAATCTAGGCTTTCTGCTAAAAGTATTTGAAATTATGAATTAAATTTTTTCATTTTTTTCTATATTCAGACACATTTATTGTGTATCAAGAGCTTTAAAATTAGCAGTTGGTAAGTCTTCCTAACAAATGTAAATATTTTGATAAGCTTTTTCCATGTACAATTGAGAAGTTGACATCATGTGCATCAGCCCCCACTGTACTGTGCATGTAGCCTGCAGAAAGAAAGCAATAATTTATTTTTACACTTTTCCATTTACACTGTATAGAATTTGGCTAATAAAGTTATTTACAACTCACAGCCACCGCAGATCACGGGTGGGTGAGTCCCAAGGATGTTGTTTTACATATAGTTTTGGGCTACCAGCAACCTATAAAACATTTCCCACCTTTTCCTCTCCAAAATCAAACATCAGAGCTATTTTACAACCATCAAAGAACTTTGAGGTGACTCATTAATTTAATATTCACAGCATCTTTTAGATTTTCTTTATGCTAAATATTTTATTAGTAAGGCAATTTTGCAAGGGTCAGTACAGCTTAATTCAGTAGCAGAAATAATCAAATAAGTAAAATCAATCAGCTAATCTATCTTCCCCTACTGCTGACACTGAGAACTAAAAAGGGAACCTTTGAGAGAGACGGCCGGAGTATGACGTTTCGAACCCCAGACCTGGCCTGATGATGAAGAAGGTGCTGCAGCAGGAGGAGGAAGTTGATCGACGAAGGCAGGGATCTCTGTAGGTCTGATGAGCTTCTTCTCCACATGGATGGTGAGGTCACACAGGACTTGGGTGCTGGCAGGAAGGAAGGCACCAGTTCTTCTTCTTTGCCTTTGTTCCTTGTTTTTGCCTTTATCTTCATCTTTGTCTTTGGGGTCTGAACCCAGCTGATGAGAGAAGTGCAATTTGAAGCCACATGTTGCGGGGCTGACGAGTTGGTCGCCATGCGCCGGACAGTCTTCGGCTCTGTGGCTCTTCTTCAGCTGCAGAGTTCTTTGTCCGTCTCGATCTTGGCTCAAAGCTGCTTGGAGGATCCAACCAAAGGTTCCTCTTTTGCACTCACCTTTTATAGGGTTTATCCACCCTTTGGTGCGATTGCATTGGCTAGCACTGATGCTGGTCTTATTTCATTGGCTGTCTGCTTTGTCTGCTGATGAGCTTTCGTCTTTGCATGGATGGTGAAGTTACACAGGCCTAGGGTGCTGGCAGGAAGAGTACTGATTTAGAGTGGCAGGTCTTGGGTTTTAGGGTGAATTTCTTGTGCACATGGCGGTCCTCAGCTTCTTGTCTTGCCACTCTTGAGCAATCTTCACCTTGTTTCAAGACCTTTGTGGTCCATTGTGATGTAGGCACAGTCCATCTTCTTTGCCTTTGGTCTTTGTTTTTGCCTTACCCTTTGTCTTCATCTTTGTCTTTGGGGTCTGATCCCAGCTGATGAGAGAAATGCAATTTGAAGCCAGATGTTGCGGGGCTGACGGGTTGGTCCCCATGTGCAGGACAGTCTTCAGCTTTGTGGCCCCAGCTCTTCTTCAGCTACAGAGTTCTTTGTCCATCTCAATCTTGGCTCAAAGTTGCCTGGAGGATCCAACCAAAGGTTCCTCTTTTGCACCCAGCTTTTTTTTTATCCACCCTACAGACACATTTGCATTGGCTACACTGTTTGTGTGCTTGTTTTATTGGCTGACTGCTTGGATAGATGATCTCATATCTATCCATTGTCTTACAGATATTATCAGATGATGTCTGTATTCATGTCCTGGGGTGGCTCAAAGGTCATTCTACATCCGTTGCCTACACAGTCTTTTCCTTTCAACAGGTTAAGTTTTCCAACAATCTGTTTCCAAATGAGCAAACCCTGAGGTCATCTCTGTTCTTCTGTTAGTACCGCTTTTCCCTAACCTTTCACCTACCATCTACCTCCAACACAACATCAGTGATCTGTAATTGCAGTTAAACCTTTTGCATCATTTTGTTGTTGCGCAACACCCCCCCCTCCTTTCTGTCTCTACTCTCTCACTCTCGTACTTCCTCTTCTGAGAGGGGAGATGTGCTACCAGCTCTCCTTCTAACGGGTTAATTGAGTTTTCTAAATCTGCTGGGATTTACCCTGTCCAGAACTGAAGTAAACTCTGTTTAAGCTGGTTTCGAGAAACGATTCACCTGATTTTTGACGGCCTACATCCAGGTGTCCCACCCTTCTTCCCCCTGTGAATTAGCCAGACTGAGCAGCCTACAGCCAACTAGTTTCACAGAGCACACCTGTTAACGGTCGCTCGTTCTCTATTTTACAACTTGCATTTGTTATTGAACCAGGTAGGTTTTAGTGACTCGGGTGAGTCCCAAGGATGATGTTTTACATTTGGGCTACCAGCAACCTAAAAACATTTTCCACTTTTTCCTCTCCAGAATCAAACATCATAGCTATTTTACAACCATCAAAGAACTTTAAGGTGACTCATTAACTGAATGTCCACAACATCTTTTAGATTTTCTTTATGCTACATATTTTATTAGTAAGGCATTTTTGCAAGGGTCAGTACAGCTTAATTCAGTAGCAGAAATAATCAAATAAGTAAAATCAGTCATCTAGTCTATCTTTCCCTACTGCTGACACTGAGAACTAAAAAAGGGAACCTTTGAGAGAGACGGACGGAGTTTGGCGTTTCGAACCCCAGACCTGGCCTGATGATGAAGAAGGTGTTGCAGCAGGACGAGGAAGTTGATCGGCGAAGGCAGGGATCTCTGTAGGTCTGATGAGCTTCTTCTCCGCATGGATGGTGAGGTCACACAGGACTTGGTGCTGGCAGGAAAAAAGGCACCAGTTCTTCTTCTTTGTCTTTGCCTTTGTCTTTGTCTTCATCTTTGTCTTTGGGGTCTGAACCCAGCCGATGAGAGAAGTGCGATTCGAAGCCACAGGTTGCGGGGCTGACGGGTTGGTCCCCATGAGCGGGACAGTCTTCAGCTCTGTGGCCCCGGCTCTTCTTCAGCTGCAGAGTTCTTTGTCCATCTCGATCTTGGCTCGAAGCTGCCCGGAGGATCCAACCAGAGGTTCCTCTTTTGCACCCACCTTTTATAGGGTTTATCCACCCTTTTGGTGCGTTTGCATTGGCTAGCACTGTTGCTGTGCTTGTTTAATTGGCTGACTGCTCAGACAGATGATCTCATATCCATCACTGTCTTACAGACATTATGTCCTGATGTCTGTGCTAATGTCTCAGGGTTGCTCAACCTCCTGTGTCCCTTGCCTGCACAACCTTTCACCTACCATCTACCTCCAACATATCAGTGATGTTTAATTGCATTTACACCTTTTACACCATTTCAAGTTCAATGTCATTCATTTATAATTTTATAACCATAACTTATTAATTACTCGCATTATAATCCTAATGTGAGTTATTACAGATGTTTTCTAAAATGAAACCAAGAATAATCCATGATTCTAATTATTTGATACCAAAGTTACAGTTACTTGTTTTTCTTGTAAGTGTTCCCACAAATGTACGTGTAAATATTATTACAAGTAAACCAATATTAATATAAGTATTTTACTTTGAATCTTATCAAATTACTCAAAATGTTTAGATTTCATTCTTTAAACTTTCATGCTTTAAAATAAGGAATAGTCTCAGCTATTTTTATAAATCTGCAGGCTGGAAACTTACTTCCTCTTTTTCCAGGAAACCTGCTTTTCCTGTTTAATGACTCTCTCTGACTGACTATGATTTCTTATGATTAGATAGAAAAAAGTAAAATTAAAGCAAAGTTTGCATGAGACAAAAACAACACACACAACCAGATTTATTTTATTGACACTTCAGTCTACGGTTGGGCCTAGATGTCACTTGAGTGATTCATTTTAAAGATAACTTTATTTATTATTACTGTTAAACTTAAATCTCCAGCATGGGGAAGTGGGATGAGCTCGGGTTTTCTTGACAATTTCAAGTTCAATGTCAAAATGACATCTATAACTTCTTTAGCTTCTTGGATTTAGCATTCATTATGACCATTACTTATTAGTTACTCTTATTATCATCTTAATGTGAGTTATTACAGACATTCTTCTGAAAAGAAACCAAGAATAATCAATTTTTCTAATTATTTGATACCAAAGTTATAGTTGTTTATTCTTACAAGTAAAACAATATTAATATAAGTATTTTGCTTTGGGTCTTAACCAATTACTCAAAATGTTTGGACTTCATTCTTTAAGACTTCTATGTTTGAAATAAGAAATAATTTAAACTATTTTTATAAATCTGCAAGCTGGAAACTTACTTCCTCTTTTTTCAGGAAACCTGCTCTTCCTGTTTCATGTTTCATCTATATAGAGATAGATAGATAGATATCTATATATCTATCTGTACTATATCGATAGTATGATACCAGATTGATAGCCCTAAACTTAAAAGCAGCATCATATGAACTTCTTCGTGTGGTTTCTATGATGAGGGGGTATGAGTTTGACGAAATTTCTCTGTTGTGCCTGCTGTTAGCATGTGCTTGTCCTAAAAATTAGCACTTTCTTCTTTGATTTCCAATTTTGACTTCCAATGATTCATTTCCTGCTAAAGAGCCCCCTGGTGGTTTGCAATATTCAGCTTTTTATTGCATTTGTTTGCCACATTGAATTTAAGAGAAAAGCCAAATATATTCCACTAATACTTGTCTGTTTTGTAAACTTACTACTTTCACATACTCATCGCAGTTTATAAGGTAAAATTAGATGAAAGGCTAAAAGTAGCTAAAATACTAACAATAGCATGGTACCACTAGTATGTTAAGTTACAGTAATATATTCCATGCAATGTAAAAGAAAAAGTCATGTAAAACATAACATTTGAAAAGGCCATGAATATTCCCCTGTTCCTTCTAATAAAAATGGTGGATGAATGAAATTCATGCCTTTTGTGGTTCCTGAGATATTAATATTTGCTTGGAGGCATTGTTTTTCCAGCCAAATGCCTCTGACTGTGTCTGCTCCCCTGCACATGACACACACACAGGAAGTACCAATCTGCTTATCAGGCTTGTGAGGACCATCCTATGCTGCCTTTTAAAGGGAACCACGACTAATTATAAAAAATAGAGCTTATTTGGGAAATATTTATCTTAGATGTAAAAACAACACAGTAATAATACTGTAGGTTATATAAATTTTAATAAAATATTTTCACAGGAATGTCGCCATGTTTTTCACGTTGCAATGCATTCAGGGTAAATAACGTGTAATGGTAAAAGTGCCTGGCTCCTCCAGCCTAAACAGTGATGAGTAACGTTATTAAGCCTTTTCAAATTGAACCGGACCACTTTGAAATCGATCAGAACGTAGAAATCAGAAGAGGTGATGATGAGGAGGAGGGCCAAACTGAGGAAGAGGACAGAGTTAGCTGTAGGAGCTTTTATTTGCTGCTGCTGCCTTCAGCTTCGTAAATGGCACAAAGAATGACACTTAATGGGGCACTTACTTAATGGACTGTGTGATCCGGTGTTATGCTGAGAAACACATGCCTGCCTAGAATTGTATGCCCTGTCTTTCTGTATATATTACATATCAAAACAAAAATTATGTCTGGATTCAGAAAATGTAAAACTCATTGACAGTTTTCTGGGAAATCGGCTTAGAGCACCAGGATGTACCCAAATTGGAAATAGGAAAATACATTGTGGCAGAGAAAAAAATCTGCAAATTCAAACGGGCTTCAAACATGTTTTTGTAATGCCATACAGTGTCTCCTAAACGATGTGACATAGAAACAAAAATTTTGTACCAATTTCAGTTCAAAGGTTCCTGACACACACAATGTATTCATTTTTTTCCATAACTGTTACAGTTTTCCCATGAATTTTGTTTGTTCCAGACTTGCAAATCTGATTTTCTCAAAATCGCCTTCTTTTGAGAACGCCTAAAATGAGGCATCATCATTTTTACATCGTCACAGCTCAAAGACAGAAAAATGTACATGTATGAATCTTGGCATGATTCTTCATTAATCCTTCCTGATATCTATGGCATATGTTAATAGCCCTTATGGTTTCCAAGATAGAGGGGAACTTGTACTTGTATTTCTACTACTGTTGTACCAACATCAGGACAACAGGACCAACTCTGTCCTGTGGCAAATTACAATTACAATATAATTCTCAACTTTTAGCTAATATTAGCTATTGCATGGGGTTTTTCACTAAGCATGAACTATGTTACTGTAGGGCAACACACAAGTGCTAGCCTAGATGCAATTACTAGTATTTATGCTACTTTTAGCTTGTATTCAAATTTTATATTATAAACTGCTGTGACCCCTAGAGTTTAGCTGTTCCAATTTACAATACTATTTGTGTGGGATTTTTGCATTGTTCAAAAGTTCCTACTTAGGTCTTTTGCAGGATTATGGTTTGTTCTGGTGCTTCTGCCCATTTTTTTACATTTCTGCAAGTCTTTTGCAGTTTTCATCAAATGCATTTTCACTTTTCACTAAAAGCATTCAGCAAAAAGCATTCACAATGTCAATGTCAAATTTATCTATATAGCACTTTTTTAAAAACAGATATAAAACTGCACCAAAGTGCTGTACAAGAATGGCAATAACACAAATGAATAAAAACAGAGTATCAAAACACCACTTCAAATAAATGCCAAAGAATAAAAATGGGTTTTGAGAGGCGATTTAAAATGATCCAGGCTGTGGGCAGACCTAATTTGGAAAGATAGATTGTTCCATAGAAGAGGAGCAACAACAGAAAAAGCTCGAGCTCCTTTCCTCCTAAGTCGGGTCCGAGGAACTGTCAGTAAAAGCTGATTATTTGATCGTAGGGTTCTGGACACAGACTGGAATTTTAAAAGGTCCCAAAGATAAGGTGGAGCTAATCCATTTAAAACTTTATAAGCTAATAAAAGAATTTTAAAATCTATTCGATAAAAGATGGGCAGCCAGTGTAAAGAGGCCAGTATGGGCCTTATATGGTCATGCTTCCTAGTTCCTGTAAGAAGTCGTGCTGCTCCATTCTGGATGATTTGAAGTCGCTGCATCTGTGATTTATCCAGGCCTCTATATAATGAATTGCAATAATCCAATCGAGGTGTAATGAAGGCATGGATAAGTCCTACAAAGTCCTTAAAATGAAAATAAGATTTAACCTTTGCTAAAATCCGCAGGTGATAAAAACGTGATTTAATGACAGAGCTAACTTGTTTATCTAGCTTTAAACAGCTATCAAAAGTAAAACTAAGATTCCTAGCAGAGGTCTGACAAAACCAAGCTAAAGAACCAAGAATCAGATCTGGATTTGTAGTGTGAAGACTCTGACCAAATAATATAACTTGAGTTTTACTTTGATTGAGGTGAAGAAAGTTTTGTTCCATACAAGATTTGACTTCTGCTAAACAATCGATCAATAGCTGAAGAGATTCATTTTTACCATTTTGTAGTTTAAGGGGCATATAAACTGCATTTTTGCAGGAAATGCAAAATTTCAAGGTTGAATTGAATTAAAGTTTTAGCATTACTGTTCCCCACAGTAGTTTATCTTTCAGGCTTACCCTGTAGTTGGAGTGGGCTCTGTTGTTGGTAAACTGTCCCATGGGTGTGTGTTCAGTGTGTCCAGGAGAGTAAAGACCTTCTGAAGCGCCAGTGGGTACATGATGGAAAATAAACCAGAAACCTGTTTCCTAAGGTTGCAAATTTACAAAGAAAAACATATACTGTTAATGCTATTCTAAATGTTGCAGAAATCACAGTCAACAGCACAGACAACTTGTTTCTGTGAGGTATACATAAGATAAAATTTTACATTTAAGGAGATAGGTATGTATGTATGTATGAGGGATAGGAGATGGGGTTGATGGGCTTGGACTTACTTCTGAGCCTGCAGCAGCACAATTGATGAGGTTATTATTGGGGTTGGCAATCCAGAAAGTTGAAGATGCACTATTGAAAGGGAAAATTTGGGAAAAACATAATTGTAGTGAAATGGAACTAAATGAAAGAAATAAAATGCTACCACTCAATACCATTTTAGGCATTCATGGTTTTAAAGTTTAGGCTTATCGAACTAAACTTTAAAACGTTACTGGATCAGCTACCCTCTGGCAATCAGTTCTACATTTACGGAAACGGCAGAGTTAGAAAGTGACAAAATGACCGAGGACAATCTGGAACTGGAGAGATCAGAAAAAGAGATGACAATGGAGTTGATGGTCCAACTGGTGCGGTGGGTAACAACATGGAATCATCATGGTCAGCTGAGGTTTAAATTTCCCCAGCCCAGCCTGCAAGTTATGTTCAATGTACTCTTACTTGTACACTGGAATGGAATGGACGCACTCGGAACTTAGACAGTTAATACTGAGGAGTATTAATCAGACTTTATTTCACTTAATGAGACTCATCTATCTGGACAAAACACAATTAAATTTGATGGTTACACTTGGTTTGGACAGAATAGAAAGATGCATATTAGAGCCAAGAGAGGTTCTGGTGGGATTAGATTCTTAGTTAAAACTTCAATTCTGTTGCAATTTTATGTTATTTCTGTTGATAAATGTATTAATAGTATTGTTTGTATTCAGTTAAAGCATGTAAAGACAAAATATTCTTTAGCTTTGATTTCATGTTATCTTCCTCCGGAAGGATCTAACTGGTCTTATCCACACAGATTATATAATGGTTTTCTGGTTAAAATCTACAATCTGGTTGAAATGGATGCCATCTATGTTAGTGGGGATTTTAATAGTCAAATTGGACGTTTAGAAGATTGTAAGTGATTGAAAGTGATGTAGATATTCCTGTTAGAACATTCTGAAGTGAGACTGTAAACAAGTTCTGTGTGGTAAATGGTAGAATAAATGGGAATAATAATTTCACTTCAGTCTCTGTAAAAGGAAGAGCGGTTGTGAATTATATTATCACTTCTCACAACTGTTTATGCACCCCTGTTAATTTAGATATTTCTACTCCAAATGGATTAATAGAGAGCGGTGCTAAAAATGGCTTGATTTACTGGATCATTTTTGTAAAATACCTGATCACTCTTTATTAGTTCTTACTTTTAAGGGATAAGGGAACATTAGTCCCACACCTGGTGAGGGAAAACCTAACTTAAATTCAAAAGGTCACTCCAGAAAATTTTTGTCATGCCCTTTTTCAACTGTCTCATTACAATCTGTGGCTGGTACATTTGTAGACCAGCTTGAGCATGTCAATTGTCAAAATTTGCTGAATGTATAGTAAGCAGATTTTTGTAATTATGTCTATGATGCAATAAGATCCAGTAAAAAAGTTGTTAGTGGTAATAAGAGACAAGACAAAAAAATAGATTTTACTAGAATGAGTAATTGAAAGTGTTATGGAATGACATGATCAACTAATTAGGCCCGTGAAAAACTAAAACCATCCCCTTAGAAGTGATTCAGGAGACTCTGTATATCTTGACATTAACAAGGTCTTGCACAAATGGCAAACTGTCTTTGGAGATTTATTTTCTGGCAGTTTTGTCTCTCCTGGATGGGATTATTCCTATTTAGAAAAGTCAAAATCTATTAAGAATCAAACTGAAAGTTTTATGTCAAGGAGTTTATTAAATCTTCAATTATGCTCTTATATTTCAGAAAATGAACTCTATAAGCCTCTCCTTGGGCTGCCACCTTATCATGGTGGAGGGGTTTGAGTGTCCCATTGATCCTAGGAGCTATGATATCTGGGGCTTTATACCTCTGGTACGGTCACCCAAGGGGTGAGGGACCAGACAATTTGCAGACCCCTTTGATGGATAAAAACTTTGGATTTAGTGTTCCCTCGCCCGGACGCAGGTCTGGAACCAGTCTCCTTGAGTGGGGCTGGACATACTTCAACTCTGGAGTTGCCCACGGTTAGAGGCGCCGGGCAGGAGTGGGCATACTTGTTGCTCCCCATCTCGGCACCTGTACATTGTGGTTTACCCCGGTGACGAGAGGGTAACCTCCCTCCGCCTAAGGGTGGGGAACGGGTTCTGACTGTGCTTACAGGTCGAATGACAGTTCAGATTACCCACCCTTCTTGGAGTCCTCAGAGGGGGTACTGGAGAGTGCCCCTCCTGGGGACTCACTTGTTCCGCTGGGGGACTTCAACGCTCACGTGGGCAATGACAGTGGGACCAGGAGGGACGTGGTTGGGAGGAATGCCCCCCCCCCCCCCTGATCTGAACTAGAGAGATCACGGATTGTCCATAACAAACACCATGTTCAGGCATAAGGGTGTTCACACTTGGCACCAGGACACCCTAGGTCACAGTTCAATGGTCAACTTTGTCATCATTTCATCGGATCTGTGGCCATATGTCTAAGACACTCGTGTGAAGAGGTGCGGAGCTACCCACTGACCACTACCTGGTGGTGAGTTGGTTCCAGTGGTGGGGGAGGATGCTGGTCAGACCTGGCAGGCCCAAACGTGTTGTGAGGGTCTGCTGGGAATGTCTGGCAGAATCCCCTGTGAGGCGAAGCTTTAACTCCCATCTCCAGCAAAACTTTGAACATGTTCCAGGGGAGGTGGGGGACATTGAGTCTGAGTGGATCATGTTCTGTGCCTCATAACAGCCTAGATCATATATATTCTTTAACCACAATAGTTAATGCGAGGAAGGAAGAAGGAAAGTCTACTTTGCGTGTTTCATAGATTTCCAAAAAACCTTTGATTGTGTTAACCGAGAAAATTTTTTTTTTTTCAATTATTAAAAGTAGGAATTGGTGGAAAATTTTATAATTCGATAAAAGCTGTTTATCATAACTCAGAATCGTGTGTTCAGGTAAACGATTACAGAACATGGTGGTTTTTAACACCATACGGTGTAAAACAAGGAGATGTTTTGTCTCTCCCTCTCTTAGCATTATATATAAATGTTGGGAACCGGCGTTTTTGGTCCCTGTTTGTGGTTTTTTCTTCTGTTCTCCCTGTTTATCGGCAGTTCCTCATTTCATCCACCTGAGGGCGCCAGAGGCAGCACTAAGGATGGGTGTGCCCATGATTCAGCACACCTGTTGTTCATCTTCTAATCATCCTGAAGCTTAAGAGGAGTGGACTGCCTGCACTTCAGTGTTTGCCAGTGATGGTACCTCGAGCCTCTCTGAGTTGACTCTCTGTGATTTGGTTCTCTGAGAAATACCAAGAGTAAATTCTCCTTGTCCTTTTCCTCTCTCAGGTGTTTTCCTTGAGACACTGAGTACTCTCATTGTGAAGACCCAGCTCTGGCCTTCTGGATTTCCACTTCTCGTGACACCGTGGAAATTACCCACTGGTTGCCCGAGCCCAACAGTCATCTCCTGAACCAGATCACCAACAGATATCGGAGGTTTCCCCAGCTGGCAGTCCGACCGCTCCTTTTTCCTTCCTCCACGCTCAGAACTTACCTGTCCGCCCTCCACCACAACCAAGTGGACCAAGACCCGAACCAGCAGTTACTCTCTCCCAGGCTGAACCTACCATCTCACAAAGTAAGACCAGTCCAATTCTGTTCGCAACTCATTTTTCCCATTACCACAAACTCATCTTCTCCCTCTGTTGTTCCTTAGTGAGTCGACGACTCCGTGAGCCTGATCCTGGATTTATTCTCTCTCAACAATCTTATCATTTTGTGCAAATAAAATCATTTAACTGATTACTATTCTCCTGTGCTTGTTCTGCATGTGGGCTAAGAACTTAAAACCCATTATGACAAAAAATGACTTGGCAATGGTAATTAAAGAGGTAAATGTGGGAGCGATCGTAGGTGAGATAAAAGTTTGTATATTACTGTACACAAATGATATTGTGCTTATTACTGAAAGTGAACCAGACCTTCAGAAACTGTTAAATATTACTTATGCCTTGTGTAGCAAAATGAGATTAAGGTTAAATTGGGCCTAAAACTGAAGTTATTAATTTCAGAAAATGAAGTAAAGTATTGACAACATTTAAATTTTGTTTTTGGGCCTAGTACTTTGTCTATTACAAAGTCATATAAATATTTGAATATTTAATAAATGTTAAATAATCATAATGTGGATGAATATTTAACATTTGAAGAAGGAATAAAAGTCCTATTGGACTCAGCTGGTAGAGTGCTAGGTTCAGTTCTAAATAAAGTCAAATACTGTTGTGACCTAGGATCAAGTGTATAATGAGTTGTATAGACCTTGTGTTTGCCCAGTATTAGATTATGGAGTGGGAGTCTGGGGTTACTGTCAACAAACTTACAGTTAAAAAGTTCAATGTGGAGCCCTGTGTTATTTTTTAGGTGTGCATAGAAATACTCCTAAATTGGCATTATATGGAGATATGGGTTGGTACCCTTGTGAAGTTAGATATATTGCAGATATGGTCAGATTATGGAATAGGTTTATTAATATGCCAGACAATAAATTAAAAAAACATATTATTCTTTGGGATTTCACAAATAGGTATAGTTGGGCCAGACAAATGGAGATATTTGAGGAGGCAGATTTTCAATACATATATAGGAATAAATTAATATTTAATATTCAACAGCTTCAACAGTTTTATTTCGAAGTTTATAAACATAGGTGGGCAGTCGATATCTTATATAAACCAAAATTATGCATTTATATTTTACTGAAGGATGCCTATAGTCTTGAGCCATATGTAACATGGAACTTGTCAAAAAAACAAAGGTCCATGTGTGCCCAGTTCAGATCTGGCACTTGTTGACTGGACATTTCCATTCAGTCCCAGAGGATGATCAAAGATGTTTTCTGTGTGATGTGGGTGAAATTGAGAGTGAAGTGCACTTTTTGTTTTATTGTCCCTTATACCTGACATTGAGAAATGATTTATTTACTAAAATACTTGGTGTTTATCCAGATTTCTTTTCTATTTAACCGATGAGGATAAAATGCGTTATTTATTTAAGTATTTTTTGTTTCTGTTAGCACAGTTTATTTTGAAGGCTTGGCACCTTAGAAAGAGGATGTTTTTTGTTAAAAGAATATTTATGTCTGTTTGTACACCGTGTTCCAAATTATTATGCAAGTGATATTTTCCTCAAATTTTCTTAAATGGTCAATGCAAATGATGGTCAGTATAATTTTCAAGTCATGAACTATTACAGCATGAATCAAATTTTACTGAACAAAGCTCCCATGAGAACAGTATTTTTTTTTCAAAAATAAAAAACTCAAAATGCACTGTTCCAAATTATTTTGCACAGCAGATTTTCTAAACATTTTATGGATTATAAAGAACTACAAACGGTCATTCCTTGAATGTGCAGCATTAAGTGGTCACATGTACTAAAATCAAAAGCTATTTCAATCAAAAACATCTTAACAGACCAAGTTCCATGTTAACATTGGACCCTTCTTTGATATCACAGCACAATTCTTGTATCCATTGAACTTGTGAGTTTGTGGATAGTTTCTGCTTGAATTTCTTTGCAGGATGTCAAAAAACCTTCCCAGAGCTGAACTGCATTCCACCCTCAGATCTTCTGCTTGAGGAATCTTCAAAGGTTCTCAATAGGGTTGAGGTCAGAGGAGGATGGTGACCACACCATGAGTTTCTCCCCTTGCATGCCCATAGCAGCCAATGACACAGTGGTATTCCTTGCAGGATGAGACGGTGCATTGTCATGAAGGAAGATGATTTTGCTACGGAAGGTATGGCTCTTCTTTTTGAACCATGACAGAAAGTGCTCAGTCAGAAAGTTCATATACTTTGCTGAGGTCATTTTCACACCTTCAGGGACTCTGAAGGGGCCAACAGCTCTCTCTCTCTCTCCCCATGATTTTGGCCCAAAGCATGACTCCACCACCTCCTTGCTGACGTCACAGTCGTGTTGGGATGTGGTGGCCATCCACCACCAATCCACTACTGTGTCCATCTGGACCATCCAGGGTTGCCCAGCAGTCATCAGTGAACAAGTCTGTTTGAAAATGAATCTTCATGTACGGCTGGGCCAACTGCGACCGTTTCTGCTTGTGAGCTCTGGTTAGGGGCCCAGTAGTAGGTTGATGCACTGCAAGGCTCTGGAGGATCCTCCACCTTGAGGTTCCAGAGGCACCAGCAGCTTCAAATAACTGTTTGCTGCTTTGTAAGGGCATTTTAACAGCTGCCCTCTTAATCCGATGAATTTGTCTAACAGAAACCTTCCTCATTATGCCTTTATCTGTACAAACCTATCTTTGTTCTGAATCAGCCACAAATCTCTTCACAGTACAATAACGCTTCAGTTTTCGTTAAATATCTAATGTTTTCATACCTTGTCATACGGCACTACACTATCTGATGATTTCCATCAGCAGAGATCCTTTCTCTTTCCCATATTTCTTGAAACCTGTGGCCTGCTTAATAATGAGGAACATCCTTCTTAAGTAGATTTCCTTTAATTGAGCTCAGCAGACAAACTAATCAATCCAGCTCTCTGAAATTAATTATAGTGATTCAAAGAGCTCTGACACACAATACCATCTATAAATTTAATAGCACAACACAAATTTTAATCTTTATGACACTTGAATGCAATTTGCATAATAATTTGGAACATGGTTTTATTGTGTCTTGTAAGCCCATGTGGGCTGGGCACCTGTAAGGGTATTATATTTAGATATGGGTTGGGAGTAGTAGTCTATAGGAAAATAAAGACTACTTAAACCAGGGGTCTCAAACTCCAGTCCTCGAGGGCCACAGTCCTGTAACTTTTAGATGTGCCTCTGCTGCACCACACCTGGATAGAATAATTAGATCATTAGCAAGACTAGGAGAACTGATCTACACAAGAAAGAGGTAATTAAGCCATTTCATTCCAGTGTTTTGTACCTGTGGCACATCTAAAAGCTGTAGTACAGCGGCCCTCGAGGTCTAGAGTTTGAGACCCCTTACTTAAACAGTTTTCTAAAGTGGATTTTCAATCGTAGCAGGAAATAATAACAAAAGAAAGAAGCTGAAGGTTTGCGTCAAACTACAAGACAGAAGGGTACTGCTCTTTTCAAATAGAAAGAAAAGACCAGTCCTGCTAGAAAATGCCTTTTCTGGTTTCCTTACCTTCTTTTCTCAGCTTGTGGCACTGTGTGGACTCAGATGGGATTTTGTGACTTAAATAATTTGCTAAAAAGTCTCAAACATGAGCAGTCAACCACTCATATTCAAAGCCAGATCACAGTTCTAAAAACATTTGGGATGTCGAGGATAGATTTGGCTTTGGATGAGTGGATATCTTTGTGCGAAATGAGCGGCACATGGACTTTATTTGATCCTTGAGTACCTATGAACTTTTTCCATTTCATTTACCTTTTTCATTTAGTTTTGAAGAAGGTGAATTTAGTTTTGTAATGAAATTTGCACTTTGTGGGTTACAGTTTGTATGTGTAAAGACTGAAGAAAAGAAACATAACCTGCAACTGCTATGTTAGATTAGCATTATAATTTCAAAATAAACATTAGGCCTAAAACCATAATACTGCAACAGACTGAATGTTCTGTTCTTTGTATGGGAAATATTTGAGTGTTTTTTGGTGTTGAATCCTGAAACATAAAGTGGCATTGTGATCAGTTGCTATGAAAACGAGTCTGCATGTAGTTTGGCCGACACAGTGGGTGAGAAAGAAGTGGTTTTTATTTGTACTTCAATGGTTTCTCCCTTTGCTGTGGAGCACAGAAAGAAATTAATAACATCTACATTTCCAAGTTTTATTAAGTTAATGGAATTATTCTACAACTGTGGTGCAGCTATAGATGGCATGTAAAGGAATAGTTTTTTTGCCCTCTTGCATGCGCAACATTTCCGTATGTAAACAACAACATGAACGGCATCTATATTTGTAAATCTCATTATGATTAAGTCAGTGGCTCACCAGCTATAAACCTCACCACGTCATTGCTTCTGATTCCTCTGGACTGCCATATTGACTGCCATATTCGCTGATGCTTCACAGTAAAGTTTTCTCACCTTCATGGGATGTAACAAAAATTTCTGTTTAATGCTTTATCACTTTTGTTGTCCTTCTTGAATCCAACAATATCCATCGGTCCAGGTTCTTTTACGTGCAGTCACTGAAATGGAGAACTGCTTTCGTACTATAAAGTAAGATAGCAACAGAGCCAGATACAGGAGGTGTGACCTCATGTTTGAACTATCTATAAGTGCAGCAGCCTCCATCATTTGTAAATAAAAGAGGCTTGTAACTATTAGGACTCATCCATGTGCTGGCCAGCTTTCTTTTTTTTTTAACTGAATTTGCAAAAACCTAAAAAAGAAAAAAAAGTCATTATCAGGTATTTACCAGGATATACCAGGTTGTTTAGGGTTTTGGATTATTTATTGTTCTGTTTCTTTGTCTCTTATTCTTTGATCATAGCAGCCTTGTTTCTGTTCAGTCTGCTCTTAGTTTTTTTTAGGTTATGTTTTTTATTTACTTTTTGTGCTTAGATCTGTCAGTATTTCAAAGCAATCTGCTCCTGATCAGTACTAATAAATGACCAACAAACTGAGTTAATTTCTTTACTTTCTATGCGTTCTAGTAGATTCTTTTCAAAATTTACTGTCATGGATAATTTATGATTGTAGTTTTAGTTTGGACAATTCTTTGGGGAGGAGGATGCATGGATGATCTGCTTAGTTACTGGCAATGGGAGAAATGTAATTACTGAGAAAAATGTGGATTTGTTTAGGTAAGGTAATCATTTTTACATAGTACATTTTCAGCAACAAGGCAGTTCAAAGTGCTTTATATGAATTCAGGGTTTCTCTGGATTCTTGTTCTGATAAAACTAAATGTTGGTTCTCCATAATACCTGTTACCTGTTTTTCTTGTTGTCAAGGTCTGCTTTCACATTCTGGAAAAACAACTCAACCCCTCCAACTGTGACATTACAATTCATATGCAGGAAGCTTCTCTTCTATTATACTGTAGATGTTTCCCATTATTTCATTTTTTTTATGTTTTCTGAATGTGGGTTAAATAGTGCAATAAAAAGAGTAATGCAATTAGGGGTTTTCAAAAGGTTTGACAAGATAATAGTCATACAAGTTTTTCAATGGTACTACCTGCAGTCTTGCCGTGGATTTGCCACATATCCTGGGTATGCTCCATTGGTGATAGCACGACACATTTTGCTGTTTCTGTCTGATGGCAAGAGAGTTCCTGCTCTTACCATCAGACCTAGACAATGGTGAAATGTGTTTCTCTCCTCTGGACCATCTTCTGTAAAAAAACAGTGGCCTAGTGTTTCATAGCCCACCACATCTTTTACCTGGAAGTCAAAAGAAAGACTGAATGAAACAGTTCTTGGATCTTTACACCAAACAACGTGTTCTCAAAATCAGGCTAATTACTTTTTTCTCATACATATGAAGGAAAGCAGAGGAACTACTGTATATAAATAATTCTTAAAAAGCTTTTTTGGATTTATATTCCCTTTGGGATTATGAAAGTATTTTGGTAACACTTTATTTGATGGGTCTCTTTGGTAAATTTACATTTTTATACAACTTGAGCTTTCTGATGAACTCATCTAGTTCACCTTCTTTCATTTCCTTGGAAAAACCTGTTTTGTCACGTGATTGCGACGAGTCGACTGGCTCAGAAAAAAGTCATTACAGAGAAATGAATTGACTTGTAGACTGATTGGTGCAACCCCTAGTGTGAATAAGACTGTCATGACATTGTCATAAACATGACATAACATCTGTCATGAACATGAAAAAGTCTTCATCAATATTTATGACTGTTGTCATAAAGTGTCATTCGGTAAATCTTGACACTTTTAATACAACGTTGACATTATTCAAAATGTATTTTTTATAACAACTTGTCATTAACCTAGACAAAATTGTCTTTGTTATGACAACTTGACAGTAACCAAGAAATCATGATCTGACATAAATTTGATCTAAAAGTATTACCGATTAAATTTAAAAATTATGAAGCTTTATGTGGTAATATTATATTGTTCTGCCATTTTGTTTAGTCTTAAATTTCTTAATTTAATTGATCCTAAAGTTTTACAGCAAGATGTCTACAAAGCACTTATGAACTTTGCATTTGAAACATTCTTTAAGGCTTTTTTAAGTAGTGCAATAAACTATCTCCACCAGTGAGAGGCAGCAGTGCACGAACAGGAGTGCAGTGTGTTGGTGAAGAAGAAATCTTCCATCTTGTGGGGCCAACCTAACACAAGTTATAACATTATAACAGCCAGACCTCCTGTTTACAAAGAAGCTGAAGTTTGTCACCTAATATACAGTATATGAGGTATGTGTCTTATTAACTTCACATTTTCTTTGAGAAAATAACATTGACTATGTTCTCTTTCTTTATAATGTTAACTATGGACAATTCAATCCAATCCTACCTTTCTGTAAGCTAATGTCAGCTAAAGTTATTAAACTCCATAACTGTAAGGTTAACGCTTAATCTTAAACATATTTTAGAGGCAGGCAAATAGATTTTTTCTCTCCAAATTTAATCTAGCAAATTAAAAGCTAATATGTTAGTCAAAGTTATCATTTATGTGCATTATTTAGCAAGTTGGCTGATGTAACATGGTGCTTGTGTTCTTTGCTTTGCCGACTTTGTCCACATGAAGAACAATTTTAACCTAAGGAGACATGGTGGGGGGCAAATGTGGCTAATGAAGACATGCTATGGTGTGGAGCAGGGGTCCCCAAACTTTCTCCTGTGAGGGCCACATAACTTGTCCCTTCTCTGATGGGGGGCCGGGGTCAGTTTGTAACAGAAAAGCGTGACGATTGTAAGAGTGCTAAACATAAAAATGTATTGTTTTTCAGAAAGCACAATCAAATAACCTTTTCTGGATTCTTCAGAGAACAAAAGTCAGGAAATAACACTATTTATGAAATAAATAATAACCAAATAAC
Organism: Xiphophorus maculatus; assembly: GCF_002775205.1. Lineage (NCBI taxonomy): Eukaryota > Metazoa > Chordata > Actinopteri > Cyprinodontiformes > Poeciliidae > Xiphophorus > Xiphophorus maculatus. Next base: position 34,938,670 of record NC_036446.1, on the reverse strand, counting down.
ACTGGGTTCTCCACATAAAAAAAGGGTTAGGGTCAATTATATGCATGTATAAAATAGTTACTAACTAGTAGTTAATAATAAATACAGTTCATTACTAAGGAACATTTATTTTATTGCAAAAGTCCAAGTTATCAAATAAAAATGCACATATATGAAAATACTCTGGTATTGTTCAGGGGGCCGGACCAAATGTAGAGGCGGGCCGCATCTGGCCTGCGGGCCGTAGTTTGGGGACCACTGGTGTGGAGGATGATAATGAGGACCAGGCACCAGAGAAAGGAGTCATTGTTTGACCAAAGAGAAAGAAGCAGATGAAATATTCCCCAAGAAAATTAGGTAAGTCATTTTTGTGTTACTACTTTCTCCAGGTGGGTGGGAGGGGACAGGTGGGGAAAGGGAAGGGGAAACAGAAATCAACATCCACCAACTGAGTTAATAAGTTACGTTTTAGACAACTAATTGTTGTCAAATGTAAAACTGGTGTTTAATCTATTTATTTATTAATAAACGTCTTGCAAACATCCATAAGCCAGAGTATCTGGTTGGAAACAATTCTGAATGCTCATTAAGTGAAAAGATCCACTCATGTACCTAAAATTATACATTAAATGATGCATTCTGAATAACAACAGTGGCAGTCTGTATGAACTTCTGCCAAACAAATATTTGATCAGAATAATTTTGTTCAGCTCTAGTCATTATGCTACTTGTATTAAGAAATAATTGTATTGCACTTTATAACAACCATTCATGTTAACTCAACATTTGTCTGCCAGTCTACCATTCTGACAGCAAGGGACATTTTTGGAATGGTATTTAAATAAATGCTGAATTAAAATCACATTGTTTTTTGTTTATTTGTTTTTGTTCTTTTTTAGGTGACCACAATGAATTGAATCATCACCCACTATGAGATTGTCCAGAAGAGATTCACCAAGTTAGAATTCATGAAAAGGCTTTCACCATGATTAACATTGACCACAATTACTGCAAGAACAGCTATAATTTCTGAGCATTCTGGACACCTTCAAAGAACTGCTTCCAGGAAATGAAGACAACAAGAAGATCTCCCTGTTTTCAGAGCATTACAGGAAGGCTATAACGAAGTAGATGGCTGACTGTTGAAAGAACCTATTTTCTTAAGTTAAAGAATAAGTAATTCTGTTTTAGTTTTTCAATCAGTGTTTCAGAGTTACAATATACTGACCAGAAGTTAAACCTTCTGTTTGAAGAACAAGTTTTATTCCATTTTTATAAAATACTTCACCTGAGGTAAGACTTAATATCAATGACTTTGTTAGCATATCATTTGACACTAATAACACTGAATGACATCTTTATAGTTGTTGCTACTAGTTTCACTTTACTTGAGGTAAGAGATAATATTAATGACTGTTAATATAGTATTTGACACTGTAATAACACTTAATGACATCTTCATAACTGTTGCTACTTGTTCCACTTGATGTAAAAGGGATTATTAATGACTTTATTATTAAATCAATTTACAGTGTAATAAAACTTAATGAAATCTTTATTATTGGTCCTACTTGTTTCATTTTTTTCAGGTAGGGGAAATGTCAATTACTGTTTTGTTACTGTTTTGTTTGACAGTGTAATAACACTTAATGACATTATGACTACTATTATGACATATGATGATTCTTGGTTAATGTCAAGTTGTTATAATGAAGACAATTTTGAATAATGTCAACTTTGTATTAAAAGTGTCAAGATTTACCGAATGACACTTTATGACAACAGTCATAAATGTTCATGAAGACTTTCTCATGTTCATGACAGGTGTTATGTCATGTTTAAGACAGTGTTATGATAGTCTTATTCACATTAGGGGTTGCACCAATCAGTCTACTAGTCGATTCTTTTCTCTGTAACGACTTTTTTTCTGGGCCAGTCGACTGTCCCAGAAAAATCACGTGACAAAACAGATTTTTCCAAGGAAATGAAAGAAGATGAACTAGATGAGTTCATCAGAAAGCTCAAATGGTATAAAACTGTAAATAATTTACCAAAGAGAAACTGAAATGTTCAGCATAGGCTATTGCAATAGAGGCGTTGCGTGTCGCAGCGGTTAGCACGGCGCCCCGCATATAGAGACTTTAGACTGGGGTAGTCTAGAGTCTGACTCTCATCCTCTGTTCGCATCGCATCCGCTGGGCCCAGGCCTCTCTCCCCCGCTCCGCTCTCTCTGCCCCCTTACAGTTAGATTGCTGTCAAATAAAATAGTGCCGAAAAAATCCTTAAAAAAAAAAGACTACAATGTCGGGCTTTCTTTATCCATCCAACTGATCAGCGTCACTCTGCATCTTGAAGCTTCTATCCTGGCAGCTTTACGCCCTTATAAAAATATTATTTGACAACATCTAAAAACTATGTCCCAAGCTACATCCTGAGGATCTACATCCTGATCTCTGCCGCCGTCTGCATGTCGGTTCATCCCGCAGAGAGTCGCTGCTGGGTCAGCGGAGCGTCCTGCTGCGCATTGGGCAGAGGAGCAGCAGGAGGCTTAATTGAATTTAACTGTAAGAGGCTTTACTTTATGCAACAAACTTTTCTCTGCTGCTCACGAAGAATTATATGTTTATTGCTCTTTTAATTATGCAGGAAAAGTGTGTGTGTGTGTGTGTGTGGGGGGGGGGGGGGGGGGGCTCAATATTTGCTGTGAATATAGCTGATAAAGCCTCCATGTAGTTGTGAAGCATTTTGTGCTTACGTCACTAGACATCATCGTGACTAGTCCACGTCGACTCATCTATTATCATGATGCAGTCGACCTTAAAAAATATGAAGTCGTTCAACCCCTAATTCACACCCCATCAAATAAAGTGTTACCAGTATTTTTGAGTTGAATTCTCACAACTATACTCTAGCAGTGAAAATTGTGTTTCTTGACAAGAAAATAATTTTAACACAATTCACACCTCTACACAAAAGTAGAGGGGATTTATGTTAAATGATAGCTCTGAGGTAAAGCAGAGAGACTTTACGGAGCAGTTGACTGGACACCGAATGTCCCGGCTACACCGACTGGTATGTATAGTCATTGGCAGTAATTTTGATCATAATGCGAGAGGAAATAGTGTTTTGCAGATAAATAAATTTTCTGTTGTGTATTTAAGTTTGAAAATTACTTTATTATTTTATAAATGATCTTTACTGACACATGCTAACGTGAAACAACATAGTGCAGTTGAGTCACGTGAAGCAGTGGTTATATTTGCAGAATGCTCCTTCTGATTACATCTCTCACAAGAATGAGCTGGCAATGGAAGGAAAAAAAGGTTGTGAAGAAAATTATTGTAATTATAGAATAACATAACTACCCAACACTTATTTCTTTGTCTCTTATTGTGCCATTAAGTAGAGGTACTTAATGGCATACAGAGATGTGTGGGGCATCTTTGAGCTAAGATTGGACTACTCCTGAAATTAGAGTAATGTTGCGTCAGCATCAGAAGATGCTACACCAACTGATTAGGTCCAGTATATTCACATACTTGAGATAAATAAATTTCATTTGTTCTTGTTCATCTATATTTGTTTTGTAGTGAAAATGCAGGGAAAAGACTTTTAAACTAACCAGAAGTCCATTGGAGCCATGGATTGTAACACAGCGTGAGAAAGAGTGATGAATGGATAGATCACTGACAAATGTTGGGGGACTGTAGCCTCCTTTCTCATCAACATCTCCATTCATGTGAAAATGGACTGGATAGTGGCCCATTGTCTGCTGACCCATGTACTGAAGCTCCAAACCGGATATATGAACAGCTCTGAAACCCCGTTGCACCTGATAAATAAAGCAGATAAACATTATAGACAGTAAACAATTTTGACTTTTCTACATCTTTGCTTGAATTCTGACTTTCAGGCAAAATCCTAAAACCAAGTGTTACAGCCCCCCCCCCCCCTTTTTTGTGAGGAGGGGAGTAACACGACAGCCACAATCACTTGACAGAGTCCAGGTGAATGGTGTATAAAAGAGGGATTTATTGATGGCGAAAATCCCGGAAGGCTCACACAAACTGTGGGGGAGAAAGGGACGGTTAGGGGGGTGCCAAATCATAGAAAATAATAAAACAAAACAGGGCCTAACTACCGTCTGAGCTAAAGAAACAAAAGAAAACAAAAACCCTGCTTATTTTATCTAACAAAAGTTTCCATCAAAACTTTACATGGGTGGCACCCACCTCCTTACCTAGTGTATCCAACAGAAAAAACACCTACGTGATGAAATGTACAGGGTACCCCAAACTTACCTCGCCCTCTAACTCCCACCACAAACCTTCACACAAAGAGCAACAAGACATGCGTCAGGTAACAAAGCCAGCTCTCCGCTCTCCCCAGCTGGGCTGCTTAAATAAGGCCTCCCTGCATGCTGATTGGCCCATAGTTGATGAGGATCAATCAGAGGAGATTGACACCAGCTTTCCCTAGTACCTGTAAAGAAACAAAGGGGGAGGGGAAAAAGAAACAAACAGCCTGCCAGGCATGTAACACCCCCACCCTTATAAGTCCAAACAGAAATGTTTGGAATACTCCAAGTAAGAGAAAACAAGTTCAAAAAGCACGTGACAAAGCATCTGCCAATACATTCTCAGACCCCTTTTTATGGCAGATCTTCAGGTTGTACTCCTGAATGATCAAAGCCCACCGCATGAGTCTTTGATTTTGATTGTACATCCTGGAAAGAAAGACAAGGGGGTTATGGTCTGTGAAGACAGTGATCGGTTCCACACTCAAGCCAAGGTAAGCTTCAAAATGCTGTAATGCCAAAAGTAGTGCAAGCGCTTCCTTCTCAATGGTAGAATATCTACCTTGATGAAGATTAAACTTCCTTGAGAAGTAGCTTACAGGATGTTCTATGCCGTCTTTATCATCCTGCAAAAGGACAGCTCCTACCCCAACAGCACTGGCATCTATGTCCAGTTTAAATGGCAAACTAAAATTTGGGGCGGAAAGAACAGGAGAACACGTGAGCAATCCTTTTAGATGTTCAAAAGCATGCTGACATTCATCAGACCAAGTAAAAGGTGTAGAAGGGCTGGTCAAAGTTGTCAAAGGAGCAGCTACCGTAGAAAAGTTTTTACAAAAGCGACGGTAGAATCCTGCCATCCCCAGGAATCGACGGAGCTCCCTCCTGCTCGAAGGACTAGGAAAGTCAGAAATCACTTTGACTTTCGCATCCACCAGACACACTTTCCCTCCACCAACCTGTTGGCCCAGATAGACAATGGTACCTTTTCCAAACTCGCACTTTGAAAGATTGAGCGTCAGCGAGGCAGCTGAAAGATGTTTGAAAACCTCAAGCAAAACAGAACGATGGGTAGACCAGTCATTTGAATATATCACAATGTCATCTAAATATACTCGGCAGTTTGGCACATCTCCCAGTACTCTATTGACAAGCCTTTGAAATGTAGCCGGTGCATTACATAGCCCAAAAGGCATCACTGTGTACTGAAGAAAACAGTCTGGTGTAACAAAAGTTGAGATAGGAGGCCTGCTTGGTTAGAGGTACTTGCCAATACCCTTTTAGCATGTCAAGTTTAGTGACAAATTTTGCTGGTCCGATTTCATCAATACAGTCTTCAATGAGGGGTAACGGGTGTGCATCAAGGACGGTGACAGCATTCACCTTACGAAAGTCTGTGCAGAACCTTGGACTTCCATCAGCCTTCATGTCTAATAGACATGGAGAACTCCATGGGCTGCAACTCTGAATGGCGAGTCCATTTTTAACAAGGTACTCCACTTCCTTTTTCATGATCTCCCTCTTTGTGGCATTGACACGGTATGCTCTCTGCTTTATAGGTGCTGGATTGGAAAGAACAATGTCATGAGACACCATATTAGTAGTCTTATATGAGTTTTGTGATGTCCTCCACTTGGTCACCTGCTAAATGTGATAAATAGTCAGGCAGTTTAGCCAGTATTTCACTATTACTAAGCTTGGCAACTCGTGGAGGATCTTTGCGTGTTACCATATCCTCCTCAGCTGACTTTGACACAGGTTACATGGGAAATAGCTTCAACCCGATTCTGGGTTGGTTGGTTGATCTCTCTTGAATGATACGGTTTTATCATATTGACATGACAGAGCCTGGTCTTACGGCGGCGATCAGGAGTTTGAATAATGTAGTTTGTTTCACTAAGGTTCTTTTCTACCACATATGGTCCAGAGAACTTTGTTTCTAGAGAAGAGCCAGGGACGGGCAGCAAGATCAAAACCTTTTCACCAGGGTTGAACTCACGAGCGACTGCTTTCTGGTCATAACGTTGTTTCATTTTGACCTGCTTTGAAGCCAATGCTTTCTGCGCAAGTGCACAAGCTGCCTGAAGGCGCTCTCTCATCTTTGAAACATACTCTGGAATACTTTTTACAGAGTGAGAGGGTGAGATTAGTTGGTCTTTAAGGACATTTAAAGGTCCCCTAACCTCATGTCCAAACACAAGTCCAGCGGGGCTACACCCTAAAGTGTCCTGCACTGTTCCACGCACGGCAAACAATAGAAATGGGATACCATCATCCCAGTCTTTCTTGGTATCCATACAGTATTTTCTCAGCATCGCTTTTAATGTCTGGTGAAACCTTTCAAGTGCACCTTGGCTTTCAGGGTGGTAAGAGCTTGAGGTGACATGCTCTACACCCAACTGTTTTAGTGCCTGGGCAAAGGTTCTAGACTTAAAGTTTGTGCCCTGGTCCGTTTGGACAACTTTGGGAAGACCAAACATTGAGAAAAACTTTACCAGAGCTTTGGTAATCATGGGAGCTGTGATCCTCCGCAGGGGCACGGCCTCAGCAAACCTGGTGGAAGCACACATTATAGTCAAGATGAACTGGTTTCCATTTCTAGACTTTGGCAAAGGCCCCACACAATCTACAATCACCCTTCCAAATGGTTCATCCACAACTAGAATTGGGGATAAAGGAGCAGGAGGTATAACCTGGTTTGGCTTGCCTGCAACTTGGCAAACATGGCAAGTACGACAATAAAGCGAAACATCAGACTTGAGACCTGGCCAAAAGAAGTGTTTGAGAACTTTGTTATAAGTTTTATTTATACCCAGATGCCCCGACAGTGGGTGATCGTGTGCTAATGCGAGCACCTGCATGCGGTACCTTGTTGGCACAACCACTTGAAAAATGGTACTCCAGTCTTCCAAGTTTTCAGCAGCCCAGCATCGCAACAGGAGACCATCATCAACCATATATGCCATCTTCTTCCCCTAGGCTTGCTCCGGGGTAAGAACAGAAGAATGACATTTCAACAAAGTCATGTCCTGCTTTTGAGCAGCGATGAATTCCTCCCTGGAAGCTGGTAATTCCATCATCTCTGGACCTGGAAGAGGAAATACATTTTTAGATTTGTTGAGTTCCGTCTCTGATCCGGCCGATTGAGTCTGCTCTGTAGCAAGAAAAGAGTCAGACAAATCAAGACTGTATTTCTTGGACTGGGCCCGCGTAGCCACACAAGCAGGAAAAATGTCAGGCATTGGTTCAAAGACCACACTTGTATCAGGTGTGTCCAACACCTCAGGCACAGGCAATACCTTTCCACCTGCCAAGTCATTTCCTAGAATGAGATCAATCCCCTTTATGGGTAAGGGGGGGAACAACAGCAACCCTGCAAAAACCACTCACAAGAGATGAGTCAAGGTGGATATTATGCAGTGGTGCAGATACAAAGGTCATTCCAATACCTTGAACAACCACTCTGGACTGACAAGATGACATGATGGGTAAGGACAAAATACCCTCCCTAATGATTGTCTGGGAACCACCTGTGTCCCTCAGGATTTTGACTTGTCGGCCATCCTTTGGATCCCCTGTTAAAGAAACAAGACCCTGGGTAATAAAAGGTATGAAACAGGGATCTAGTTCATTCTCATTTTTAGCAGTTTGGTTGCTGGAGTGCGACACATTTTTAAGCAACCCAACACCTTTTGTCTGTGTTGCCAAAGCCTTGCTCTTTAATGAAAGGCAGTCAGCAATGACATGGCCTTTTTTATGACAGTAAAAACACTCCCTTACCTCTCGTGGAGAAAGGGACTGCTGCTTAGGCTTAGCTTCTGACTGAGTGGGGTCAGGTTTTTGTTGACGAATGTTCAAAACTTTATCTGCACGAGGTACAGACACAAATACATTCTTGTGGGTCAACATGAACTCATCAGCGACAATGGCTGCTTTAGACAAAGAGGCCACCTTTTGCTCATTCAAGAAAACCACCAGTCTCTTCGGCAATGTGTTCTTGAAGTCTTCCAACAGAATTAGTTGGCGGAGGGATTCAAAGTCACTTTTAACCTCACTTGCAGCACACCATTTATCAAAAAGTAGTCCCTTCTCACGTGCAAACTCCACATAGGTCTGGCCACTAGACCTCTTATGGTTCTTGAATTTTTGCCTGTAAGCTTCAGGTACAAGTTCATAAGCACGTAGGATTGACTTTTTCAGTACCTCATACTTCATGCCCTCCTCAGCTGACAGTGACGAAACAACCTCCTGCGCTTTACCTATGAGCTTGCACTGCAATAGAACAGCCCACACCTCCTTTGGCCACTCCAGTGCCACAGCAATCCTCTCAAATGCATTGAAGTAAGAGTCCACTTCTGACTCCCTAAACACAGGCACCAAAGTAATATTCTTGCTGACATCAAACTTGTTTTTGTCCGACACCACCTGTGGAGAATCAGAGTACACAGATGAACGAGGAGGCGCGTTGCCACGTGAAAGTCTCAGAGCTTCTACCTCCAGCTGTTTCAGCTTAATCTCTTTTTCAGCTTCAATTTCCAACTTGCACATTTCAAGTTTGAAATCAAACTCAGCTTTTCTTACCAACTCCCTCTCCTGTGCCTCCAGCTGTAAGCGAGCCAGCCGAACCTTGAGTCTGACATTACCACTGGAGCCACTGAGCTCTGGTGACACTGGATCGAACCGTGGTAAAGTCGCAGGGGGCGCCTGTGGCTCTGCCGACCCCCTTGATGGTGTTGCCATTACAGCAACACCTTCATCTTTTGAAGGAGGGAGTTCTAAATCAACAGAAGGAACATCACAAACATCTACATCCATTTTACTTGGGTCCACCAGGACTTTAATCTCAACCAGTTTTTGAACAACAATGTTCTTAATTTCAGCTTTTGAAAAGTGTTTTTTCACTGAAATATCAAAATGCTCAGCCAGAGCTAACAAGTCGTCCTTACGACACAATTCCAGCTGCACATTGCTAGGAGCCTGTACAAAATTCTCTAAGCTGAAGCTCATTTCTAAACAGACACAAGGATCTCTCAAATGATTGTGGATGTCTACAGCTCAGGGAAAAGAGATATCCCGGACGAGCCCCCACTTGTTACAGCCCCCCCCCCCCTTTTTTGTGAGGAGGGGAGTAACACGACAGCCACAATCACTTGACAGAGTCCAGGTGAATGGTGTAAAAAAGAGGGATTTATTGATGGCGAAAATCCCGGAAGGCTCACACAAACTGTGGGGGAGAAAGGGGCGGTTAGGGGGGTGCCAAATCATAGAAAATAATAAAACAAAACAGGGCCTAACTACCATCTGAGCTAAAGAAACAAAAGAAAACAAAAACCCTGCTTATTTTATCTAACAAAAGTTTCCATCAAAACTTTACATGGGTGGCACCCACCTCCTTACCCTAGTGTATCTAACAGAAAAAACACCTACGTGATGAAATGTACAGGGTACCCCAAACTTACCTCGCCCTCTAACTCCCACCACAAACCTTCACACAAAGAGCAACAAGACATGCGTCAGGTAACAAAGCCAGCTCTCCGCTCTCCCCAGCTGGGCTGCTTAAATAAGGCCTCCCTGCATGCTGATTGGCCCATAGTTGATGAGGATCAATCAGAGGAGATTGACACCAGCTTTCCCTAGTACCTGTAAAGAAACAAAGGGGGAGGGGAAAAAGAAACAAACAGCCTGCCAGGCATGTAACACCAAGTAATGACGTGGTCTATGATTCACGACAAGCCCAAATTGAACTGCTATTTGCTGATCCCAGTCTTTCCAAATTGCATGTTAGTAGTTGAATTGCTGAAAGCTGGTTTGCTACCACCAGCTGCTGACTTGATTAAATGTTTGGACTCTGGTGGAGTCACCTACAAATCCTGAATTAAGCCTTAAAGACAGTACAGGATGGACAGGGTTTGTTGCTCATTTTTTAAACATTCTGTAGAACCCTGGAGAGCGGCCATCAGCCTATATGCATCTATTGCAACTTACCCTTTTCACAGTAGTAAAAAGAGGAGGAATATTAACACAAGCCAAAGACACATTTAATCAAACAATTCTGTCATGGATGCTGGGACAATTCTGTTATTGCTAAGTAAAAAACAAATTATCCATCCTCTTTTTCTGAGCTCTTGTCACTGTGGACAGAAGAGGACAGAGCATTTGGCAAAGACTCCCTAATAAAAAAGCACATTAATCCATCTAAACAAAAAGTGAGACTCCAGTCTCAGGGTACCTGTTCTTGTGGTCATGACAACACCATGAACAAAGAGTTGAAAGAAACAGATTCAACAACTGCAATGGCAGAAAGACTCCAGCCAATGTGAAACTTGAGTCACGATAGATCAAGTCAAACACCAGTTTTGCCTCATTTCAATCAGCAACAAGACCAAAGCCTGGGTACTGCTTCAGCTGTGGTGAAGATGGTCACATTTATTCCCACTGTAGTAACAGATCAAACTTGAATCTTGTGGAACAAAAAAAGGCCTCGTCAGAAACAAGAAGCCTGGAATGCCAAAAATTCCAATCAGCAGTCAAACTAGATGCAGTTCCCGTTGAGGGACACTGCCACCACCAGATGCTTGGTAACCCTGTGGAGAGATTCAACTGCACATTGCCCAATATCCTTGGAACCTTAACTGAAAGAGAACAAAGATTTTATCAAACCACTTGTTCATGCATAAAACTGCACCAAGAATGATGTCATCAGATTTTTTTCCATATTAGCTGATGTTTGGTCGTTAACCCCATTAGATGAGGGCACTTCCACCCTTCACCTGCACCTTCCTTGTCAAGCCTCCCGCTTTGGCTGGGAAATTACCCCCCCATACCCTTCACCCCATGCCGCTCCCCACAACAGCCCCCCACCTCACTCTCACTGTGGTCTACCTCCCCGCTCCTATGGTAGCAAATCCCTTATGTTAGTACAACACCCCCTTTCCCACACCACACTGATAGTAGCACCAGACGGTGACATACATTTCCTATATTCTCAAGTCCAAAACTTGACAGATGTGCACCTGCAATATGTCAAGAAGCTGAAAACTTACTTGCAAGACAGTTACCGGTTGGCTGGGGAGAATTCTGAAAAGGTAATGACCCGCAACATAACCTCCTTTGATTAGCATGTCACCATTTCTGAACTTGCCATTGATGACATACTCCTGGGTAGGAATGTTTGGCTGAGGGGAAAGCACAAATTGACTGTCACATGCGAACCTGATGTATACATTGCAGTGAAGAGGGCCATCAATCTTCTTGTCACACCCAAGAGCCATGCCAAACCTCTCAGAGCACTCCACCACAATCTTGTTGCCCTGTGGTTACCTACCTGAAAAGAGTCCTTCAAAAACTTACCTATGAAGAGAGAAAATAGCCTACCTGTAAACTTACTTGATCCCGATGATAAAGATCCATCAGAGAATGAGTTCATCTCTCTTTTGTATAATCCCTCCTCTAATGAGCCTGTCAAATTTATCACAGTTATTAATATTCCTTCTGTCTAGCAACTTGTTCCACCTACCAATCTACAGGAGATGCAGATCTCTGACCAGCCCCCTCTATCTGCTGCAGAAGAGGATTTTGAGGCTGTGGAACAGGAACTTCCAATTGTGGGAGAGGAACCAAGAGGACCTCCAGGTGTGGGTAGAGAGGAGATGCATTCCAGTTCAGATCCTGTTGATACTGTTGGAGACTCCAAAATGCTCAAGGAGGTCTTTCTGCTTGCCACCCCAGAGCCTTTCAGCAACAATATCAAACCAGAACTGCACTCACCTGTAGAATCTGAACAACTGAGCCCTGAATCGGAACCACCTTTGCAGAAATTAACCCATTTGAGAAGATCACCTACTCAGTCATTTGCTGTTAAAGTATTCAGTCATTATGTCATTGGCTAATCATTGTTTTTTCATATGCTCTTGAAGAGACTGATGATGAAAGCCTGACTGCTCCTTGTACCATCCATCCAACTATCAGTAGTCAACCTGTTCCATGTATGGGGTCGTATATGGAGTCGGGGGAACATGTAACCCATGTAACTGCCTCGACCAAACCCTTAAAGTTCTGGAATCATCATGAGTTTTCCCATTTTTGAATGCTGCTGCTTACTGAGTCTGAAGTCGCGTCTGTTGTTCACTAAAACAACTCAAACCCAACACATTTGCATTGACTCAGCATGCTCACCAGGTAGCTGTTGTAGTTAGCCTTTGCAACTCCTGAAACTTCTAACACTGTATCACCCCCTCGGACAATTCATTACTCGATGTTCAGATTTATTTTTGTATCTGATGTCTTGACATGGCGAGCTACCCACACACCACTGGGTGATAGGAAATCGAACCATGCTTTGCACTCAGGAACACAAAAGAAAACATTCTTGTTCCTAACTTCGGACTTTTGTGGGTTCTACCAACTAAATAAAGACTTAAGTCAGACTTGTCAAAGCAGCATTACATTTTAGTAAATGCAGCTTTGGCTTTTGCCTCTTTTCCATAAAATCCCATCATCTGCAAACAATGGCATTCCAACATTCTGATCATTATCATAAAATACATCATTTATTATGATTTAAAAGTACACTCAACTAACAATACTTCCTTGCAGAATACCATTTTCAACTATATACTCTGACTTAAACTCAGCCCCTACTCTAGCACATCTTCTGTTAAACCTTTCAAAGATTTGAAAATCTTTCTATTTAATCCAAGTTTATTTAGCTTAATGAAAAGTCCTTGATTCCACATGAAATTACTATTATGTGGAATCAATGGTAATTTGATTCCACATAATAGAATGTGGAATCTATTACTCTCCAAATTATTCACCTGAGGTATTAGCCAAAACAGCAAAAATTCACAGATGTGTTATCTTATGTAACTTTAGTAGGGGGAGACTTTAACTGCATGTTCAACCCCTTAATTGATAGGCATCCTTCACATATCTCCTCTGTAACAAGCCAGACCAATGCCCTTTCTGCAATTTGTGACAAGATGAGCTTTACTGGTGGCAATCCCTCCTCCCTACTGAGGAACAGTTTACATTTCACTCACTTCCTCACAAATGCCACACTCACATAGATTATTTTTATGGCAAAGTTTCAAATACAACTGGTCCTGTAAAATTGGATATTTTATTATCAGTGACCATGCTATAGTATGTGTAGAGTTGACCACTACTAAACATTTTTGCAGGAAGTAGATGTAGAAGATTTGACTCCTGCCTTCTAAGGGATGAGAGGTTTGAGTATTACATGACCAGAGAGTTTAAAATCTTTTTTGATATAAACCTTAAGTCCATGGAAAACCACTGTCTTATTTGGGAGACTTCTAAAGTGTATGTAAGAGGCTTAGTAATTAGCTATTCTTCCTCTAAGAAACAAAAGCGATTGGAATAGCAGTCAAAACTTGAGAAAGAATTAGAGGTTGTGAAGAAAATGCTAACCTCATCGTCTGGTCCATTATTGTTAGAAAAGAAGCATGCTGTGCAACCTGCACTAGATGCTGTGATAAACCAATAAGCTTTGGCTATTCTCTTTCCTAAACAGCGGATTTATGAATTTGGTGATGAACCCAGTAAATACTTATCTTTTTAAATTAAAGTTAAGTCACATCCTCAAATATTCACATCAGTAATTGACACTTCTGGTACTCTGTATTGTGATAATAAAAAATATCAATAATATTTTCAGGGAGTTCTATTTGCAACTTTACCAATCAGATCTGCCTCCAAGATCCTCTGAGGAAATGGAAGCTTTTTAATTTGAACTAATACTCCCTACAATATCAGAGGCTCAAAAAACTGAATTAGATGTACCCATCACTAGAGACGAAGCCCTTGTTGCACTTAAAATATTAGAACAGGGAAAGCACCTGGACCAGATGACTTAACTGGTGGATTTTATAAAGAGTTCCATCACATACTGCTGGACCCATTCTTGGCGATGTTGGAGCATTCTTTTACATCCAGCTCTCTACCTCAGTCTCTGAGGGAGGCAGATATCACAGTCATTTTAAAAAAGGTAAGAATCCATACCACTGCTCTATTTACAATGTATGTATATCTACGTATTTGTGCTGCACCCTGTCTCAACTGTGTAGATCTATGTTGTGCTAAGCCTAGTTTTTGTTTTGTCTGGTTTGTTTTACCTCTCCTAGGGCTGCCACCTTATCGTGGAGGAGGGATTTGAGTACTCCAATGATCCTAGGAGCTATGCTGTCTGGGGCGTTATGCCCCTGGTAGGGTCACCCAAGGCAGACAGGTCCTAGGTGAAGGACCAGACAAAGAGCAGCCTGAAGACCCCTTTGATGGATGAAAATTTTGGATTTGGTCTTCCCTCACCCGGAGGCGGGTCACTGGGGGGGTCATGATGGCGAGCGCCTGGTGGCCGGGCTTTTATCCATGGAGCCTCACCGGGCTCAGCCCAAAGAGGAGACATGGGTCCTCCCTCCCATGGGCCCACCACCTGTGAGAGGGGCCAAAGGGGTTGGGTGCATTGTGAGATGGGTGGCGGCCGAGGGAGGGGGCCCTGGCGGTCCGATCCTTGGTTGCAAAAGCTGGCAACCAGAGAGGAATGTCACCTCTCTGGTGGGGAAGAAGCCAGAGCTAGTGTGTGAGGTTGAGAGGTTTATGAATTAATTTAAATTCATAAACCTCTAATTTTAACCTTTAAATTAATCGAAATATTTTTTTTTATGTTGTAGCTCCGTTCTCTTTTTCAGCATAGCAACAGACATATTTTATTGCTTTACAAAGCAATAAAATATTGCTTTTTGTTTATTTGTCTTTAAGGCTTTTTTTGGCAGTAGTGTCTTTATTTTGGCAGTAATCTGAAGGGAAGGAAAGGAGAGGGTGGAGTGAGAAAGAACCAAGAATGGGATTGAGACTCAGGACAGCTGGGTGCCCCAGATATCCACTGCGCCAAACGATGCCTCACATTCTGTGCATGTAGTGCCTTTCTCCCCAATTTCCCCTATTATCTGATGACTCCTCGCATTTTACTAGTGTCATGCAAACGTTTTCACAGACTTAACTGTTTTCCACGTTTTGCCATGCTACAATATAATCTTTAATATGTTTTCTGGAGATGTTGGCATCGGGGCCACTGAGCCAGGCCTCTATGGCAGTGTTTTTCAATTCCAGTCCTCACACCCCCCTGCCCTGCATGTTTTAGGTGTTTCCCTTCTGCTGGATTGATAGAGGTACATCTAAAACAGGCAGAGCAGGGGGGCCTGAGGACTGGAATTGAGAAGCACTGCTCCATGGGGACTAAGCGAAATTTGGTTATGTAGCCCTCCATATCCGCTATTAATGTAGATTGCTGAAAATCAACAGATGATTAGATAATTCGCACAACTTATTGCATCTCTGAATAAAGTTGTTTATGTTATATCTTATCTGCGTATTGAATTAATTAAGCAATAAATTGGTTGTATTACCAGGAGCCAAAGCAGCTACAGCCATATAGGGCGCCGCCATGGTTATATATATATATACTGTATATAGTCATCTAGTGGTAAAAGTAAAAAAAACAAACTAGCATGCCCTGGACTTAAGATGGAGTACACAAACACATATTCTTGACGTGCTTTGATTAAACTAATTTATCTTCGGTGTAATTCCAGTACTTAAAATTTAACTTTATACGAGGTGAGTCACTCTCACCTGAGAATGGGCTGATTTTGTATCTTCAAATAATTGGAGAAGATTCATAAGTCTGAAACAGTCACAGGAACAGGTTTGAAAAAACTGTCTGTTACACAAGAGAGAGATTCCTTTGATGCATCAAAGAGTGATGTCATCACTGCTGATGTCACTGTTACCAATGGAACTGAACATTCTAATGGTGTGTTCGTATCAAACTCGTTTTGAGCGTCAGGCGAGTTTACAGTCAAAGTCTATGTGGAATGTAGGATGCCATGGACTCGCTTGACGCGTCAAACGGTTCAAAGGGCCGCTAGACGCTCCAAACGCGCCACATCGGCCCTCGACTTTGAATGTAAACCAGATGCACCTGACCCTCAAAACGTGTTTGGTGTGAACGCACCACTATATGTCCAGTCTCATATTATGTACATCATAATCCTAAAGCCTAATCCTAATATGATGGACTCATTGCTTTGAGTCACGGGTAAAGTTTAGAGGTAAGATGTGTTAAGTTAATGTTAGGGTTAGGAACAGACTAGTATGGGATAGGGTTAGGAAAAATGTCTGGGTTAGGCAAAATTGCAACTACTAAAATGAAGGGAAATGAATGCAAAGTTCTAATATGGGTTAAAATAGTTTTGACAAATCTGTATAGCATTTTGTTTTCTAAATCATTCTATAAATAATGATATAATGTTAGGTTGTATTTCTGCCAATTGTATAGCTGCAGTACACCAGTAGTCTAACGACTTGAATGTGCTGAGACACATTCAACGCATTAGGAACCAATCAGATCCAAAAGTTTGCCTTTTGGTTCTGATTGGTTGTTTCTGGACAGCAGCAGAGTCAGAGTAATTTTCATAGATTCTCTGTCTCATTCACACCTTAGGACAATTTAGAGAGATCAATTGATTTTTTAGAAATTCTACCTGCTGCAGTTTTTATATAGGAAAGTTTTAATTATGCTTATTTTGGTGTTTTTAACTCTGAAATTGATCTTGTGTTTTCTCCATTGATTTTGGAGTTAGGAATATTATTTGCCTGTGTCTTTGATTTCCTAAATTTGTGTAAAGCATTGAATTTTCATAATGCTCAATGTTGGCAAAACCTGGGTTTGGATAGTTACCTAGGTTAGTGCCACCTGGGTGTGGGTTGGCGTAAAGGCCGAGCCGGGCATAGATTGACCTTCAGGCCATCGCCAACATGAAGGCCCTCCATGCAACAAGTAGAGGTTGGTCGCATGGACCTCCATGTTTGATTGGAGGTCGGTCTTTCCTTGAACCTCCCTGCTTGATTGGAGGTCCGTCTTTCTTCAAACCACCCTGGTTGATTGGAGGCCCGCCTTTCCTCGGACCTCCCTGGTTGATTGAAGGTCTGTCTTTCTTCGGACCTCCCTGGTTGATTGGAGGTCAGTTTTTCCTCGAACCTCCCTGCTTGATTGGAGGTCCGTCTTTCCTCGCACCTCCCTGGTTGATTGAAGGTACGTCTTTCTTCAGACCTCCCTGGTTGATTGAAGGTCTGTCTTTCCTCGGACCTCCCTGATTGATAGGAGGTCTGCCTTTCCTCGAACCACTCTGGTTGATTGGAAGTCCATCTTTCCTCGAACCTCCCTGGTTGATTGGAGGTCGGTTTTTCCTCGAACCTCCCTGCTTGATTGGAGGTCCGTCTTTCCTCGCACCTCCCTGGTTGATTGAAGGTACGTCTTTCTTCAGACCTCCCTGGTTGATTGGAGGTCTGTCTTTCCTTGGTCTCCTCTGTTTGCAGGGAACCTTCTGTTTGCAGGAGGACCTCTGGTTGGGTGGAGACTCTCAGATGGTTGTTTTCTAGAGAAAGTTTCAACTTCATCTTCAGGTCTGCAACCTGACCCTGCAAAGATTTCACTGTTTCCTCCTGTTCTTTGAATTTGGAAGCTTGCTCAGTGTGACTTTTGAGTTGCTCCTCATATTTAAGTCTCACTCTGTATTCTTCAACCATTACTTCTATCAGACCTTTATTGCGGGAGGCATATTTTTCAGCCTCCCTCTTGAAGTAATCCAGCTGTTGAAGAATGCTCTTGTCGGCTGTAACTTTGGAAGAGCAAGAAACCTTTGATCCATCTTCACGTTTGACTTGCAGGTGATGTTCTTTTTCCAACATTTTTTGTAGTTTTTGAATCTCCTCTTGCTGTGATTTCACTTCAGCCTGGCATGCAATCCTTCGGTCTCTTTCCTCTTGGAGTTCAAAAATCTTATTCTTTAGTTCTTTTGTAAGATCGTCTACCTGCTTTGTGAGATCAATGACATGTTGACTAGTCTCTTCCATGTCTTCCACTAAGGGGGTGATCTCAAAGCCAGCAGAGGGAGTTGTTTTCTGCTCGACTTTAAATGATCTTGGACTCTTATAGTTGCCGGAAGGACTTGGTTCCCTCTGGACCTCTGCTGATTCATCTTCTGGCTCACTGTCATCTTCAAAAACAATGGTAGCATCATAGTCAACTTGGATGTTGAGCTTCATCATGTCGACCCATGAAAGCTCAGCTGGAAAAGCTTCATGTTCACAAGTAATCTGTTGTTGCTTCATGTCTATATTCTGGTAAATTCTTGCTTCTCTGAAAGGCTCGTAATATCTGGAATCGATATCCCGCTCGTTTAGATTAATTTCGAATGTGCTCTGAAGAGTGATCTGTCGCGATAGAATTGTGGAACAGGTCTGAGAAAATGCTGTCTGTGAGCTACATTCAAGAGAGAGATTCCTTTGTGGTATCATAGAGTGATGACATTACTGCTGATGTCATTGATACCATTGGAACTGAACATTCTATTGTAGCCTGACGTAAAAAAGACCGACCTCCAATCAACCAGGGAGGTTCGAGGAAAGACCGACCTCCAATCTGACAATGTCAAATATTGAGAAGTTTTTATTTTTAAACATTATGAAGTAAAAAAAACCTCAAAAACTCAGAAATATACATGGACAAGCTCGAGAATCAACTCAAACCCAGTTTCACACAAATACAAGGAAGCTAGCATAAGTGTTTGGCTGCTAAATAGGACGGTTCAAGGTCGCTATCAAGCTAATTTTCTTTTAGCTAATATTCTTGTCTCTTCTACCAAGAGATATGCAAACATACCTTTATCTTGGCTTTTTTCTATTCTTCCTCTCTTCCTGAAGAATAAGTTATTTTGTGCGACATTGGTTTGCTTGCTTATCTTCCACCAGTGCTTTGGAGGTTTGAATACGCATTGAACGGCAGCTCAAATCACCGGTGAAACATTACCTACCGCAGCCACCAGGGGGAACACAAGAGCAATTGTTTTTTTCTTTTTGCCCATATCAAAATAGGTTTCTACATGATTAAATATATACTAATATAAATTAAAATGACAACTTCATAATAAAATTTAAATAAAAAAAGCAGACTACAGTGATGATAAATATATGGAAGGAGTCTGCGAAGGGAGTCGACTGCCCCTTCATTGAGTAGAAGTTCAATTTTATAAGACAACTGATTGCAAAAGGACAGAGCAGGTGTGTTTAGTTTTCAACCCCTAATTTCCTCCATGTCTCTCCTCAGAGAAAATAAATTTAAAAAAGTGAGATGAAAGGAATTATAGGTGATGGAGTTTTGTTTTTATTTTTATTGTTAATCACTTCAGGACAAGTCAGAATTTATCTGTTGTAGCTCTACTTTTGATTACCCCATTGGTGGCTTTCTAATTCTGCACTATTTTCATTTGTCGTCTTTACAGCTGCAGTCTTTACAGTGCAGAAAACACTGGCTACCATTCAGAAACAGTGGTAAAAACACACTTCACTGGTGATAACTTCAGACTCTAGATTTAAAATTAAACTGGTCACCACTATGCACACTAAAACTAAAGCAGAATGCTGAAAGCTGGCACAAACAGCTCTTTGGTCAGTTTGAGTGAGTAAATCACCAAGGCAACTCTGAAATGCATAGCAACAGGAACGCAGCAGATTTTGGAATGGGCTTTTAGAAATGACTGACATTTTTAGTATACTGGACTGTGTACCTGCCCACACGCTCCCACATAAATCCACACCAAGAGGACAAGCTATCAAACGAAGAGGATGGCATGTTTTACACAAGCAGAACATTTCAATTACTCAAATATAGTACAGGAAAAAATCATAACAAAAAGGACAAAACGATGCACAATGACAAACACCTACACAGAAATGAACATTAAGATTCAACAGCCGCCATAGGACAGCCATGCCAATCAATCTGCCGGTCTGACCAGAGTCAGCTCTGAATATATATGAACAATCAATCTGCAAGAAGTCCTTCATCTGAGACAGGAAATGTAGACCTTAAGGCCTGCTTTTAGAGAGGGAATCTTTAAAACCTCTTAGAAACTACATGCATCACACAGAGCAGAATCTGCAAACCAGAAGCCACCAGAACCACGATGCTGAAGTTATGGGAAGAAGGAAGTGCGGCCTCTAGTGTTTCCCTTAAAAATGTGTGTAAAACTTTGTTGATAATCCACTAATGTCGGAAAAACAATTTTGAAATGGCAATGTTTAAATAACAAACACAATAAAAATCATTAAGTTTGTTCATGCAATAATTTATTCTAAAACATACAGCACCACAGATAAGCATATTCAAGGTCAAATTTTGTTTCTATTTGAAACAATCTGCTAAATTTTACATGACAAGCTCATGTAAAAATTATGAATTTTGAAATGATTAACTCTGACCTGTGCTAATGCAATTTTAATCTCTAAAGAGACAACCTGCAGGCAAGGCAGCTTGTTAAGCTTCCACGTTTTCACACCAAGTAGCTCAGCCAGACATTTAAAAAAGAAAGAAAGAAAACCTGTCAGCAAAGCAGAGAACAAGAAACCTCAAGGACACAAACTAAACTGTCAGCATTTGGCTTTCAGCTGCGGCCAATTTCCTCCACCGCATCTATATGATTCATTGCTGGAAAGTAAACAACAAAAAGCTAAAAACTACAAACACAGCCGGACTTCAGCAATGCAGGTGTCCAATTAATGGGGACTTAATGAGAGTTAATAGTTCCAACTTGCTGGCTCCTCCACCTTTAGAGCGCAGGTCTGAGAAAGTCCAGTGTGCTCCAAAAACAAGATGACTACAAGAGCTACTGTAGGCACACTGACAAATATATCTGTTACTCAACCCAACCGAGGAAGAAGTTGGGGGATTGGCACCTGTTTGTGGGGGGCAAGTCTCAAGTGTGCCATGATGAAGGAGGTGGAGAAGTGTGCCTGTTGCTCTGTGGCTTTCAGATAGGCAACAGCTCCATAGGACCTCTCAGAGGCGTCACAGAAGATGTGAGGCTCATATGTAGCAACACTGATGTTGTGAGGACTGTAGCAGCAAGGGAAGATGATATGCTGGAGATTAGACAGTTCTTCCTCCCATTCGAGCCAGGATTGAGGCAGATTTCCCTCTATGGGCTCATCCCATTCTCTCTGTGTATTCCACAGGGTCTGTACAATGAGCTTTGCTCTTATGGTGTAAGGACAGTAGGTATGCAATAGGTCATACTGACTGGCTAGTACTTTTTAAATATTGCGCAGTGTGACAGTTCTGTAGGGCACTAGGTGGTGCTTGTATCCCATGACATCAGTTGGGCAGTGCCAGCTGAGACCCAATGTTGACTCCTGTGAATCAAGGCTTTTGAAGTTTACAGCTTTCTGACCTGGCCGTGCTGGACACATGAGCAACCACCTCAGGAAGGTTGCTGGCCCACTGTCGTATCTCAAATCCACCTTGGAGGAATAACTCTCTCATCCTGTCAATGAACAACTTGACCTGTTGTGGGTCAGTAAGGGAATCCACATAAAAGGCTGTGTGGAAGCATTCATAAATGTCCTAATGTGCTTTCTGAAGGGCAAACGTAGCACAGAAAGGGCTACACATTGTCCCAAAAGGCAAGACTCTCCACTCGTATACAACTGGCATCCCCTGTTTCACCATCTCTCCACAGGAACCGCAGTAGGGTACAGTATTCAGGGAGCAGGTGGATCTGGTGAAACACACCCTTTACGTCTCCGCTTACTGCCCCCGGATACTGCTGGAATCGGAGGAGTACACCCAGCAGTGTAGGCCCCAACAGAGGGCCTGGCAGGAGGTAGTTTTTAGGACAGTGCCTGGAACTCAAAAGAGCAATTAAAGACCACCCGAGCCTTGTTGTTATGATGTACTATATAGTGTGGCACATACCAAGATTCAGTAGAGCTGTGACTCTCTTCTGGAGTCAGCTTCACCATATAACCAGAATCAACCCAACTTCTTGAACTACTGGTTTTATGTGAGGGCAAGTTCTGGATATTTAATTAGCTTCTGCTCGGTGGATCTCAGCAGGACAACTTATAAGAGTCTGTGTGCGTCTAACATGCTAATTTCGGATTTCTCATCAATTGAATCTTCGTTGGTCAGAAGGAATAGGTAAACTCCAAAGGTGCAGCTGCAGAGTTCTTGATGGAATAGTAGAAGGTACATGGGAGATGAGGGTACAGATGATGAGGCTGGGGTAGATAACGATGTGCTTATATTTGTTTTCGTATGTGGGGGTGTGCATGTGTGTGTGGTTGCATAATAAAAAAACACACTAGCCTCAAACACACAGGATTAACGAAGAAGTGATAGTGGATGGTAGTTCCTTAGCCATGGATGCTGTTTTTATTGTGCAGAGCCACATCGAAGCACACGAATTAACTTAGTCAGCTGACTTCCGGTTGAGGCAGCTCCATGTGGTTCAGCGCCACACCTGAACCATTTCATTTATGATATGGCTCTTATAAAATTATGCAATATAGCCTCGTACAGGCTGTTGTGTATATATTAGGCAACAATCAACCATTCAGGCATGCCAAAGAAATCTCAAACCAACAAGTTCGGACAGCACACGAGGGCCTCTGAAGCGGAAGCCAGCTCAGCTAGTCTAGCTTGCTCAAATGCAACAATGACGACTGCAGCGGGCAACCAGAATGCCATTATGGAGGAAATACAGTCAATGAGGCAAGAATTGTTGAAGAAAATGGACGAAAAGGCTATAGAAATCCAAATGGAGCTGTGCAATACCACGAATAAACTCAATAAAAAACTGGACAAACTTGAGAGTCACACGTCTGAGCTGGAGAACAGAGTGACCGCTAATGCTGACTCTATTGCAACTATAGAGAGTCTGACTTGTCTCGGATGAAAAAAGAACTTTCCCTCCTCAGAGCCCGGTGAGAGGATCTGGAGGCTAGATCACGGTGTTGCAACATCTGCATCACCAGAGTAAAAGAGGGGCGAGAGCAAGGGAAACATCCATCTGCTTACGTAGCTGGTGTGCTGAAAGGAGCCCTTGGACTGGACAAGTTGCCCACTCTGGATATAGTGCATCCGACCCTCCATACAAAGCCAGTACAAGATTATTTGCCACCCAGGGCTTTAATGTCACTACTTCACAGAAAAAGAATTACTTCTCAAAAAGGCAGGAGAGACTAGGTGATAACAACCGCTGATGGTGACAGTATCCGCGTCCTGCCGGATTTCACCCAAGCTGTGAGTAAGCAACGCTGCGCTTTTAACCGAAGTAAGGAAACTGCTTCGCAGCTGCGTCGGAATCTGCTACGGCCTCAGATACCCAGCGATGTTAAGGATTACTACAACGGTTCGACAAGAAATGACCTTCAAGGATCCAAAGCATGCGAAGGAGTTTATTCTGAAGGAGTTTCTGAGCACTGAAGTGTCCCACTGATAATGACTTTTTGCAAGAGAGCATGTGCTGGAATTATTAGGACTGGACAGCGCCGTTGCAGAATAATAATGAACATTAGTGCTGAACAACTGGATCTTACAGGTAATGCATGCGTATATTGAGCATTTTCTTTATATAAGAGACATACCATAATCTCTAATAACTTCTAATTTTAAGTTTTGGCTTTTTTGATACTTGCATTTTTTTTAATGGAGTCTTGTGATACTATATTGGGAATATGTATTATTGCTGTAGAAATTGCAATTACCATTTATAATTGGGTTCTGGTGTGGGCTAACATGGTAAGCATTTATTGGTTCAGATAGTGAGGAGATACACTATGAAAACTGGAAGTATAGCGGTCTCCTTTTGAGGCTATTTTTTTTTCTTCTTTTGTCGTTCTATTATAGGTGCTTTGTTAATTTTGTGTTAATTTTCTCCCTCTCCCTCTCCCCTGCTCCCTGCCCTTTTTTCTCTTCTCTATTCCCCTCATGGGCTATATGTTGGATGCTGCCTTTGCCGAGTCCTGTCTATGACCTCTGCAAATAACAAGATACTAACCAACACCACTTCGGTCTGCTGGAATGTCAGGGGATTAAACCATCCGGTCAAATGCAATAAATTATTCTCTCATCTACATAAATTGCAAAGTCGCATCGTTTATTTACAAGAAACCAATTTGCTAAATAAAGATCAGTGTAGACTCCGCAGAGGTGGCTTTACACAATATTTTCACTCGGATTTCAACAGTAAGATCAGAGGAGTAGTTATCTTAACACATAAAGATGTACAATATGAAGAGTCTAAAACAATTAGGGGAAAAAATGGCAGGTATGTCATCACACAAGGCAAATTATTTAATAGGTCTGGTGTTCTTGCTAATGTTTAAGCCTCTAACTGGGATAATGTGGATTTTTTTAGCGATCTTTTTTCCCTCTTACCTGATCTTGAGTTGCACAACTTAATACTAGGTGGGGACCTGAATTGCACTGTGAACCCAACACTGGATCATTCCAGCCCAAAAGTTGCCATGATTAGTAACCCAGCCCGTTGTATTAATACATTTATTGAAACATATGAAATGGTGGAGCCCTGGAGATTCAAATATCCATCATCCAAACAGTTCTCTTTTTTTCTCCCAAGTACACCAAACCTACTCAAGGATTGACTACTTTCTGATTGGTGCCCATGGTTACCCAAGTAGACTATGGCAGCATTGTAATATCAGACCATTCCCCAGTTGCTCTGGGTTGGGCTTTCTTGAAGACAAATCTCCCACCTTTTCGTGGCGGCTTAAACCTAGACTGCTGTCTGAACAAAGGTTTGTTGACTTTATCAATGCAAAAATAGATATTTTTATTGAGTTGAATGAGTTGTCTGGGATGCTACACTTTGGGAAAGTCTAAAAGCATATCTGAGAGGTCAAGTGATATCTTACATTGCTGGTGAAAATAAAAGGAGGGCTAAACGGGCTTCAGAGCTTATTGAACAAATTGAAACCGTAGATCAACTACATTCAGCTTCACCTTCCAATGATTTATACAGAGAAATAATACTACTTCAAACAGAATTTGATTCAATGCACCTGAGGTCAAGTCTCACCTATTGTGAGTCGGGGATCGTGCCATCAACTTAAACAGTCAACATCTGCAGGTTTCATTACAGCGATAAAGGATGAGCATGGTAGTATACTTACTAACCAAAATGAGATTAATGTCCAGTTTAAGTCATTTTATGAGAATTTGTATACCTCTGAAGCTGGTGATACTGCCTTGATCGAAGACTTTTTCAGCAATTTGACTATGCCCATTCTAGATTACTCAGACAAATCTAACTTGGAGGGCACTATTACTATATCAGAAATAACTCAGGCTATCACAAAAATGAAACCTGGAAAGGCACCTGGCCCAGACAGGTTTCCCATAGAGTTCTTTTAAAAATTTGCACCAAAATTAGTCCCTTTACTGCTAAGAGTTTTTAGGGAGATATTAGACAAAAGGCTCTACCTGTGACTATGACACAAACAATTATTTCACTGATACTTAAAAAAATCTAAAGACCCCTTGCACTGTGAGTCATATCACCCAATTAGTTTGTTATGTTGTGATTGTAAGATTTTGGAAAAGGTCCTTGCTGGCAGACTTGAAGATGTTCTTCCCAAACTTATCCATTCGGACCAGACAGGCTTTGTTAGGGGCAGGCTATTTGCAACATCTCTAAGGTCGACGCCCGCCCTGTGGCGGGCATGACGTCATGTTTCTGTGTGTGTTTTTTGCTCCAATGTGATAATAAATTTTGTCAAAATGAAACAAACACTGTAAAATCACAAAGTTTAGGATGTTCTGAAAATAATGATACCAAACAAGGTAAGGTAAATAGTTTTTATGGTGAAAATATAAGGGTAAATTCAAAATTAGACCAAAACGGCCATTTAGACCCAAGACTCCAAAGGGTTAATGTAACCGATCAGCCCCATGATGTTGAACCTGAAGTAGTGATATCCCTCGATGCCCAAAAGGCATTTGACATAATTTTATATGATTTTTTTGTTTACTACATTCAAAAGATTTGGATTCGGCCCAGTTTTCTGTACTCGGATCACCATTTTGTACACAGCACCACATGCATCAGTACGAACAAATAAGGTCACTTCTAGTTTCTTTCCTGTCTCACGTGGTACTCGACAAGGATGCCTCCTTAGCCCCCTTTTGTTTGATATCGCTATTGAAGTATTAACAATGAATCTCTTCAGCTATTGATAGATTGTTTAGCAGAAGTCAAATCTCGGATGGAACAAAACTTTCTTCACCTCAATCAAAGTAAAACTCAAGTTATACTATTTGGTCAGAGTCTTCACACTACAAATCCAGATCTGATTCTTGGTTCTTTAGCTCGGTTTTGTCAGACCTCTGCTAGGAATCTTAGTTTTACTTTTGATAGCTGTTTAAAGCTAGATAAACAAGTTAGGTCTGTCGTTAAATCACGTTTTTATCACCTGCGGATTTTAGCAAAAGTTAAATTTGTGTTATTGTCGTTCTTGTACAGCACTTTGGTGCAGTTTCACACCTGTTTTAAAGTGCTATATAAATAAATTTGACATTGACATTGAACCTCTGGTAATCATGATAAGGGACTCCATTAATTTAACTGGTGTGCAGAAAGGTGGGCACGTAAACAAATTGTCCCTTTACGCTGATGACCTCATCCTTTTCCTGTCTAAACCCAGTATCACAATATCTATTGCTAAACCTAATTGGAAAATTTGGGCAGGTTTCTGGTTATAGATTGAATCTATCAAAAAGTGTTATATTCCCAATTAACAAAAAGGGGCGTCAAATGACCTTCCATAGTCTCCCCTTTATAGTCAGTAAAGATAGTTTTGATTATTTGGCCGTTTGCATAGCATATGACTTATTTAACAAAAATTTCACTAAGGCACTGAATAAGGATAAAACAGACATGGAGAAGTGGTCAAAACTCCCTATAGGAAGAATAAACTCAGTCAAGATGACAATCCTGCCAAAGTTTTTATATCTGTTTCAGACCATACCAGTCTTTATTCCTAAGAAATTCTTCAAAGAACTAAACAAACATATATCTGTGTTCATCTGGAATAAAAACATTCCGAGAATTAGAAAGGAATATCTAGAGAGACAGAAAGAGGACTATCCCTACCTAATTTCCTTTACTAATACTGGGCAGCCAATGTCCATAAGTTTTTGTACTGGTTTATGATCAGATGATCAGCCCATGAGATGCTGAATCTCCAGAATGGGTCCACCTGGAACAACATTCTAGCAATCCAGTTTTGCTTAGCTCATTAATATGTAGCCCTTTACCATTGAGTAAATGTCACAGGACAAATAATCCAGTTGTCGGGGGCTAAAGATATGGTTCCAATTTAGGACTCATTTTCAATGTAGAAATGCACTAACTGCATCTCTTGTGAACTGGACATTGCATCGCACCCCATCCTCAATAGATCCATCCTTTCAGGTATGAGAGCGGCATAACTTGCATAAAGGACCTTTTTGAAAGAGGAAAATTTATTTCTTTTGAACAGCTAAAAAGGGACTTCGGTGTCCCTCAGGCTGACTTCTTCAGGTATCTCCAAGTACGTAGTTATGTGAAAGCTAATTTCTCATTAACGCTGCCTCGAATAACGTGGATTGATGAATGTTTGGATATGAATCCGACTGATACGGGCTTAGTATCAGTTATATATGGCAAAATTCAGAACGCTGCATCCCCATCACTTAGACATCTGAAAGAATCATGGGAAGAAGAGTTAGGGGAACTATTTACTGATACAGCCTGGAGGACTGTAATCTCAAGAATCCACTCTTCTTCAATTTGCATTAGACATAGCTACAGTTTAAGGTTCTGCACAGATTGTACTTGTCCCCCAATAAATTATCTAGAATGTAACCTAGCATAGACTCATCTTGTGTTAGGTGTGGGCACAGCCCTGCTGATCTCATATGTCATATGTTCTGGCTTTGCCCCAGGCTCCTCCCCTTTTGGGAGTCAATCTTTAGGACGATTACATTTATATGTAAGAGGAATATTGATTGAAGTGCTCTAACTGCCTTATTTGTGGTTGTCCCTCCAACTACACCAATAACAACGCAGCAGGCCAATGCCACAGCATTTGTTACACTACTTGCAAGATGCCTTATTAGGCAAATAATATTTTATTCAATTGGAGGAGAGGGATAAAGCCTCCGTCTCATAAGCAATGGATGGAAGATGTTATGTTCCATCTGAAGCTTGAGCATCTGAAACATACAGTTAATGACTCAATTCAACAATACAATACCACCTGGCAGCCATTTCTTTTGTATTTTGAGACAGACTTCTCCTGAGTATATAGCCCTCCCACGTGCCCTCCTCTCCTCCCGTCCTCCCTTTTTACTAAATATGTGATTTTAGCACCTGTTGTCATTTTTTTGTTTGTTTCATTGTTGTTCTTACATGTTTAAAACAAATAAAAAGATTTGAATAATAATAATTAACATAGTCAGCTACGTGAGATTGAAACTACAAAAACAAACAGATGCATCATGGGTAATGTAGTGTCAAACTGACAGACTTTTAATAATAAGTTTCAACAAGCTGAATGGAGGATGTGTGATGGCATCATGTCATTACACATCAAGCAGAAAAATACATGTAACTTTTTCCCACTATGAAGAAAAATACGGTAACTCTGGTCCCTCTAACTCAGGGGTGTCAAACTCCAGTCCTCGAGGGCCGGTGTCCTGCAACTTTTAGATGTGCCTCTGCTACACCTGAATAGAATAATTAGGTCATTAGCAGGACTCTGGGGAACTTATCTACACAACAAGGAGGTAATTAAGCCATTTCATTCCAGTGGTTTGTACCTGTGGCACATCTAAAACCTGCAGGACACCGGCCCTTAAGGACTGGAGTTTGACACCTGTGCTCTAACTGAACATAAACAATAAAATTAAATGATTTCACCTAAGTTATGAGCTATTTCTATGTGATAGCTATATAATGTCAGATACAATAGGGTTGGGCCAAAGGGGGACGGGTCCTACAGTGCAAAAAGGCCTTTACAGGTGTCCAACTCATTTATTCCCCATAAGATAACCCACTACTACAAGCCATTCTGGCTCATTCACAATTCAGAATATGCCTCACCACTAGTAGATTGTATTTCTAAAGATCCTTGCAAGCCCACAAACAAAATAGACCACAGAGAACTCTAACAGCTTTGGTATTTTTGGCTTCTGCTGTCGAACTCCCACGCCGAAAGCACTATGCTCACAACATAACTTTGCTTTGATTAGCATGGTAGCCTTGTGCCCAATCACGTGACAATATGGGACCATCCCTTCAGTTAAAAATTCATAAATATAACTGACCCCTGTAAGACAAGCAGCATCTGGCTGAAAATTAAAGATATTATATAATAAAAAAATATTATTATGGGTCTGTTCTGTAGATTTGGTTGCATAGTGCTGTTCATTTGTTAATGCTAAAAAATCAAAGTTTGATTAAAACAGACAAAAGTAAGAATGTGTGCTTTGTAACAGAACTAACACATAAAATGAAAGAAGTATAAAGCTTCTCATCCATAAAACAGTAAATGCAAAATGATTTATCATGCAAAACATTCTTATTTGCCTAGTTACATTAAAATAACACCCACTCCCGCTCTTAGATCCACAACAAACACAGGTTGCAAATGATAATAAATTGTCAGCCATTTGAGAGTCAAAAGAGCTGGCTCTCTGAAAAGAGCAAAAATTCCCATCACTAATTTAATGTTAGCTTTGTAAATGATCAGGTTATCAGGATTATACCTTCAAATGTCCCCCGAAGGTGTCAAAGTCAAAGAATTTACAAGTCTCATGGCCATAGCAGGTGGGCTCAGTCTCGCCACGAAGTAGGATGTTACGTGTCAGCAGGCCAACCTCTGCTCTCATATCCACCCCATCAACTTCTTCACCGATGTGGATAAACTTGGCTCTTCCTGGACCAACAACAAAACAAAAATACAAGTAAACTATCTCATCTTAAGGGCTACAGGGTAAATCTTTTAGAAACTGAACACCTATTATACAGCTGAGGTAAAAATATAGCACCTTGCAAAAGTATTCACACCCACTCAACCTTTTGAAGTTACAGCTATTCAATAAAGTTCATTTACATCACACTAATTCCCAACAAATGTTATCTCAAAAACATTTGTTGATAACATTTTTATTTTATTTTTTTTAATAAATCATTTTAGTTCAATCACATGCATTTCAAACACATATCAACTGTATTAACAGAAATCCAGTCATATAGTCTAGTGGTTGGTGACTACGTACTTGTGGCACTAAGGGTATGTGATGGGTCAGTATACCAGTTATTAAGGTGCACCCTGAGCCCCGTACTCTCCCAGTTGTGTACACCCATCCCAGTCTTATGCTACGCTAGTTTCAACCCCTCTCCCACTCTTAGATCTAAATCACAAACCACAAGGCTCCAATTGGATCTGTCTCTCCTTTTAAATGACTGGATAAATATAACATAGAAATGAAACTGGCGAAACAAAAGAACTTCACTCTGCTTGGAAATTTATGACAGCTTTAATCCATAGTAGTCTGTGATCATGAAGCTTGCAATTTTACCTGCTGGCAATCCCTTCCATACATGTTTACTTGGTGCCTCTAAAAACCACTGTAATGTACACTCACCAGCCATTTTATTTGGTACACCTGTCCAACTGCTCATTAACGCAAATGTGAAATCAGCCAATTACATGAGAGCAACACATTGCATTTAAGCACATAGTCATGGCCAAAATGATTTGCTGCAGTTCAAACCGAGCATCAGAATGGGGAAGAAAGGTAATTTAAGTGGCATGGTTGTTGGTGCCAGACGGGTTGGTCTGAGTAGTTCAGAAACTGCTGATCTACTGAGATTTTCAGGCACAACAGAGAATGGTTTACAGAGAATGGTCCAAAAAAGAGAAAATATGATAGAGCACCTTTGGGATGTGGTGGAAAGGGAGATTCATATTATGGATGGGCAGTCAACAAATTTGCAGCAACTGTGTGATGCTATCATGTCAGTATGTTTCCAGTACCTTGTTGAATCTATGCCATGAAGGATCACCGGAGTTCCAAAGGCTAAAGGCTGTCTAACCTACTAGCGAGGTATACCTAATAAAGTGGTTGATGAGTGTGAAGACACCTGTGTCTGGAAGGTCCGTTCACTGCATTCAGCATTCCTGACTACCATAGGATCAATATTTTTGGGGATTTACAGTTTTATACCTCTCTCACTGTTCTTGTAGTTTAGTCTTTCATGTTGGGAAGCTGGGGCTTGGGTTCTGTGTGGGGTTTTCCGTTTCTACAGTCATCCACCAGAAGGGAGCCAGGGAGTTGCTGTTCTCTGGAGGGTGGATCTGCTGAGTGAGTACTCAGTGCATGTACTCACAGTGCATGTGTGTACATGCACTTGCATATCATCTGATTCATCAGCCGGTTGCCAGTCCTCTAGTGCCTGAGTGTTTGCCTTCAATGACATGCAGTGCCTTCCAGCAGTTTCTAAGTTCACTGTGGTTTTTAATGACTTGAGACTTACCTCTTCTGAGGCCTCATGTATAAAGTTTGTGTATGCACAAAAAATGTGTGGCGCCATGTTACGCAAAAGTCGGCATATATAAAAATGGAATGTGGTATAAAAGTTTGCGTAAATAAAAACTTTTTACCTGCTGTAAAAATGTGTGGCAGCCACATTTTCACAGCAGCTTTGTCCACAACAAAGCTTGTCCACAGCAAGGTTTGTTATGAACAATAAGAAACTAGAAGGCGCCAAAACTCACCTACATACACTGACACCTGACATCATTCAGTTATTTAGACAAAGAAGCACCAAGTTTTTTCATGATTTTATTGTTTAAATGTAAATGATGAAACTGAACCCCCCTCTCTGTTACTTGTTGTCACCTCACCCAAACCCTGGATCTCTTTCACCATCCCTGGTGGACTCAGAAAGAGCCAAGCTCAATTTACAGTAAACCTTTATGTTCTCTTTGCTCATCTTCTACATACTCTGCTTTCAGTGTTCCTGTTATTCCCCTGCCTCCAGTAAGCCGGACAAATATGCATTGATTCATTGAGTGTTCAATAAACTGGTTTTTGTTGTTTTGTTTTTCTAATTGCCTCCTGAAAGCGTTCTGCATGTGGGCCAAAAATATTGCAAAAGCCATGGCACTTTGTGGTTGGGGGCCCAAAAACAGTATCATGCTGTGGAGCTGCTAATAGGCAGCACGACCCTCATGTATAAACTGTATATACGTACAAAAAATGTACGACACTGTGACAGCTGTCCCGACTGTCACAAGCAGACACTGTTGGTAATGGTTTTTTGTTTCCCCTTAATATTACTTTATATATTGATTAGTGAGTAGTTTAGATTTTTATCTTTAAATTTGTTTTCATTAGTCTGACTCTTTAGTTAACTATTTGTTGTGCACCCATTTAGTTAACTTTATGTGTCAGTTCTTTGTATATTTTGTTAAATATAACAAATTAATTTCTTTCTTTTGAGTTACCAGTTTCCTCTGGACCTGTGGCTGAAAATCAGAGATGAGCTCCAGCTGATTGGTGTCCATATATGGTTGTCAAACTTCCTCAGCGGACCATTCCATTTGTTCACCAGGGGAGGGGGAAATTTGGTCTTTAGTTTAATTTTACCATTTATTTAATGTTTCTTCTTTTGAAAAGTTAGTTAAATTCTATTTCATTTATAGATTTAGTAATATTCTGACCAATATTTGTTAGGTTTTTGTGTGTTTAATTACCCCCTAGTGTGTGTTAATGGTCTGATCAGCCACTATTTAAGTTCCCCTCATGTCTTGTTTGTTAGGTCAGTTTGTGCTTGAGTTTGTTCTGTTACCACCTGAGTTGTACTTTGTTATGTTGACCTCAGTTTGGGCCCAATTTATCATTTTTGGATTCTTTTTGTTAATAAATTAAGATTATATTTTGAATTTTCATCAACGTCTCTCTGGCTGGTTCATGCAAAACCCTCACAGACACCATATTATGCACAGAAGTTGGCATGTATAAAAATAAACGTGGCGTGAAAATTTGCTTAAATATATACAAACTTTATACATGCCATGAAAATGTGCCATTTTGCAGCCATGCAAGATTTTTTGAGGACAATAAAAACTAGAAGGTGATAAAACTCACCTAGAAACACTGAAACCTGACTTCGTTAGGTACTATTTAGACAAAGAAGCATCGAACTTGGTATTTGTTCACTGTTTTAATTTTTATTGTTTAAATGTAAACGATGAAATTGAACTACATTTATTCTCAGACAGTAACATAATCTACACAAAATAAATAAAATAAAAATAAAAGGATGTAAAATCCTCACTCAAATGTAAATAGTAAATTTACTCCCTTTTTGTCACATAAAGATGTAACGCATTGGTGTGTGCACCCAAGCGCATGAAATACATGTTATTTCATAAATGTTAATTTCATTCTCCCTAAAAAAGCAAATTAACTCCAAACAGGTCAGGTTTGATTATTTTTAAGGTGATGATGGTATGTATACAATCACACATATAAGCAGCTGCGCAAAGGTGTGCCGTGTAATTGGGAAACGTTTTGGCTCTGACGGAGAACATCGCCAATATAAGGATTTGGAGGGAGCATTTGTTCAGAAACCACATAGATCTGCTGGGAAACGTTGATGGTTTATTAGCTTTTAGATTGCTCAGACTGATCATCCAGAGCTCTGTGCAGAACATAAATAAGGAGCTGTTCGTTAACGGTGCTGCTGGAGCTGCAGACAGGTCAGACAGTCATCCTTCAGTCGAGCCATGCCAACTTTCTGAAGTAATTTGTACACTTACAAATCTAGTGCTACCAGTTCTGATACTAAAGACTTCCTAAACAATTTAAATGTACCTGTTCTGGATGAATCCACCAGGGTAGACTTGGATTCTGATTTTACAATTGAAGAAATCAAATCTGCGATTAGTTCATTCTCTTCTGGTAAAGCTTGTGGTCCAGATGGGTTGGGAATAGAATTCTATAAAAGTCATTTGGATCTGGTTGCCCCTCTTCTTCTGCGTATGATAAACTCTTCAGTGAGGGAGGGAGTATTTCCTCAGAGTTTGTATGATGCTAATATCTGTCTTCTCCTGAAAAAAGGCAGGGATTGCTCTATGTTGCCTCATAATGTCCTTTAAAGTTTACTAAACAGCCACCAAAATATAGTTGCCAACGTATTAGCTACTCGTTTAAATAAACACATAGCTCGGCTGATCCATCCTGGCCAGACTGGCTTCATCTCTAACAGATATTCTTTTTCAAACACTTGTCAACTCCTACATATTTTTTACCGGACCAACCCTCCTGCCTCTGTGGTTATTTCATTAGATGCTCAACAGGCATTCGATCAAATTGAGTGGGACTATTTGGTTTTGGTTCTCCAAAAATTTGGCTTTGGTGATAAATTTATGACATTACTAAAAATGCTCTATGCTCACCCCAAATCCTCAGTTCTAACTAATCAGGACAGGTCTGCTTCATTATCATTACATCGCAGAACCAGACAGGGGTGTTGTCTCTCATCGTTGCTATTTGCACTGGCCAAGGAACCCATTGCTATTCCATCAGGACCCATCCGTTGATCACTGGCATTTCGGACTATGCTACATGATTTCTCTATTTAGAATAAACTTCCACATTCACCACTCTGTAAAGGACTGTCTGTCTTTAAAGGACTGTGTCTTTAAATCCTGGCTGAATGCTTTGATGTTCAAACAAGCATTCACACTCGGATCTCTTTATTTTATTTTCATTTTCTATTTGAAATTTTTTCTTTATGATTTATTATTTTTATTTTTTGTAAGATGACCTTATGTGCCGTGAAAGCACCTTTAAAAAATATGGATATATTAATTATTATTATTATTAAAAATATTTATACTGCTACAAGCAAGGACTGTTGCCATGGTTATTGCTTCAGGTGGTGGCAGCCTTCTGGGTATTTATACTAATTTACATACGTATTTATGAGTGGTGACAGGGTGGACTGGTAGATGTGCTTTATTTCCTGCAAATTGGGATTTATAAAGGAAAGGTGTGTGCGTGTGCATGGCTTTACATATCTGAATTTTATTGTGCGCCAATTTGTCTGTACACCAATTTTTAGTGTGAAAGCTTCACACCCTTTTAGGCATGGAAGGCTTGCAATTTGCAGAAGATATCAATGTAATAAAATATCGGAAAATCCTGGAGGATAATTTGCTTCTATCTACAGGAGCACTACAGCTTCAGAATATACTAATTTTCAGGAAGACAGCGACTGGAAGAATCCAGCTAAAGCTACACAGAACTGGCCTCAAGACATTAGGGTGGATATTACGGAGGACTCCAGACCTCAATCTGATAAAGCCAGGGTGTCAAACTCTAGGCAGGCCTCCACGGCCACTTCTCTTGCAACTTTTAGATATTCCACTGGTCCAAAATACCTAGGATAGTTAGGCCTGGAGTTTTATCTGCTCAGTTAGTGGTCATGGCAACCAGAAACCAATGACTTTTGCCCACGATTCTTTTTTCATATCTTTCTATTTTGGTCTTTTTATAATATCACCTTGTATTAAAATACCACATGACACCATCATGTCTGAGGAGAGCTGGAGAAGACCCTCTCCTGATTATATCCTGATGATACAGGGGTTATATAGGTTAACCCAGCCTCAGGAATGAGTCAAGGTTCCTAAAACCTGTACAAGATCCACTGATTTTAGTGGTGCAGTAGGTGTATAATAATGAATGAAACGTGCTACTTTAGTGGCTTTATTGTCAATATTACATTTAACCTGGAAATTTACAAGTAGATCACTGATATTGTCTCCAAGTGTATTTTGGGTACAACTCATCACCAGCCGTCCACCATCATCATCATCAGTCACTTGGCAACAGATTGGAAACTAGGTGGAGCATTTTTACAGACTAAGTTAACAGGAGTGGCGCTTCATACTTGCATAAAAGTGGAACGGCAAAGTGAAAAAAAAAAAAAAAGAGAGCAAGTGCAATCTGGGGCCAGTTAGCTTTATTGCTAATTAGTCCTGCTAGCTAATTCTGCCTATTAAACACTATGGGCAGAATAGCATGTGGTGATTTTTGCCTGTTTCTCTCGTTCCACTATAAACTCACTGACTGTGGATTTTGATTGTTTAACAATGACTGAAATGTAAACCAAACCTTTTTTTATTTGTTTTCTTTTCTTTGATTTTAATAACATAGTGTAATATTATTTAAATAATTAAAATATATTTATATGCTATTAATATTTTAATGACTTCTAGATAGTATATTTAATATAATTAGTAATAACTATTTCGATTTTTATGTTGGATATGTGCACATGGATTTTTATTGAATTATTGAATGATGGCCCTGTGTCCTATGCAGGCCAGGTTTGAAACTGATGGCGAGCTGCAGAAAAAGGCCCAGAACAAAGACTAAGGATCGTCTTTCAATCTGGAGGAATTCACTTGCTTGGTCCGGGCTGGTAGTAGGCTCCTGCAGCCAGTTGAACTCTGTTTTTAACCCGTAGTTAGGGACTGCTGCAAATCTTTTATATGACTCATTCAGACATACAAAACCAACAGCTTGACAGCCTGAACTCTTAACTTTAACCTTCCAGGACTACATTCATTGGGGACTGAGTTGAACAATAGAATCTTGGGTATTGAAGAAATTGTAAATAAGTAATTTGCACAAAGAGAATAATGCACTTCATCTCTCTGTTATTGTTTAATATTTAACTGTAAATATTTATCAAATTGAATGGCCATTAAGGTTTGGAATAGTTAAATTTATTTGGTGGTTGTTGCACAAAATCAAAATACAGTACATGGTGCATATCAATCATGTTGACATAGTTGATATGCACCATGTTGCATGTGTCTGTGAATTCTGTCTGAATTCACAGACAGAATTCAATCTGTGAATCTGTTTACTCTTATATACCCCTTTTTATGGAGACTTATTTACACCTTTTTATCAGATACTGAATGTGATTTGAGTGTTAGTGATCTCTGGTATAAATGGCGTCTAAGTAGACATGCGTCGATGGAGCGTCGCCGCGATTTTCACGTGTCTAGCACTGTGCAATTGAAGAGTTTTGAGCATTGTGATAATTCAACCTGGGTCAAGCAAGTCCAACACTTCCAACTTTTGCCACTGGACGAGGAACGTCAACCAATCAGAGAGACTCCGCTATGTGACGTAGTGGACTATAGTTGGTATCCTGCCAGAAGATGCTGGCATCAATGCAGGTTAGCAGGTCGTCAAGCTGGGCTCGGGTGAGACTAATGGCGACCTCCGAGTGTCCAGCTAACTTGTGAAACTCACGAAACTTACAACATCTCTGAATTATCTGGTAAATTCAAACATGCACCCGACGGCAACAATTTGTTGATTTCAGTAAATAAAACCTAGACACTCTCAATATTTCATTCACCATTCTTCAAGGTAATTGGGAGAGAAAAAAAGGCAAATGGCTCCAAGGCACAAAGTGCCATTATCAGCTGTCACCGTTGCTTGTTCAATAGAAACTAAACACAAAGTATTCAGCAAAGACATCTGAGCCTCCATTGCAATTGGAGGAACTTTCACTACATACTATTTTGGTGACACTCTCAATTTCATCCACCATAGTACAAAGATACCCGCTACAGAAAACAATTAGCCTAATGTTTTTGTTGTTCTTTTGGTTTGTTATGCTTCATGTCCATTTGATGGAAAAAATGACAGTCGCTTGCTTTGGAGAGCATGTGTATGTTGTAAAATTATGTTATCATGAGCTTTATTATTTGGCTATGAAAGGCCCGGTCATTAGCCGTGGCCCGACTCGAACTTGTTCTGCTAGAGATTGAGGGGATTAGAGAATGACAGAGAAACAAAGGTATTGTAATTAAATCAAGCCATACTGTAGTAATTGTAGCATACATTGCACAATTTACTGATTGATTTTAACTTGATGTAAAAATTGATGACCTTTACAACATAAATTACCTTTAGTTTTGGCATATAATTAAACAAATGCCCAGTTTATATCATACAACATTTTAAACAAGTACTTATTTACATCATAAATATACCATTTGTTTTTATGCAGGGGGCTGCTAATAATGAGATACATTTCATTAGTGTTGTAGTCAAGATCACCTAACCTGAGACCGAGTCAAGACCAAGACCAGCGTCATGATACAATAAAATGTGAAATATGATCAAAATTGCTTCTTAAATTGATCTCAAAGATTCATATTTCCATAAAGATACCTACATATTAAATGCTTAGAGCTGAAATAAATGTAACCAATGTCATTGTGAATTCAAACTCATCTTCACTCTACTTTGCTTCCATCTCTGCCACAATCTGCGGATGACTCTTGCTATCCCTAAAAAGATAACGCCCTGGGGCGTGCTGTGGTTAGCACGCCCCACGTTTGGAGGCCTTAGTCCTCGACGCGGACGTCGTGGGTTCGACTCCCGGTCCCGACAACCTTTACCGCATGTCTTCCCCCTCTCCTCACCCTCCTTCCTGTCTGCCCACTGTGGAAAAAATACGAGCCACTAGCACCGCAAAAAAAAAAAAAGATAACGCCCTGGTCAGCTGCCCATATTGCCCATGTCAAAACCACCTCTGTCTGCATCATTAAATGCAGACAGTGGTGCATCATTAAATGCAGACATTAGGGCAATTAAGGCAATGCCCTAATGGACCTTACCAAGTTCCGCCCACAATCGACCCACATGACCGCAAGTCTCACAAACAAAGCCATTGTTTCTATGTAAACATGGCTCGATTAGTGCATCATTTCTACCGGATTTTCACAATATATCAGCTACTACAATGGACAGAGGAACTAACAAGTACATGTCATCATCTGGGAGAGGTTACTGGTTTCTCCGTCACAAGCTAGTTGCAAACTTGAGGCCAGCAGGTGTCAGTCAGTTATGGTAGATCTGAAATTTGGTTTGATGACTGAAATATGAGAAGCTACAGACTACAGACAGGAGGAACCAAAGAGCTCTGTAAAGGTAAAGGCAAATCTTCTGAAGTTGGGATATAATTAATTTAATTTCACATAATCACAATTATTCAATGCAGTGAGTGACAGACTTTTTTCTTAGCAAGTGCAATTTGTCCCTGCACAGCTAGCTCTGTTAACATCACGTCCACAGAGTTTAGCTTTCTTTGGGCTACTTTTCTAAGTGATGATAAAAATTGTGTTGGAATGCCGTGTGTGAAAGGAGGAGGTGATGTGTGACAGGGTAACAGAAACACGTAATTAGTAAGTCACGTTATTGCATGCTGGCAATTTAGCGATATTTTTACAGTTGTGATCTTGACTGGTCTTGAAATAAAATCCCAACTCGAGTAGTAGAACACTACATTTCACAAGCTCTGTTATGATTTATCTTGTCTTTTGATTACCGTTAACCTGCCTTCGCACAGATAGTTGAACAATAAATTGTCTCCTCAAAACAAAAGCATAAGAACTCAAACAGGAAGTTAACAGTAGTTAAATCTAATGAAAGATGATGTAGGTCTTATTAATATTGAGTCATTTGCACATTATAGTCAACACTGTATTCACATACTTCCCAGATACTCCAACATATTCTTATATTCAGTCTATTTTTTAGAAAGATTTTATTGGCTCTAGTGGCCTTTATTTAAGAGTGGTTAGACAGGAAAGTAGGTCATGAGAGAGGGGGAAGACATACAGCAATGGTTATCAGACCGGAAATCAAATCTGTGATGTCCGTGTCGAGGACTAAGGCCTCCTTGCATGTGTGGTGCTTTACCCCTGTGCTACCACAGCACCCCAACAACTTATGTTCAATCTTGAGCTGTTGTCTTGTTTGTTCTGTCTAAATATCAATAAGATGTGGGACAAAAAATGAGTTAACACGACTTTGACAAGTGTGATCATATTTTTGTATTACTTCAGAATGGTTTGAAAATGCTTCGTATATTTTCTGTTACCAAATCAATCTATCTGTTATCGTTTCCGATTGTAGCAGCAGATGTTTTAATTATCAGTGCTTCATTTCCTCATAATCCTCAATGAAAAGAGGTTGTTCACTTGGTGTGAGGTATGGTGTACGCAATTTATCTAGCGTAGCATTAGTTAATCTGTGATTGATCCCATTGTTATTGAATGTTTCCTCAATGTATCACCTGTATCTATGCTTATAATAAATTTTTATAATTTGGTTATCTACTGCCATTATTGATTGAAGTAGCAAATAACTATTTCATTGTAAAAATACCATGGACTATAGGGGCATGGAATTATGCTTATTTTATTTCAGATATCTGGACTATTTTTGGAGTTTATACTCAACTTTATACTCAACTCAACTTTTTTATATAAATTTTTTAATTTGCATCTACATTGGAAAAACGTGAAAAAAATTGGAAATCAGTCGTTTACAGTCTTTTTATAAAATCAATTTATGTAACGTGACATGTAAATGCAACATCTTTATGGGGTAAGCACTGTTCTGAAAACTTCCAAGTTGGTGGAGATGCTAAGAGACAATGCCAGGTGTGGGGGGAGAGGGGTGGAGTATGGAGTAAAGCAGTGTTTCCCAAACCTGGTCCTCAAGGCACACTGCCCTACAAGTTTTAGATCTTTTCCTGTTTTACTATGAATGATTCAGCTGATTGCAGTTTAGCAAACACCTGTCAATTGAAATCATCTGGGCTGAATCAAGGAAACACCTAAAACATGTGTGCAGTGTGCCTTGAGGACCAGGGTTGGGAAACGCTGGAGCTTGCTGGGAAGGGCTTGAACCCCATTGATGACTGCTTACAGTTCTAGTTTTCTTATTTTTGATGTGAGAAAAGGGTAAATACTATCAAATTTTTGTGTTGCATGTGTTCATCTGTTATTATGGGTGAAAAGTGTTCTTTAAAAATAGCTGATCTGCACTTTGCCAACATCTCAATAAATATATTTCTAAAAGAAAATTGTATATGAATGTTTATATGAAGCATTTCAAACTTAATATAGCATTTCCTATTTAAAAGAAAATTGGTCAACACGACTATATTTAAGTCAAATTCCAACTCAAGATTAGCATAATCTTTTTTCAAAAGTCCTTGAAAGCTATTCCAGAATAGATCTGTTTTTTTGTTTTAAGGAGGGATGCACATAAAGTTACAAATTGCCATATTGAACCAATAACAACATCAGACCACAGTCCAGTTGTTATGACAATAAATTTAGAGAACAATAAACAACCTAAACAGTGGAGAATGAATGTTTCACTTTTAAATTATCCAGAAATAGTTCAAAGAATTAAAAAAGACTTGACTGAGTATATGGAACATAATGACAATGTGGAAGTATCAGTGTCAACTTTGGGAAGCTGGAAAAGCTGTGCTGAGGGGGAAGTTAATCTCTTTGTCATCCCAAACCAAAAGAGAACGCGATAAAAAACAAGTAGAGTTAGAAAATCGCATACGACAATTGGAGGAGGAACATAAATCTCTTGACGAATACAGACAAACACTAGATATCTTGTTGACGCACAAAGCAGAGGGGGCTTTACGGTTTGCTAATCAAAAGTATTATGAATCATGAATAGGGCCAGCAGGCTACTAGCATTTCAGTTGCGCAAGAAACAGGCAGATCGCACAGTGGAAAAGATAATGAATCCTTTTACAAAGAAAATGCTGTCCCATCCTAAAGACATTGCAGAAGCTTTCTCAGCTTACCATGAGACACTTTATGATTCAGAGGAAATAGACAGTAAAATAGAGAAGATTAAGAATGTATTGGGTGAAACTAAGTTACCAAAATTAACTGAAAATGATGCCAAGGCAATGAGAGATCCAATCACAAAACAGGAAATTGAGGAGGTCATAAAAAATTTAAAGAACAGTAAAGTGCCAGGAGTTGATGGATTCCCTGTGGAATTTTATAAGCATATTAAAGCTGAGGTCACGCCCCTATTACAATGAGTATTTAATTACGCCCTCAAAAATAAGGACCCCCAAAGTCTTGGTTAGAAGCAATAATATCTATAATTCCCATAGAGACCCCATAAATTGCTCGTCCTACAGACCAATAAGTTTGCTCTACTGTAATTTGAAAATTTTAACTACAATACTGGCAAACCGAATTCAAAAATGTATCCACAAAATAATTGAACCAGACCAAACAGGATTTATAATGGGACGTTTAGAGATAAATAATATTAGGAGAACCTTAAATGTGATCTCTGTGGCGAGACAAAAACAGGATCCTTCAATGCTTCTCAGCCTTGACGCTGAGAAGGCATTGATAGGGTGGACTGGCAGTATCTGAAACACACACTGGCAAAAATGGGATTTCATAGAGACTTTATCAAATGGATTGATGTGCTGCATTCTCTTTCGCCTCTATTATTTGCTATCAGTATCGAGCCCCTGGCAGAAAGAATACGGACAGACCCTAGAATTCATGGAGTAACAACAGGTTGTGTCACCCATAAGATCTCATTATTTGCGGATGACATTATTTTGTATATTTCTAACCCTCTGAGCTCAATCCCTAGGCTTATGACTAGTTTAAAAGATTTTGTAGAAATCTCAGGTTATAAAGTTAATGAAACAAAGTCAGAAGCTACGATGTTGATGGGAAATTGGCTACAGGTTTAGATAAAGAGGTCACTTTTAATTGGTCCAAGAGGGGATTCAAATATTTAGGTGTGATGATTACACCACAAACCTCGCAACTATTTAATGGAAATTATAGTAGATTAATCGCACAAATAAAATCAGACCTGTCTAGATGGGAGATTCTTCCTCTGTCCCTTTTAGACAGAATAGAAACAGTGAGAATGAATGTACTCCCACGATTAATGTACCTATTTCAGGCACTACCTATTCGAATACCTGCCTCCACTTTTAAAATTTTGGATAAAATTATTAATAACTTTATTTGGCAAAGGAGGAAACCAAGAATCAGACGGAAATTATCGTTAAGTCCAAGAGAAAAAGGTGGCCTGCCTAATCTGAAATTGTACTACTGGTCAGCAGAACTTCGTGTTGTGGTCGAGTGGCTTCTACAGGATGAGGAGACAAACTGGATTGGTCTGGAGAACAGTGCATGCCCACTGGTACCTCTTGAAGCGATGCCATTTATGAAGGGAAAAAATTGGAAGGATTTAAAAATTGAAAATGAGTGGATTAATTGTTCATACAGAGTCTGGTCTCTAGTGAGGAAGAAAATGGGAGCACCTTTAACAATATAAAGCATAATAAAAATAGCCAAGATTACTGACTTTTTTCCAAACAACTGGATACGGGTTATCAGAGATGGGCACAGAAAGGATTAATAAGAATTTCTCCACTGAATCAGCTATTCAGTGGAGAAACTCTTAAGTCATTTAAGTTACAAGATAAATATTGATTATGCTCAAAAGATTTCTATAAGTACTTACAATTAAGGGATTACCTTTTATCGCACAAAGAATGGCCTACCTTGAAACAAAATACATTACCTTTAGAAATATTTCTGATAAAATGTGTAGAGGACAATAATAAGAGGAAGATTATATCTAATCTATATAAACATTTACAGATGCATTTCTCTGACAATTCTATAGATATCAAGCAAAAGTGGGAACTAGAAATTAATATTGTTACTGAAGATGAGGCGTGGGAGGAGATTTGTGAAAAAGGTTTTAAGATCTCACACAGTGCAGGTTGGAAGGAATTTGACTGGAAATTAAGAATGAGATTCTTCCAAACACCTTTCAGCATTTCAAAATACGACAGAAATGCT
This sequence comes from Xiphophorus maculatus, assembly GCF_002775205.1. Lineage (NCBI taxonomy): Eukaryota > Metazoa > Chordata > Actinopteri > Cyprinodontiformes > Poeciliidae > Xiphophorus > Xiphophorus maculatus. The sequence continues at coordinate 34,894,686 of NC_036446.1, read as the reverse complement.
ACAAATTTGTGCTGGAGGAACTGGAATCAGATTGGGGATCGCACCCACATTTTTTGGGACTGCCCAGTACTGATTCCATTCTGGCAGGGGGTTCAGACAGAAATTAAAACAATATTTAAGGTCACATCACCACTGAACCCACTGCATTATATATTGAGTTTGACCCCAGGAGAAGATATTAGGAAAGAGAAAGTCCAGTTACTACAGATTTTCCTTGCTATTAGTAGCAAGGAAAATGATAACTCTGTCCTTGCTTAAGCTTTTACCTCCCACCCTTCAACAATGGCAAGAAAGATTGAAGAATGTGTATATAATGGAAAAGATAACAGCAAAACTTCATGTAAAAGTGGACATTTTTCTGAGTGTATGGACCCCAGCTATTTCCCACTTTGGATGGACACAGATAAAGGTGTTATGGGTTATAAAAAGCTGTCAGCCCCTTTTGTATGTCTCTCTCTTTTAATGGAAGACACTGGAAATCTACACCTCCCTTTCATGTGAGCCCATGAGGACCTTTCTAAGAAATGTCAATTGCCGAAATTCATTTAAATGTTTGCTGAGCCCCCCCCCCCTTTTTCTTTTCTCTCTCTCTCTCTCTCTCTCTCTCTCTTGTTGTATTATGTAAGAGCATGTATAAATATAAATATGCATATATGTTGGATTCATAATATTCTTAAATAAAGAATGTTAAAAAAAAGAGTAGCATAATCTACTTAGTAAAACGCCTTCTAAGGAACCCCAGCAGATAGCATAATGTCAGTGACTTTGCAGCAATACCTCTTATTGAGTATATACTGTATGTGGTAACAGTGGAGAGGCGAACGCCGTATTAACTCCAAGAAATGTTGACCAGAAAAAGTCTTACTGTTGGCCTCCATCTTGTGCCACTGATTAGGGGTTAGAAACGACAGAGCAGCAACACAGAAGAAGTGCTCTGAGAGTAAGATGCATTCAGAACCTCTGCATTCAGTATTGGACCCAAAGAGAGTTTGGTCCAAGTGATCACAAAAATACTAAGTTGGTGTAATTGCTCCACTCCAGGATAGGCTATCGTTCATTTCAGAAGTAAAAGAAGGAAGTACTATAAACCTGTTTAATATTGGATACAAATGATATCATTGACTAATTTAAAATTAACATTAACTGAAACTCTTCAAGCAGGTCATTACTCTGTAAAGGCGCAAAGAATTAGAAACTTTGTACAAAGAATTTTAATAAACATATAACTATTTATACTGATGTAGATTAATAGCCTGTATGAAATATCCCTTTACAAAAGATAATGTTTATGATATATAAAAGATTAAAAAATACATTGCTTCTAATATATTTAGAAGCAATGTAAATCTTTACATTGCTTCTAAAAGAAAGATTGGAAGATTTGGAACAATTTCTAATTGAATGACACTATAGCACAGTCTTTATAGTTGCTTTAACTCAAAAGGTATCTTACCTTTGATCTTCACTTGGTTGGACATGCAGGTAGGACAGGACAGCAGGGAAAACTCCTCAGCTTGGTGCATTGAGTAGTCTGTGCTGGCCACAACCACTTGATCACCAGCCCTCCAACCTACCACCTCATCACTAAGCTCCAAGATGGTGTTGTCTGTTAACATATCGATTGAGAGAGAGGCCTGTGGACGAACTACAAAGTGGGTAAAGAAGAGTAAGAGTCACACTCATGGATTCAAAAAGACCTGGTGTCAATCTATTTTCTAGATACCGAGTGCAAACTTCCAAAACCTAAAAACAGATTTTGTGTTTTGACCAATCTTATATGTAGTAACTTAGTAAAAGTTATGTATGTAGTAAAAGTTATGTAAAATAACTTTTTGATATTATTATGATCTTTCGGAGGGGGGGGGATTGTTCTGATTTCTGGTTGCTTTTTTAATTAATTTAAGTTTTGCACTAGGGGTTATGAATATGGCTATTTTAAATTATAAAAGATTAGACTAGATTGAGTAGAAGCAGTAGCTTTGTTTACTGATCGCTGGACCTTCTCTGAAGGGTCAGTGTCCTTTGTCGCCGTCCCTGGACTTTTGCGGCAGGCTCAACCCTGACCGTTTCTGTTTGTTTGGACTGAGTAATTTTGTTTCTCTTTATATTTCTTTTTGGAATCTTGTCCTCTGTCTGTCGCCCCTCCGCTCAATCTGGTTGGGTTGTTTTTTTGTTTAGGACTTTTTGAGAGGGGGTACTGTGAGGATTTGGTTTTCTGTGACCTTATTTAGTTCCTGTGTTGTCGCGTCTTCTACTTGATTGCCCCCAGTTGTCCCTTGCTTCCCTTGACTACCCTCTATGTATTTAATGTCACTTGTGTCTTCGTTTCACTGTTGGATCCTAGTCTAAAGTTGTGTCATGGGTGCCTATGTCTGCCTTCCCTGTGCTACCGGTGTCTGAGTTCCTTGTCTCGTTGCTCATCTGTACTGCCTGGACTTTGTAGTCATCTGTGACCTACACAACAAATCCAGCAGGCCCAAATGAGCTCTGTTAGATTTGATTTCAAGACTTTTAAAGTGTCCACACCAGACAGTCTTAATTTAACTCTTTTTGGATAGTTGGAACTCTAATTAAGTGTCAAATACCAAATCTGTCTGGAGTTAGTCAAGTAACACTAACCTGGTGATAGATCTTAAATATTAACTCTCCCAGAGTATCCAAAATGTACATAGTAATGTACTTTTTATTATTTTGAACTTTTAAGAATTCTTTGGAAAATAAACATTTAATGACTTTCTGAAATGCATTTATTTCAAAACATGCAACATAATTAGAAAACATATAACAACATGGAATAATTTACACTTTCATGTTTCACATGTCGCTTTCATTCACATATTGCTTATCAAAAGGTCTGACATATCAGCTGTACAATACAAAAAAAGTATGCTTAATACATTTTTCTTCGAGGACCAAGCAGTGTTCTTCATTTATCATCCATTTATTTATCAGTGTGTTTCAGGACATTGTTTTACAGTTAGTCCAGAAACAAGTAAAAACCTTCAAAGTGCAACACTTCAAATTAATATTTACATAACAGTTACATTTATTTAAATATACAAATGTTTACTTTCAATATTAATCATAAATATTTACTTTACAAATATATAAATAGCTTCAAGTTATTATTTTTCTTAATCCAACCCTCAATTAAGTAATAGTTGAACTTAACCTCACCACCCAAGTCCACCAGCCAAAATCACAACAATCAGTTCAATCATAAAGATCACCAAGCAATCAATGCCAGACTTCACAACCAAAATCCAACGCTTTCAATTCAGACATGACAGGTGTTAATGGGTCCAGTCAACTCCGGAACAGTCCGACCTCATAACACAGTTTCTGCCTTACCAGCTGCCTTTCCGTTCATCTACATGCATCCAGCTCTGCACAGGTTCACCAGGATCTCTGATCAAAGAGATGCCAAACTCCCCTCTTCTTTGTTTTGCTTTCTCTTCTGCTTTTTTTCCATTGTCCATCCCTCTTTAAGGTCTGTATAGAACACATTGAGTGCACGTCTTTTCTTCCTTTGTTAGAAAAATTATCTAAGTTCATTTACTTGTGAGTTTATTTGAAAGGTTATGTTTTCATATTATTATTCTGTTTGATGTTTATTTGACTTCTCTCTTTTGTAGTACACTATTAACCATTTTTAGGATGTTTGCCTGGAGGCTAGAGACGTTTGCACATTCCTGTGTTATCAGCTTCATGTGAAACTGATTAGTTGCGGTCAGCCTCATGCCCTTGTAAGGGCATGTCCACAGAAGGTTCCAGAACACCCTGTAGAAAAAGGTCATTAGTCAAATTCTCTGTGTGACTATGTGAAAAAGCCCAACCTCCTTCCTTGGTTTTTCTAATAAAGAGCAATGCAGAGAAAGATCTGGCAGAGTTGATTCCAGACAGTGTTTGACAGCGGTATTCCGTGTCTCGGGTCTACTCTCTTCTTCTGCAGAAAAGTAAATTGTGTCTCTGGTTGATTCTTCGCAGGTTAGGAATTAAAATAAACCTAACATCCTTCCTTTGATTTTATTTACATTCTTTTTTTCTTGTTCTCTCCTTTTTTTCTGATTTGACTTCACAGATATTCAGTGCCATCATTTCTTACCCAGTTTATGTTTCTGTTGAATGTCTAATAAGAGACTGGGCCTCTCTACACTCCCCCAAAGAGCTGTCCACTCACTAACACAGATTATCTTTGGGTTGTTGGGCTGTTCGTGAAGTTTGGCCAGGGACATCACCGGCTGAGAGGGCGAGAGGGACTTATGCTGATGACTGGCGATTCTTCCACAACCAAACTCTTCTTAATATCTATAAAAAAAGGCAATAAAGGATTAAAACATGCTGCAAAATGCATATGAGAAGGCACATCAACTGGAATAATAGCATAAATTACACCTGGTATCAGTGCGGGATATGCTTTCAACATGAAAAAGCCTTTTACAGATTTTCAAAGAAAAAAATCGGGATCAGAGAGGTTGATAAATATGATCAGTATTCATGTAAACATTCAAGATCATGAAAGACATACTCCAGATTATTACAAATCTATTTAAGTTAGCTAAGAATTTGACTGAATGTTCACCTGCTCAATTTTTTTTACTTACTCCACAAACATTCCACATGCTAAGCTAAATATGCTAACACCTAGCCGTGTGGCAAAAGTAACGTCTATCATACAGGTTGGTCTCAACTCAAAATAATAGTCATATCTTAGAAAAAAATTACTTACCAAGCGTGGTGAACAACTCAGACATGTGGAAAGTAAATAGTTCAGAAATGACTTGGGTTATGTCGCTTCACTTCGGTGGGAACCAATGACTATTGTTAAGGAAATATGATTATTTTTAGTGCTTAATACAGTTAATCTTAAAAGGTATATGGAACACTCTTATTTTGAACAGGGTTGTGTTAAGCATTTAAAACAAAACCAGAGGGGTAAGCATTCAGAGACACAGGAACCAAATGCTGATTAAGGGAGATCTCTCAATGGGACCCCCACTGTGAGGCCGGGCCACAGGCGAAGCCATAAAATTAGCATTTTCCTTGGGAGACAGAGACTTTAGATTTCACAGGTATCTGTGAGATTGTATCTCAGGTCGTTCTGTACTCAGAATGACCGTGGGAGCCACGGGGGGTCAGAGCGCAGCAGTTTGCTTCTTTGTCTCGGTAGAAGGCAGATGGTCCTTTGATCTTTGCGTAGATCAGGGGGAGTTTCCAAGTTTCTCTGACTGCTTAAGGGAGTTTCCAGTTGGTTAAAAAGAGGAACGCCTTGAGTGCATAAATTAAATAGAGAAACACCTCTTTACTATAAGATTTCGTGTTAGGAGAAAAAATCCAGAGAGAGCGGCCACCATTTTGTCTTTTTGCATTGGCTCTCTCTCCAAAGACGTCTTTGCTTTTTGTTTTGTCTTTGTTTTGTGTTTGTCTGTCTTCTGTTTGTCTCTTTATTTTTATGAGAAAATGCATATCTCTGTTCCTCTGCAGCTTTGTTGTTGATTGCTTTGTATGAGATTAAACTCTGTGATCTGTGACGTCAACGCGCTTTGTTGTTGCTTTCACTTTAGAGCACGCCGCCGCTCGTCGAGGATCCCGGGCAAATTAAAGAGGAAAGAGCCAAACGTTTTGTCCAAAGTTAACGTTAAATTACTTCTCTTTTTTAATACTATGGAGCGGAGTCAGTGAATTAACTCAGCTCTTCAAACCCAGGCAATTATCTTGACCAGTCGTGTTAAACTGCTAATGCGGCTAACCTCTATCAGGTTCTGTATGGCTATGGATGGCTGCTGCTTCTTTGCTAGGACCTCAGTCTGATTGTGAGGTAATTCTTGTTTGAGCTTTGAACTCTTTATCCCAGTCCTTGGGGTTACAGCAATGACTACCTTCTTTTGCAACTTGGTGATGCTTCCTCTTGCATTGATGGCAAGTTTAGATGATTTGGTGGGTTATTGCGGTGGTTCAGCCTGACTAGCGCAGCACACTGGTTTGTTTTTATTTTATGTTTGTTTTGACACAATGCATATCAATTGCTTTGTCTACTTAAAGTCAAGTAGAGTTGCTGCGCAGAGATCAGAACAACCCGTCCCATAAAGCCAGGGCAACCAAAACAGTCTCTGTGGCGCTCAGTAGACACGAAATGTAAGATCTATTAAAGCCATTTAATAGATCTTACTATTTAAATTAAATCTCCTGCTTGTCCCGCTATATCCAGCAGCAGAGATGCGTAGTGCTGCGGGTCTCATCATGCAAGGCCAATCCAATGTTGAATGAGGCCTTGAGCATAATTTGACTTAGGGTCCCCTCTTGCTGCTAAGAACATCGACAACAGCGTTTCAACATGGATTTAATGAAATCTGAGAGGAGGGAATAGTTTAATTGGCCAAGCAGTCATTATAATTGTAGCTTACTAAGATGTATTTGTGAACAAACAGCTCACATCATCAGATTAAACTCACAGTTTCATCTTGTTGCTATGGTAACAATCTAACATTACATCATGTTTTTAGATTCACTAACTGATGACTTCATTTGGATTTAACAGAAATGCAAATAGTTGATATTTATTTTAATTACATTATTTTTATTTGTTCATTCTATAGTTGTGGGTGTAAGTATTTTCAGCAATGTATTCCATTAACATAATTACCCAGTAATATTTTACATTTCCTGCCAACTTAACATCTTTTAATACAAAACCCCGGTGGACCGCCTCAGTGCCCCGACCACCGGGCTTAGCAAGTTTTTTGGGGGCTTCTATTAGAGCAGAATAATCTATAGGCATTGTAGTTTTTTTTAACTAGACTGGATGAAAGACACCAAAGATAGAGAAAAATTAGGTGGAATCAGAATCTGCAATTGGAAACCAATTTCAGCTTTATGTCTTTTAGCATAATATCCTCATCTGGGACATCTCTAGATTGTAGCAAACATTTTAAATCGTCCTTTGTGTCTCTCGTTTAAACTCCACCCCCGCTACCGTCATTGCGAAATCAACCTTTTCACCCGAAAGAACGTGCAATTTTTCAAAACGTTTCTCGGGATCTCAAGAAAATAAGTCAGGATTGCTTATTTTTGTTTTCTCCATGTCCCCTTATGGAAGGCGTAGCAATGAACTAGATATGATTCAGGAAATAAAAACAGAGAATCCGGCGCTGAACAGTGAAAAATCAAGAGCTTATGTGAATAGCAGATCAGGTGAAACATATTGATTAGGCAGCACAGCAGGTGAATGAATAAAGATTAATGGTGAGTGTCAATAGAAACGGGAAGCAAACTAATAACAGGAGACAAGCAAAAGAAGACGTAACAATAAACCAGGGAAGGATAATACCAATAATAAGAAAGTATATGGAAATGAACGAAGAGCAAAAAGCAAGAATAAACTAAGAAACTAAATACTGAGGAATGGTATGGCAAGGCATTTTGCAGTCCCGCGGGTTTGTTGAGACCATATCTATAACTAAGAAGAAACATATTTTACACACCATAACAGTAATAAGGAACTTCTCATTTATTTATGTTTTTAATTAGCTTTTATTTTGTCTATTTATTTCTTCAATATTATTTTTCATGACACTTTCAATTTGATTCATTAGGATTCTTTGTAATTTCTGTACAGTAAAACTATTGATCTATAAATCAACAGACAGGTCTATTTAAAATATCCATGGTTGTGTCCCATATTTATATGGCATTAAAAGGATCTGGAACTTTTGTTTTTTCACTGAAAGCACTGGTTTGCACAGTAATGCCATGTGGGTGAAATTTTATAGATGATACTGTTATCTTATTCTCCTAAAGGCAGCACAAAGCTGCACCACAAGAAACAGTCAGAAACACTGAAGAGACAAAGAGCTATGATTAACATACTGTAGTTGCAGTTGTTGTTTTAATGTTTTAATTTTTTAGAGCACAGATTTTTGCAAATAATTCAAAGTTTAAACTTTTATTCTTATTTTATCTGGCCATTTTGTGTAAGACTTAGCAACTAACAACAGAAAATGTCCACTGCATTTTTCATAGACACCTGCAAAATTATTTCTATTCACATACCTTTTTATTCCTCTGAGAAGATAATAATTCAGTAATGTGTTTTTTTTTTTCTTTTAATGACTTTTCATGATAAATACAGAACCTGCAATACAAATCAAGACAGCAACAATAATGATGGTAATATTAATCAGAAAATAATATTCAGTGAAAGTTGCCTCCATCTACTTTGATGGGGGGTGGTAAGGGAGTTGGATAATGGAAATTATTTATAGTAATTAAAAGACAAACCAGATCTACTGTTGCACAGTACTACACTCCTTATGGTTGAGAGTGTTTGAATGTTCAAAGGCAATGTTAGCAGGTGAGAAAATTACCAGGTTTTCCACAGAGGAATCTGACTTGATAGTTGTGACATAGGCCATGAATCTGGTCCTTGTTGAGACAGACAAAACCATAGTCCTTGCTGATCTTGCAGATGACATCGCCTGTCTGGTTGAAGGGTATTCCATCATGGGTTTGAACCTGAACAAACAAAGTGTCAACTAAGCAACTGAAGGTACTTGCATTCAATACAGTAAACCCACTTTGTTTCTGATGATTTTTATTGCCCAAAACTGTGTTTTTCCCTTTATGAAATTTCACTCCATTAATTCAGTTGATGAAAATAGAAATTTTGTCAATTGATAGTTTTTTCAGGACTTGACAGGACTTGTTTATTTTCATTTTTAGGAAATTTGATGTGGATGTGCTGCTGAATTTATAATCATTGTCTTGTGTCTAATGATTCTCCATATTTAACAGTTAGCTGAATATGGAGTTAGAACATTATCAATATTCACAAATACACAAAGCAATGTCTACAAATGCACAGAACAAGATTCACACTTGTATTTTTTAGGCAAACATATATATTTTGATTTACAAGCTGCTTCCAGCCTTTGGGCTTTGTTGCATTTTGTGTGAAGTGGCGTCTAAACAGCAGAGATTCAAGCCCTGCATACCCACTGTCATAATGGGAAACATTTGCTCACTGGCCAAAAAAATGGAAGAGTTAGAAGCTTTCTCCAGAAAGCGTACAAGGAAGTTAGCAAATCCCATTTCATTATTGAGAGGCCCATAAATTGGGAAAGTTCTTAGGAGCAACTTTGGGGCAGTCGGTAAAGTTACAGTGAACTATAATGTAAAATGTGGTTAAAATTTTTTTTTATTGTGTTCAAGCTGCAAGACCAAAAATGACTGGTAAATAGCAATGCATATCAAATGTGTTTTTTTTTCTCAGTGAACAACCTGTTGAGACCCAAAGAAGTCAAACTAAGATTCAAATGTTATTTAGATATCAGTTTGGTTCAGAGTCACAGATCTTGTCTCTGCTACGCCTTTAGAAAAACTTAAGGCTCTGACTAAAGACAAGTTTTGAGAGGACAGAGCATACAGCAGAGGACAGAGGATACAGCAGAGGATAACATCAACCAGTCTACAAGCTAGGGTACAGGTCCTCGAAAATAAAAATAAAGAGCTGGAAGGGAAAGTGTTGTACTTGGAGGCCAAATTGCAACAATATAATCTGAGACTGGTTAACCTTCCTGAGGGGGTGGAGGTAGAGGATGCCTGCGCCTTTCTGGAAAAGTGGCTACCAGAGGCTCTGAACCTGGTACCGCTATGCACCACTCTGACACTGGAGTGAGCACACCGGCTTAGCCAGAAAAGCACATCAAACGCCGCTGCACCAAGGACTCTTATTATGAAGTTCTTAAACTACAGGGATAAAGCAACTGTGATAAGAGCCGCCAGGACAAAGAACTACCAAGTGTGATTTTATGAGGACCTCGCAGTTGGTGTGCATAAAAAACAGAAAGAGTTTGACAGCATGAGACGACAACTTTGTGCCATGGGGATTACAATATGGCATGATTCTTCCCGCTCAACTGCCGGTGACACACAACGGTCAGTCTCGCATCTTTAACCAACCAGCTGAAGTAGAGAACTTTGTAAGGACTCTGAAAACAGAAGCAGAGCTGTGAAAGACAATGACGACATCATTTTATCACAACATATTAATAGGGATGGACAATTATGGTACCTAAAGTTAAGTAAAATAAATAAGGATAAATAATTTTCTTATTATATTTTATGTATGCTATGCCAGAGGCTCACAGCCAATAGCCTATTTTTAGTTACTTATTTCTTATTTTTTGGACGCAAAAATATTCAGACACAGTTGGTTGGTCCTTACTTTTGTGTGGAACAGCCTTCAGCCGTTAGATGGGTACCACAATATTGAAGGGGGAGGAGGGTGGGCAACAGAGTTTGAAGTTTAAAGGGCTCATTGTTCATTATTATGGATGTAGTTTTAACATCCAGGTGTTCTTGGTTTATTTATCTGTAAATAATTTGAAAATACTAAGGAGCCCATTCAGTATCACACGGTATGTATTGTGGGTTAAGAATTAAAATGTCTTCTTGGAACTGCAGGGGATTACAAAAACTGAAAAAAGTGAAACAGAAAATGAGTAGGGTGAAATCTATGCACTCTGATATTGTGTTATTTCAGGAAACTCACCTGTTGTCTGGTCAGGAGGCAAAGATTGGCAGGAGGTGCCAGGGCGGTATATATTCAGCACCTTTTACTTCCCAGGCAAGAGGGGTTATGATTTGGATTCATAAATCCATACCATTCCATTTGACAAGGGTTATTAAAGACAGGGCTGGGAGGTACATTATTCTACAGGGCACACTTATCACAGAAAAAATAAATATGATAAGTATTTATGCCCCAAATGTTGATGACCCAAAGTTTTTTCAAAATCTCTTTCTTACAATTTCATCTCTGTCTATATTATAGCAGGAGTTTTTAACTGCACAATGAACCCAGAACTGGACAGAAATTCAGGTACTGACAACTCTCATTCTAAAAGTAGACAAACAATTCAACACTTTATGAAGGAACTTAATTTGATGGATATTTTGAGGAACATGAATCCCAAGAGTTTAAAATTCTTGAATAGCAATTCAAATACACATAAATCACATTCACATACTGATTACTTTTTAATTTCTGCCATTTTGAGACAAAATAAAAGACTGTCAATATGATAGCATCTTAATTTCTGACCATGCACCAAATTCACTTATCTATGAGGATTTAAGACTAAGCAGAGACCATCCTAAGTGGAGATTTAAACAAAAATGGCTGCTACACCCAGAATTTATGTTTTTCATAGATAATCAAATTAACATCTATTTGGATATCAACACAGATGAAACACCACCCTCTTCGAGGTGGGAAGCCTTTAAGGCCTATCAGTGGTCAAATAATTAGCTTTACGAGTTAAAAGACAAAATTAACTTATCAAAAAACAAGAATTGGCAGCAGAAATTGATCTGCTTGAGAGGGATTATTATCAAACGCTATCCCAAAACATCCATAAAAAAAACTTCTGATACTAACAACACAGTATAACAAACTTTCTGCCTCAAAAGCCGCCTCACAACTTTTGCATCTTAAGCAGCCACTCTATGATCAAGGAGAAAAACCTGGGAAATTATTAGCCTGGCAAAGCCGACAATTACAAAATGAGAAAAATATTACTTCAGTTGAAAATAATAAGGGACAGATTATTGCTGATTCATTAGAAATCAATGAACCTTTTTTGGTTCTTTGTTTATCAGGAGATTATGCATTTATTGACATTACATACATTTTGCAAAACTTACATGATTACTCCGATTTTTTTGTCCCCCCCTAATGAACATAAATCACCATATTGAGATAACAAAAACAAGAAAAAAATGAATACAAATAAATACCTAAATAATAAATAAATAATAATAATAAAAAAATAAAAAGATAAAGAGTGGGGGGTGGCATTGGAGAGCCACCCCAATAGGTAAAAAATGTTTTACCTATTTTTTAAACTTAGTCACATGATGGGTCAGTTATATCAATCTACGTATTATGAAGGCAGAGATTTTATGTATTCCACAAAGGGTGTCCACTTGTGAGTAATTTTTGCTGAACCACCCTTCACTGTTAATGACATTTTTTCTATCTTCAAAAACATTCTTACAGTAATCAGCGATTGTGATGTAGATGGAGGTGTAGGAGATTTGTAGAAGAGTAAAATACAGCGCATGGCGAGAAGAGAACAGAAAGCCAAGATCTCCCCCTACTGGGGGACAGGATAAGTGTGGTCACTGGAACTCCAAAAATGGCAATTAGTGGATCACGTTGGATCTGGATTCTAAAAATCCCTGAGAGTATGGAAAATAAATTACTCCAAAATTTACATAAGCTTGGGCAGAAGAAAAACATATGACTTAAGTTGCAAGGTGAGGTCCGGCATCTGTCATACCGATCTAGAATTGAAGGGAAAATTTTAGATTTTAGACCAGGGGTGGGCAACTCCAGGCTTCGAGGACCGGTCTCCTGCATGTATCTCTACTTCAACACACCTGAGTCAAATAATAAGGTCATTAGCAGGACTCTGGAGAACTTGACTGCACTTAGGAGGTGATTCAGCTGTTGTATTCTAGTATGTTGGACCAGGGAGACATCTAAGAGTTGCAGGACATCGGCCCTCGAGGACCAGCTATGCCCACCCCTGTTTTAGACAGACGAGATTTTGAGAAGTGAACTCTATTTTTTTTTTTTTACTTTAAACTGTACAAGCTGTAATCTGATACATCGACATATGCTGAGAATAACTTTATCCCACCATGAATCAGACACTTAAATGCCCAATTCACGTTCTCAAGCAGTTCTGGTTTTACCAAATGAGTTGGACTCAATTGCCATAAGTTTTCCATATATATTAGAAAGGAGTCATTTCAGATTAGGCCTCAAAAATAGAAGGTCAACCCATGGTGGGTCAGCAGGGAGAGTTAGAAAATTTGTAAACAGCGATGAAACACAATGTCTAATTTGGAAATAGAGAAACATTCAGGTTAAATTTTGGGGACAACTCTGAAAAACTAAGAAATAAACCATCTTTGTAAATATCTCTCATTGTTCTAATGCCTCTATAAGCAGCATAAGTAGCTGCAGGATAAAGTAGATAATTTTCTGTAACAATGGCAATTTATTAGAGGGAGACACAAATTTGAAATAGGACCTAGATTGTGACCAGATCCTAAGTGCAGACAGCACTGTAGGATTTGCAGTAACAGAGGATAATTTAATTGGTAGTGATGACCTAACTGGAGGACCTGCACAGCGACCGCTGCCTAAGAAAAGCACAACACATCACAAAGGACACTTCTCACCCCGGACATTCTCTGTTCACACTGCTGCCTTCAGGCAGAAGATACAGAGCAACCAGAACAAGAACCAATCGTCTCAGAGACAGTTTTTACTTAGCAATAACAAAACTAAATGCAATCAATAACAACCATTAATCATCATAAATGATGTATGTGAGAATGTGGCTGTTCTTATTTATTAGGGTTTTTTTTTGTTTTTTTTCGGGGGGTTGTTACCAGTTATTTGTTAGTTCTTACACTGTGTGTGAATTGTGAGACAGTTATTTTTTGTTTCTAAGCATATGCACCGACTGATGGCACCTTTTAAATTTTGTTGTCCTTGTGACAATGACAATAAAGATTTATCTCTATCTCTGAATAGATAATTGAGGCAGGTGACAAAGATGCAGAAATTGATTGAATTTCAAGTTTACATCAGATCAGGTGAATTTAGCCAATAAATCAATTTATGAATATGTGAAGACCAGTAATACATTGAAAAACTGGGTAGGGAAAGACCACCATTTTTGTGAACTGTTGCAATAGAGAAAGTCTCAGTCTGGGCTGCCCTTCCACTCAATAAAAAAGAAGAAACCATCTGATTCAAGAACTTGAAGAACTGTTTAGGCAAAAACCATTGATATCAAAAAAGAAATCTGGGTAACACATTCATTTTAATAACATTAATCCTGCCAATTAAAGAAAGAGGGAGAGAGTTCCACCTCTGAAGATCTGATGCGATTTGAAAGACCAAGGGGACAAAATTCTGTGAAAACATTGAGGGCAGAGTACATGTAATATTAATTCCCAAGTACCTAAAACCTGAGGGGCTGAGTTTAAAAGGAATGTCAGACTGCTTACGTCCTAAAGCTAATGAATGTACTGGGTAGCATTCACTTTTAAGTAGATTCATTTTATAGCCAGAGAAAGATCCACATTTTTCAAGAATTTTTAAAATTAGAGGAAGACTACATAAAGGATCCGAAATGTACAAGAAAAGGTCATCTGCCTATAAAGTAGGGGTAAAGGTAGAAGACGCCACTGGCCAAATGCGGGTAAAAGTATGAAGTGGCGTGTAAATTGGAGCAACGCAACCGCCACTGTGGTGGGTTGACAATTTGAACAACAACAAAAAAAGCTCCATTCAGTTTGAACTTCTGTCCAGGGGAGGACTGACTGTCTGGAGTCCACACTGATGCATTTACTGTCCATATCTAGCGACCCTACGCTGTCATAATTTAACAAAAAAATTATATTAAATCTCATTTAACCGCGACAGCCCATTGGTTGATTTTATTGACGGACATTGGGCTTATCCAATAAATCCCTCAGTCTGCCTTGGCCCGCTCCTCCCCTCTAAGTTTATTAATGGTGTCATTTCAGCTAACCGGAGTCCGAGCAAAGTGAGCGGAGATGAGACGGGCCGGGTCAGAAAAACTACCACAAAAGCTAAAAAGCACATAAACCCATTCAGAAAAATGTGTCAAACTATTTGATGTGTTAATTACCACACCAACTTTGACAGTTGGAGGCGATTCAGTAGCGGACAATGAGAAGGAATTGGTGATTCAGGGGCTTTATTATTGTTGGAGGAGGATGATGAGAGAGACGTGACCAGGGACAGATTGAGGAAGAGTTCAGATTAGCTGCTGCTGCCTGGTAAGAAGGAGTGAAAATGTTCATAAAGAAAAAGTTTTGTGCAGGCAGGAAGGCAGGTGTGTGTGAGGGGGAAGCTAATACTATGTAGTCAGAAAAACTCTGGAGTAACACAAGAATGATGATAATGATGATGATGGCCCATGGAATTAATAATGAACACTGTTACATCCCCAAGGCAGTCTATGGATATTGGATGGGGCTGTAACAATAGATAAACCAGGGAAAAATGAAGAGACAAAACCAGGAGGGTAAGGTTAAAGTTTTATTCTTTAAGAGTAATCTGAAGAAATCTCAAAGGCAAAAATGAGAACCTAAAAGAAAATTAAGGGGAGAGTAACAACAAAAACCAGGGTTTCTAGCAAACAACAACTCCTCCATCACAGCACCACAGAGCTGCGGCACACATGCTGCCCAATTGGCAAACAGGCCCTGAAAATCAGTTCCCAGCTGGCCTTATAATGTGCTAATCAAGTGGCAGAGTGAAACCAGCTGGGCCTGCTTAACCTGCCAGAGCTCAGCAACAACCTGAAATGGGGGGGAAATCCTACATGCAGCCACCACTGCATGTAACAAACACATTCTGAGATATTTTAGTAATAATTGTAATAAGTAAAGGAAAACAAATAAAACAGTTAGAAAATACTGTAGCTATTGATACAATTTAAAAATATTTTTAAAATGACTAGACACATTTTTGATAAATACTATCTGGGTGAGTTGTTGCCAAAATTTGGAAATGTTCAACATATGATTGCAAGAATGTTAGGGTTGTGTAGTTAAAGTTTGCCCTTAGTAATTACTTCAAATTAACTTATTGTACTACAACCCTGTTAAGGGGTCCATGCTTTGTGTTAAATTATTCTGTATACGTACATCTGTGTGGTAAACTTATTGTCAGTAAATTGGTTTCCAAGAATAAATCATACATTTTCTATAATTTGCTTGTACTTGTGGGGTCTGCAATCAAAAGAAAAAAAAACAGTGGTTGGTGAAATATCTGAGTGGCCGGTAAAAAATTTTCTCTACCAGCAACTGTGGCCGGTGGAGAAAATTTTTAGTTTCCACCCCTGATATAAACACAATTTAAGTGCAACACCAGAGCGGATAATTCCATGAAAAGAAGAGAGGGATCTCAGGGCAACAGACAGAGGTTCAATGGCTAAGGCAAACAGGAGGGGAGAAAGAGGACAAGCCTGTCTACCTAGGTTTTGGAGAAACCTTTCTCCAAAATCAAACCTACTGAGAACGGCAAAGAGGTACAGTGAACCCTTGTTTTTAGCAGGGGTTGCGTTCCGAACAGAACCCATGATAGGTGAAATCCGTGAAATTGTTACCTTTTTTTTTTACTATTATTATAAAGCATAGCTAAATACTCTACACCAGGGGTCTCAAACTCAATTTACCCAGGGGCCGCTGGAGGTAGAGTCTGGGTGAGGCTGGGCCGCATTCACACACATGGTCTCCTTAGCCGAACCTTTCTGATTGCCTATTACCATATTTGGCCGTAGTCAGGCGCTGTAACAGCGGTAATTGTGTAGTGTCTCTTTAAGATACTAGTATCTAGTATTGCTAATGATGTCAGAAGTATGCGAGAGCGTGGGAGAAACGTGCTAGACGGACATGTTAGCTCCCTAACTTTTTAGTAATGTTACAGGTTGTTTGGACGCTGCTCAATTTTCATGTCTGATAATGTAGCAGCCGTTCAGCCGGGCTTTGTAAGGTTGGTGAAGAGCGTATTTATTAAAGGACAACACTGTGGAATTCCCAGTACCAGTGTGGTTGTGAGTTTTTGACCGTCCTGACGAATCTGCCGCCTCCTCTCCTTCCTTAAACACAACCCAAGCGTTACAGCGCCTAACCTTAATTACGTTACACTGATCAGCAACTTCCGGGTCTAGACTGGATGCTGAAGCACGTGAAGCGGGAGCGGCCGCGGAAATTGCGCATGTACCGCATGCAAATAATGACAAATAGAAAATGCAAATAGGCCCGGCCGATGTCCCGCCCCCGAGAGCAATATACTCCACCGTGATTGGTAAGTTTGTTCAGCTCCGCATACAACACTGAAAAGTGCCAAGTATATCAAACTCGCGGGTCGCACTAACATTAAACTTTCATATTAAGGCGGGGGCCACAAACTATCGTCCTGAGGGCCGCAGTTGGCCCGTGGGCCGTGAGTTTGAGACCCCTGCTCTACACTGAAACCAAAGAACAAAACCTGTTTTCAGGCCCAAGCATTTTTTAAAACAAATATAACGCTGTGTTACCAATAACTACAGTAAAATAATCATTTTAATCATCAACACGAAGTTCAGTGTCTTTAGTGTCTTTTTCATCTGAAGCCTGTGGTGCAGGTGTGTTCTTTTTGAGAGAAGAACATAGTTATGGGTAGTTGTCGCTCTTTTTTCTTCTGGGCCAAAATATTTGCCAAAATTTGAAAGCTGTATTAAGTATATTTAAATACCGTAACGTTATTGGCACACAGATAGAGAAGAAGCGCAGAGACTGTTTAGCCTACTCGATCAAAGGCCTTCTCGGCATCAAGAGAAACAATCACCTCAGGAGATGCGGGGCAATGAGCTGAAAAAATTGTATTCAATAGCGTACAAATATTAAAAAAACAACTGCCGGTGTCATGTCCACTGTTTTTACTGTTATCTTATTTTGTGCTAAACAATGCCATCTAGTGGGCATTCTTGGTAATTATCAAAAAGGAAGTACAAAAAGTAGAAAACATGATGTACAGCAATGGTCCCCAAACTTTTTATTACCGCGGACCGGTCAAGACTTGGCAATTTTGCTGTGGCCCGGGACCATCAGATAATGCTTCTGCATGTTGTCCGCATTTCCCGGGACATGTCCATATTTCACGCCCTGTCCCGGGCGTCCCGGGTTTTTTTTAGAAAGTGAGGAAATGTCCTGTTTTTTTTAATTTCCTTCATTGGACCATTAAATTTACAGGCACTAGGGCACTGCGCACGGCGCTGCGTGTGACGTAATCCCTGAGCCGTGTCAGTGCAGGCAACCCTGTTCTTAATCAGAAGATAGATAGCGTGCCTGTCAGTACGCAAACAACATGCAAAAGCGCAAATGTATGGACTTTCCCCGTTTTCAGAGCCCCCTGCCCTCTCCAAGGTGTTCTGGTTTACCCAAATTAAAATATGGTCAACCTAAGCTAAAGCCTTTTTTTTTTTTGCCCTGATTTTCCCTTTACGACAATCTTACAACGTCCTGCAGTGAGTGGTGTGTTGAATATGCCTAAACTATAATCGGGCATATTCAACATTGATTGGCTTGATTTTAGCAGCCTATGGGGTTTTCCCTGACTGGGAGCGAGACGCAGCCTGTTGAATGTGACAGCCAATCAGAAAGCGCGATGACGTAAGAACGGAAGGGAATCCCAAACAATTGACATGGCAACTGAGAGTCCGGTCGACATCGGAAGTGATATGTGGAAATGTTTATTACTATATGTAAAGTTCATTTTATACATGTTTATTATTTGTGACTATGTTTATTCAGTTAAAAATGTCAACTACAAAAAACATAACTCACCTCCAAGTCATAGTGCAGCAAATAGAGCAGCTGCTCCCGCCGTCTTTTATCGCTTAAAATGAGTCCACAAACTATCACTACTGCTTCTACATTGTCATCTGTGTTTGATTATTCTAAATTCACGTATGGTATGTTGGGGGTTTTACTGGATTTTCTTCTGGAATCGGGATGTTCGTGAATGGATTCGGTGTGGATGGACACACGTACCGATCAAACCTGTTGGACTTTTATCGGCTCGTGTCATGTGTGGTCACAAAATCGGCCGACAATCCTTAAATCCTGCCGTGTGAACCAGACCTAAAACTCACAAGCTCTACTCCTCTCGTCTCGACCACTGCCCTAACGCTCTCTGACGTCGCTATGGTAACGTTTACATATCCCTTCAAAATAAGATACAGATGCGCCACAAAAAGGAACATTTCACTTTCGTGAAAATTTTAACTTACGATAACAACTAATGGGAACCCTAACCTCGTTTCTCTGCACCGAGACGGTTCCATCTGGGAGTGATGAGAGACAATGACACCCGAAGTGTTGCTTATGCACAGGGTGCTTGGTCTCTACGTGATGAAGCAGTTTGAAGGCTTCATTGCCTCATTAACGATCCGGTCACCATATCATGTAGAGCGGGTTTAAAATGTGGGAATCACCTACTGGTCTGGGATAAATCCATTCTCCTGTCTCTTCTCTGGGCCTTTTCCCTTCGCAAAGAAACTTTCCAAAGACATCTGATCTGCTTCTTACTCATTTTGGTGCTTGTAGACTCAATGTTGGCGTGCAAGACGTTACTGAGAGAATCCAGTTAAAGGATTTTCAAAATAAAAGCTCCTCTAGACTAACATAATACATAAAACGGAAATATGTAATTCTTTGTACTCTGTACTTTGTATATGTACTCTGCCGGTACCAATTGGTCCACGAACCGGTACCGGTTGGGGACCACTGATGTACAGCACAGTTGCAGCCACATGGCAGTTTCTCAGCCCTGCTTATGTTGTTTTCTTGCCTGCTAAAGCATCATCTGTGAGTAATATAAGCTGAATTAATCACATATGAGAATAGTTATTGCAGACACCTTCATTTGTAGAGGAATTATGTATTTTTATGTTAGTAGTAAATTCGGCCTGTTGCTAAGCTAACTAAGACCACTAGTCTGTGTATACAAATGGTGTATGCAGTGATTGGTCATTGTTACTGCAGCAATGATACTTATATGTATCCCTTTGTTTATCCTGTTACAGTTTCACAGAAAATGTATGTCATTCAAGATGTCATCCCTGAGTCTGGGGAGTTTCTGCATTTATTCTGTTTAGCTGTTTGGATAGCTAGTATCATTTGGCTGGCGAGGCCTATACAGGCGGCCTTTGATGAATCCATTCTGTTCTTGCAAAATAATCTGAGGAAGAACCATCTCAAGCTGAGTACGCGGGACTTTAGCCAAAATCTTAAAATCCACATTTAAGAGTGACAGGGGCCTGTAAGACTCGCAAGCAGTAGGATCCTTGCCCTTCTTCAGCAGGAGTGAAATTGAAGCCTGAGCTAGGGTGGGGAGCAACAGGCCACGCCCCAGTGATTCATTATAAACATCAAGAAGAGGGGCTAACTTGTCTTTAAACTTTTTGAAAAACTCAGCAGGGAGTCTGTCTGAGCCGGGCGCTTTATCACTCTGCATATTTTTGATTTATATAAATATTTCTTCCAATTTAATGGGAGCGTCAAGTTGATCTGAAATCAATTTATTTATCCTGGGAATGTCAATATTCTGAAGAAAGGCAAATAACTCATCTGAGTCTGATTATAATTCAGATTTATATAGATCGCAATAAAATCTCTTAAAGATGTCGCTGATAGAAACAGGATCGGAAACGCGATTGCCTGACTGATCTTTGACTTGCGATATCATGCGAGAGCTAGCATTTCATTTTAGTTGATGTGCTAGAAGCCTATTTGGCTTTTCACCATCTATGCTCATAATAAGTAGCCTGAGATCAAACGAAGAGATGCTCCGCATCAGATGTTGTTAGGAGATGAAGTTCAGTCTGCAGATCCTGTCGTTTCTTCAATAAAGCCTGTGACGGATTAATGCCTTTTGTCTGTCAATATTCTGAATTTTTGTTGAAATTTCTGATATCTTAGCTTGCAGATTTTTATTAAAATTAGCTGAAAAATAAATAATCTGGCCACGAAGATAGACTTTTACCGTTTCTCATAATGAGAAAGAGACTGTGTCGCTCTTGTTAAACATAAGAAAGTCATCGATTGCTGATAGGATGAATTGAATTGAACTGAAGAAATACTATGTCAGAGTTTAAGCGCTTCAGATGTGAATATATTTTAGATCACTTCACCGGGACCAGGACTCCACATTTATCCTCTAACTATGCCACAGTTTTAGTAAGGCTGTCCACTTTTTTCTGGAGGCTAACAATGTCATCAGCGCAGGTGGATAGGGATTTCTCCATCTCAACAACTGTTACCTTTAGCCCTGTGAAACTCTCCTGCACCGTGGACAGGCCAGAGGACAATTCCTTTTTGAAGGTTAGCAGCTCGGACTTCATCGAAGATAGACTTTCACCAAGCACAGCATGAAACTCCACTTTAAGTGTAACAGTAAAGTCATCCTGAAGAGCCGCAAGAAGCTCCTTTTTAAGATTGCTGACATTGCTAACTGCAGCGGCCCGGGCCGCGGCCTCTGAAACAGGAGGAGACGACTCAGTATAGGTTGAGGATTCACCACGAGGAGCAGGCCGCAGGTGAGTCTGGATCAAATTCCCCCCTTTAGCAGGCTTTGGTGGCATTTTAGTGACCAAACAAAGATTGTGCACAATGTAAAGATTACTTATATTGTGTGGGGTCAAAGCCGAGAAAAAGTGCCTGGCAATAATCGAAAAAAGAGCCATCCCTGCAGGAGCACACCAAAGTCACCACCGCCAAAGTCCGAAATCAATTAAACTCTTAAGGTCTTTTTTTGAAAAATTATGCAGCTCAGACATAACGCATAAGTAACAAGAGCAAAATGTTTTCCTAGATACCCTCCAAATGACCAACATCTCAGAATTAATGAGTACAGGTGTTGGTGCAACTACAGTGCCTTGCGAAAGTATTCGGCCCCCTTGAATTTTTCAACCTTTTGCCGCTTTTCAGGCTTCAAACATAAAGATCTAAAATTTTTATTATTTTGTGAAGAATCAACAACAAGTGGGACAAAATCGTGAAGTGGAATGACATTTATTGGATATTTTAAACTTTTTTTAACAAATAAAAAACTGGAAAGTGGGGTGTGCAATATTGTTCAGCCCCCTTGCATTAATACTTTGTAGCGCCACCTTTTACTGTGACTACAGCTGCAAGTCGCTTGGGGTTTGTCTCTATCAGTTTTGCACATGAAGAGACTGAAATTCTTGCAGATTCTTCCATGCAGAACAGTTGGAGCTCAGTGAGGTTGGATGGAGAACAGCAGTTTTCATCTCTTAACACAGATTCTCGATTGGATTCAGGTCTTTGACTTAGCCATTAAAACACCTTTATTTGTGAACCATTCCATTGTAGATTTTGCTTTATGTTTAGGATCATCGTCTTGTTGGAAGATAAATCTTCCTCCCAGTCTCAGGTCTTTTACGGACTGCAACAGATTTTCTTCCAGAATGGTTCTGTATTTGGCTCCATCCAGCCATCTTCCCATCAATTTTAACCAGGCCCAGACCATGATGGCTGCATCTCTGATCAGTTTTCTCCTTGTCCCAGATGTAAGTTTAGAGGAACGGCCGGTAGATTTGCAGTGGTCCTTCCATTTCAATATGATCGCTTGCTCTGTGCTCCTTGAGATGTTTAAATCTTGGGAAATCTTTTTGTACCCAAATCCGGCTTTAAACTTCTCCACAACAGTATCTGGGACCTACCTGGTGTGTTCCTTGGTCTTCATGATGCTCTCTGCACTTTAAACACAAACCTGAGACTATCACAGAGTAGGTGCATTTCCAAGATTTTACGATTGATTACACATAGGTGGATACTATTTATGATCATAAGTCATTTAGGACAACATTGTATCATCCAGAGATCCTCACTGAACTTCCGGAGTGAGTTTGCTGTACTGAAAGTAAAGGGGCCAAATAATATTGCACACCGCACTTTGCAGTAGTTTACTTGTTTAAAAAGTTTAAAATATCAAATAAATTTAGTTCCACCTCACGATTGTGTCCCACTTGATTTTTCACAAAATAATAAAGATTTTAGATCTTTATGTTTGAATATCAGGATATAAAGTAAATAAAGACAAATCTTCATTAATGTTATTCAGAAGAAAGAAACAGAGGGAATTATTTCCAATTCAAAAAGGTAGATTGTTTTACATATTTGGGGATTAGGATAGTACCACATATAAATGACATTGTTGCGGTTAACTATAACCCCAAACTCAATTGCTGCCTCTGTGGATAGATGGAACTACCTGCCCTTGTCACTTATAGCACAAATCAATGTCCTTAAATCCAATATAATGCCCAAACTTCTGTATTTGTTTCAGAACATCCCATTGCCACTCCCTGCCAATTTATTTTCGGTCTTAAAAAACATTTTCACTTTCTGTGGAACAATAGATGACCGAGGTTATGTTTATCACTTTTGTACCTACCGTATGATAGAGGAGGCCTCAGGTGCCTCAATCCACTTTGGTACTATTGGGCAAGAGAGATTTACAGATAAATCTCTTTTGCCTTGGGTGAATACTGAAAATTGTTCTGTACCTCTCCCTCTACCCCAGTATATTTACATCATATGTCCAAAAAAATTATTACTGCCGTGGATTTATGTTTACTAGTTGCAAAAAAGAGTCATAGCACTCTCCTGGAAGAGTACCAGTTAACCAAAATTCATTAACTGGATAAATGAAATGTCCTCACAACATTACCAATGGAAAAAATTACTTGCATTATAAAAGGGAAACTATCAATATTTCAAAATTTTTGGGGTCCTCTTATGGAATATATAGTGAGCATGGATATGATGGGTGGGGTGGATAAGGTATAGTTACCGGTGGTCCCCTACAGTGTCCTAAGTTAATCTTCTTTATTTGTATACTTGACTTGTTCACTCTGAATTATATATTTGAGTTTGTATTTTCTGAACTATGTACAATACTAAAATAATTTGGGCTACTTCCTGGAAAATAGAGAAACCGTTGTAATTGTAATTGTTGTTTTTTCTCAGGGTTGTCAGGGGTTTTGGGGTTGGGGCATTGTTTTTCTCTTCTCATACACTCTGTATGTAATAATTGCTGCTCTAAGATATCTCATAATGTCCTGGCTTGCAAGGAAAAACAAGTTGAATGCTGGACAATAATATAACTACCCTTGACTTTTCCTTTGATATGAGAGCACAGTTATGTCATGTATATTATTGAAAGCATTTTTGAAAAACCAATAAAGATAATGTCGGGGGAAAAAAGATTTTAATTTGTGGCTTTATGGCTCTACGTTGAAGATGGTAAGGCATACTTTATTTTTTTACTGTCGGCTGCTCTGCAATAGCGCCTCTGCTCCCGACTCCCATACAGAGCTATCGGCTAGTGGTAACGCTCAGCCGCTCCCTCCCGTTTCAAAATCTTCTCATTAATGTAAGAGTTAGAGAGTTAAATATAATTAAAATATTGGCTACCTTTGACAGAAAAGTGCTAAGTCTATGAAAGCAATGTAGCCAGTTTTGCTACTTTTGACTTCCAAAGCATAATGTGGCCGTTTATCATGATTTATCAAAAGTAATGAAATAACGAACTATAGTCTGATTTTTACTGTTAATGTATTTCACCCTATTGAGCAATGAAAGTAAATAAAAGGTGTTAAATGTCTATTTCTCTATTTACTTACTGAAGGGATTTGTTATTTGTGCTACAGAGCCACAGCTAGCTTCTCACTACAGCGGCTCTGACGGAGCCTGTGCCTTGCAGTGCTGCTGTTGCTCCTCCCACACTTTGGAGTAAATCATTGTTTTAACGGTGGTGGGGGTGGACCTAAAAATTTATTCTTATTTTTTTCTTAGAAGTATGGCAGATTTAATTTGGTCTTTATTTCTATTGCCTCTTTATATTGATATTGTTTAAATACAAAGGTTTCTTTCATGATTACTTTGGGGAGGGACAATTCTAGACTTTTCCAAGTTTGGGGGGCCAAAGGGGTCCTTCGACCCCCCAGGATTTCCCCCATTGTGTACAAGGAATGTAGTATCATGTGCTTTTCTGAAACATGGCTGCATGAGCAGAACTAGCACCCTGCTTGGACACAACCTGGGGATTGACCACCCTCAGTTGGTGAGGGTTTCTGATGATTTAAGACCTGAAACACCCAATGACCCAATGACAAAACAAACAAAAAATATGTGTGTATGCGTGCATGTGCATGTATAAGCCATACTAAAATTATGACAAATGATAAATAAATCTAAGTAATATGAGTTTCAGTTTCTAAGAGCTAAGCAATATTGAACTTATTAAATTTTTTTCATCTGTCCTCATATAGACCACAGCGAGGTCTGGTTTTATATGTCACATTTCCCATACACGTCATTAAATCCTACAGGAGGGTCGCTTAGATTTCAACCAAGACTTCACCTCAGTTAGGGTGTTTGGATGACATGAGTATATATGAGAAAAACCAGATTCCTCACACTGTAAGCTAGTTAACCTTGCAGTGATTCTTTGAATCTGGATTTTCACCAAGTCAAAATTTTTGGTCATGACACTATATGAACAGTTAGTTAGTGTGATGCGTGGCTTTCCTTGCAAATCTACTTTGATAGATGCTCAATCTCTCACCTTTGTGGAAAAGAATAATCTTTTCTAACTATCCTGCTGAATTTCTAAGGAATGGGGACTCTATCCCCATCCTTCAGTCCTTCCCCATGGGGACTGAAGGAAAAATCACAAAAGACCCTAGTTAATCCTAGTTGTTTCTTATCCTTGAATCTCATTGTGACCAGCAATATAAAAAATCCCTCTACGTTCTTGTCTAGCGGTCATACATGTGCTGCAATTAACTCGCTGCTGTCCCTTTATCCTGGGAACTATTATGGAATGTTCTTAGTCGCACAATTAGATATTTAACATCGCACAAAAGTATGAAAAACTGAAGCCAAACTTATTTCATGATGCTTTCCATAATTGTTTTCTTTACTTAGTATCAAATACAAATGCATGAAAATGCAATATGGACAGTCAACATTTACCTGGATGTCCAATGGACTGCTACACAGTTGATCTGGATAAGCTTTGCGCAGGTCAAACAGTATTTCCCAGTCTCCAGATCCCCTTTCATCGTCCCTGTCAAACCAGTCAGTCCACTCTGCCTCTGTAGAACACACACATATCCAAATTTAGTGGCTGAAGTGGCATAGGGTAATCTGGATTAAGACTTTTTCACTTTTTGTGGTCTATGTGTATTGTCAGAAAGAATATGAATCAAAATAAGAGAAATATCTGGTCATTCCTTTTGGAACATGACTAGTGGTCACCGATTTAAATAGTTTATTTTTGGTCTGTTACAGTCTCATTTTTGTAAGTTGGTCAGGATAAAAACACCAGCCAACTGCACAAATATAAATACAGGGATAGGATAGGGATTTACCTATCCCTCCACCCTAAAGGAGGGATAGGTATACCTTGGTTTTACTTGTTGCCAATGTAGGACTGAAGGCTGTAAGGTGGGGGCAGGACTTCAAAAAGCAAAGCTCGAAGTGTTGGCACAAAGGTGTTTGCAAGTAGTAAACCAAGAAGAGAGAACAGAAATAAACAAATGTGTTTTCTGTGAAAGATTAAATCACAACATTCAGACATGTCGAAAGTTAATGGAAAAAGTCATAACTAAAAGAGTGAAGTTTGTGAAATCAAAAGGACTACATTTTGGCTGTCTCAGTTTTGGACACCAATCCAAGAAATGTGAAAAGAGAAGTATTTGTAACACCTGTAAAGGAAACCACCCAACATGTTTACATGAAGAAATAGACAGAGTTTAAAAAAAATAAGGACAGTGATAAAGAACAAAGGGAAATGAAAAAGACCAAAGAACAAGGTAAAGAAACATCAAGTGAAGCAATCTTAAACCACGTGATCCAAGGTGATAAGAGCAATCTCACAACTACGATTCCAGTTTGGTTATTCACAGCAAGCAATCCAGAACAGGAAATACTAGTATATGCCCTTCTGGACACAGAAAAAAATAGATGTACACTTAAAGCTCTCTACATTGCCATCTAAGGATACTGTTGTTCCAAGTCAAAGGCTCTCAGGGCTACAAATCTGAGGTTTCTACTCTTTAAAAAGAATCCCTCTTCCAATGACATATACTAGAGAGTTTATCCCTACTAATTTAAGCCATATTCCCACACTAAAGACAGAAAGAGCATGGCCTCACCTGGAGCACCTTGCTGAAGAGATTGCCCCTCTGATTGAATGTGATGTTGCTCTGTTAATAGGTTATGAACAGTTAATAGTTATAACTGTTCACAAGCATTGGTACCAAGAAAAGTTGTGTCAGGAAAGGATAATGAGCCCTTTGCTCAAAGGACAAATCTCAGCTGGACAATAGTCATTGTGTTGACTATGGAGACATTATTGGATGCAGTCATAGGATAATTGTAAAGGACGTTACCCCTAACCCACCATCTGATCAGTTATCTAAATAGGTGCAGTACATTTGTTGCACTCAGGTCAAAGGTTTTTACGCCATCAGATGTGATTAAAGTTCTTGAATCTGATTTTAATGAAAGGAAAGTGGAAGATTCTCATCTCTCTCAAGAGGATTTACGCTTCGCATAACGAAGGATGGAGTGAAAATTCAAGAAGATAGACATTGTGAGCTACCTTTACCATTTAAGGAGAATAGACCAATTCTACCAGACAACAAGAGGTGTGCAGAACACAGACTCAAGTGCCTCAAGAGGAGATTTGAAAAGGACAAACAATATCACAGTGACTATATGAAGTTTATGAATGAAACAATAAAGTGCGGATTAAAAGTGCTTCCTGAAGAACTGCACAAACACCCAGCATGGTACGTACCTCACAAATGGGGTATACCATCCCCCAAAACCGGGAAAAATGAGTGGTGTTTGATTGTTCAGCAAAGTATGAAGGAGTCTCGTTGAACGATCACCTTTTGAGAGGACCAGAGTTAATCAACACACTGGTAGGAGTCCTGTGCAGATTCCAAAAAGGACAAGTGGCAGTGATGTCTGACATCAAACGCATGTTTCATCAATTCGGAGTCAGAACAGAAGATCAAGATTATTTCCGCTTCCTCTGGGGGGATAGTGGATATTTTCACTCCACTCCATCTGTCTACCGCATGTGTGTCCACCTGTTTGGAGCAACCTGCTCAGCAGTCTGTGCAAACTTCGGCCTCAAGTACATTGCAGCACAGGGTCAGCGACAGTTTAGTGAAGCGACAATAAAATTTATTGAAAGAAATTTTTACGTTGACGATGGTTTGATCAATTTTCATTTGGAAAAGGAAGCAATTCATCTGGTGAATGAAGTGAAGCAACTCTGCCACACTGGGAAACTACAACTTCATAAGTTTGTTTCCAACAGTCAACAAGTACTCAAATCACTTCCCAAAGAAGATAACAGCAAAATCTCAAGACCTTTCACTTGGTGAGCAACAGACAGAGCTCTAGGCATTAAGTGGTGTGTTGCCTCTGATCATTTCCAGTTTTGAGTAATTGTGAAAGAGTACCCACTTTCCAAAAGAGGAGTGGTGTCAACTATAGCCTCCATCTTCGACCCACTTGAACTTGTGGCGCCTTTCATTTTACTCGGCAAGCAAATATTACAGCAGATGCGTTGTGACAAGGCAGATTGGGATGCACCGCTCTCAAGTGAACTTGAGCCACAGTGGGAGTCCTGACTGTCAGATGTCAAGAACCTTGCAGATGTTAAGATCGACCATTGTTACCTTCCTAAGGATTTCAAAAAGGTTCAGAAGTATGAACTCCACTATTTTTCAGATGCAAGTGTTGCAGGATATGGAGTCTGTATCTACCTAAGAGCCATCAGTGAATCAAGACATATCCAATGCGCTCTTGTATTCGCCAAATCCAGGATAGCACCCACAAAGGTGACTACAGTACCAAGATTGGAACTGTCTGCAGCAGTTGCCGTGGTAAGCATAAACAATATGCTCAAAGTGGAATTAGAGCTGGAAAATGCCAAAGAATTCTTTTGGACAGATTAGCAAGTTATGCTGGGATACATCAGCAATGAAGCAAGACAATTTCACGTTTTTGAAGTGAATCAAATCCAACGCATCTAAGAGAGCACTGTACCAACACAGTGGAAGTACGTTGTGTAGAGGAATATAATTACAGTGAACCCTCGTTTTTCGCGGGGGTTACGTTCCAAAAAGAACCCGCGATAGGCGAAATCCGCGAAGTAGTAACCTTTATTTTTTACAATTATTATACAATAAAATACTCCATAATACATTGAAACTTAAGAACAAAACCATTTTACAGGCCCAAACATTTGTTTAACAAATAAAAAGTACCGTATAAACATTTTTTTTTACAAATAACTACTGTAATGTAAAATAATAATTTTAATACGAACTGAAGGCGGATTCCCGTGCCCAAATTGTGGAGATCAGCAACCCCCCCACCGCGACCTGAGTCATTGGATTAGAACGGGAGAAAACAAAATGTATAGTGACTCGCGTGTATTTTACTGCTCTTCTGACTGAGCCGCTGCAGCCTGACTCCGCTCTGTAGCGTTTTTTTTTTCTTCTAAAGTGGGGTGACCAAACGTCCGTATTTCCCGGGACATGTCCGTATTTCACGTCCTGTCCCGGGTTTTTTTTAGAAAGTGAGGAAATGTCCTGTTTTTTAAAATTTCCTTCATTGAACCATTAAATTTACATGCACTAGGGCACTGCGCACGGCGCTGCGTGTGACGTACTCCCTGAGCCGCGTCAGTGCGGGCAACCCTGTTCTTAATCAGAAGATAAATAGCGTGGCTGTCAGTACGCCAACAACATGCCAAAGCGCAAATGTACGGAGTTTCCTTGCTTTTAGAGCACCCCCGTGCTCCAGGTTGTCCTGGTTTTCCCAAATTAAAATATGGTCATATGGTAAAGCCCGCGGTGCAGGTGTGTTTTTTCGACAGAATAACGTAGTTATCGGTAGTTGTTGTCACTCTTTTTTCTTCTTGGCAAAAACATTCTTATAAACCGACATGCCACCATCGATTATGTTAAATATGACAAGCTGTTTTACGTACGTGTACATATTAAACCGCAACGTTGTTGACACACAGGTAGAGAAGAAGCGGAGAGACTATTTAGCCAATCAGAATGCAGAACACAATGCATGATGCAAATCCGCAAAGCAGCAAGACCGCGAAAGGCGAACCGCGAAATAGCGAGGGTTCACTGTATACTAATAGTTAAAAATTATGTTGTTTGGTTGGTTCGCACTAAGATATGTTTTAACCTAAAAGAAATGTATTGTGTGTTAAGGAGGAAAGTTATTAGGTTAGCTTAAATTTTAGAAAAAGCATGGCTCTCTTTCCCTCCTGTTCTCCCGCGTCCCGAGCGGATGTTGTCACGGCTGCAAAACTACGGCGAAGCACAATGACGTCACAGATCACAGAGTTTAATTCATACAGAGCAATCGACAACAAAGCTGCAGAGATACAGAGATATACATTTTATACAGACAAGGGGAAAACAGACAACACGAAACACATAAGACAGACAAAGGCGCCCAAAATGTGGAGGAAAAGATGGAAAAAACCTCTCAGACTCTCCGGTGCTGACCTAGAATTTTAACTAAAGAGGCGTTTCCCTATTTAATATATGCAAAGAAGGCGGTCTGTTTTTCGACCACTCAGCGACCTGTTACAGCCCCCCTTAGAGCTCAGCTTCGAAGGTGCTCTGTTTTTTGTCCAAGCAAACCGGAGGGAAAACCCCCCAGTCCTGCTATAAATCTCGCCGACTCCCACATTCCAGCTGCCGTTTCCATGGAGATGCTAATTTTATAGCTTTTGTATGCTCTTAGACAGTGGAAGGCGTCTGCTTGTCTCCTCGGGCCTCTTTCGAAGGGTCACACAAAGCCTGTTTTTTCAAATACGAGTGATTAACACATGTTGGAAGATTAACTGCATTAAACACCAAAATAATCATTTTTCCTTTACACAAGGATGGATTCTTCGGCGGAACGTTTTGTGAAGTTCTCCAGCTGGTTAAGACTAGTCAAAGTTTTATTGCAAGACTCATCAGATTTGGGAAAGAGTTTAAGAGAATGCAAAAGAGAGCCAATGAAGCTATAAGTCTTGAAGAAACACAAGAAGCTAAACTTGCAATCATAGCCATTGTACAAGCATTCTCCAAAGAGATCAAGGAGCTTCAGTCCCAAAAGGAGTTAACTAAAGACAAGACAAGTAAGCTCTACTGGCTCAACCCCTTTCTCGATCAAAAGGGTGTCCTCAGAGTGGGAGGTTGGTTAGAGCAAGCTACTCCACATCCATACATCAAGAACCTAGCTATTTTACCAAAGACCAACCACATCACAAAGTTACCGATTGATCACTATCATCGGCGTGTGGAACATCAGGTCCAGCGCATGACAATAAATGAGCTAAGAGCAAACGGCATTTGGATACTTGGATGTAGACAAGCAATATCACCCTATATCTTCAACTGTGTCAAATGCAGGAAATTCAGACTAGGAACAGAAGAGCAGAAAATGGCAAACCTGTCTAATGAAAGAATGGAAAAAACCCTCCATTCAAATATTGTTTTGGCCCGTTTTATGTCAATGAAGGAGGTAAAGAGCCCAAATGCTATGGACTTCTGTTCACATGCTTATGTTCCCGTGTGGTACACATCAAGTTACTCGATGATCTGTCAACTGACGCCTTCCTTAATTCACTCCTAGCTTTCATTTCCCTCCGCGGGAATGTGCGGCAGCTGCGATCGGACCAGGGTACTAACTTCGTTATGGACAGGGCGAAAATTCCTTGAAGCAGTAAGAGAAATGAACCAGGAAAACCTAAAGCAACTCGGCTGTGAAGTTGTTATGAACCCTCCCTCTGCCAGTCATATGGATGGGGGCCTGGGAGAGGCAAATTCACACAATCAGAAGCGTGCTGTCCTCCATCCTAGACCAGTCTTCCCGAACATTTGACAGTTCATCATTACGAACCTATCTCTACGGCGTGATGGCCATAGTAAACAGTCGACCCATCACCCCACACCTACTCAATGATCCTACCAGACCTCAACCACTCACTCCCAATCTTCTTTTAACAATGAAGACATCTGTAATACTACCACCTCCAGGAGACTTTGTACGGCAGGACTTGTACGTTCGCAAGAGATGGCGTAGAGTTCAATACTTAGCCAATGAGTTCTGGCACAGATGGAGAAAAGAATATTTGGTGGGCCTACAGTAAAGACAAAAATGGCAGAAAACAAGGAGAAGTGCAAAAGTCAATGACATAGTCATCATCAAAGATGAAACGGCACCAAGAAACAACTGGAAACTCCCTAAGGTCAGCAGTTTATCCAAGTGAAAATAGATGTGTGTGCAGTTATTGATCAGTGACTCCGCATTAGATTAAATGTGTGGTAGTTTTAGTTAATTTGTGTTGATCCTCATTAGGTTCAGTTAAGTGTACATTCAAATGTGGTGGGGGGGACGTTTGTTTTATTCCACAGACCATATGTTGCCCAGGGAAACATTGGTTGGTGCCAAGAGGCATTCAAGCTGAAAAAGCTAATCGTAAGAAATTTAGCTTTATTCTTCTGGAGTCAATGCAGTTAATGAGGTACGGTTTTGTTTATTTGTATCTGTAACGAATAGTGAACTATTTAAAATAAATTGCCCAAATAATGTATATTTGTAGACTATTTATTGTAAATTATTCAAAGTGAATTTTCTAAATTAAGAATGTCACAGATTGTTTATGGATGTTTGTCTGTTTTGATTAGCATTGTTGGTGGTTTTTATTTTATTTTGTTTAATGGTATTTACGCTTTGTAATGTTTTGGGGGTTTCTGTATGTACCTCATGGGCTGCGGTAGCTAATGAGGACAGGCCCTATAAAAGCTGGTAGAATCATTGTGCCAATGAATGACTTGAACTGTCAAAACATGAAGAAATCAACACTTAGTGTTCCCCAGTGAAAGCACCGAGGTACATTTTGTTTTGTTGTTTGTATTGTAAGTTTATGTTTTGTATTCTAATATTTGTATATGTTTTAGTTTTCACGGTGATTGAGGTGACTGAAGTGACTGAGGTGACTGTGATGATCAAGGTGGATCTGAATCAAAGAAAAATAAAATGCTAAATTCACCCGTCAAGACTGGCTGAGTAATTCAACTGCTGGGGAGCTGCTACAGTACCTTTTATTTATGTAAATACTCCATTTATTGTGAAATGATTTAGGTTTGTGACACCTTTTTTTGTTGTTCTGACGGCATATTTTGGGGACGTTGTAAGACGTGTCCACAATAAATGGCTGTTGATAACAAGAACTGAGTTAAGCCTTGATTAAACTCGAGAGGAGTAACACAATTTACTGAAAACAACACAGAACGTCACTGTAACATAATTCATGCCATTGTTAATCTGAGTCTGTATTCATTTTAAGGACAAGATAATTTGTGTTTTATGTATTTATTTAGTAAGCAAGCGTCAGTTAGCTGAAGGGGAGAATTTACCTTGTGCCCATAGGCTGTTGCTGGTGATGGTAAAGTACTCCCCAGAACTTGACTGGAATTGAAAAGCGCTCTGTGCCTTTGATGATTCTTTAGTTCCTAGAAAAACATAAAATAATTGTTTGTTATGGTACATCAGTTGTTTTCTTTTGTAGAAACATTACCAAAAAGTTTACACGTACACTGTTTGCTTGTTGATTAATGAAACAAATGTTGCTGGGCTCAGGCACAGATGACATCTGGAGATGTCTTTGCGAATAAAAGAAGTTTTATTTACCTTAATACAAAAACTCAGCTTGTCACACTCAGTGCCTAACGCTCCTCAGCAGAACAAAAACAATGCACTGCTTCGCAAAAAGGCACATTCGAAGAACACACGTATAAAAGTCACATTCAATGACATATAGGAAATATGAGTGTCAAAGATTAAGGTAGGAGACACACACAATCAAGTTCTGAAGGAATGAACAAGCTAATTTATTATAATAAACAAAACCAATTGGGTGGGGTACCTGTGAACTATAATACACATGAACAGTAAAATAAATAAACTAATAAATTCGGTCTCTCACACAAAGATTACTGCATAAAAAAACAATAATTACCAGAGACAATTCACTGTCACAGAAACAACTGTAGCTAAACCTCTATTGGTGTGCCTCTTTGTGGCTACTTCCAACTCTCTTACCAAAAAACAAATGGAATTAGTTCCAGGGGCGTGTGGTACGTATCGAGTCCGATGCTGTTGTTCGGGGGGGGCGCAGCAGTACTTCGATGTTGTTTTGTTACTCATTCTGCTGCAAATTGGCTCAATTTTGACTCGCAAGACGTAACTGGTAAAATCCGTTTTAGGATTTGCAAAATAAAACATCCGGAAGTAGTTCATTATTCCTTGCGCGGCCCGGTACCAATTGGTTCGGTCCGCGGCCCGGTGGTTGGGGACCACTGTTCTAGACTATAGCTTCTGAGTTTACTGACTGTTCCTCCACAAAATGTACCAATAAAAGGAGCATAAAAAAGTGGGATTTTCGACAGCTCTGGACACCTAGCGCTGTTGTGTGCTTAGAGATTGAGGGCTATTGGCAAGAGTTTTTTGTCAGAATGGGAAATTGTAGCGAACTGCAAAGAATTGTCAAAAACTGTGTGTTGCCCTATCACCCCTGTCCCCTTGGGCCTAGGAGAGGCTTTCATATTTACAAGAAGTTGCTGGGAGAGATTGATCTGCAGCTGTTCATGTTTGTCTGTTCTGTGTTCACAGCTGATGGAGGAAGGCAGAGAGTACTGGCAGCAGAGGAGATGGCATTCTGGGATGATGGCACCTACGAGCGGGTGTCAGGACGGACTGTAAGTACACCTCGCTGCAGCAAACAAAAAGGGGCGGGGACGGACCACTGTCAGTCTCATGCATTATTTGGAAACGGGACCTTTGCACTCCAGAAATGAAGGGGGTGTTATTTCCTATATTATTCGCAGTCTCCAGTTTTTTTTTCTTTTGAAATCTGTGATACATCTTCATCTTTAGGAAGTAGTTTAACTCTCAGCATGTATTTGAACTTCTCTCTTTTATTTACTTCAGCGCAGTTCACAGTTTTTAACAAATTCCATAGCTTTCGGTGTACTTCTAAATCTGCTCCTTAGACGCATCTTTTTGGGCCTGCTACTGCCTCAAGTGATGTGGGGGTGGTAATACAATTTAGTAATTACATTACTAAATCATAATAGCAGAAAGTCTTTATTATTTATTAGAATTCTGGCATTACTGGAACCGTAAAAAATAAATTCTCTAATGAAACACCATTTTTTATTTTCTTAACAATGTATTTATTACATGAATTAAATGACAAACAAGACCTTTATACATTATACATAATATATCTTCATCAATTATAGGGAGAAAAAAAGAAATTGCAAAATACCATTTATAATGTATACATAAGAAACTTAATTGAGCAAAAGTCGGTAACGAACAAATTAATTAGGTTCACAAAAGAATACCAAATCTGGTTGTTACAACCAGGGTTGTTAAACAGGTACAAGATAAAATTCACATTTTGCTTTTATGATGCCATGTTATTCTGAGAGACTGTTTGTTCATAGAGTCTTATGTACAGGAAAATTTAAGATGAAACTATTTAAATAAAGGTGGACATTTTCCTTCGACTCTAAAACAATAAAATAACTCATTCATAGAATAACGATAGAACACCCACTTCGAGGATCCAAACATCTCCCTCAGCACCAAACTAATATCACCACCTGGTGACACGGCTCTCTGTGTGACCACAGCAGATGTGAAGAAGTGCCTCTGGGAAATCAACCCCCGTAAGGCTGTAGGCCCCGACAACATCCCAGGGCGAGTTCTGAGGGACTGTGCACTTCAGCTGTCTGAGGTGTTGGCAGACGTCTTCAACACCTCACTGCCACTGTCATCTGTGCCCACCTGCTAAAAGATCGCCACTATTGTCCCCGTCCCCAAATGCTCCACAGTGACAAGCCTGAATGACTATCGGCTTATAGCCTTAACATCAGTAGTCATGAAGTGCTTTGAGAGACAAGTCATGAACCACATCAAGGACTCCATCAATGTCACTGTGGACCCCTCAGTATGTCTATAGGAAGAACCGCTCCACTACTGATGCCATCTCATCGTTGGTCCACACCGCCCTCACCCACCTAGACTCTCTCTTACATCCGTCTTCTCTTTCCGTATTTCTCCTTGACCTTCAACACCATCATCCCACAGACCCTGGTGCAGAAGCTCTTCTCCCTTGGACTGAGTTCCACACTGGGGAACTGCATTCTGGACTTCCTGAAGCAACAGACCTCAGAGTGTCAGGATCCACAACAGCATCTCCTCCTCCATCACCCTCAGCACTGGTTCGCCGCATGGCTGCATGCTGAGCCTCCTCCTCTTCACTCTGCTGACATATGACTGCTCGGCAAGGCACCTCAGCTGTCTTATAGTGAAGTTTGTTGATGACAGAGCAGTAGTGGGACTCATCACAAACAGTGATAAGTCCAATTACAGAGAGGAGGTGGAATACCTGGTGCAGTGGTGCAGAGAAAATAACCTCTGCATCAATGTATTGATGTATTGACCAAGGAGATGATGGTGAATTTCAGAAGGGGCAAGGATCCTCTTCAGCCCCTGTACGTCAGAGGAGCAGCTTTGGTCTCCAGATACAGGTACCTTGATTTGCACACTAACTATTTAGTATGCAACACCTCCCATCTAGTCAGGAAGGCCCACCAGCATCTCTACTTCCTCAGGAAGCTGCAGAGCTGGACTTGGGAACTCAGTCCTGAGGAGCTTCAATCGCTGTATGGTGGAGAGCGTTCTCTGTCTGCATCACCATGTGGTACAGGAGCTGCACTGCTGCTAAGAGGACGGCTCTGCAGAGGGTGGTCAAGGCTGCACAAAGGATTGTGGGGAGCAACCTTTAGATCTTTTGATCTGGGACCCGAGTACAAATTTAGTACCACAAACTATCAAGGTGTTATGACAATAAAAAACCCTGAATCCTAGAACCATATCAACAATTTGTGCATGGGGTAATACACTGAGCATACTACAGGTAAATGTTAATTAATCTGGTTAAGAATAATTATTGTATTATCAATAAATGACTTCTAATTGATATTCTTAGTTGCCAAAGGAACACAATAATGCCTTTATCAGCTCAGAGGTTCAAACTGATGAAAAATTAGAATGGATGGCATCTACTAAAATATTCCTCACATTTTCCATGTTCTTTCAGCAAACAGTTGAGACAGGGTTGTTTTTGGTTTCACCACTATTTACCTGCTACTTTACCGGCCATTGAAATTATTCGTAAAAGTTTGTCTGTTAATCTGCAGCTCATGTGACCAAACCAGATGAGATGAACAGTTAAAACACTCAACATTGTCTTGTACATAACCTCTAGTTGGGTAACCCCAAGATCACTGGGTTTTCTTAAAAGATAGTCTCTGGGAACAGTTCTTCAAAATATAGTCAGTGTTTTCAGCAAATTTGAGCTGACTGTCCAGGAATGACCCGAGGTATTTAAAATTAGCCAAAGTTTCAACAGGTTAGCCATCGAGTGAAACTGGAACCACTTTCAGGTCTTGTTTATCTCATTTAATTAGCTCTACTTCCTTAAAAAAATTAAAAAATATGTTCTTTTGTAAAGGAATTTGCCTTTTATGATTCCAGTAATGCCAGAATTAATAATAAATAATGAAGACTTAATGATATTCTGATTAGTAGTGTAATTATATTAGTTGTTAACACCTCTCGCCAGCCTGCTGCCCCGCACTTCCACCCCCCGCTTATGGGACTCCACAATTGACACCATTCGACTCCCGTGAGTTACAATGTGCTGTCCTGCTAGCTGTCGGTTGCTTGTCGATAGCTGTCACTCACAAGCTGTGCTCGTGTCAGTATACAGGGTCAAAACACCACTTTTCTTGCAGTGTGGTGGTCTTTGAGAAGCTTGGTCCCTCCACATAAAGAACAATAGCCTATATGCCATGGACTTCCATTTTAGCACTTCCGCATTTTTTTGCCACATAGAATGCTTCGGGTGCGCAGGCAACAGTATGTTAATAATGGCTCCTTGGTCGCTGCAGGACTATTAATGATGCTTCTAGAATTATTCAGACGTCCTGAAATGCTCCAACAACGACAAAGGATTTAAGCTGGATGTGTCAAACTTCACAATAACTTTGAAGGTAAGTTAGTAAATCATTTGTATTCACCATAATGCCTCATGTCTGACATAGCTAACAGGGACAATCTTACAAAGATGCTATGTAAACGTTAAGTGTTTTGATTATTGTAATAGAGTGGTTTGTTGCCCCTAGTGGTAGAAATACAGATATACCTGTTCTAGGTATAGTTCTTAGTAGGCCAACTTATTAGGTTGGGTTAGCGGCCAGTGCTTCTCAATTCCAGTCCTCAGGCCCCCCTGCTCTGCATGTTTTAGATGTACCTCTATTCCAGAGCATCTGATTCAAATGACTGCATGACCATAAAGTGCTGCAGAAGCCTGTTAATCACCCACATATTCAACCCAGGTGTGTGGCAGAAGGGAAACACCTAAAACATGCAGGGCAGGGGGGGTGTGAGGACCGGAATTGAGAAACACTGGGCCAGAAAAAAAACTGTACTGAAGTAGCTGTTCTGTTCCTGAGTTCCACCATTAGAAGACTTCGTCTCCACATTCCCTCTGCTTGTTCTTTCCAACCCCAGAATATCACAATTATGATTATCTGTGCGATGTGCGATATATATATTTACTGTATATATGTATGTATAGTAGCTATCAGTTGAAGCTGAAGGTAGCTTCCGAATGTAGCATCTAATTCGGAAAATAGCTAAAGGGCGATTACACTTAATTTTCACTATCTTGAGCTTTTTTAATGTGCTGTGCTTCAAAAATTACAACACCTAGACACTTCAAACCTAACTACATTATTCTGCACTAATAGCAGAATAAATATAACATTTGTGAAACCTTTTAATTGATTTGTGAAATTTGTAAAATGTCAATGATAAATTTCAGAAAATTTTTTGCATCTGGATGTGAATTAGCGAATTGGCATTATTTGTTATTTTATCTTTCTGTTATATTTCTTTTTTTTTTACCTTTATTATAGCTGGAGTTGGACAGAAGTTCTGTTTGGTAGCTTCCTGGAGGGAGGCATCGCCTGAGCTAATGCTGCCAACAACTTTTCCATCTCCTGCTATTAACTGATTTGCTTTTCTTTATATAGAAAGTAGGAAAGTATTGCTATCCATTCCATTTTGTATATTTGCTCTATTTTTATTTTTTCTTTAATGCTTACCTGGTCAATTGAAGTGGCAATGTACATCCTCTTGATTACTGACAAATGGTTCAGAACCACATGGACTGAGCTGGTTACGTCAGATCAAACTAAATCTTTATTTCTCATTAAAACGACTTCTTGTAATTTTAAGACATTGTTATAAAATTGCATCTTTATTCTGCTGTTACGATGACTGCATTCTCATGATTAAAAATTCTTGTAGCCTGGCCATAATGCTCCCTTATACAACTTACAGGAGAGATTATTGAAATAAAAGCACCTTTTGAAAGTATTTTCTGTAATTTTATTAATGAAATTGAGGAACTGATTAAAATCAAATCTGGTATGATTTGAAGCTGAATCATAGCAGATTCAGCTTCAATAAAATATGATAATGTAAGCCATATTATCCAGCCTTATTCAGTATATTGAATTATATGACTAACTGCATATTACTTAAAATCCACACTTCTTTGCTGGTATTACTTAAAAGTGTTGCATTTTAATATCTCACTTGAATTCCTGATCTACATGCAAATACTTGATATACTGTAATGTAAACACCTAGAAAAGGGGAAAAAGGATTGTGAAATGCAGAGTATTACAAAAGAGATTAAATTTTATTGTAAGTACAAGCAGTATAACAAAATGAACAGTGAATATATAATATACTACATCAGTTACTCAGATGTCAGACTTGTTTGCCTTTACTGTCACTCTGGAGGAGAGGGGAAGTCTGGTTCAGCTCAGTTCAGGATCACTGCAGTGTATGGGTAGCCAATATAGTCTGCAGGTAGATTTTTGACTATGTGGTCCTCCGGTTTCCAGATCCCAATTTAACTGAGTAATGTAAATAAAAAGTTGCTCCGTGCTGTGATGATCCGGCTGACTGTGGACCGATGGACACAATACAGGTCAGCAGGTCCAGGTGTTTGGATCCAAGGGAAAAGTAATTGGTAGAGTGGCTCAATCATGGCTCAGAAACACATCACGAGGTGTTACGATTCAAACCTGAAAAAATAAAACAACAACAAAAAAGACTAAGCGTTCATATTTAGCCACACAATATAGTCAAAAACTAATAAACTTTAAGCTGGTTTTTGGGAGTTTTGCCTGAAAATAAATTGACAATATCTCAGGAAATTAAATGTTTAAGTGAAACAGTTCTGGTATCTCAAAACTGCAAAAAATATTTCAGAGATGCAACAACACTGATGTTACTGAGTAAGAGTAAACTGAAATATTTACTAGCTAGAAAATGCATGTTAAAATCTGAATATTCTTTGGAAATTATGTAGATGAAATTAATTTAAACTACTAGCAAACACAGTACAGGGTTCACCTTTTATCTGTTCCAACATTAATATAAAAAATTATGCATAGAAGAAGTATTAGTTTATAAAAGTCAAGGCTAATATAAATTCACCATTTTAATAATAAAATGCAGCGGATGATGTAGTAGCCTCATTTTCTAAGCAGAATCTCAGGGAAAAAAAGTGAAAAAAGAGAAATTACGTCTGTATAGCACAAGAACAGATTAGAGCAGCCAAGTGGAAACATTCACTCTAACGTGGGTTATAATTATGAAAGAAGCAAAGGTAGTTGTCATATTTTTGGATTTGGGAAATAAGCGATTCTTTACTGTTTGTACATGTTCTGTAGATTTTTCATGTGGATCAGTGACACTTATAACATCGACTAGAGACGGAGCGACTGGTTCCCTTCCTCCTTCTCCCCTCCCTCTCTGCTCACCCACTCATTCACAGGATTCACAAGATACACATGGAGAAATGTCTTCTGGACCGGAGTTTCTTAAATTTACAGATGGAATGAATCAACAGGTTGTACTTGGGATGTCACTCCTTAGCGCTCACGTAGCAGACCTCACTTCATTTAAGCCACCTGACTCTACCGTCCCAGAGGATCCATCACTATGCGTCTCTGAGGTCTGAGGCCGGGGTCCAGACTTTATCTTTACACCCTTCTTGCTCCAGAATGTGTCTGGCCCCTCGGCACTGCAGAACAGGACATTACCTGTCCGGATAACTACAAGAAAATTTACAAGAAACAGAAACATAAAATACAGGGGACCTAATTCAAACATCAGACTGTCCCCTGCCTAAAGGAACCTCAGACTGAAGATTTCTTGGCCTCCAAGTCACTTAAACTAGCTTTATTAAATACCAGATCTCTCTGTGCTAAAGCTCTATTAATTAATGATTTCATCACTGAGCATAATATCGATGTTATGTTTCTGACAGAAACATGGTTGAATGATAATAATGAATCAATCGTACGAATTGAATATGCGCCTCCTAACTACAATTTCTTCAGTGAGAATAGAAAACACAAAAAAGGAGGAGGCGTGGCTTCAATATCTAAGAATACCATAAATTGTAGTAAAATCTCTTTGGGTCACTTCACCTCTTTTGAGTATCTTGGAATTGATGTTAAAGGCCACAAACGAACTTTGACTGTAACTCTATACAAAACTCCAACTTTTGTGGAAAATTTCTTTACTGACTTGAATGAACTTCTAACTCTTATATGTATTGATTATGATTGTTTAATAATTGTTGGTGATTTCAAC
The DNA here is from genome assembly GCF_002775205.1 of Xiphophorus maculatus. NCBI lineage: Eukaryota > Metazoa > Chordata > Actinopteri > Cyprinodontiformes > Poeciliidae > Xiphophorus > Xiphophorus maculatus. Next base: position 34,853,139 of record NC_036446.1, on the reverse strand, counting down.
ATTCATGTTGACAATCCCCAAGACAGAGGGGCAAAAAAGCTCGCTAATATTTTAGAGACTTTTGGTCTAACACAACATGTCAAACAAGCAACACACACTAAAGGACACACACTGGACCTGGTTATCAGTAAGGGTGTGAATATTTCCACTGTCTCTGTAACTGATGTCGCATTGTTGCATCACTTCCTGTTATCTTTGAAAGTTCTTTATCTTTTAACCCACTTGGACAAACAGCAACCATCACAAAACGTTCTCTCACTGAAAACGCAGCAGAAACTTTTAATCAAATCTACTCTTCTTCCTCACCTTTAAGCTGTAATGACATAGATAAGTTGGTAAATGATTTTCAGTCTAAAGTTTCAGATATTATTGATTCCATTGCCCCAATTAAAATGAAGGTTGTGTCTGGTAAAAAGAAATCTCCATGGAGAAATGCACAAACAGTTAGATCTGCAAGACAACTCTGCCGTAGGGCAGAACGAAAATGGCGTAAAACTCAATTCCACGTTCATTGTGACATCTATAAAGAAAAACTACGTAACTATCATTTAACACTAAAACATGCACGAGAGGCTTTCTTTGCAGATGTCATAAACAAAAACATTAACAATGCTTGAGCTTTATTTGCAACAGTTGACAGAATCACAAACCCTCCTGTGACGTTACCGCCTGAATTCCAATGTATTGCCGCCTGCAACCAGTTTTCCAGCTTCTTTTCAGAGAAATTTCAAAAAATCAGAGGATTAATCTGCACATCCACTATAAAGTCAGTACCAATGCTGTGCCCAAACAAAACAAATACAGGAAAAATGACCCAATTTCAACTACTTAATTATAAAACCCTACAGGAAATTATAAGTCAACTAAGCTCCAGTTCCTGCTGTCTGGATGTTTTACCCTCACATTTCTTTAAGAAAGTCCTGCCTGTTATTGTTTCTGATCTGATCCAAATAGTAAACTCATCGCTCTCATCAGGCGTTTTCCCCCAGGCTTTGAAAACAGCAGTAATCAAACCACTTATAAAAAAGAACAGTCTGGACAAATCACTAATGCAGAATTACAGGCCGATCTCCAACCTCCCATTCATCAGCAAAGTTATTGAAAAAGCTGTGTGTAAACAATTAACTAGTTTCCTAACTATAACCAACCTCTTTGACTCCTTCCAGTCTGGTTTTCGTGCTCACCACACAGCACAGAGACCGCCCTCGTAAAAGTGTTCAATGACATCCATATAAATACGGACTGTGGGAGAACCACAGTGCTGGTTCTGTTGGACCTCAGTGCAGCTTTTGACACTGTTGACCATGACCATATTACTGAATCGACTGGAGAGTTGGGTCGGACTCTCCAGTCCAGTGTTTAACTGGTTTGAATCCTACATAAAGAACAGGGATTTCTTTGTTTCAATTGAAAACTTCTCATCAAAGAGGTCAAAGGTCACATGTGGGGTACCCCAAGGTTCAATCCTGGGACCCCTTTTATTCAATATTTATATGCTCCCACTAGCTCAGGTTATAACAGGAAATAATATTAGCTACCATAACTATGCAGATGACACACAGCTCTACATTACGATGTCACCAGGTGACACAGAACCCATCCAATCACTGAACAGATGCTTAGAACAGATAAATGTGTGGATGTGCCAAAACTTTCTCCAGCTGAACAGAAACAAAACTGAAGTTATTATTTTTGGACCTAAAGAGGAACGATCTAGAGTCATAGATCTAGAGTTATAGATCTAGAGTCAATGCACAGCTTCAGTTATTACAACTGAAAACCAGCGATCAGGCCCGAAACCTGGGAGTAGTGATGGACTCTGACCTGAACCTCCAGAGCCACATAAAGACAGTTACAAAGTCGGCCTTCTATCACCTGAAGAACATTTCCAGGATTAAAGGACTAATGTCTCAGCCAGATCTAGAGAAACTCATCCATGCATTCATCTTCAGTCACATTAATTATTGCAACAGCGTCTTCACAGGTCTGTCCAACAAATCAATCAAACAGCTGCAGCTGATCCAGAATGCTGCTGCTTGCGTTCTCACTAAAACCAGGAAGATAGAGCACATAACACCAGTTTTAAAGTCCCTACACTGGCTCCCTGTAGCTCAAAGAATAGACTTTAAAATACTGTTGTTAGTTTACAAATCACTGAATGGCTTAGCACCACAATACATTAAAGATCTGCCTTTGTTGTATCAACCTTCCAGACCTCTCAGGTCTTCTGGTTCTGGTCTGCTCTGCATCCCCAGAACCAGAACCAAACGAGGAGAAGCAGCTTTCAGCATCTATGCATCACAAATTTGGAACAAACTTCCAGAAAACTGTAAAACAGCTGAAACACTGACTTCTTTTAAATCTCAACTGAAAACCCACCTGTTTAGAATTGTATTTGAAATGTAATCAATTACAAATTTATTGATGGAACTTGACTTAATGATTGATTCTATATTGCATTGTGATTCTGTGTTTGATATGATGTAAAGCACTTTGAAATGTCTTGCTGCTGAAATGTGCTATACAAATAAAATTTGATTGATTGATTTGATTGATTGATTGATTGATTGATTGATTGATTGATTGATTGAAAGCAAAGGCTTTGGACTTTAATTTGACCGACTACCTGTGTGGTTTGGATCGTGTTGCTCAGTATTGGTGGAACAGAAAAATGGAATAATTTTCAGGCTGAAAAGTTGCTGCGTTCAGCTGTTCTTAAATTACCTGCTCGGTATCGGAGGGGCGCTCCGACTGCATGTTAAGTGTATTTTATATAATTGTCATATAAACAAAAACTAAGGAGTTGTCTAAAATTAATTTCATACTCCATATAACACAAATGCATACATCAACACACACACATTGACTTACCTTGTGCCGAATCGCTGCCTCTGTTCTCAGCCTGTTCTGTAGCAGTGGATTTCCTCCCGCATTTTCTTCCAACAAATTATTCCAGTGAACGAAGCATGTACAGCTCCCTTTTAACCTCTGTCTTCCCATTTCTGACGATGGATCTTCAATATCCTCAAGTTTGAAATACCAGGCAGCTACAAACTGCGTGTTAGCTTTATTGGCTAAGTTTTGCTGCAGTCCGCTGTCGCCTTGATATCAGCAGGAAAATGAAAAAACTAAGCACTGGATTGTACTGGCTAATTACTGAACACAACGGCACACAACAAAACTTAGTCGTTGTGCCAGTAGATCGCAGATATTTAAACTTTTGCGTCTTGTTCATGGCACAGCTCTTGTAGCTATGGTTAAAAACAATAGGAGCAAGCGTTACCCGGAAATGGTCTATGTGGCGAAAATTTAAACGGAAGTATGTCACCACTACTCGTGGCATATAGTCCAGTCCATTGCATCATTTCATACATCAAAAGTGATCAAAAGTATATACATATTTTGGTTCTAGATTATTCTTAATAATTATGACTGATTTATTAAATATTCAAACCTATAGTCCATATTGTTATGGCCCAAGGTCTTTCCTCTGGGTCTTTAACATCCCTATTCTAGAGCTTCTAATTGGTGCTGATTGGAAGTGGAGGCAGCTGGCCAGTGTCTCCAAAATGACATCACATCCAGCTTAACATGCACTGTGTTTTCTCACTCACTAGCCCATTTTCTGTCTCTCTGCCACCCTCTCCCCTTTCTCCCTCTCCTCTCCAACCAGTTATGATTTTTTGTTAAATAAATCCCATTTTAAGTTATCCCATGCGTTGCTTCCCTTTGATTTGTTATGGTTCTAGAGCCAGACCATAACAAATTGGGGGCTTGTCCGGGATTTATGTTATAGTTTTCGGCGACTTTTTTATTTTTGTTGGTTAGTAAGTATTGTTTGTCAATGTAACTGGGAAGCTAGTGTGGGAATCTTAAGTTTAGTTTTGGGGAAATGGTTTTTCTTTTTCTCCTCTTTCTCTGGTTTGGGGTAAGTTGTTTGCTTTCATTTCATCTGATGAGTCCTGTGGTAAGTGTTGATTGTTGACTGGTTTGTGCAATTAAGTATGGCTGATCTGAACTGATTCCCCTTTAGGCTTCAGTGTGTCTCCCCTTTGGGATTCATGTACTCAAAAACAGTAGTGTGAGATCATATGGTTGGAGCAGTTGTCTTGAGGGCTGTCAAGAAAATCCGAGCTCATCCCACTTCCCCATGCTGGAGATTTTAGTTTAACAGTAATAATAAATAAAGTTATCTTTAAAATGAATCACTCAAGTGACATCTAGGCCCAACAGTAGACTTAAGTGTCAATAAAATAAATCTGGTTGTGTGTGTTGTTTTTGTCTCATGCAAACTTTGCTTTAATTCTACTTTTTTCTATCTAATCATAAGAAATCATAGTCAGTCAGAGAGAGTCATTAAACAGGAAAAGCAGGTTTCCTGGAAAAAGAGGAAGTAAGTTCCAGCCTGCAGATTTATAAAAATAGCTGAGACTATTCCTTATTTTAAAGCATGAAAGTTTTAAAGAATGAAATCTAAAACATTTTGAGTAATTTGATAAGATTCAAAGTAAAATACTTATATTAATATTGGTTTACTTGTAATAATACTTACAGTTACATTTGTGGGAACACTTACAAGAAAAACAAGTAACTGTAACTTTGGCATCAAATAATTAGAAATCATGGATTATTCTTGGTTTCTTTTCAGAAAAACATCTGTAATAACTCACATTAGGATTATAATAAGTATAATTAATAAGTTATGGTTATAAAATCATAAATGAATGATAAATCAGAGAAGCTGAAGAAAATAAATGTGATATAAGTTATGGTTATAAAATTATAAATGAATGCTAAATCAGAGAAGCTAAAGAAAATAAATGTGATATAAATGTGATTTTGACATTGAACTTGAAATGGTGTAAAAGGTGTAACTGCAATTAAACATCACTGATATGTTGGAGGTAGATGGTAGGTGAAAGGTGAAAGGAAGGGAAAAAGGGGAACTAACAGGAGAGCAGAGATGATCAACGCCTTATTTAGAGAAAAGGTGAAAGGCAACAGACATAGGAGGTTGAGCAACCCTGAGACATTAGCACAGACATCAGGAAATGTCTGTAAGAGAGTGATGGATATGAGATCATCTGTCTAAGCAGATAGCCAATGAAAACGCACCAAAAGGTGGATAAACCCTATAAAAGGTGGGTGCAAAAGAGGAACCGTTCGTTGGATCCTCCGGGCAGCTTCGAGCCAAGATCGAGATGGACAAAGAACTCTGCAGCTGAAGAAGAGCCGGGGCCACAGAGCTGAAGACTGTCCTGCTCATGGAGACCAACCCGTCAGCCCCGCAACCTGTGGCTTCGAATCGCACTTCTCTCATCGGCTGGGTTCAGACCCCAAAGACAAAGATGAAGACAAAGACAAAGGCAAAGACAAAGAAGAAGAACTGGTGCCTTTTTTCCTGCCAGCACCAAGTCCTGTGTGACCTCACCATCCATGCGGAGAAGAAGCTCATCAGACCTACAGAGATTCCTGCCTTCGCCGATCAACATCTTCCTCCTGCGGCAACACCTTCTTCATCATCAAGGGGTTCGAAACGCCAAACTCCGTCCGTCTCTCTCAAAGGTTCCCTTTTTTAGTTCTCAGTATCAGCAGTAGGGAAAGATAGACTAGATGATTGATTTTACTTATTTGATTATTTCTGCTACTGAATTAAGCTGTACTGACCCTTGCAAAACTGCCTTACTAATAAAATATTTAGCATAAAGAAAATCTAAAAGATGTTGTGGACATTCAGTTAATGAGTCACCTTAAAGTTCTTTGATGGTTGTAAAATAGCTATGATGTTTGATTCTGAAGAGGAAGAAGTGGAAAATGTTTTTAGGTTGCTGGTAGCCCATATGTAAAACAACATCCTTGGGACTCGCCCGAGTTACTAAAACCTACCTGGTTCAATAACAAATGCAAGTTGTAAAATAGAGAACGAGCGACCGTTAACAGGTGTGCTCTGTGAAACTAGTTGGCTGTAGGCTGCTCAGTCTGGCTAATTCACAGGGGGAAGAAGGTTGGGACACCTGGATGTAGGCCGTCAGATAACCAGGCGAATCGTTTCTCGAAACCAGCTTAAACAGAGTTTACTTCAGTTCTGGACAGGATAAATCCCAGCAGATTTAGGAAACTCAATTAACCCGTTAGAAGGAGAGCTGGTAGCACATCTCCCCTCTCAGAAGAGGAAGTACGAGAGTGAGAGAGTAGAGACAGAAAGGAGGGGGGGGTGTTGCGCAACAACAGGGCACAGCCATAGTGTTGGGGGGGTTGCCAGTTTTCTGGTCGCTTTTTCCACTCTACTGGTATTTAGTGCATAAGTACCCACCGTCCCTGATTTCTGAAGACTAGGGTTGAGCTAATTAGTTTCTGATAGGCAGTTAGAGGGGAGGTTCAGGTTGGTTGTTTTGTGTTGCACAGATTTTCAGCAATTTACTTTAAATTTTGAAACACTGTTTTGTGAGTAAGAATTTAGTCATGTCTGTTGAAGACTTTCATAAATCTCCAAAAGTAGAATTTCTGGAGCAGTGTTCTAGAGAACAATTAGTAAAAATTGCAGAGCACTATAAAATAAGTGTTGGTGACAAACAGTTGAAAGAAAATGTTAAAGCAATTTTAAGGGAAAACTTAATTGAAATGGGTGTTTTGTCTTTGCCTTCAAGACCTGAAGATTTGGATTCTCAGGTTGTAAAGCCCAAACTTTTGGATTTTGAACAACAAAAAGAGATGTTAAGATTAAGAATGCAACTGGAGAAGGAAAATGAGCTGGCCTTGGAGAAATTACATCAGCAAGCAGATTTAGAAAAGGTTCTTGCTTTGGAAAAGATGAGACAGGAAACTGAATTAGCAAAAATAAAGGTAGAAAGTGAGAAATTAAATCTGATGAGAGAAGGAAAATTGTCTGTGGAATCTTGTGTTATGGACTCAAAATGTAAAGCATCTGATAGTGACTTGCGTTTGGTGCCAAAGTTTAGTGAAGAGGATGTTGAAACTTTTTTCACTTTGTTTGAAAGGGTAGCAGGGATAAGAGACTGCTCCGAATCAGACTGAATAGTTTTGCTTCAGTGTGTTTTGGTTGGTTGTGCTCAAGAAGCTTTCTCCATGTTGAGCATAAATGATGGCCAGGATTACGCCAAGGTTAAAGCTGCAATATTGAAAGCATATGAACTAGTCCCTGAAGCATACAGACAGAAGTTTAGAAACTGGAAAAAAATGACAAAACTTATGTAGAGTTTGCAAGGGATTTGGAGATTCATTTTAATCGATGGTGCACCTCCTCTAAGGTTAAAACACTTGGTAACCTCTGTAATTTAATGGTTCTGGAACAATTTAAGAACTCTGTTTCTGAACGCATTGCAGTGTACATTAATGAACAGAAGGTAAAAACTGTATCAGAAGCTGCAGTGTTGGCTGATGATTTTGTTTTGACACATAGAGATACTGGTGGAGAGCACACAGTTTGGATGAGTGCTCCAAACTGGTGTTCAACACGTTCTGGTTCTTTTTCAGACCACAGTAACCGTGATCTGGACAAAATTTGTAATTATTGTCACAGAAAAGGTCATTGGAAGAAAGACTGTGCTTTGCTGAAATCCAGAAATAAAAATGGAACTCGGGTTAAACCAGCAGCACTTGCTGCATCAGTTTCTTTAAATGTTCCTGACAAAATGATTGAAGTGCCATTTGCCGGAAAACCTGATTGGAGTTCTTATAAACCATTTCTTATGGAAGGACAAGTTTCTTTAGTTGGGAGTGAAGTCAGGGTTCAAGTTACCATTTTAAGAGATACTGGTGCATATGATTCATTCATTCTGTCATCAGTTTTGTCTTTTTCAGATGAGTCTGACACTGGATTATCTATACCTGTGTTGGGTATGGGCATGTCTGTGTTTTGCGTTCCAGTACATAAGCTCATGCTTTATTCAGAATTGTTTGACGAAGAAGTGAGGATGGGTGTTCGACCTGCGCTGCCTGTGGTTGGTGTCACGGTTATACTGGGGAACAATATAGCTGGAAGGAAAGTCTGGCCTGATCAACCAGAGTCTCCAGTGGTTGTTTCAGTACCTTTGATCAGCAGTGGTCCTGACGAAAATGAAAAATCACACCCTGAAGTTTTTCAAGCATGTGCTGTGACACGGGCAATGAAAGCATCCAGTGATGTACATCAGGATGAAGACTTTGGAGAAAATAAACAGATGCCCTCTCTTTTGTTGTCTAATATTCCTTTGTCTATTCCACAGAATGATCTGTGGCAGGAGCAAAGATCTGACCCTACAATACAGCATTTGTTTCAGTCTGCATTACCTGGCGAAGAGATGCAGAGTCGTGCTCATGGATACTTTGTTGAAAACAAGGTATTGTTAAGGAAGTGGATGCCATGTGGTGACAATGCTATTGGGGAGCCAGTTTATCAGGTTGTGGTGCCTATGAAATGGCGTGACTTGGTTTTGCAGGTATCCCATGATGAGTCCGGATACACCGGAGTTAGGAAAACCTACGATCGCATTTTGAGAAATTTTTTTTGGTTCAGTTGTTGAGTTTGCTAACATGCAACCTTTTATGTGGTCTTTGGTTATTTGAAGTTCTTAGTTGTGATTTGTTAGCTTTTTATATTTTGGTTAGATCAGTCTGTTTCTGTTCTTTGTTTCAGAACTTTCTTAGTTACTCTAGTTATATTATGTTCCTTTTTATTGGTTAAATGTGTCTGAATCAAATGTAAATACAGGAAGGAGCTGCTTTGTTTTCAGCTGTAGAATGTTTTCTACATTCTCTTTATAGAAAAAACAAAGAGAATGTGATCATATAATTAGATTTTTTTTTCTGTAGTATTTCATTAAAATTTACCTGGGATGTATACCGCATGAGAAGACATCATGAATGTTGCATAATGCTTCATGTATTACAGAAAAGACACACCACCATTGATTATTAGTTTGTTTACTCCTTTTTTGGCTTGCTGGTAACACCAGACATCAAAACCCTCCAAAGGACAGGCAGGAACAGACACCAGCCACTGGAAGGCAGTGTGACAGGGAGGAAAGATGCCCTGTTACTGCCTGCCAGTGTCAGGGAAGTGGCAGACTGAGCAGGTGGAGGGGGTGAGATGATCCAGGAGAGTAGGTAGGCCAGACCCAACTTGACAAACAAACAGACACTCACTGACACACCCCTTCTTACTCTCATAAGCACACACACAGACACTCACACTCAAAGTTGAGACACACAACAATGGATGCCGTACATACACTCACCCTCCCTATACACACACTATATTCCCAGGTCCAGGTAACGATAGCCAACGGGTGCAACTAGCTCCGGGACTCAAGAGGTGGTCCCCTTCAGTCCAGCTTGGAGACAAGTAGACAGCCCAAGGTCCTGTTTTAGCAGAACAACCAATCAGGCCAGATAACGGCCGGGCACCACCTGAACAACACTTGTCCCATTTGGAGATGAGGCCAAAAAAACCCAGCAAAACAAAGCCGCAACAGGACAAAACAGTCCCAAACCCAACACTATAAACTTCCCATCTCCAACATCAATTTAGCTCAATAGAGCTCATAGATTCTAAACTCACACCCCTGAACACAGACGTTCTGAATCTCCACCAAAAGGGGCACAATGCTGCAAGAAAGCTCCAAACCTGAAAAGCCAATGATGACCCACCTTCATAGAAGGTCAACAGCCCTCACCATGCCCCAGTTGGTGAAGGCATGGTGAGCAAACAACATCACTGCCACTGCAACCATCCCAGGGAGAACCACCATCAAGCCTAGTTACACTGTCAGCGACCCTACATCCAAAAAGGGATGTAACCCCCCCCCCAGCACACACACTGCAACCCCTAGTCCCCAAAACCATATGTTCGTATGTATGTAGGGGCACAGTAAAAACCACCAACCCCAGGTGAAGCAGCACCACAAAGGAACACCACAATCTACCACACAGTGGAGGGCAAGGTGCAGCAAGAAGTGCCCAATGCAAAAGCCATGTACAAAGTTCACACTATGAAAAAACATCCCCACAAGCTCAACAAAGCCATCCTACGAAAGCTCACAACTGTACAAAGAAGACCCACAAAACCCAGAAAGCTGGGTGACATGCTTGTCATGGTATGGTATGCTTGTCACCCAGAAAGCAGCTGGAAGGGGTCCTGTGAAAAAACCTATACCAAAGCCCATATAAGGCAAAAAGCTCAAAGAACCAAAATCAAAACCCACCAAGAAGCTGAGTGTACTCCATACAGAACAAACAACTTGGCCCAGCCATTCTACACAAACCACACAGACTATCTGACAATGTCTCAAAACAAAACTGCATATGGAAACTAGTTTAAATGGAGTGAAACACTATTTCCTTCTGTATATCATGGTCTTTAGGTGTCTCATTAAAATGTTTTGTAAATTTAGATTATCTTAAAAGCTGCAGTAACATTTATAAAAAAAAAAAAATAAAAAATAAAAAAAATTTTTTTTTTTACATTTTTGTTGGAACTGTCAGTGTTTCATGATAGTATGGTATAAAAAATTAACTCCTCCACTTCCTCCCAATACTAATATTGTCATCCGTAGAAATACACTGATCCTGCTCAAAAACAACCTACCAGAGCTCTGAGGATGGTCTCATCGTTGTCAATCATGTACGAGCTCTATGTGCAAATGGCGGAAAAACAATTTACCTTTACAGAAGAACTAGCCTAGCCTGAGCAATCATGACAAGCTCTACAGTTGGGAAGACTATGTAGCATAGCAGAGAGCAAGGGGGAGGAATGCGCAACATGTACACACACATGATTGACAGTGCTAAAAACCTCCTCCTGGCTCTGATAGTGTGTTTCTGAGCAAGTGTTGTATTTCTGCACTGGGAAAAAGCAGAGGAGGTTGCCATATTATTATTACAACATAGCTGTAGTTTTAACAAATGTAAAAACAGTTGCTTACTGACCTTGCTTTATGGCTGTAAAAAAGATTTTTTACTCAATTTCTTTCACTTTGATCATTAGCTAAAGAAATGAGGCACACATTTTAAATTGATTCCTACCTTTATAGACTGTGTGATCCTCCACAGCAGAAGAAGGGTGACCTTTTTTGACAATAAAGGTCCAAGGATCTCTGTAAAAAACATAAAGAAAAAACAAATAAGCCAAAACACAAGAAATTACAATAAATATCCAAGTAAAATGCACTTAATGCACATAAAAACATGTGGGTAGAGGTCAACAAAAGTGTATACACATGCATGTTTATGGAGAGGTATGGGGAACATTTTCTGCCTTTTAGTTGAGAAGAGACTGCACATGCACAGACAAGGTCATTGACAAGGATGATGGTGTGACAGAATTTTTCTTAAACCGAGTTAAAATGAAAATTGTGCATACTTTTCAATGAAGTTTATCCTTGTGGTTTCACCAAGTTATAGCATCTGTTTCTCTCCATCAGTCCACTAAAGTTCAGTGGGAATCACAGAAAACTCCATGATAAAGGCTCACAAAACAGAAGCTCACAACAAGGGATAGAAGTTGAAACCTTCTAAAATATATTCATTTCCTGCTAGATAAGTCAGACAAGCATATGAAAGATTTTGTCTACACCTTTCAAGGCCTGTTGACAGTCAAGGCTGGAGGGTGGAGTTATAGAGCCTGATGTAAAGTAAACAATTGAATTTCACAGAGCCAGCAGCATGGATGTCATGCATGTTGGGTCTGTTTGATTTCTATACCTTTACTTAGTTCTGCATGAGGAGCAGGGTTTCCCCCAGAAAACTTGCTAAGCCCGGTGGTCGGGGCGAAAACGTGGTCCACTGGCGGTCCACCGTGTTTTTGTATTAAAAGATATCAAGTAGACAGGAACTGTAAAATTATTACTGGGTAATTATATGTTACGGGAAAACATTGCCAGTGAAATCCTATTTAAACCCAAAACAAATTGAAAAAACACAATTAAAATGAATATCAATTATTTGCACTTCTATTTAATCCAAATTAAGTCAGTGGTTCCATCATGCCCCCAGGCCTTCAGGGGCCCCATAAATGCTAATATTTTAACACAGATCACAGATACTGTATATAAATGTAGCGTTTATTTATTGAGCTTATCAATGCTGCTAACTTTGATTTAATGGCTTCAGCATACATAAATTTAAATATTTGGTAACACTTTATTTGACAGGGTGTGAAAAGACTGTCATAACACTGTCATAAACATGACATAACACCTGTCATGAACATGAGAAAGTCTTCATGAACATTTATGACTGTTGTCATAAAGTGTCATTCGGTAAATCTTGACACTTTTAATACAAAGTTGACATTATTCAAAATTGTCTTCATTATAACAACTTGACATTAACCAAGAATCATCATATGTCATAAATATGTCATAATAGTAGTCATAATGTCATTAAGTGTTATTACACTGTCAAACAAAACAGTAACAAAACAGTAATTGACATTTCCCCTACCTGAAAAAAATGAAACAAGTAGGACCAATAATAAAGATTTCATTAAGTTTTATTACACTGTAAATTGATTTAATAACAAAGTCATTAATAATCCCTTTTACATCAAGTAGAACAAGTAGCAACAGTTATGAAGATGTAATTAAGTGTTATTACAGTGTCAAATACTATATTAACAGTCATTAATATTATCTCTTACCTCAAGTAAAGTGAAACTAGTAGCAACAACCATAAAGATGTCATTCAGTGTTATTAGTGTCAAATGATATGCTAACAAAGTCATTGATATTAAGTCTTACCTCAGGTGAAGTGTGACACACTGAACTACTTATAACTACCATCATACTTGTAGAACAAACCCTTTGTACATTGGAATAAAACTTGTTCTTCAAACAGAAGGTTTAACTTCTGGTCAGTATATTGTAACTCTGAAACACTGATTGAAAAACTAAAACAGAATTACTTATTCTTTAACTTAAGAAAATAGGTTCTTTCAACAGTCAGCCATCTACTTCGTTATAGCCTTCCTGTAATGCTCTGAAAACAGGGAGATCTTCTTGTTGTCTTCATTTCCTGGAAGCAGTTCTTTGAAGGTGTCCAGAATGCTCAGAAATTATAGCTGTTCTTGCAGTAATTGTGGTCAATGTTAATCATGGTGAAAGCCTTTTCATGAATTCTAACTTGGTGAATCTCTTCTGGACAATCTCATAGTGGGTGATGATTCAATTCATTGTGGTCACCTAAAAAAGAACAAAAACAAATAAACAAAAAACAATGTGATTTTAATTCAGCATTTATTTAAATACCATTCCAAAAATGTCCCTTGCTGTCAGAATGGTAGACTGGCAGACAAATGTTGAGTTAACATGAATGGTTGTTATAAAGTGCAATACAATTATTTCTTAATACAAGTAGCATAATGACTAGAGCTGAACAAAATTATTCTGATCAAATATTTGTTTGGCAGAAGTTCATACAGACTGCCACTGTTGTTATTCAGAATGCATCATTTAATGTATAATTTTAGGTACATGAGTGGATCTTTTCACTTAATGAGCATTCAGAATTGTTTCCAACCAGATACTCTGGCTTATGGATGTTTGCAAGACGTTTATTAATAAATAAATAGATTAAACACCAGTTTTACATTTGACAACAATTAGTTGTCTAAAACGTAACTTATTAACTCAGTTGGTGGATGTTGATTTCTGTTTCCCCTTCCCTTTCCCCACCTGTCCCCTCCCACCCACCTGGAGAAAGTAGTAACACAAAAATGACTTACCTAATTTTCTTGGGGAATATTTCATCTGCTTCTTTCTCTTTGGTCAAACAATGACTCCTTTCTCTGGTGCCTGGTCCTCATTATCATCCTCCACACCAGTGGTCCCCAAACTACGGCCCGCAGGCCAGATGCGGCCCGCCTCTACATTTGGTCCGGCCCCCTGAACAATACCAGAGTATTTTCATATATGTGCATTTTTATTTGATAACTTGGACTTTTGCAATAAAATAAATGTTCCTTAGTAATGAACTGTATTTATTATTAACTACTAGTTAGTAACTATTTTATACATGCATATAATTGACCCTAACCCTTTTTTTATGTGGAGAACCCAGTGTTATTTGGTTATTATTTATTTCATAAATAGTGTTATTTCCTGACTTTTGTTCTCTGAAGAATCCAGAAAAGGTTATTTGATTGTGCTTTCTGAAAAACAATACATTTTTATGTTTAGCACTCTTACAATCGTCACGCTTTTCTGTTACAAACTGACCCCGGCCCCCCATCAGAGAAGGGACAAGTTATGTGGCCCTCACAGGAGAAAGTTTGGGGACCCCTGCTCCACACCATAGCATGTCTTCATTAGCCACATTTGCCCCCCACCATGTCTCCTTAGGCTAAAATTGTTCTTCATGTGGACAAAGTCGGCAAAGCAAAGAACACAAGCACCATGTTACATCAGCCAACTTGCTAAATAATGCACATAAATGATAACTTTGACTAACATATTAGCTTTTAATTTGCTAGATTAAATTTGGAGAGAAAAAATCTATTTGCCTGCCTCTAAAATATGTTTAAGATTAAGCGTTAACCTTACAGTTATGGAGTTTAATAACTTTAGCTGACATTAGCTTACAGAAAGGTAGGATTGGATTGAATTGTCCATAGTTAACATTATAAAGAAAGAGAACATAGTCAATGTTATTTTCTCAAAGAAAATGTGAAGTTAATAAGACACATACCTCATATACTGTATATTAGGTGACAAACTTCAGCTTCTTTGTAAACAGGAGGTCTGGCTGTTATAATGTTATAACTTGTGTTAGGTTGGCCCCACAAGATGGAAGATTTCTTCTTCACCAACACACTGCACTCCTGTTCGTGCACTGCTGCCTCTCACTGGTGGAGATAGTTTATTGCACTACTTAAAAAAGCCTTAAAGAATGTTTCAAATGCAAAGTTCATAAGTGCTTTGTAGACATCTTGTTGTAAAACTTTAGGATCAATTAAATTAAGAAATTTAAGACTAAACAAAATGGCAGAACAATATAATATTACCACATAAAGCATCATAATTTTTAAATTTAATCGGTAATACTTTTATATCAAATTTATGTCAGATCATGATTTCTTGGTTACTGTCAAGTTGTCATAACAAAGACAATTTTGTCTAGGTTAATGACAAGTTGTTATAAAAAATACATTTTGAATAATGTCAACGTTGTATTAAAAGTGTCAAGATTTACCGAATGACACTTTATGACAACAGTCATGAATATTCATGTAGACTTTTTCATGTTCATGACAGATGTTATGTCATGTTTATGACAATGTCATGACAGTCTTATTCACACCCCATCTAATAAATGTTACCAAGTATTTTTAATCTAGTCTCCCTCTCCCAGATTTCACTAAATCTAACACAGAAGCTGTAAGAGGTGCTGATGTTTTTAGCAGCAAGAGGGGCCCCTAAGTCAAATTTTGTTCAAGGCCCCATATAGCTTTGAATCGGCCCTGCATGATGCGCTAAATCCGCTGCACTGCGCAGAGATGCGCAACAAGCAGGAGATTTAATTAAATGCTGCTAATGTGGCTTTAGTAGCTCTTCCATTGTGTGTTTTTTGAGTTTTTAAATACACAGAAACTGTTGTGGTTGCCCAACACTAAAGGAACAAGTTTTTCTAATCTTCTCGCCACCGCGCTCATCAACTCTGGCTGACTAAGTAGACAAAGCATTTGATACGGTTTGATGCATCTAGTGACCAGAAAAATAGTACTAAACATAATAATAAAATAATATAAAGCCAGCGAGATGCATGATTACTAGGAGAGCATGGAAGCTCCTCACCTGAACTGGCATGATGAATAGTTAGTGCTGGTTCGTTAACCACTAACGCACTGGCCAACCGGGACAATACATAAACTTTACAGGGAAATGGAAACCCTAAGCAGCGTTTTGAGATGTAAACGCTGCATATAATTCTGTATTCACAAAGAGAAATCATTCTCACCTCTCCCTCAACGTGCAGCTCTGAAAGCATGACTACAAGTTATTCCTGCGGTTCACATTGAACTGCACAACCAGAGCTAACGCAGCGGGGTTCAAACTTTTATCTTGATGTAGAGTTCATACAGGTCCATACAGGTCATCCTGTGTCCAGTTTGAGTGAAAGGAGGTGCTCGTGATCTGTGCTGAGATCAAGCAGCGGCAGCGTGGGCTTCAATGCACAGAGGCGCCAGCTGTGTGATTGGTCCGCTATCCCGGCTTTAAATGCATAAACTATAAACTTTTGGAAATAAATTTGCTCACCCAGTGAAATGATCAGATCAACACATGCTTGCAATATGACATTAACTTAAAAAAAAAGAAAAGTATTTATTTTCTTATGCATTAATTTTTCTAACAACAACAAAAACAAAAAAAACTGCTTGGCCAGGGTTAGGGTTAGGGCCAGGCCAGGCCAGTTGCTAAACTGGCCTGGCGCAGTTTAGCAACTGCGCCAGGCCAAGCATGGCGGGCTGCCAGGCTTATAATACACTGGGGGAAACCCTGGTGGAGTTGATAGAGTTCCTTAGAAAGAATGGAATGCAGAAGTCATGTGGGTCATGGAGCTTCAGTTCGAAACAGCAGTTCCAGCACTCAACATTACTCATTCTCAGTACTCATTAGTGTTTCTCCGGTAAGTTGATGAAAATATAATATTTTCTTGCTATTGTGAAGTGTCAGCTGACTGTGCTGTACCATAATTTATCAATAGTGATATTTTATGTCGCCAGTTTTTGTTAATGAAGCATTAACAAAGCTGCAGTTAAAATACAGCTAGCAAGAAAACTCTTGCTAGCTGTATTTTAACTGCAGCTTCTTCAAGCTGACAGCTTTAAAGGTTTTTTGGGGGGGTTTCAATCTGTCTAATTCAGCGTTTTGCAATATTCATTGCAGCTTAACTGTTGAAAGTGATAATTTTCTCATGTTTATGGTAATTCCGGTTACTGAACTGTCTCAACTAGGAAATATTTTCTCTTTTTTTCTGCAAAATCGATGTGGGTAATTTAGTTTAAGCTATTTCCTTCATCTGAGACGGCTGCATAAATGGGGACATTATCATTAAGGATAAAGTGATTGTAAAGATGAGTAATTTTGAAAATATATTTTCCAGGTAAACCACACAAGAATGATTTCAGTGAATTAAAGCATGATGCAAACAAAGCATTACAAAGGTAAGATCATCTCTGTCCTACAAAAGCACTGAATCAAAAATGATTGAACACCATACATTTAACACCTAAACCTTTATAAAAATTTTATTTGCTTTGTATCATTGATATTATTAACGTCCAGGACCTCTGCCAGAAAACTGTTGCCATCCTCCTGACACTGTAGCTGTCTGAGTTGACTGTCAGAAGAAACTGCCCAAGTGAGATTTTCCTATGTAAGCTGCTCTCAATGTTTTTGAGGATGATTTTGCTTCCTGACAATATAAAAACATACAGGTGCTGTTGCTCCTGTATGACCAGCCAAAGTCACATCTCCAAAAAGCTTCCCTGTTCCTAGATAAGACTTAATCCAGAGTTAGTACACATTCTCTATTCACCTCTGTCAGACTGTTATCTTTAGTCTGAGCATGTGGAGAACCTCTCCTGACACACTTTGGTGCAGTTGATATCTGTTTTGAAAGTGGTTTATAAATAAAATTGACATTGATATTGACCTGGTTCCAGCTTAATGTGCTGCTGTCTTCTTTGCTGCATTCTGCTGTCTGGGAGCAGAATACTCATGGACTTGAAGAACCATATAGCTTGTTGACCTCATAGAAAAACTGCACTGTATGACCTTTTTCAATGTGCATTTGCCCCATCTAATGTTAAACCTATTTGTACAACTGCATTATTTTTCTTGTCTCAAGTTCTCCTCCTTGTGAAATTTTGCATATAATAACAGTATAAATGAAAATAAAGTACTTTATTAAAGCTTCCCATTTTACATACTTTATCATTTGTTTGATAACATATACATTTATTTTGTCATCTAATATTTTTAAAGCAAAATAGTTTCATTTAAGCATTTTAATCAATAAAGTACAGTTTTATAACAGTTGTCTGGCTACAAGTACAAATAACTCTGGTGTAGACCCCAAATACTCACTTCTTATTAGGAAAACATAGATTAATTCTTCTGGAACAGAAAATAAGAATTTGTTCCAGGTCTTCAGCCAAAACATCTACAGCTGTACATTTCCCTCAGTTATTTAAAACCTCTTTAATCTGACTAATGTAATTTAACTCTGCATTAAACTATTTTTCCATCTTTAATATCTGGATTTTTTTAGAATATTTAAATTTCTTTGTAGATCTGAAGGTAAGCTGGAGTAAAGCTAACTGCTGGCACAGACATAAGGTATACCATGCTCATGCTAACAAACAAAGGACATCAGAAACAACCCTAATAGGTATTACTCCTGTGTTTTCCTATTTACATGCATAATATTATTATAAAACTCTTTAAATATACCTATCAGTGTATTGCATAGACACTTCGATATGTCCTGTAGCCTAAATATATTCTACTGTGTTAGCAGTGTCGTTTCCCTATAATTTATCACTTATCACCTCTAAACTGGTACAAATGTCCCTGCTGCATCTAAAATGCTTTGATAAAATACATAGTAAAGTAATCAATTAACTATTGCTCAAAAATAACTGAAAGTCATGGGAGAAAGGAAGAAAAGTCATTTATTTGTGCTACATCACACCAGAAGCCATTGAAACTGACTGACAACATTGAGATCTTGGGAACTATTGAGAGCTACATGAACCACATGACCATGCATCAGCGGGTTCAAAGAGTGTCGCAACTCTCTCTCTCCGTCTTTACCAAACTTTCCATAAATTTAATTGCAGCGTAACGGTTGAAATTTGAACAAAATTAGTGACTTAAGTGAGGTTTTGTATGTCTCATTCCAAAAACTACATAGCTACAAAAAATACATAACTATAATGTACACATAAGTCTCAACTGATAAATTCCAATACATTAACATTTTTGTGGCTATTCTGTAATTCCACTCAATTGAGATGACACCAGAGCTTGCTTATTTAGCACCAGTGTGAAAAGAGCAGGCGGCAAGAGTCATTTACTAGGAATCTCTGTCACCACATAATTGCTCCCATCCATTTATTTTGTCTTCATCAATACTGGAAACATAACAATAACCTCTTTCTGTCCCTACGTCAGTTATGAAACCCCCTTAATTCTTCCTGCATTATGTATAATATATCAAATGGTTGTTAAGCTAACCACAAGGCATTGGCTTCTAACACAAGATCATCTTATCTCAATCAAATGGTTTGCCACAGACATTGCAAGAAGTATGCAATGTAAATTTAAGCAAGTTTGTGATGTTTTCTACAAGATCCAATTTTCGAAAGTGTTTCTTATTTTATAACAAAAAAAATATTTCGGTTTTGTCCCTTCAGTTATCAACAAACTAAAAATATGGTGGAAAATCTGTCATAGATGACCTGGGTACAGGAGATCGATACAGCTTGAGGCGGTCGTAGTGAACAACTTTGGGTTTAGCTCTGGGATCAAATTGGTCTAACACCTCATCAACACCAGTGTCTGTCTCAAAATCCAGCTGTTTTAAAAGTTTGAAAGGACCAGTCCATCAAGGAGCCAACTTATGCCTTGACAAAGAGGGGATGTCAACCCACACTAAATCCCCAGGATCATAAGCTTCATGTCTCACTTGCCTGTCATAATAGCACTTCTGTTGTCAGGCAGCGGCAGCAATGTTAATAGCTGTAGTGTGAAAAGCAGAACAGTTTGTTTAGAACACTAGCAGCACACCAATTAGGTGTACCGGTGGGTGTTTGCCTATTGTTAGTGGAAGCACTAAGGAAAAAGATAGTCTGGTACACGAGCCTCCCTACCATGAACCAAAAAGAATGGGGTGAAATTTGTAGTGGCGTGTACACGAGAGTTGTATGCAAACTCAACCTGTTTCATGTGTTCATTCCCTATTTGAAGCAACCAGAATGCGTTACATGTTGAAGCTCCCGGTTCAATGTGGCTGGCCTGTCGTCCTCTAACATGGAGAATGAGATGTACAATATCACACGGAGATAGCAACCGCCAACGCTATACTGAAGTAACGGCTAGCTCGCGCCAATAAAAAGTCAGACAAACCGTGAAAAGAGTCCCAAACTATCCCAGCGCTGCCACCAGTATAAGACTCGTGGGTGTCCAGATACTGATTCTCCTTTGAAGAATAATCCACAGACATGATTGAGCTCTTTCTCAGGGTCGAACATTTAATTTCTTTTTAAGTTGCTCAACCAGCCCTCAACAAACTCCCCGAAACTTCTTAATTTCCAGTGATGCCAATGTTGTAAACTGCAGGAAAAAAGGTTGCTCATTAGTATCAGGTAAAAAAACAACAGAACATAAGGAAAATACCCTCATAAAGAGATCTAGAATACACATGGAAAATATGGTTGAAAGAGTATGGGACACAGCCACAAAGCAAAACACTCAGAGCCACAAAATGAGGACCTACGAGCTACGGGGACTATAAAAAGAACATCCTGAAGGGGTAGGAGACAACAAGAGAGCACTGGCTTCACTCGAAATGAGCATTAAGGAGTTCAGAACAGTAAAACTTTTTTGGAGCAGAAAGTAACTCACATGAAGGAAAGAGTGGGGAATACTGAAGAAAAGATGACGCGTATGGAGCAGGCTGCAACATTTCTACTCCGGGAAATTACCAGACTTTCAGAGAAATGCAACAACTTGGAGTTGAGGATGAGGGGTAACAATATACAAATTTGTGACATTCCAGAAGTGGCGAAAACAAATGACACCATCACCTTCATAAAGCCAATTTATTAAATCCCAGATTCAAATCACAGATGGGATGGACTTGTGCATTGAAAGAGCACAATGCTCACTGGTGAATAAACCAAAGGACAGCAAGCCTCCCTCCACCCCCTTCAAGAGTGATCATCATACACTTTCTGGATTATAAGGTGAAGGAACACGTGATAACACAGGCCTGGAAACAAAGGATCTGCTATGAAGGACAGACTGTTTATTTCAATCAAGACTACACAACGGGGATTCAGCAGAAAAGGAAGCAGGTGAGGGAAGTCATCAAACAGCTGAAGGAGAAAAATGTGAATGCGCAGTCTCCCTATCTGGCCCAACTCAAAGTGTTTCTGCACACAGGAACAAAGACATTCATTACAGTGGAGGAAGTAGTACATATGCTGAAGGAGATGGGCATCAATGTGAAGGAGAACAGACTAGAGAGAATCCACCATGTGATGGCGCAGACGACAAAGGTGACCAGACATTGGGGCATGCAGAGGGAGCCTGGAATCACAGAGGCGGACCTGAGGGTCCTCCTGGAGTAATGACGTCATCCAAATCAGTATCATGACAACGTTTAACATCTGTATGTATGTGTGCGTTATTTAAAAAAGTAGTTGTTAAATAACTTACCAAATTACAAGAAAATTATGTTCGTTAGAGAGTAGTATCTAGGAATTCGAGTTTTTAAGGTTTTAGACAACTATTAGGAAGTTAATGCACACAGTGCTTTTCCATCAGTGAGCAGGCCACAGCTCTCTGACTTTGGGAGTCTTGGAAGACTTATATTCAAGTTTCAGACCAATTTGAGGGTTCCTGTACCAAAAAGTGTGCTTATTAGAGGCCAATCGATCCGCCACTGATCATAATCAGCCTATTTCCGTGAAAAATTGTATGATCAGTGATTGCTGATCACCAAAACGATCACTTTTATCTCACGTCACAGCCTGGGTGTGCAGCTCATCTCCTCTTTCCTTCACACTTCGCAAGCACGCAGCAACAAATCCTGTCATGTGGAACTTTAACGCTCAGTGAATGGGGAAGTTTGCGTGTTGCAGCGGAAAATTACCTCGGGAGTGAAGCACGTCAAAATGCATCAACAAAACGAATATGGCATTTAAAAAACAAGCACTTGATGGAGTTCAGCTATATGGAGGCTTAATGTAGGAACAAAAGGGCATTCGGAGCGTCTGGTAAAGCCGCGCTCAACTACCAACATTCACCCGGTTTAGCATCACGGTCGGAAAGCTAAGCAAATAAACCAAAAAATAATTCAAGTCTTCGAGCTGGTGGTGTAAGACACTGGTTCTGACCGCTGCTATGCGCTACTGGTAGTATTATTTCACAGACAGAGCGCCGCTCAACCTCCACCCAGCAGTGAACTCCCACACTGAATGTCTGCTTAAAGCTGCAGCATATAACTTAAGCAAAAAAAAAAAGATTTTAGATATGCATTAAAACCTTTGCCATCCTAACATAAGACAGATAATCTCTGAAAAATAATCAATCTCCTCTGTCACCTCCGTGTGTTCTGCAGAATTACTCAGCTCAGTCAGAAACAGCCAATCAGAACCAGCATTAATCAGCTAGTCATGTTATCAGGAAGTTTTGTTTTAATTACTCAAGATTGTTTATTTTAATGCAACCTGCATTTGACTTAATAAATGTCTCCTTTATTACTTGACATTATTTGATATAGGCAGATTTATTTGACTAATAATTTATGAAACTGAGAGCCTTACTGTTAAATATTATTTTACTGATTGCAGGTTTTTCTGTTGTCCTTTTGCCGTGTTCCTGCAAGTATTTTGCATGTTTATGTCTAAATTAGGTGAATTTATTGCTAGATATTTTTTTAATTTTGCCAGATCACTTAGTATCATTTCTACCTAAGACGAAAAATTAATAGTCAATCCAGGCGATCTGCAAAGATTGGTGATTGGCAGATTGGAATCGGCAGCAAAAAACCTGATCGGAGCATCCCTAGTGCTTATATTTAATTTCGGTTTCTCCTTTTCCTTTGAGGTTACGTTTTGTGTAGCTTTTTTATCAAAGAGGTAACTGATTCAACACAACTCCAGATTTGGCATATCACAATAAACAATAAATCAATTAATAAATCAATAAATGAAAGTTATCGACCTCCTTTTAATTTATCGGCTTTATTGTTTCTTCCTGCTTTTTTCTCTTTCTATTGATGACACTGAATGAAAAAAGGCTCAACGCCGGTGCTCTCCACTGACCCCTACCTTACTCATTTCCTTAGTGTAATGCCCAGTGCACACTACACGATTTTAGAATTGTCGGCCGATTGTCGGCCCATTTTCAAAACTTGAGAGACCACACACTAGCAGACAAAAACAACCATAGGTATAACGGCAAGAGCAACACACCACAAACAAACCGATCACCAACATTCAGATTTCAGACAGAAAATCCCCTAAAGCCCACTATATCACACGTGAATTTAGAGTAAACAAACACGGCTGATGACATAGAAGCAATAGCGATAGTTTGTGAGCTTATTATGCGATAAAAGATGTAACAAAAAGAAAAGGCATTGGATAAAAGAGTGGAGGATGGGGCTTTATTTGCTGCACTATGATATGTACTAAAACCAGGCATTAATCAATGTTTTACTACAGTCTACCTGTAATGCATGTGGCTAGTGTCAGCACAAAGTCCTGACTTAATGAATATCACTATAATCTATTTATGTCACGTTAACATAGAACAGCTTAAAAGATTCCAGGTTTATCAACTGCTGTAGCAATTTCGCTCCAACTCCTCCCCTTGTTTTTTTCTATATTCTTTGCATGAAATGTTGAATAAGCATTAATGTTGTTTCCACATATCATCTCTAATGTCCACTGGATTTTAGTTGCACCTTATCAGCTGTTTGGGATTCCCCTCTGTGCTTCCAATCAATTATGAATCCGTGAATCCACGCTTTCTGATCGGCTACAGATCACATTCAACAGGCTGCGTTCTCCCAGTCAGGGAAAACCACATATGCTGCAGTGATAAACTGACCAAGACAATCCAACATGGGCGACTGTGGCTCTTTGGTACAGTAGTCGTCTTGCGATCGGAAGGTTGTAGGTTAGATTCCAGCTTCCTCCTGCCACATGTCGATGTGCCTCTGGGCAAGGCACTTAACCCCAAATTGCCTACCGATCTGCGTATCGGTGTGTAAATGTGTGCGTGTTTGTGAGTGCGACTGGGTGAATGTGACTCTAGTGTAAAGCGCTTTGAGTGGTCAAAAATGACTGGAAAAGCGCTATATAAGTTCAGTCCATTTACCATTTACCATAACATGTTGAACATGCCTGAATTAAATTGGAACGGCCACGAAGTTCTACCGACTGGACCCGATCAGTAGTAACACACAAGATTACGATTACGATTAAGGTTACGATTATTGCAAGCGTTGAACGTTCTAAGATTGTCGTAGGGGGAAACTCGGGGCAAGAAATTGTGCAGTGTGAACTGGGCTTAAGGGAGGAGTGAACTATTGCATCAGGTAGTCGGATATGCCCACCTTCTCTATCTAAATCTAATGATTATTGAAGGGCAATATAGTATACAGACTTCATAATCTACACTCTTTTGGTTGAATGTACTTTTTATTTCCACTTTGGTTTTATGTTGTTTAATTTTTATTCAAGTGCATTTTTTGTTCATGGAGACAGATTTGTTTTATTTTTGTATTTGGTTGTTTTGTTTATTTAGTTTACCAGTTCCAGTGTTAAGTGCTCTTTTGAAAATAAAGTATTTATTTTTGGCAGGATGTGCTTGCATTATTATGTCAATACAATTACATCAATTTAAAAATGGTCTTCAAACAATACTATCGTTTATCGCAAGTGGGTAAGTCAGGCATTTTATGCTTCGTTTGGAAAAGGGAGGGGGGAGGCAATTTGGATCAGAAAAGAGATATTGTTTGAGGTTAAAAAAGAGGCTAAGGACAAAGAAGGAAAGTATGTAATGTCATAGTATGGAAGAATTTTTCTGCCATTATCCAAGAGCACACATTTTCAGTCTGAGAGCAGGATTTCAGGTGTATTGTTCTCAAAACTTTTAAATGTTTTTACGTTGAAGTAGTAACATTTGTTTATACTTAGAGTTTAAAAAAAGGAAATGATAAAAATGTTTTAAATAAATTGCTTTATGTATAAAACTCTTTCCTACGGTTAAAGTTCAGAACTATGCGCAGACGCCTGCAGGATATTATCAGAGGGCAGCAGCATCTGCAGCTGTACAGCTGTACATACTCTGTGAACCTTGAAATTTTCCTTTAAGTAAAAAAAGAAAAGAAAATTTAAATATTTTTATTATTTAACCCTCTTTACTATTAACAAAATTATGGAGAAAAAAATATCTTTTGTGCCAAAACATCTTGCACGTAGCGCACATCTGTGTGAGTCTCTGGGGGTGAGCACCCAAAGCCTAAATCTTTTTGGTCAGTTTACTTTTGTTTATTTGGCGGCTTGGCGCCTTTTCTGTAAGATAAAAATGAATGACAAGAGTTTGAACCTCCCGTAGTTCTAAGAGCGGTTGTTTGGATCCCGGCTGAGCTTTTTACCGTGTGGGGTTCTGGCGGGTCGTCGGTTTATGAGCTTCTTTGATGTTTCCCGAACTGAGAGCTGATGGGTCACCTGTCGGCTGACATCTGCCGCTCTTCCTGAGCGTCGCGCTAAAACTGCGGGTTAAACAATTTAATCTAGTCGAATTTAATCTAGCCAGAATAGAGTAGAAATTAAGCTAATATTGTTGCTTCACCTTTTCGTCCGCTGGACGTCTGATATCACCTGAACCTGCGATCAAAACTCTCCTTTTTCCGTGAACCACAAGGGTAGGCTTCGCTTCAATGTCTTTATTATTTAGCATCGTCTGAAAAAAAAAAACAAGTCCGCTGTTCTTATGGTTTAGGTTTGTGTTGATTTTTCCCATTGGGGAGTGGTTGTGCTCTTGCAGGTCAGGTGCAGTGATAGTTTTGTGCTGACCTATGATCTGTCTGACCTTTTTTTTTTTTTGACATCTGCTGGTGTCAGCCATCGGGTGACCTGTGAGCTGTTCAGTTCGCGAACAGCCCACACAAAAAGCTAGTAAACCAACGACCCGCCAGAACCGAACACTGTAAAAAGCTCAGGCAGTATCTTAGAACTACGGGAGGTTCAAACTCCACTCATTCATTTTTAGCTTACAGAAAAATGCCAAATAAAAGCAAACTGACCAATAACATTTAGGCTGTGGCGTGCCCCACCCCTCCCTCACAGACTGTGCACAGCTGTGTGTACAACATCTTTTGACACAAAAAATCTTTTTTTTCTTCACAATTTTGCTAATGGTAAAGAGGGTAAAGAATGGCAAATGTTCCTTTTTATTTAAAGGAAAATTTCAAGGTACTCAATGTGTACAGCCGTACAGCTACAGGCGTTACTGCAGCAATCCATACTCTCAGTCACTTGTGGGCAATTTAGAATCACACAGAAAAGCTCCAAAAGGAAATCCCACACTTTGGGAACCACTGCTCTAACATTTGCAGCAAAGTAGAGTGGAGAAGGGACGCAGGCAGTTTGAATTGGGGTGTTCTGGAACAGCTGTGATCCACCTGTAAAGTTTGCAGTGGAGCCTAGCTGAATGAATTAGGATACTGGATGTCAAACTGACCACTTTTTTTCTTTGAACTTACATTATTTGCTGTTATTTCAACTTAGAGAAAGATTACTGTTTTCTCTCAGCAATGTTTCTCTCCATAGAAGCAACACTTGATCTGGAGTTTTGTTTACCTATGGTACCTTCCTCGAGGTATCAACTGAAATAAAACTGCCATCAACTAATCATTCTCCCTGTACTGCTATTAATGTTTTATTTTCATAAACATAAAAAATAATCCTACATCAGTTCATCTGTTTCTTTTTTATGTTTCTGCTCAAATCCCCAATTGTTCGTGGCATATGGCTGCTTATACTATCAACAATCTAATCCTGAATCTTAGCAAAATAAATAGTTGATTTCAGGATAAATCAGCAAAGTCACCCTCCTCCTTGTCAATGATGCTGCAGTGGAGAAGGTCAGCAGGTTAGCAGCATTAAATTCCTTTGATCTGGTCCCTCCAAACCTCTGAAGCGGTGGAGAGAGCTCACTCACATTTACACTTTTTCCGTTGGATGAGAAAATCCCATACCGTTTTGCACATCAGGAATTGGAATAAATACAAAGTCCTGCTAAAGCTCACTGTTTGCATTGACCCAAAAATTTGGATATAATGTGCATATCACAGATGGTCTGATGGTCTGATGAAAATAAATCCAAAATAATTGCGAAAGCAGCATAGATTATGTAGTAAAGCACAGCCACTTGGATCTACTCAAATGAACTTGTGCATATACATACACATAAAGCAGTGTGTAGAGCTCCCTGTACATTTTGTGTTTGAAAGATCAAAGAGATATGTTTTAGTATGTAGCTTTTTACCAACAGTCATTGACTCTTGGGTTTCAAAATCAGTTGGAATTCTTGACAAACTATGTACTGTCTGATGATAAACTATAACTGATATTTTTTGACAGACATACAAACAAAATAAAAATTTTTAGAACTCTTTTAAACATCAACTTAAAAAGCTTACCGAAATCCTAGATTGCTTATGAAGATGCTGCCTAGCCTGGACAGGCTTTTTTTGGCTGAATCTTCCAAGTTGTTTGAACCTTCATCATTAACCATCATGCTCAAGATGAGACCTGCCTTTACATCATCAACAAACTTTGCAAGGCGACAACTTTCCGTCTTCCCCTGGTATGTGTCAAACCTGCAACAGCAAGATTGTGGAAACAGATTAATAAGATGATAACAATAATAGTATTATGCAACAATAATATGCAACAATATAAATTGTTGCATAAGTGTAGTCAGCGAGATGTATCTGTCAAATTTATCAAATAAAATAAAAGACCATGTGTCCATATTCGTTTGGCTATTTCACAAATTCCCCAGGTTGGAAGAAAATATGCAACACCCCTTCACCTCATTATAAGACAACATAGGTACACATAGACTGCTGATATGATAGTAAGAATAACGAGAAATAAATTGCAGTGTAATCCCAGACATATAACTGCAAAACGTAATCATATGAATTACATGCTGCTCTCCAAATGAGAGAAACAAGGTACAACACATACAACAAGATATGCAATCTGAACTGGCTATTGACATTTCTATTCTTGCCTTTAGGCAATAAACATGTGACAGACATTGGGATTTTCCCTACCTATTGATACGCTGTCTTTGCCATTGTTATTCAGATTAGCAGATGCACTTTATTCATCTGCTGAGTAAAGAGCAGGAAAAACAAATGTACCTTCTTGGTGAACATCAATACAAACAGAAAGCGAGCCGACCGGTACCGGTACCGCACGGCTCCTCCTTTAAGTTTTGCTCAGAGCTTCAGGATGATCAGTCTGGATTAATCTAAACACTAATAAACCATCATCAACATTTCCCAACAGATCAATATGATCTCTGTACACACGTTCCCTCTGAATCCTTCCACTGACGATGTTCTCCATCAGAGCCAAAGCGCTTCACAATTACACGGCGCACCTTTGTGCAACTACTTATATACCTGTATATACATCATAAACTACAAAATGGTAAAAATGAATCTCTTCAGCTATTGATCGATTGTTTAGCAGAAGTCAAATCTCGGATGGAACAAAACTTTCTTCACCTCAATCAAAGTAAAACTCAAGTTATATTATTTGGTCAGAGTCTTCACACTACAAATCCAGATCTGATTCTTGGTTCTTTAGCTTGGTTTTGTCAGACCTCTGCTAGGAATCTTAGTTTTACTTTTGATAGCTGTTTAAAGCTAGATAAACAAGTTAGGTCTGTCGTTAGATCAAGTTTTTATCACTTGCGAATTTTAGCAAAAGGTAAATCTTATTTTCGTTTTAAGGACTTTGTAGGACTTATCCATGCCTTCATTACACCTCAATTGGATTATTGCAATTCATTATATAGAGGCCTGGATAAATCACAGATGCAGCGACTTCAAATCATCCAGAACGGAGCAGCACGACTTCTTACAGGAACTAGGAAGCATGACCATATAAGGCCCATTCTGGCCTCTTTACACTGGCTGTGTTTCTTATCGAATAGATTTTAAGATTCTTTTATTAACTTATAAAGTTTTAAATGGATTAGCTCCACCTTATCTTTGGGACCTTTTAAAATTCCAGTCTGTGTCCAGAACCCTACGATCAAATAATCAGCTTTTACTGACAGTTCCTCGGACCCGACTTAGGAGGAAAGGAGATCGAGCTTTTTCTGTTGTTGCTCCTCTTCTATGGAACAATCTATCTTTCCAAATTAGATCTGCCCACAGCCTGGATCATTTTAAATCGCTTCTTAAAACTCATTTTTATTCCTTGGCATTTAATTGAACTAGTGTTTTGATACTATGTTTTTATTCATTTGCGTTATTGTCATTCTTGTACAACACCTTTTTGCAGTTTTATGCCTGTTTTTAAAGTGCTATATAGATAAATTTGACATTGACATTGACATGTGATTGTATACACCAGTGGTCCTCAACCACCGGTCCGCGGATCAATTGATACCGGGCCGCGCAAGAAATAATGAACTACTTCCGGATCTTTTATTTTGAAAATCCTAAACCGGATTTTACCGGTTACGTCTTGCGCGTCAAAATTGAGCCAACTTGCAGCAGAACCAGTAACAAAACAACTTCGGAGTACTGCGCACACACCCCCCACCCCGGTCCGCAGCAAAACTGCGAAGGGCTGACCGGTCAGCGCGACTAAAAAGGTTGGGGATCGCTGGTATACACACCTTAATCACCTTAAAAATAATCAAACATTGGAGTTAATTTGCTGATCCAACCCCGTTTTCTTTTTTAGTCAGAATGAAATTACCCCATAGATCAATTTCATGCACTTTGGCGCAGAGACCAACGCATTTTGCCTCATAAAGTTACATCTTTATGAGATAAAAACTGAGGAAAAGCACTATTTACACTGGAGGGAGGTTTTCGCATCCTTTTATTTTTATTTTCTTTATTTTGTGTGCGTGTTAGGTTATTGTCTGAGGATAAATGCGGTTCAGTTTCTTTGTTGGTGCTCAGTATTGGCTACCCCATTTATGGTATACCATGTGGTTTCCCCAGCTGGGAGAAGGAGAAAAAGGGGAATGGTGACAAGACCCATTACCAGCAGATTTTTCAGGAATTTCACTCCAAATTCGAGCGTCAAAGCAGCATGTTTCAGGCACATCCATATCTGACAATACTAAGGCAGCCTGTCAATCTCATGCGCAAACATGCCACATTCCTGATGCTTTAGTTAGGTATTTGTCTCAAAACACATACCTCCAGTGCCCACAAAGACACTCCCAGTGAGTGTTCTACAAAAGACATGCCTAGTCAACAGGCTACAGTGACCAGCATCAAAAAGAGCAGTTGAGTCCAGGCCAGTAAAACTAAGTGCTACTGGTTAGCTGTTTATTTTTATTCTGTATGAGAGGCATTTTAGGGAGGTAGAAATTGAAGACAAGTAATGTGATGTGGGTAGGACAGCATTGAAGCTCTGTGATTATGCATCATTTATCTAAATGTATGATAAAAGTGTGTAAATATACTGAACGATTGCTATTAACTTTTGAACTACATTAGCAATAATAAGTCTTTGACATGAGCACAGATGACTTGTCATGGTGATGAGCAAAATTGTGTCTATCTCCATATCACAAAAAAAAAGTTTTGTACATTAAACAGGAAATTGGTTTATAACAAGAAACAGACAATAGTTCATCCATTGTTGTAAAATTGTAATTCACTATTGACCTGGAGACTGGAAAAGAACACAAAAACTAAACATAAAAGGTCTCAGCTAAACAGTTGTTTCCTTTTGCTGCTTGTTTACATTAAATACAAAAAGGTATCCAAAGACACAAAATGTCCATGATTTTCAGCCATGGTGCTAAAAATACAACTTTCTCAAAGATTAAACTCTTTGTTAAAGTGTTATTCCTTTCAAGACAAAGTTTTAAATATGTTCCAACGAAAAATAGAACAATGTGCATTAGGATCCTGGGATGGTTGATTTTGTTTGAGGTTTTGGTATTTGTTTCTATTTTCACTTCATTTCCTTCTTAGTGACTCCAGTTATATTTATTTCTTTTGTTTAGTCTTTTCTTAGTTAGTCTAGTTCATTTATGTTTCTTTGTCTAGTTATTTTGTTAGATTAAATTCCTAGTCCCTCACTGGTTCTCTATGAATTCTTTTGTAGGTTTAATTGTTTTCAACATTTTTTAATATTCAATGTACATCTCCACTGTTCTGCATTTGGGTCCTCCATCAACCTTCAAACCCATCATGACAGTATGTGCCCTCCACTTAAAGTCAAATTATTAACATTGAATGACAAAAGAATTCAAACAAATATTTTTTGTTTAAGTGAAAGAGGAAAAGTTCAGGCTGCTAGTGATATATTTGTCCTCATAGCTCTTCATGACAAGCTCAAAATGCGCTTGAATGAACTTAAAACAACTCTTCACTGATTAAGACTTGAATGTAAATGAATGTAGCCTCACCTGTCACTATGCAGTACATCTCCAGTAGTAGGATCAATTACATGGAGAATGATGCCTCGGTTCCCCCAGCTTCTGTGGAAGAGGTAACTTTTTTGGTTGCTCTTTTCAGGATGGAGGGTCTTGTTGAGGAAAGTCCAAGCCAGCTTCTTTTCACCAAAAATCTCTAGTGTTCCACCTTGTCCCACACCAATGTACTTCTTCCCAAAGTAGCTGTGTTCTTCATCGTCATCATCCAATCTAATTAGTTTGTAGAATGACATATTAGTGAAATTAGTGAAATCCCTATTACATGGGTAAAAAAGTTTTCATATGTAGATCAAGCACAGAAATCACAAGGAGATCCATAACTCAATTAAATAAGAAGGAAGAGCTACATATATAATCCTCCTTCCAAATCTCAGATTTTCCATTTTTGATACTCTGGCTGGGTTGACATGATGACTTTCAGCTCACCCATCTTATTTGCGACATATTTGACATTTTAATTATTAAGACACAGTTCTCAGGATCTGAAATCAGAACCACCTCAAAAAAATGGGTTAAGACTGTACTAAACATATGTACTTTTGTGGTATTATAGATGCAGTGGCATCTATACAAATGTTACTGTATGGCTTTGATCCAGAGTGTGCGGATATCTCTAGAATGCAAGACCAGGATGGTGATTTTAGAGAAAGGCAGTTTGCCAGATATTACAGTAGGTGAAGGTCAAATCAACAGAAAAATCCTTGCCCATACCAATTCAGTGAACAGAAAATCCACCATGCTTGACAAATCCAGTCTTGGTTCTTTAGTCAACTTTCTCGCAGTGGGTAGAGGAGCCAGAAATTTTACTCAAGAGTAGAAATACTAAATACTCAGGTTACTCAAGTAAAAGTAAAAAACATATATGTTGACAAAAAACTACTCACAAAAACTTTTCTTCAAAAATCAGATACCCATCTCTGGCTACATAAATCTTGAACACATTGGAATGAAATAAAATAGCATTTGTCCAATGCCTGCCTTATGGCTTGATAGGACCACCCACCCAAATGCCAGTTAAAACCTGATTAGTAAAATGCAATAAAATTTTTTTGAAATGATCAATGCACACAAAAAAATTCACATTTATAAATAAAACACAAAGCTCAAGCGATTTAAATTTAAGAAATTAATATATTTTTTAAAAATAAATGTTTTCTATTCACATTTAGAAATGTGAATAGAAATTTCATTCTATTCACAAAGAATGTGAATAAATCTATTCACATTTCTGAGAAATGGAATGATTATTTACTGTTAAACAGCAAATAATCGGTTTAACAGTAAACAGATTATTTACTGTTAATCTGTTAACAGTAAATAAATCAAACCAGTCTTGGCTAATACTGCTATACATTGAAGTTGCTGGGTGGCTCAGTTGGTAGAGCGCATGCACCATGTGCAGAGGTTTTAGTTCTCAATGCAGTTGGGCTGTGCTCGAGTTCCAGTTTTGGGCAATATGCTGTATAGACATAATAAAGAGTAGACTGTCATGTTGGGCTCAATTCTTTTGACCCACATACAAAACACAAACAGGAGACTAACAAATCAGATAAATAAATGTATTTTGAACAAAGATTAAATTGTGAAATGTGTGGTTCTTGTCCTGCAGGTGGGAAGCCGGGATTGTCAAAACAGTGAGGGCAGTTGGAGAGAACAGGTAAGTTGATGATAAACCGGACTGATCGGATTCTGAGAAATGGAATCATCTTACTTGGTTGGAAGATGAGTTTCCGCCAGGGGAAGAAGTACTGTGGTCTCATCAGCGACAATAAGCAAGAGCGGTCCATGAGGCCTCTATTCTTTATTATGTCTATGATTTGCTACGCGTTTTCCTCTTCTCTCTCCTTCCTATTTCCTGTCTACCACTTACTACTGAAGCCTCAAAAATCCAGACAAAAGCAAATCAATCAAATAGTCAATCAAAAGCACAATGTTCCACCAAATCAGTCTCAGCAAATTACTGAAGTATAAATAAATGTGATGGCTCAATGTTTTGAAACCAAATTTAACCAAATGTACCTTCCAAACAAGGAGATGGTGAGGTTGCCCTTATAGGGACAGTCTGCACTTCCAATGTGCAACTCCCCTTTGTCCCCAATCAGAATGTGCTTGGTCCGAAGCAGTATGGCCTGGCTGGTGTCCGCAATCACCAGCTTTCCTACAAGAGAGGGTGTGAAGAACAGTGGTTAAACCATCTAGCAGCTCTTTCAAGCAAGTGCTTTCATTCACTTTTTGTGTAGCTACTTTAGTTGCCCTATCCAGCACTACACACAACACAACTGCACCTCTTCTACTTGATAAGTAATCTAATCTCACCATTGTGAGATAAATCTAAACCTTCCAAATATGTTTAAAGCAATGTCAAATTTGTATTTTATACTTCTATGATATGCTATATCTAGTCAGATTAAATAAAAAAAAATAAGGGACAAGCACAAATCTTTAAACCCTTCACATGGCACTGTGACTTTATTTGCCAGAAAAGATTCTACCCTCTAAACATGCTTTTGTGGTCAACACTGTGAATACTTTGTATCATACATCAGTGATTAAATTAGGTGAGAATGTCATGTTAAATAAAAAAACAAACAAACAATGATTTCAATCAGAACAACAATCTCATATTATGCAAACTGAAAACATTTTGAAGTTTACTTTGCAGTTTGATTATCAAATGAAGCTTAAAATCACAAAGAGAGCGACGCAAAACTGTAACCTACTCCAATTAAGAGGTATAATAATGTAGTCACATTCTAATGATGTTTCTCATCTCTGCTTCAGTATACAGTGCCTTCCACATTTATTGACATCACTGGTAAAGATGCATTGAAAGCCTTACAACACGTCTTTTGCAGTACCGTAGTCTCACATCCTATGAAACTGTTAATTTAAAAAAACACCCATTTAATACATCAAAAAAATAAAAATGTTACATTTTATTTTATTTTACTCCACTGTGGCACAGTTGCCTTGGAGCAAGAACGTTCTGGGTTCAAGTCCCAGCCCAGGGTCTTTCTGCATGGGGTTTTGTGTTCTTCCTGTGGATACATGGGTTCTTTCTGGATAGTCCAGCTTCCTTCCACAGTGTAAAAAATGACTATTGTGCACTCACACACGCTTACCACTTTCAGTGTTTGCTGAAAAACAATTCAGCAAGCACTTGAAGTGCTAACAACAATTCAACAATTCAGACAACCATGTGGGCATGGTGCAGTGTGTGATGGCAGTCTGGCAGAAGGCAGAAGCTGGCTCTTGGGACGTGGAATGTCACCTCTCTGGTGGGGAAGGAGCCGGAGCTAGTGTGTGAGGTCAAGAGGTTCTGGCTAGAAATAGTCGGTCTCACCTCGATGCATGGCTCTGATTCTGGAACCAGTCTCCTTGAGAGGGGCTGGACATACTTCCACTCTGGACTTGCCCAAGGTGAGAGGCGTCGGGCAGGAGTGGGCATACTTGTTGCTCCCCATCTCGGTGCCTGGACGTTGGGGTTTACCCCGGTGAATGAGAGGGTAGCCTCCCTCCACCTACAGGTCGGGGGACGGGTCCTGACTGTCGTTTGTGCTTACGGGCCAAACGACAGTTCAGATTACCCACCCTTTTTGGAGTCCTTAGAGGGGGTACTGGAGAATGCTCCTCCTGGGGACTCCCTTGTTCTGCTGGGGGACTTCAACGCTCATGTGGGCAATGACAGTGAGACCTGGAGGGGCGTGGTTGGGAGGAATGGCCCCCCGATCTGAACTCGAGTGGCTTTCTGTTGTTGGACTTCTGTTCTCATCATGGATTGTCCATAACAAACACCATGTTCAAGCACAAGGGTGTCCATATGTGCACTTGGCACCAGGACACCCTAGGCCGCAGTTCGATAATCGACTTTGTCATCGTTAGGGTTAGAATTAACCCTAACACGTCCCGGGGGAGGTGGAGGACATGGAGTCTGAGTGGACCATGTTCCGTGCCTCCATTGTTGAGGCGGCCGATTGGAGCTGTTGCCACAAGGTTGTCTGTGCCTGTCGAGGGGGCAACCCTCGACAGGCACACCTTCGGTGGACACCTTCGGTGAGGGATGCTGTCAGGCTGAAGAAGGAGTCCTATCGGGCCTTTTTGGCCTATGGGACTCTGGAAGCAGCTGATGGGTACCAGCGGGTGAAGCAGCATGCGGCTCGGGTGGTTGCTGACGCAAAAACTCAGGCGTGGGAGGAGTTTGGAGAGGCCATGGAGAAAGACGTCCGTACAGCTTCGAGGCAATTCTGGTCCACTAGCCGGCGTCTCGGGGTGCTGACCTCTACTCGGGACATTGCCCACCAACATGCCTTCCATTGAGGAAGCTAAGCCTGGGGACTCTGGGTTGGGCTGTCCAATCTCTGGGGACGAGGTTGCCGAGGTGGTTAAAAAGCTCCTCGGTGGCAGGGCCCCGGGGGTGGATGAGATCTGCCCGCAGTTCCTTAAGGCTCTGGATGTTGTAGGGTTGTCTTAGCTGACGCGACTCTGCAATATCACATGGACATCGGGGGCAGTTCCCCTAGAATGGCAGACTGGGGTGGTGGTCCCACTGTTCAAAAAGGGGGACCAGACGGTGTGCTCCAATTTATAGAGGGGTCACACTCATAAGCCTCCCTGGCAAGGTCTATTCGGGGGTCCTGGAGAGGAGGGTCCGTCGGATAGTCGAACCTTGGATTCAGGAAGAGCAGTGTGGTTTTCATCCTGGTCGTGGAACACTGGACCAGCTCTACACCCTCAGCAGGGTCCTGGAGGGTGCATGGGAGTTCGCCGAACCGGTCTACATGTGTTTTGTGGACTTGGAGAAGGCGTTCGACCGTGTCTCTCAGGGAGCCCTGTGGGAGGTTCTCCGTGAGTATGGGGTACCGGGCCCTTTGATATGGGCTGTCAGGTCCCTGTATGACTGGTGTCAGAGTCTCGTTTCCGGTGAGAGTTGGACTCCGCCAGGGCTACCCTTTGTCACCGATTCTGTTCATTACTTTTATGGAGAGAATTTCTAGGCGCAGCCAAGGTGTTGAGGGGATCCGTTTTGGTGGCCTTAGGATCTCATCTCTGTTTTTTGCGGACGATGTGGTCCTTTTGGCTTCATCAGGTCGTGATCTGCAGCTCTCGCTGGAGCGGTTCGCAGCCGAGTGTGAAGCGGCTGGGATGAGGATCAGTGCCTCCAAATCCGAAGCCATGGTCTTGAGCCAGAAAAGGGTAGAGTGCCTTCTCCGGGTCAGGGGGGGTTGTCCTGCCCCAAGTGGAGGAGTTAAAGTATCTCGGGATCTTGTTTCACGAATGGGGGAAGAAGGGAGCAGGAGATCAACAGGCGGATTGGCGCAGCGTCTGCCGTCAAGCGGGCACTGTACCGGTCCGTCGTGGTGAAGAGAGAGCTGAGCCAAAAAGCGAAGCTCTTGATTTACGGGTCGATCTACGTTCCCACCCTCATCTATGGTCATGAGCTGTGGGTCATGACCGAAAGAACGAGATCGCGGATACAAGCGGCCAAAATGGGTTTTCTCCGTAGGGTGTCTGGGCTCTTCCTTAGAGATAGGGTGAGAAGCTCAGTCATCTGGGAGGGACTCAGAGTAGAGCCGCTGCTCCTTCACATCGAGAGGAGTCAGTTGAGGTGGCTCAGGCATCTGGTCAGGATGCCTCCTGGACACCTCCCTGGTGAGGTGTTCAGGGCACGTCCCACCGGGAGGAGGCCCCGGGGAAGACCCAGGACACGCTGGAGGGACTATATCATATATAAAAATGACTTTTACATATAGTAATAAACATTTCCATATATTACCTCTGATGTCCACCGGATTCTCAGTTGCCATGTCAACTGTCTGGGATTCCCCTCTTTTCTTACGTCACCGCGCTTTCTGGTTGGCTACCTGTCACATTCAACAGGCTGGGTTCTCACTCCCAATCAGGGGAAACCCCACAGGCTGCGATAATCGGGCCAAGACAATGTTGAATATGCCCGATTTTAGTTCGGGCATATTCAACACACCACCATGTAACACACCACACACTGCAGGATGTTGTAAGATTGTAGTAAAAGGAAAATCAGGGCAAAGAGAAAAAAAAGGCTTTAGGAGGAACATCAACATGCAGAAGCATTATCTGACTCCCCCCTCCCCTCTCCCGGGCCGCAGCAAAATTGCCTTCCGAGTGGAACAACTGCCTTTACCAAGAAGGGTTTCTATCACATAGTCTGCTGATGAACCGTGTGACCCAATACCTATTCACCAATATGTTCATTCATCATCTGCTCCTACAGCGTCTTCAGTT
This sequence comes from Xiphophorus maculatus, assembly GCF_002775205.1. Taxonomy (NCBI): domain Eukaryota; kingdom Metazoa; phylum Chordata; class Actinopteri; order Cyprinodontiformes; family Poeciliidae; genus Xiphophorus; species Xiphophorus maculatus. The sequence goes on along the minus strand of NC_036446.1, from coordinate 34,815,427 downwards.
CTTAAATACAAGTATGGAAAAAATATTTTCAGTCAGATAGCTCCATAAATAATAAATAAATGTTAAAAACTGTGGTTTTTATTGATTTATTTCTTCATATAATAAATGGTCTATTTGTTGTTACTATTAATGGCAGTTTCATTAATAAAAAACAGTACATTAGTTATACATTAGAAAGGCAAAATGTTTTTGCATTCCTATGGTTCTAAGTCAATTTAGAAGAGCTTTTTTAGCTCTTTTAGTGGAGTCTTCTTGATTTTTCCGTTTGGTCATCATCATAGTCACAGTCTTGCCAGTCTAACATATCCTTTGACTTTAAAGCTCCATCGGAGTTATCTTGTACGTACTTTAATTTCTGCCTCAGTAATATAAAAAAAGAATAGACAGGCTTGTACACACGGTTTTACAAGCTTTGCTTGTATACAAAGATGCAAAGCATTATTTGTCTATGAAGATCTGAAAGTTTTAGGAATATTTCTCCCATCATTGGTCAAACTCATCAGTTGGTGATATGAATGTTTTGTCTAACTCTACCCATGTGCTATTCTGAACTACATCTGCATTGTTACATCCTTTTGAAAAGATGGAAATTCTTTCTGGAACCTGTGTGAAAAGTCTCAGTATCTATCTTTGTTTCCAACTTAATCTTGAGTTATGAGCTTTCAGGTTTATGAATTACCAGACAAAAACAAGTCAAATTTATTTCACTATAAGGAGTGAGGAAGCAAGGCTGGATTTATCTAGCATACCTCCGTTCAGTATCTCAATTGAGTGAACTGTAGCTGAAGTTGTAAGAAGGATTTTCTGTCCAAAACCAATTGTAACACGGTGGTCTTCACTATGTCCTGGCATCCATAGTCGAAGTCCCATCTCTTTATCTGGGCAAACTAGAGGAAAGAGAACAGAGCAACAATTTGGGTTCTAGAGATATATACTGGGATTATCACTGGGATTTGTCGCAATTCCTCACAGTGGATCTCAAAGTTTACACATTTCTGTTAAAATCCCAGGTCCTTGTGATGTAGAAAAATTACAGTCCTAATATTTTCAAAACTTTTCCACCTGCTAAAATCATGTAGAGACTAAGGCTAGGTAATAAATCATTTACAATATATGCCCTTGAAAATATATTGTACAACATTCTATTGGATACAGATAGGAAATATACCCAATAGAATGTTCACTAATTTCACTGAACACCAATCCAGAAGGGCACATCATAGGGGATGTAAACAGAGGAAAGGCTGAGGCTGCTCAATTTCTCACTTCTAGTTAAGGTACAGGCGCGACATCAATTAACTCACTCAGTCTTTGATAAGCTAAGTTGTTCTTACCTGCTCCAATGCTGGAAACCTGCAGAGCAGCAAGAAGTGTAAACCATGTCCTAATGTCCCTTCTGCCTCCATCTTCTGCCATTTTGTCTGTGATTTAGAATATCGATGGAGCCTGCAACATTAAAAAGAGGAAAAGTAAGTAAAAAGCAGAGTTCTGAAGAATCATCTTGTAAGCAAATACAAAAGACTTTGAATGGTCTTTAAAAAAAAAATCATTCTCTCTCTTTCCAGCTCCGTATGTCGGACCCCACCACAAGTTAAAACATTATTGTACAGTGTGAGGGATTTGCACAGACCAGCCAGAGAGACACTGAATGGTTTCCAAAAATATTTTTAATTTATTACAAAATGTCAAAAAATAGTTCAAAAATGATAAATTGGGTTCAAAACAAAGATCAGCATAACAGACTGCAATTCAGGTAATAACACAAAAACTTAATTAGCAACCAAATACTGGTCAAAACAATACTATGTAATTTTTAAATTAAACAAATACCATTGGAACTGAACCAACTACCAAAAAAGAAGAAACACTAAAGAAAAAATCAAATTAAACTAAAGAAACAACCAAATTTCCCTTCCCCCGTGCAAACAAATGGATGACCCGCTGAGGAGGTCTGCCAGCCATATAAGGAAAAGCAATCAGCTGGAGCTCTTCTGTGCGATTCCAGCAGCAGCTCCAAAGGAAACAGGTAACTCAAAACAAGAAGAAATTAATCTGCTGCATATAACCAAAATATAGCAAACTGACAAAGTTAACTAAATATGTGCACTGCAAATAGTTAGTCAAGCTAATGAAAATAATTTTAATCAAATATTATAAACTATTCACTACTTAATATGTAAACTAATTTTAAGAATAAACAGAAAACCAGCCATCATTCAATATCTCTGTGTGACAACAGGGACAGCTGTCACATACAGATACCAGACACTTAAGTACGGTACTACTTCAGAATTACCTGGCCAGAGCTGTTTTGATGGCAAATTCCATAACACAGAGAGATTGTTTTGGTTAAAAAGTTAGCTGCAGTCTTACCACTGCTTTTAGGGCATTAATGTTCAGCAAATGTCTTGCTGAATCCTGCAACATTTTAAATCCACTAATTTTAATAACAGATCTCTGGGAAGTACTAGGTGTTGGGTTGGAATTCTGCTCAAAGAAATAACAGCAACTCAACTTGAGCTCTATAAACACAGGCCAAATGGAGAGATATAAAAACCTGCTGCCTTTACTTGTATGAACTGTACCCATATTTGTTTGCATCAAGCAAACTGGAAAAAAGTTTTAAGATGTACGTATCGTCATACATTCATGGATATGAAGGCGAGTCTTACTTTAAAGTTCTTTAAACTTCGTGGCTAACATTAGCTTTAGCTTATGCTAATAGGCAATATTCTCGGACATTTTAATTATAAAATTGTGCTATTTAAATGTCTAAACATTCTTATTCTTTCTAACGGACAATGTTCTTATGTTATTTTGTATTCATTAAGTTTATTGCTTTAATGTGTGTTTTTTGTTGTTAGTGTCAAACAGAGACCAAGTAACGGGGGAGATTACGGTTCTGGCTTTTTGCTTCCGAAGCATGAGGAAGCACGAGAAGCCCCATAACTTAAAAGTAGGCCAGCATTGTTAATTTTTTAGAGTTCAGCAGAATGTTCAGGTTCAAATTTTTTATTTTGATAAACATATGGCCATGTTCCTCCTGCAGCCTCCATGTTATTTTGTTTTATTACTTTTGCGTGCTTCTTGTGAGGAGCTCAAATGGGATTGTGTTTACAGCCTCCTCCCATTTTTAATTATTATCTTTCTTCATCATAACATTAAAACAAGACCAGTTCCACATTGTTTTAATGTTGATTGTGGATCAGTTTGTAATTTTATGTCTGTAGAAACTGATCTTTAAAGTTTCACTTAGTAAACATAGGAAACATTTCTAAAAGATCAGAGTTAATACCCAAATGTACAGTTGTAGTCTACAAATTTGAGTAATTTTCAAAAGTTCGTTAATTTCAGTAGTTTGATTCACTAAGTAAAATGTATTTTATAAGTTCATTTATTTTGCGAAACTGATTAAGCTTTTATTTCTGTTAATTATAATAATTTACAGAAACAATTTACAGCTGACAAAAGATGAGTGTATTACATCACATTAATATGGCAAACTGATAAATCTCATAAGCAGACCTCATCAAAAAGCATATTCTAATTTATTGATTATGACTGTTATTATTTCCTGTACTGTAAACACGAGTTCATTTGAGTACAGTATTTTTACATTTTTAAAGAGGGCACTCCATTTTGTGCCAGCAGTTTGAAAACAAAGTCTTAACAAAATGTGATGACTGAAAATAATCTCTCAACAGGAGTTCTCAGAGATGCAGTTCCGGTTATCATGGTGACATGCAGTAGTTCCTGTGTGACTGGTACTGCTTTGTGTAACCATATAGTGGCTCTGCTCTTCCAGACTGCCCACTTCTCCCAGCTCAGTGTCCCAGTCGTTCCTTAAGTTCACAGCTGTACTGAAACAGAACAGCAATGGCACAAACCCCGAACTGCTGTAGGTTTTAAAGCTATGCACAGGCATGACATGTTTCATTAAAAATAGTTCAGTGAGATGTCTGTGATGCAGTAAAGCTTAGCAAGTAATTATGGGCTACGTTCATTGTATTTTTATAGTCATTATGTATAATGACTTTAACATAAAACTATTTTGCAGTTTTATTTAAAAATAAACAATTTTTATATAGAACTACTATATAAAAATATATGACTAAATTTTAAGTAGAACATTAAAATTTAAGTTGACCTATGAACACATGATGAAGACTGTTATAAACATTATGTCTCTGGTTCTCTATTTCAAAGGGTGTGAAACCTGGTCCACTGGAAAGATGGTGGTAGTAAAGCCTGTACAGGGCCGACTGTCTAAAGGAGTTTTAAGGTACATAATGTTCATAATATTTAATTTTCATGTTTTGCTGCCTTATATATTTTAGCCCCGAGTTAAATACATGTGTTTTTTTTTCTTTTCTTTTTTTCTTACTTAAAGGAGTACCCTCTTCAGGGGAATGACTGGGCCTCTTCCTGACCTGTCTGTGCTTTGAGTGGCAGAGGATTACAGCGATTTGGATCCACTGGAGAAGCCGCATGAGCATGAGTGTGGAGAAGCTGCTTGTGGATTTTGAATTTGGACTTGTGCAAAAAGGAAGTGTACTGTCCTATCAGCAACCCAAACTCTTAACCCGATGTACAGTTACATCACCATGCTCCACCTTCTCCTTCTATTCCACTTTGTACTCATCTGTCACCAACAGAGTGTGTCTGGGTTTGCACTGAAGAGGAACAGTTTCATTTGCAGAGTTTGCAGTTATCCTTTGATACAGCTCACAGAATTGAGTGATCAACACGAGACCAGAGCTATATTTACGAGTGGCACATGCTGCGACAATCGAGGGTAAGGGTTAGGGTAACCCCTAACCCTATAACCTCTTCAAGATTTAGGGAAGTGTGTCATGTGAGAGGTCACAGCACTGCTGAATCTCTTGCAGAGTGAATAGTCAGGGGTACCAAAGAAACTGCAGAAATGCGGAGAGGTTCTGACATGGAGTTTCAGGCAGCAAAAGAATACGCCAACCATTATAATGTGAATTATTCACCTTGTGCGCTAGTAATTCACCCTGAGGCCCCATGGTTTGGTGCCTCCCCTGATGGCCTCGTTTATTACCCCAAGGAAACACCATCATTTGGCTTGGTTGAAATAAAATGTCCAAATGTGAAAAGTTACATTGACTGCAAGTACTTGCAGATGTCAGATGGAATTTTCAAATTAAAGAAAACTCATGCTTACTATTGGGCACAGGAGGATTTCTTTAGCGACTAGATCCAGACATGGAAGTTCAAAAAATAATCAGACAGAAATGTGACCACTTCTATTTCAACATTTACATGCAAAAGTACCTCTCAATGAGACGTGCAGCACATAACGTGTGACATTCTCATTCTGTGACAGTGGTATCCAAATGTGTGGCTACGCAGGCAAATTTTCCACCTGCATTCATTTGTTTTTGTCTTTTGATCATGGGCCACTCAAAATCATTCTGGGGCTGCACTTTGAGCATCAATGTTCATTGAGAGACTTTAAAAGTCCATCTGTGCCTTCTAATTTTTTTTTGGTTGATGTCATTGCATTCAAAGTCCTTGAAAGTTCTTGTAATTTTCATTTAGACATACCCTTTTTTTTTTTTAAAAAAAAGTAAGGTTTCAATAAATACAAAAAATAAACAAATCTCAAGTTGCACTATTGTTATTACTATCAATTTAATTTTGCTTTAGCTTTGTTACCAAGTTTATATAAAAACAAGTGTACTAAGAAATGCTTATTTACAATCACATTTATTTATGAAATTTGATAACATGCAATCAGTACATAACAATAAAAATACAAATACATTTGAGTGCTTCTGTGATAACTCATTCCTTTAACAAATATTATACACATCAGAAAAAAATTAACTTTTTTAGGTAATTTGATGGGGTAGATGCATAAGATTGACATGATACTGTCATAAACAGGACATAACACCTCTCATGAACATGAAAGAGTCTTTATGAATGTCTATGACTGTTGTCATGAAGTGCTACACTTTTAATGTAAAGTTACTCTAAAAGTTGCATTGAAAGGCCATTAAAAGTACCAACTGTGTATTATTTTGTAAATAATGACACTTTAATGCAAAGTTGGCACTTTTAGTGGGCTTTCAATGCAACTTTCAGAGAAACTGCATTAAAAGTGTCATTATTTACCGAATGACACTTCATGACAACAGTCATAAACATTCATAGACTCCGTCATGTTCATGACAGATGTTATGTCAGTCTTATGCACAGCCCGTCAAATAAAGTGTTACAAAATGTTTTAGTTGTTTCTCCAATTTATCATCTACTTGCTGATTTTGATGACTAACAGGCATTTGCTGAACTGCATTTGCCTTCAGGACAAGGGTTGGGAAACACCTAAAGTGAACTACACATTCGTTCACTTTATTTAGCCCTTAATTGATTAGCAGGCAAGCCACTGCAAAAAGTTCATTAATGGTGCCAACAATAGATAAAGGGATAATTGAATCAAAGAGTTTGTTTTCTTTAACTCTTCGGATTACCTGCTCAATGTGCACTCGCAGACGTGCGATTTTCTGTGTCTGGAGGACATTTTGAGCTGGCATATGCCTTTTTTTGCTGAGACAAGGTGGACAGTATACCTTGCACTTCACACACTCAGAGATGAGGAATCCTTTATCTACCATTATGGCCATATCCTCAGTAAGAAGATTAACCAACCCTGACCTCATAAACAGCTCTTTGTCACTTATCGACCCCTCATAGAGTGAAGAAACAAAGGTCACTGCACCATGGGGAGCCATTCTGATCAGACCTTTCATTGTGCAGTCAGATTTGTATTTGGAGAACATCTCACTTTGGAGGAGAGGAGAAGCAGGAGTTTGACATTTGAGCTCAGTACAATCTACTATCACTTGAATATCAGGAAAATTTTTGAAGTCATCAGGGAGCTGAGCTCGGATGTCCTCTGTATCAGTCCAGATACACAGAGAACCCAAAAGAGTGTACAAATATTTGGTCCATGAGCAAATAATGCGGTTTACAGTAGAAAGGTGAATATTAAACTGGTTTGCTAGGTCTCTTTCCTTAAGACCTGCAGCAAGGTACATCTGGAACACTAACAGCTCATCAATGTGTTGCAAGGGATACCTCTGACAAAAGAAAAAGAAAAGCAAAAATACATTCAAAATATATAAAGATCCACATTTATTTACTTATTTATTTCAAACAGGTCTTTATAAACAAAAGAAACCAGTAGAACAAGAGAAAATGTATATATACATAACCAAGAACAGAATAAGTAGCTTACCACTACTTTTCGGTTTGTTCATTTCTTCCTACTCATTTTCACTTATTTAACCCTTATCTCAGTTTAATAAAACATATTACATACCGACTCAAAAATTATCAGAAATTTGTGATATTAATATGCAAGCAGCACTTTCTGAAGATAACATAGTCCTTTCATGTTCCGTGTTTTTCTGTGTGTTTATTTCGAGTTTTCTGTGTCTCTGTGTCTCCGTTTTGTCCTGTTCTCCCCTCGATTACTCCCAGGTGTTTCTCGTTCCCTAATTACCCCGTGTGTATTTAGTGTCACCTGTGTCTCTGTCGGGTCCTTGTCTAATGTGCGCTGAGTCCTTTGTGTTGTCCTTCGTGATACCAGTTGATACCGACGTTGAGCCCTGGCTTCCGCTCAGTCGTGCTGCCTGTGTTTTTGGACTGTTTTGGATTTTTATGTTCATTAAATCATCATTATTCATCTACCTGGTTCCATCTGCGTCTGCCTCACCACCTCAACACCACCATTACATGACAAGTCCCGTATAATCTGTAGTAAAAAGTTCTTATTGTATATACAATGTGTACATCAGGAAGCTGCAGATCCAAACCGTATGTGCTGCTCTGACAGCAGTTACTGCTTCACCGCTTCCCTCAACAGCTCTTGGTCTCGATGAGCGAATCATTTTGTGGACAGAAGGTTCAATGAGCCCCCAAAATATCATGAAGTGACGATAACTTGCAAATCTGTTGGTACACAATGCAAAAGTGGATAAAGTAACCACAACTTTTACTTATTCAAGAATAGAAATACTTTAAAAGGATGACCTCCAATAAATTAAATTAAAAAAGTTAAAAATCTTTTGAAACTACAGCAATAGATTGTAGTAATTCTTGTATTTTATATTATAAAAATGCAAAATACTTTCAGTAACATTACATACTTTTTATTTTCATGTGATATCCATATAGCGCAGCAGGTTCAGCAAATACAAATCACTTCTGAACAATGACACTTGTGACATAACAAGTGTGACTTTAACACAAAATGTATGTGTGTTTATTGTATTTTTGAGTTCAGACATATTTAATTAAGAAACCAGAGGTGAGGCGGGTAACCCAAATTTTAAAAAGACAAATGTTCGTTGCGGTGTACAAGCTTACCTTGTGTAAAATCGGATGTCTTCATCAGACCCTGCAAACCTTTGTAATCCAAAGGTAGAATGGATTTTCAGTTCTTCGATCTGGTTTGTTAGGGCTTTTATTTCTTCTTTTAATTTCTTGTTTTCATTTATTGCCATGTCCAGGCCAGCTGGTTCTGGGACAGAGAAATAATTGTGATCTGCAGAAGGGCATCACACAGGCGGATCAGTTGCGGCGCTGTCCGGCTCTGGTCTGCTCACTCGTTCCCATACATTGGCTCTTTCAGGCTGAACGCAGATGTTGTTCCATTGAAATAACACAGGGACGGCTCCTTTATTTACCGTTCTTCTCCCACCAGGAGTGGGAGAAGAAGCTGACAAAACTGATCCGGAGGGAAGTGAAGGCTGCAAACTTTTCTATGCGATGTTAGCTTGAAGTTGTTGCGATGAATATTTACAAACCATCATCTTTTTAAGTCAGGATTGCTTGGAAATCCATAAAAACTTAAACGACCGTTATATTTGGAAGACACTGTGCACCATGGAACACAACAGTATTCAAGGTATTGCTTAAATTGCTTTTGAAATACGAGTTTGTCTTTCCTTGCGGTCATGGTCACTCAAAGCGGAAAAAAATTAGCCGCATTTGCGCATGCGGATGTGACGTCAGTGCCGTAGGTGCAAAGAGCCCATAACCTTTAAACAAGGGAAGTTTGCCCACAAGGAACAGGGAATAACCATACCCACCAAACATCCCAAAACTATGCCAGTTGTGGAGGAATGGAAGGATGGTTAACGTTTGACAGTTTCTGTCAGACTGAAGTTGTTGGTACGATCCAGCAGCTTGCCGTCATCAGAGTATGTGTGAAGAATGACCAACTTCATTGCATAGTGTTTCTGAGGGTCCTGGAAAGCACTATACAAATCTGACATCATTTCAATCCCTAACCCAAATCAGAGATGTAATAATTTCTCTAGAATATTTCCAAATTATGTAGAAATAGAAAAGGTCCTACCCATAATCAAAATGTGGCTAAACACAAGGAAACGTACAGACCTGTCTTCTATTTTTTATAAATTTTAAATTTGAAGTCATCCTGAAGTGCCCCCAGTTAAATTTAAATGGTCCAGACTCTCTAAATATGACTTAATAGCATATCATATGAAAACTGGTCTTCTTTTGAGTAAAATAAGTCTTCCTCTTCAATCTATTATGTGCTCAGATGTTAATTGCAGTGATATTTCTCACTGTTTAGATCTTCATACTATGTATGATAGCATTGTGGATGCTTTATATGAGAGTACAAGACCATACCTTACATGCAGAAAGGCTAATGACACCAGGCCAGGTTGGAATAAACATGTGTCAGGATACCATGCAGAAGCTAAACAGGCATATAAGATGTGGGTACAAGCAGGTAGACCAAGAGATGGGACTTTCCTAGATTATAAAACAATTCACCAGGGCAAAGTTTAAATATGCCATTCGATATATTTCCAAATGTGAGCAGAACATGAGAGCAGACTCCATGGCTGAAAAATTGCTTTGTAATAATGCCACTGGCTTTTGGAATGATGTCAGAGCCTTAAACAGGTTTGCTGCATTTCTCCCCAGTACCATAAAGGGCATATCTGGGACTTATAATATAGCAGATCTATGGAGACAGCACTGTTCTGCCTTATTTATCTGTGTAAAAAGTGAACCCTATCGACTGGAAAACATTGCTAAAAGTGATGCGGTTATAATAACCCCTAGTGAAGTCCAGCAGGCTATAGCGTACTTGTGTGAGAATAAGGCAACAGGCTGATAGCATTAGAGCAGAACATCTGAAATGTGCTAGCCAAAAAGTGGCTGTGCTGCTTGCAATGCATTTCTCTGGGTTTATGACCCATGGGCAGTTGCCTGATAATGAATCCTGCCTGATAATTACCCTTGTGCCGGTAATTAAGGACAAAACTAATAAGGTTGGTAGACTTAATAACTACAGACCAATAGCTTTAGCTAATGTGATATCTAAAGTATTGGAAAAAATTTTGCTTGGTCAGCTCAATCAGTTTATTAGTACAACAGATAATCAATTTGGTTTCAAAGCTATCGTGTCAATGATTGTAAGTTATTTGACAAATTAAAACAGAGAGGTGTTCCAGATATTATTATACAAATTTTGGTTTACTGGTATTCTAACCAGAAAATGCATGTAAAATAGGGCAATAACATCTCTGCTTCTTTTGGTGTGAGTAATGGTGTGCGTCAGGGTGGGCTTCTTTCACCTGCCTTGTTTAACTTGTACATGGATGACCTGTCAAAACAAATGAACCTCTGTAAAACTGGATGTATGCTTGGTGATACTTTGGTCAATCACTTTATGTAAGCTGATGACCTGGCTGACCTCTGACCCAGCAGTGCTAGTTTTCAGCAGTTACTGAATATCTGCTCTAATTATGGGTTGAGATTATGTGCAGTATAACACTAAGAAAACTGTTGTACTAGTATGTAGGACTAAAGCAGACAAACAACTTTGTTTCCCTGATTTTTTTCTGTCAGGGCAAAAGTTAAATGTCTGTTCCAAAACTAAATATCTGGGTCACTATATCACAGACCAGCTCTGTGATGATGATGACATTTGTCGGCAGTGTCACATGTTGTACATCCAGGCAAACATTCTGGGAAGGAAATTTTATATGTGCACTGATGAGGTAAAAATAAGCCTGTTTAAAACTTACTGTACACTAGGCCTGTCGCGATAAACGATAAATCAATTAATCGTATGATAAATTAAAACTATCGACGTCATTTTCATTATCGGCATTATCGTCTCTTCCGACTGTTTTCTCTTTCAGCTAATGACACTGAATGAAAAAGGGCTCAACTCCGGTGCTCTCCACTGACTCCTCCCTTCCTCATTTCCTTAGTGTAAAGCCCAGCGCACACTACACAATCTTAGAGCTGTCGGCCTATTTTCAAAACCTGACAGACCACACATTATTCGACAGAGATCCTAGGTATAACGGTTTGATCGGGTTGTTCCTGCCGTGTGGTGTCCAACAGAATACTGGCTACAAGTCCAGTGAACTAATTTTAAACCCAGGCATTAATCAATGCTTTACTACAATCTACCTGCAATGCATGTGGCTAGTGTCGGTGTAAAGTCCTGACTGAATGAAAATCATTAGAACCTATATGTCACGTTAACGAAGAACAGCTGAAAAGCTACAGGGTTTATCAACTGCTATAGCAATTTCGCTCCAACTCCTCCCCTTGTCATTTCTATATTCTTTGCATGTTGAATAAACATTAATGTTGTTTCCACATATCATCTCCGATGTCCGCTGGACTTCGGGTTGCGCTGTTTGGGATTCCCCGACGTAATTTCCCCTCAGAAAGCGGAGGAGAATCCGCGCTTTCTGATTGGCTGCCTGTCACATTCAACAGGCTGCGTTAAGATCCTAGTGGGGAAAACCCCTGATTTAGATAGGAGCAGCAACGATGATCTACCATAACACACCACACAATCTTAGAAAGACCAGCGTTCTAAGATTGTTGTAAGGGGAAAAATAGGAGCAAAAAATCATGTAGTGTGAATTATTGCATCAGGTAGTGGATGTGCCCATCTTCTCTATTTAAATCTAATTATTACTGAAGTGCAACATAATATACAGACTTCATAATCTGCACTCTTTTGGTTGAATGCAGTATTTATTTCCACTTTGGCTTTATGTAGTTTTTATTCAAACACATTTTTTGTTAATGGAGACTGAGAATCCATTTTATTTTTGTTTTTGGTCGTTTTGTTTATTTTGTTTATCAGTTCCAGTGTTTAGTGTTCTTTTGAAAATAAAGTGTATCTATCTTTGGCAAGAAATCGCATGCATTATTACGTCATTTTCAGTGTAGAAAGGTCTTCAAACAATATTATCGTTTATCGCAATAATTTTTGAGACAATTAATCGTTCAGCAAAATTTGCTATCTTGACAGGCCTACTGTACACCCTTGTATACAGCTCCTTTGTGGTGTACATTTAAAAAAGCTAGCATGCAGAAGCTTAAGGTTGCTTATAGTGACTCGTTGAGAATTCTGCTTAAGAAACCCAGGCTTAGCAGTGTTTTGTAACGCACATGTCAGAACATTACAGGCACTTGTGAGAAATCTGATATACAAGTTCATGTGTCGTTAGGCAGCTCATTGAACAGTCTTATTGTAATGTTGTCACTCTCTCAGTGCGCTAAGATACCAATCGGCTCTGTGGAAACATTGGTATGCAAGTCTTTTATAAGATTTTTTTAATTTATTTTTTTTTAGTTTGTCTTGTTTTTTTTATATATGTCGTGTTGTTGTGTATCATCTCTTTGTGGACCACGAGTCTGTTGAAAAAAGTAAAATCAAATCAAAATCATCCTTTACCAAACAGAAAATCTTTTAGAAGGATAACAAAACCACTGCTGAGTAACATGATTTTAAAAAAGGTTCGAACCACTACATACTAGGGGTTGAACCAATTAGTCGACTAGTCGACTCTAGGACGTCTCGCGAGTTTTTACATTTCATGTCGACTAGTCGCAGTCATGTGATTGCCGGTGGTGACAGCCTGTGCTGATCTGACAGCACCGTATACGTCACAAGACACAAGAAAAATAAGTTAATACATTAAGTAAACTAAGTAAGTAAACTTTATTTCTATAGTGCTTTTCACAGACCAGGGTCACAAAGTGCTGCACAAAGTGTAAATAAAATAATAAAATAATTAAAAGCAACATACAAAACAATAAAACACAGTATTAAGCTAAAAAGCAAGTTTAAAAAAGTGGGTCTTAAGTTGTTTCCTAAAAGTGTCTATACAATCCAGAGATCGAATGGTACAAGGTAGCTCATTCCAAAGGCGAGGCGCCACAGCTTTAAAAGATCTGTCTCCTCGAGTCCTAAAAAGGGTCCGAGGAACTCATCAGCAAGTTCAGATTGGACGACCTGAGGCTCCTAGTCGAAACATAAGGCTGGATGAGGTTCTTAATATAGTCTGGCGCCTGTCCATGAAGAGCTCTAAAAGTCAGTACCAGGATTTTGTAGTGCATCCTGTAAAATACAGGCAGCCAGTGCAAACTTTTGAGGATAGGTGTAATATGTTCCCTCCTGTGAGTGCTAGTCAGCAGGCGTGCAGCAGAGTTTTGTACAACCTGCAGACGCGCAAACTCCCTCTTTTTAAGACATGTAAACAGACTGTTACAATAATCCAATCTCGATTAGTTTAAATGATATGTAGATGGATGCATATTTGTGGTTTTACAGTGTTTTTAAAAGGAGATGGAGTTGCAGCTGCAGTCCACTACAAAACACGAGCCGTCTAAAACTCGCCCCCTTCCCACTAAGGATGTCACTTAGCCGGCTCGCGAGTGTCTTTGTCACGACGATCTAACTAATACATTATGATGTTATGTTGCTGACTAAATAAAGATCTGTGGTAATGACAGCTGCTGATTAAATAAAAGCCTGTAGTTGGTAATGACAGTGTATACTTGTCTGACATATATATAGCCGTGAGTTCGTGCTAAGAATGACACTTCGGGCTTAGAAGTGTCATCAGATCAGCTGTCAGAAGTGTATGACACTCTGACAGCAGATCTGACAGAACACTGGCTACAAAATGGCGTCTTCAAAACAGATCAAGGACAAGCCCGCATCTTGTCAAACAGGTAGAAATTCGTCAACAGTGTGGAAATATTTCACTAAAGATGACTCTTCTGGTTTAACTACCGTAACATGCAAAATCTGCAAAGCTGTGCTGAAGTACAACAAAAGTACGACCGCGATGCACAGTCATTTGAAAAGGCATCCGCTAATGCTAGCTCCTGAACAACCGGCTCGATCCAGTCAGTTGTCAGTAACTTCATTCATGAAACGCCCAGCTGTGACAGGACACCGGCGGCAGCAAATCACAGATTTGCTTGTGAATTTCATTGTCAAAGACATGAGACCACTAGCTGCTGTCCACGGAGAAGGATTTAGAGATTTGCTACAGTTTTTCGAACCTAGCTATGACGTTCCGTCTTACAACACTCTGTGGAGCGCTATTAAACACCAGTATGACAACCTTCGTGAAAGAATCACTAAAGAAATGAAAGATCAGAGTGTGTCACTGACAACAGATCTGTGGACATCTTCCACTATGGAGCCGTATATTACAACAACAGCTCATTACATCACTGAGTCATGGGAGCTGAAAGCCCGGGTGCTGTGCACATCTCCTATGCCCGAAAAACATACCGCTGCCAACATCGCTGATCGTCTGTCTAGCATAATCCATGAATGGGGAATAAATGTGTTTTGCACTGTCCATGATAATGCAAGCAACATGAATCTAGCCATGGAGCTCTGCGAAATTTTCCTAACGATCTGGGTTGCACTGCGCACACTGTCCAGCTGGCAATAAAAGCTGGATTAATTTTACCTGATGTTGTGAAAGCTGTAGATGCTGCACGGAGAGTTGTCAGCCACTTTCGTCATTCATCATTAGCAGCCTGCGCTCTGAAGAAACGGCAGGAACAACTCGGAATTAAATTCAACAAACTCCAGACTGACTGTCCAGTTCGTTGGAATTCCACTGTCGTCATGCTCCAGCGGCTGTTCGAGCAGAGGATTGCGGTGCAGTCTGTACTTGGTGATGAAAACGTCACCAAGCCAAATGTCCAGAAGTCACTTGCAATGAGAGCATCACAGTGGGAGGTAATAGAACAGCTGATCCCAGTACTTCAACCACTGGCAAAGGCTACTGAAGTGATGTGCGGAGAGTTACATGTTGGGCTCTCCTTCATCTATCCGGTGATTTTCAACATGATCAGCACCACTCTGCGAGTTGAAGCATCTGATCTGGGAGTTTTGCGCTCATTTAAAAACACCGTCCGCAAACAGCTGGAAACACGCTTTCAGCTGCATTCCGACAATCTGACGGAGTCTATCCCTCTCATTGCCTGCATGTTAGATCCTCGCTTTAAACATCTACACTACATCTCGCAGAGCCAGAGAGAGGCCGCACAGAGTCACCTGAGCAGCCTACTGCGCGACTTGGGAGAGTCGTCTGGAGCAACAGGTGGGTCCAATGGATTTTAATGTATTGTAAACGGTTCAGCATTTAGGTTGAACAGTTTACGATAACTTTAGTCTATAATGTCCAAATGAAGTGAAAATGTATGAACTTAGCGTTATTTATTTTATTTATAGCTGTAGGAGAGGAAGGGGAGGAGGTGGAGGACGTGCCCGATCAGAGCGAGCCGGTGACCGGGAAAAAAGTCAGATGTGAAGAAGATTTTTTGCAACTTTTTGGGCCACATTACCAGAGTCACAGGGGATCAGCAGCACACAGCACCACTGCTGCCGAAGAAATCCTTGATTTTTTTTTGCTACCGCAGATCCCCACCATGGCGAACCCGCTGCAGTGGTGGGCCAGCAACCAGGGCAGATTTCCCCGTCTAGCAAACCTCAGCAGAAAATATTTAGCTGTTCCGGCAACCAGCACTCCCAGCGAGAGGATTTTCTCTCTCGCTGGGAATACCATTACGAGAAAGCGGGCAAGCCTTCATTCGGCTCATGTTGATGCCCTTGTTTTCCTACATGTCAACCAAGAAAAAACCCCAACAACTCTTAGCGAAGAGAATATTGACAGTGAGTGAACTTTATCCCCCCCCCCCAGCCCCCATGCCACCTCTTTTTATTGTTTTTACATGCCATCTAAAAGATGTGCGTTTCCTTTTGAATGTTGGTTTCCCAGCAACTTATTTATCATAAACTATCCCGATGTTTTGTTGTTTCACTTGTTGCTGTTCTGTGTAAATGCCGTATTTTTCCGTGAAAACGGGTAATAAAGCCTGTACGTTACTCCAAACCTTTGCGTCTTGCGTTGCTATGACGTCACAACGACTAGTCAACTCGACATCGACTCGACATCATGTTGACGTTGACTAGAAAATATCTTAAATCGTTCAATCTGCTGAGTCAGCAGAGCTTCCTGCCACGCAGCGGGCGGAGGAGAAGCAGGTGGTTTCGTTGAATTCAGCTGTAACCAAACGGGATCCGTTCATAACAAGTTTGGCTTGTGATGTTCCAAAAGCACCATGTAGTCAGTGTGATAATTTGACTCCTATAGTAACTATCCAGAGATCATCAGCATCAGCCGGTGTTTAGAAAAAAAAAGTCAGACCCGACTTTGTGCAACAAACTTTTCCCCGCTGCTCACGAAGAATCTCCATAATAGACTTAGTAAAAGCAGGAGAAGGGGAGAGTGTGTGTGTGTGTGTGTGTGTGGGGGGGGGTCAATATTTGCCGTGAAAATAGCTAATAAAGCCTCCAAGTAGTTGTGAAGGGTTTTTGCGCTTACGTCACTATGACGTCACCGCGACTAGTCGACATCGACTCGACTATTATCATGATGTAGTCGACCTTAAAAAATATGTAGTCGTTCAACCCCTACTACATACAGGGGTTGGACAATGAAACTGAAACACCTCTCATTTTAGTGTGGGAGGTTTCATGGCTAAATTGGACCAGCCTGGTGGCCAATCTTCATTAATTGCACATTGAACTAATAAGAGCAGAGTGTGAAGGTCCAATTAGCAGGGTAAGAGCCCAGTTTTGCTCAAAATATTGCAATGCACACAACATTATGGGTGACATACCAGAGTTCAAAAGAGGACAAATTGTTGGTGCACGTCTTGCTGGCGCATCTGTGACCAAGACAGCAAGTCTTTGTGATGTATCAAGAGCCACGGTATCCAGGGTAATGTCAGCATACCACCAAGAAGGACGAACCACATCCAACAGGATTAACTGTGGACGCAAGAGGAAGCTGTCTGAAAGGGATGTTCGGGTGCTAACCCGGATTGTATCCAAAAAACATAAAACCACGGCTGCCCAAATCACGGCAGAATTAAATGTGCACCTCAACTCTCCTGTTTCCACCAAAACTGTCCGTCGGGAGGTCCACAGGGTCAATATACACGGCCGGGCTGCTATAGCCAAACCTTTGGTCACTCGTGCCAATGCCAAACGTCGGTTTCAATGGTGCAAGGAGCACAAATCTTGGGCTGTGGACAATATGAAACATGTATTGTTCTCTGATGAGTCCACCTTTACTGTTTTCCCCACATCCGGGAGAGTTACAGTGTGGAGAAGCCCCAAAGAAGTGTACCACCCAGACTGTTGCATTTACAGAGTGAAGCATGGGGGTGGATCAGTGATGGTTTGGGCTGCCATATCATGGTATTCCCTTGGCCCCATACTTGTGCTAGATGGGCGCGTCACTGCCAAGGACTACCGAACCATTCTGGAGGACCATGTGCATCCAATGGTTCAAACATTGCATCCTGAAGGCGGTGCCGTGTATCAGGATGACAATGCACCAATACACACAGCAAGACTGGTGAAAGATTGGTTTGATGAACATGAAAGTGAAGTTGAACATCTCCCATGGCCTGCACAGTCACCAGATCTAAATATTATTGAGCCACTTTGGGGTGTTTTGGAGGAGCAAGTCAGGAAACATTTTCCTCCACCAGCATCACGTCGTGACCTGGCCACTATCCTGCAAGAAGAATGGCTTAAAATCCCTCTGACCACTGTGCAGGACTTGTATATGTCATTCCCAAGACGAATTGACGCTGTATTGGCCGCAAAAGGAGGCCCTACACCATACTAATAAGTTATTGTGGTCTAAAACCAGGTGTTTCAGTTTCATTGTCCAACCTGCACGTTGGATAAAATAACTTTGATAGTCATACTGCAGAAGATTTCTAAAATAACAATAATAAAATAAATTATATTTTTGACATAAAACTATTTTTAACACAATAATCTGCCAGTACAATAAGAGGATTTTACTTAAGATTTCATAAAAAATATTTAAAAAAAACAACCCTTTGTACTTCAAATACACTGCACATATTATAGACAAATACATTTTCAAATTAGGAAGGGTTAAGCCTGTCTACAATTAATTTTGAATACACATAAAAAGCAGGAAAATAATACTAATTGAATAAACCTTGTACTGTGGCTTGCTTTACTATTGGATCTACTTAGCATTAGGGCATCCAAGAAGGAGAGCTTAAGGTAGACTATCTGATCAAAAATATCTTACAATACAAAAAAAATCAAAACTATTACAAGATTTTA
Organism: Xiphophorus maculatus; assembly: GCF_002775205.1. NCBI lineage: Eukaryota > Metazoa > Chordata > Actinopteri > Cyprinodontiformes > Poeciliidae > Xiphophorus > Xiphophorus maculatus. The sequence goes on along the minus strand of NC_036446.1, from coordinate 34,796,892 downwards.
ACAAACAAGTAAATCCAACAAAATTTTACTAAAAAAACAATTCTCTATTCAAGTTTGTTCAGCAAAAAAAATCTTTTTTTGCAATGCGCCTTTAAAATAAAATAGATGCAATTTCAGAATAGAATATCACTTAAAACATAAGTTGATGTTAGCAAATTGGCCTTTAAAAGTGAACACTAATTTCCTGAATTGTTTCTGGTTTTAGTTTTCCTTTTTTTAAAAAAAAGAAAAAAAAGAAAAGAACCTTTTGACCTTTAAACTTTCATTAATATCTTCAAAGCCAAAGCAGCAGACAGGAAAATCTTCGCTGCACAAACCAGCACAAAAGTAGTCGAGTTGATTGACATAAAATGTATTTATATATTTTTGCAAATGTGAGCAGGGGAGGGGAGTGTGGTTGACCAACTTCACTCAGGTCAGCAACCTGAGTAACAATAACATTCAGACATGCAGCCAGCAAAAGGCAGAGAAATTAGGCAGTGTCACTGCATGAAAAGGGGGATTTTGGGCAGTTATTGACATACAGCGACAGTCAACATATAACGACATATAAATGTCGTTATATGTTGTTTATATTTGTACAGTGTTTTGATTGGTTTTGTTCTAGAGGTGTCCCTCTGTCATCCAGAAGTGACAGAAGTCACTGGAAACAGAGAGTTTTCCAGCATTGTGTATCTCAACTTTGGCAAAACTAAAATTCTAAACGTGTTACTTTAAAAGGCTTTTATTTTGAAATTAAACATCAGATCGGATTTATATTTGCTGGTTGTGTTCTAGAGTTGTCCCTCTGTCACCCAGAAGTTAGAGAAGTTACTGGAAACAGAGAGTTTTCAGCATTGATTAATGTCCCCAATTATTTCCAATACATTATTTCTTTTTGCAACTGTATAAATACAAAGTCTAAATATGAAGCCGCTGGAAATCTACTTTCAGTAGATCAAACATGAACTGAATGTGAGCTTTTACTCTGAAAGGAGCTTGTAAATTAGGGAGCCGACGTTAGTCTTGAAAGGCTGGCTTTACTGTCATTTTCGAAGAGGCGGCTAGCTTTACCACAGTAATATTTTTCACATTTCCTCTAAGTGTACCTATTGTTTTATTGTGCTAATTTTCATAAGCATGTTGTCTGTAAACTCTGAATATATTGACAATTTGTACAGTTCTGTAATACTATGTTGGTAATGTACTCTTGAAAAATGTGAATATATTGAATACACAATGTAAGTTTTTTCAGCCGGAAAGTGTGTTGTAATTGATCCTTCTGTTTTCTGGTAGTCTGATATGTTTGCAGGACTGTAGTGTGTATGAAACATGTAATGTACAAAGTGGCAAAGAAGAATAATAAACACAGTGATAAGTAACTAAAAAGTGTACTTCAGAAGCAATTTTAGTAAACCAAAAGTGTGACTGGAGCATACTGTGATCACACTACTAATATGTAATGCTCATATACTGAAAATACATTCCAAATATATTTTAAATGTAATTCGATCACAAAAATAGTACACTCAAGACATACTAATCAAGCACATATTACATAAAAAGCCGTATACTTAAAGTATATAACTTTAATTGTTCCAAAAAAGCATGTGATAGTACACTTAGTACACTTTAAATTGTGCTTTTCTAAAATTGAATTACTATTAAAATACAGTAAGTACAAAATTAGTTCCAAAATAACACACTTCAAGTATACTGATAATTAGTCTGGCTTCAAGTATGCTAAAATTTAACATGCTTGGTATATTTATTTTTCACCTGGGTTGATATGCATTAATAAACCAACATGCTGCGCAACACGAAGCGAGCGTGAAAGGTTCTCCAAGGGCTGAACCACCGGTCCATAACGCAAGAGCTAACTGGGAACTCAAACTTTATCAGTGTAAACACAGAGTCAGCATGTTGAGACATAAATGCACATGGCGTACATAATGCATTGCTCATGAAAAAGTATCATTCTCACTGTACGCTCACTGCGCACCTATAAATGCACATCTATGAACATAGAGCGCAGCTCAATGTGAACATTTGGGGTTCCCATTGAGCTGTGCGAGCAGAGCAAACACAGTAGATTTAAACTTGACTCCTTCCTTGATAAATTATACAAAGAAACCTGGATCCTCACAGGGGGGTTATATATATGTCCACATAGGTCAGCCTATATGAGTGATCCGCACCGAGGTAAACTTCAGAGATCAAACCACAACAGCGCGCATGATGTGGTCAAAGTGTAGAGGAGCCAGAGATGTGATTGGTGCACGCTCCCTGTACAATGCATGAAAACTATAAACCCATCTTTTTTCAGGAATAATTCTGCCCTGACAGTAAAATGCTGACCTCAGAGCAGAGGGTGGGGTGGTGGGGGGATGCTGTGGGAAACCCTGATTAACTCTGAAGCCACTTTAAGGAACAACATAATTCTGTAAAGGTATTCATAGGACTGGAATATCACAGACATCAGCAAGTGCAATAATACTCGACATCCTGGATGACATTGTTAACCTGGCCAGCCAATAGGTCAGATTTTCCTACATTGTGGAGAGACCATGAGTCCATGAAAAACTAACTTGTGGAATTTTAATTATTTGGACTAAAGGTACAGACACACTATCATGCTGCAACCAGCAAGAGGACATTTGTCACCACCCCATGCGCTTGCTCCTAACCTAGTTTCCACACCGCCAGACTTTAGAGGAGGCTTCAATAATATGCACACCCATGAGAGCACAACTGTGAAGCATGCTATCAGCCTCCTAAAATGCCAGCGGCGGTTTCTAAATGTTATTTCCTCTCAATGTGGCTACCAAAAATGTTTTCAATTTCCACCTTTCTCACATTGCTTTTGATGAAATTGTATTCTTCCCCCCAATTTCCCTGTGGTTCCCATCGTTAATCATGGAATAAGATGATCAGCTGACTCATTTAAATAAACACTGACATTCATAAGGTGCTTCGCATTGACCTTTTATGACTGAATGTGGTAACATGTAGAGGGCAGAACCTGAGGCAGGACCTTGTACACAAGGGTCAGCTGTTATCTATAAACAAAGATTGCTTGCTGATGTGTGTATGCATGGATTTATGAATCAAAATTTTTTTTGGTGCACCACTTTTGTCTTTTGGATGTATTCACACTTTCAATATGAATCATACTCAATCTTTTATGAATGAGACCCTGGAACTGTTCAAGAAATTCCTATCTCATTGTACTGTTGATGTAACAGCATATCATGAGAGACTTACTGAATCTCAGTTGAATGCATCTTGCAGAACCCAGATAGGAGCTTACGTGTGCACCAACAACTTTAAGGCAATTGTGGATACATCCTAACCATAATAGAGGCAGTAAACCACACAATGTTAAGTATATTTAAAACAAGTTTCAGTTGTTAACAAAAATAAATTGACAATCAAAACATCATCAATTATGAATGACTGAGTTTAATATTTTTGTACATAACTGTGTTACACTGCCAGTCTATTAAAGCAAGATAAAGGGATGATCATTTTATTCTTCACTTTATGACAAAAGATGGGAGCGTGTAGTTTTTCCTTCTGACTGGGATTTTTTACATTTACACTGAGACCGGACTGCAAAATGCCAAGCTGAGATTTGTCATGGAACACTCCTTTGCTCTCAAGGCGAATAACAGCAGGTCTGCTGAAAAATGCATCTAGATGTAGCAGATTCGGTGTTTTTTTTTTGTTGTTGTTGTTTTTTCCGTGAATTGGAGATTCTATCCCCACTTATGTCAGACTAGAAGAAGGCCGCAGCTAGGAAGCTTCACACTTAGACAAAAAAAAAATATAATTTTCATAAAATGCGCGCGCACAGTCCACATCCACTTTATATGTAATGCGCACACCTGCGGCCAAATCACATATGGTATTTAGTAGTCCGTAACAAATATGGCAGGAACACGTGCGAAACAGACGAAATCTGTATGGAAAATAATAAATAGCACACTAACCTGTTGTGTTTAAGATGCGACTGGTCCAGAGAGGTTGTGTGAGACTTGTGTGAAAGACAGAGGTATGACGTGTTGAGGAAGAACGGTCCTTCCGCCAGACTGCATTCCGAGGATTTGAAGCAAAAAGACAGGAGACGGCACGCGCAGCGCCGCCCCTTCTGGAAGAAATACACACCCACCCAGGGACCGTGTGCCAGCGCGCGCATTTCTGACAGAATGAATCTGTTTCTTGTTAGTTTGTTTCTGATCTGTCGTTATAACTATTCAAGACAAATAAAGCAGACCAATATCCTGTCTTTATGAATTTCAACGCATCGCCATCGTGTTAGTTTTGAATTGTAAAATGCTTTGTACAGTGGAAAATTATGAAAATATTGAATATCAGCCTTATGTATTCTTCACTTTATTGAAAGTTGAATTTGCATGATTTTTTAAATGGAATGGAAAACATAATCTTTGCATACAATTTTTTGTCATAAAAATATTCGAGAAGGCTTTGTAGAAGGGCAGAGCATAAAGTTCAATAACTACCCTCCAAAATTTAATCAATGTTTAGATTTTTTGCTATCAAAATCACAGATTTTTGTATTGCTACTTTATAAATATTTGCTGTATCTTTTTCAATTATATATATATATATATATATATATATATATATATATATATATATATATATATATATATATATATATATATAAAACCAATACAGCAGATTGGACACATTCATTTTATTATTTAAAGAACTTAACTCGATTATTGCCTGTGTTAAATTCAAATTCAATGCAAAAATACTTTATCAATCCCAAAGGGCAATTAGATGTTGTTGGCAGAAAAGATCTCCTGCCAGATCTCATGTGCTACACTGAATTTGAAGAAGTCTCTGACTGAAGATGGTCTACCTTCACAGCAAAAACTAGACAGTTAAAATTTCAGGGTTAAACGTGTCAGAGTAAATTTTAACTCATTAAGTGTTTTTTTTTTAACATTTAGCGACTTAAATGATGCCCAGTGTTGGAGTTATTTCGCAGAGTTGATTGAATGGTGTTGAATCAACTCTGCTGGGAGGAAAATAAGCTCCTCCCCTCTGCTTCACAGTCTTCGTTTGATTTCAATCTAAACAGGGCTCCATTTTGTTCATCTCCTGTTCTACAGGGTAAGTGACCAACTTACTAAATCTTTTGTCCAGCACTATTACATTGACAGAGTGAGTGATTTGACTTTTTCTACTAACTATCACATAATTGAAAAGCAGCCGAATATGTCCATTTTGCAACAATTTTACACAACGTGTTAGCTAGTAGCCCACGTGGTAGCTAGTAGGACTTACACCTGATTTTATCATGGTAATTCTTACAAAGCATATTTTGTCGGACCATATACTCGTGAAAAATATACTTTTATTTTTTGCCGTTTAAAATGATAATTTTGGCCTTGTGAATGTAAGAGGTAGACTATTAGCTTCCGTGGAACATCAACGAGCCGAAGTCACGTGCCACAGGTGAACTCTTGACCTATACCTTATTTTGCTTTGTCTAGGTTTATCCCATGCTTAAACAAAATGCTGATCCGTGTAAAGTATGGTGACCTGCAAAAGTATGTGAAGTTGGAGGAGGTCGAAGGGCTGTTTGACTTTAATCAGTTTCATGAGAAAGGTTTGTTATTTATTTAACATCTGTGTGGGGCATGGGCATTATTCTTTTCAATGTATGTCTATTTAACACATATTTTACACATTTGTGGTAAGTAAAAAGAGTAATCCATTGTATTTTCATTAATATGTTTCATACGAATCACATGATCTATATCAAGTAACTGTTAGTTTAAAAAATCAAGCTAAATACAGAGTTAGGCTCTAAATCTTGCCTCGTTTTTTCAGTCATTGAACGATTTTGCCTGCCACCTGATGGCAAAGTTACATACAAAGATGCAACAGATACTGAAGTTGACGAAGAAATATTCAGTGACCTCCTTAGACAAGGCAATGTGTTACTGACAGTTTTCTGCTATGATGGTGAGATACTAAAGCAAATCAAATCAACTGTTATACAGATTTTACCAAAGAATGTCACTGATGTCTATTGTCTCTTCCTTCAGAGTTCTCAGAATGGTCATCTGCTTCTGAGTCTGACTCGAGCTTCAACTCAAATGCATCAACATCAACAATACTAATGGGTGAGATACCACGCACGAAGCAAAAAACTGAGAATCCTAATAACTCAGTGTCTGCTAAGAATGTAACAATATTTTTTTTCTGCCTCTAAATTCTGTTTTGTATGCCCAGACATGTTTTGTCATATTTTGGTAATCTGCATATTGCATATTTCCTGTTTTTTTTCCCTTTTTTTATTATTAATTTTATAGCTGGTTGAAGGTGTCCTACAAAGCAAGTCTGGTGGTGAAGAAATTCTGCAGGAGTATGAAACTACAGAAACCCTAACTGATGCCACAAAAAGACAAATGGTGAACATACTGGTGGCTGACATGATTGATAAACATGGGTATGTTTGTTTTTACACTATTTAATTTATGTATAATAATTGAAAAAATGTTTAATCACCAATTTAAAATCTGCTGTTAGGCACCTCCCCACTAAAGCAATCAGAGAGAAGTATGCCTTTGGAATAGTGACACTCTTCCCATCCCTCAAGGATCCATACACCAAAAAGGGCTATGTAATGTTTTTTTTTGTTTTGTTTTTTTCTACAATCAAACATGCTCTTTTATTTTGTGACTCAAAACTGTGATTTTGCATTTAATTTTTTTTCTTTTTTTAGGAGCACTTTTATGACGCAGCAAGCAGCACTGGATACATTTCATGGCGTCTTAAAATGGTCCAAAGGAAGATTCAAAGAGGATCTCTTGTGCCACTAAGTAGCACCAATTACATTTCATCTGGAGGCCCAAATATACAGAGAACTGTGATTGTTGAAAAACAGCTTGATGGGAATGCCTGCCAGGAAGCCATATCTCTGCTTAACCACACCACAGACAGGTCCGTGATCTTTCAGAAGATGAGAGAGACTTTTGAGCACCGTCACAAGCTTATTAAAGATGCCAGTGGAACAAATGATATTCTGACAACGTTCAAGAGGTTCCTGGACACAAAAGGATTGGTAAGTGTTCAAGTGAGTTGTTAAAGTCTTTAAATGTGGATTTTTACCTTGTTATAATGGTTTGATTTCTACATGTTATTAATGATTGATCAAGACTTCAGTCTTCTATTCAATGATGAAACCTCATCCAGACTGCTGCAGAAGTGGGATGTGTTCTTCAAACCAAATGTCATCAAGGAGGCTAAGCGTTTCACTTCTACACCTGAGCTGAGAAGTTTGGTGCAGTCAGCGGAAAGTCTTCAAAGTGATGACCTCGCTAACACATCTAGTAAGTACCTAGATATATCTAAAGATAGTTGACTGTTCAGAGTACTCATAAAGTTCTGATATTATATCTGAAAACTTTTATAAATTTGTCCTCAGGCTATGACCAAGAAATGGCCTCGCTGTTACTTCTCTTACATCTCCTTCCACCGCAACCAGGAGGACAGAAGTCTCCAAAAATCAGTGCAAGTGATGCAGTTGAGAGACTTGTTGTCTTTCATAAGGTAATTGAAATTTAAAATATGCAAAATTATTTGTCTATTTCCTTTTATAGACATGCATAAATACAGATGTTTGAATGACAGCTTTGAAGATGTCTGGGCATACTTCAATTTATTTTTTATGTAACATGTATCGTAAAGCTGTATGTTTTGTTTCTTATGTTTGGTGTATATTTTTTTAATTTTAGTCATGCTGCAGTTTAGAGGAGCATCTCCGGGGTCAACGGGGTCTGCAGCCATACTTCCTCGCTGTTGGGCGTCAGAAGAGCAAGATTGACAGCTTCTACATCGTCATGGATAAGTGCCTCATCCCATGCCAGACAAACGGTTCTCTTGGAGCATTTGATGAGCTATTCAAAGCACATTTTGTGTTTAATGTCTCTTATGATGCTGCATTGATGAATTTCTACACATTTCTGCAGACAACAGTGTATAACATTGACGTGGGCAAAATTAAGGAATCGCCCAGAGTTAGGGATGTGAGAGCAAGGCTGCTAAACCAGTGCCTTGTGCTCTTGTGAGTAAGTCAGGCTAAAAAATGTTGACCTGTTTTATGTGTCAAAAACTGTATCCAAGCAGCCAGAAGTTGATTTCACATTTAAGACTTGAACATAGTTATTGTCCTGGACCAAAATTCAAATTGTTATGTTCTCAGCGTGGCTGCAGGCATCAGTTTCTGACACACACAGGTTTTCGAAAGCATCTTAATAATGTTCATAGCACTGTTCAGCAAATTTCACAAAGTTCAGCTATTCCAAGTTCTTCATCTTGTAATACAGTTGTGACATGTCAAACAGATGTTTTGGATGACCAGTTAACCCCTTTAAATCAGTGCTGTTCTTCTGATTCTTCTCATCAGAGCACCTCCTCACAGATTTCTAAAGATCAAACTAAAGAGATGTGTGCATCAATAGTGGCTAAATTACAAGGCAGTGGAATCTCTGGCAGTCTAGTGTCGTCAATTGTGGGGGATTTAGAAGAACTAACAAACAAGATTCACTTAAAAGCAAAGGAAACGGCTATATCTGCATTACCCAAAAGTGATCCCAATATTTCTGTGATAAATGAGTCATTTGAAAACCCATTCACAAACCTAAATACAGAATGGAAGCGAAACAAATATTTCAACCTTAAATGGGGTGTTGTTGAGCCTGTGGAGATAACACTGGGAGTAAGATATGATAGTAGGTGGAATCAGAAATCTGGTACATACGATCAGGTACCTGTGAAGGATACGTTCGTATATGTGCCGATATTGGAAACATTGCAGTTCATGTGCAGAAATCAAAACATTTGTGCTATAATTAAGAAAGAATATGGATCAGAGAAAAACATTTACACAGACTTTTCTGATGGAAGCTATTATAAAACACATCCTTTGTTTTCAACAAAAAAAGCTGCATTACAAATTCAAATATTTTATGATGATTTTGAACCAGCCAATCCCTTGGGCTCAAAACATGGAATTCACAAAATTGGCTGTCTCTACTTTGTTCTAAGAAACCTGCCTACTAAATTTAATTCAGCTTTAATGAATATTCATTTGATATCCCTATTTCATGCACAAGATCTTCACAAATATGGTTTTGATTCTATTCTGGAGCCATTAATGAAAGACCTAAAAAATCTGGAAAGCCAAGGCCTTAGTCTTCCATTTTCTGATGAACCAGTATATGGCACAATATCCCAAATCACCGGAGATAATTTAGGGATTGTTAAGGAGGAAACTTATTAGGTTAGCTTAAATTTTGGAAAAAGCATGGCTCTCTTTTCCTCCTGTTGGCCGGGTCCCGAGCGGATGTCGTCACGGCTGGCAAGGAGACGGCGCGGCACAATGACGTCACAGATCACAGAGTTTAATTCATACAAAGCAATCGACAACAAAGCTGCAGAGGAACAGAGATATGCATTTTCTCATAAAAAATAAAGACACACAAGGGGGAAGACAGACAAACACAAAACAAATACAAAAAGGCAAAAAATAGCGGCCGCGCTCTCTCTCTCTCTTGGCATGCTCCGTGTACGTAATTTTATACCAAATAGGTGTTTCCCTATTTAATTTATGCAGCCAAGGCGTTCCTCGTGCTGACCTATTAGAAACTCCCCTCATTATGGCAAAGGTGTCTGTTTTTTGTCTAGGCAAAAGGGGGGGACCACTTCGTCTTGGGCCGTGCCAGGTACGGGGAGGGGGGAGAGGCGCCAAAGAGTCTCCTGCTCTATCGGAATGTAAATTTATTGCTCTGGTGTGTCAGCGGGGGAGGAAAAAACCCTGCTTCGGCCTGCTTCTTCAGCTGAATTCCCAAATGCTCAACAGAAAACTGTTCCAAATAAGAGTATTGTATATAACTGTTACACATGTCATAGATTAACTGTATTAAACACCAGAAAATAATCATTTACCTTTACAGGATGCACACAATTCTTGGTTTTAATGAATCACTACTTTTGTAGACTTTGTTTAATAGAAAAAAGTGACTGTCAAACTGTATTCAGTGAGGATGATCCTAAGGTAGTACTTAGAGAAAAGACACATTTTGAAATGCTTTATAAATCTCTTAAAGAAAACCCACAGCTAAAGTCTTTGTATGGTTTGAAGAAAAAATCTTCACTGAATTCATTGCGGTATTTTCATGTTTCTAACAATTATTCCTTTGATATAATGCACAATCTTCTTGAGGGTGTTGCTCAGTATGAGATCAAATTACTTTTTGAATATCTTACTCAAAACTTCATATCACAACAAGATTTACTTTCCAGGATTTATAGTTTTGATTATGGGTATTTAGAAAGAAAAAACCGTCCCACAAAAATTATTTTGGAGAGTGCTGGAAATAGTATAGGCTTGAATTCTGTTCAGACATTGTGTCTTGTCAAAAACATTCTACTTTTGTTTGGGGACATTATTCCTACAGGAGATAAAAACTGGTACTTGTTACTGTTGTTACTAGAAATAATGAACATTGTCTTTTCTCCTATTCTCACTATGGGTATGACGATATATTTGAAGCATTTGATTGTTGAACACCATAGACTCTTTAAGTTCTTATATCCACATCGAAATTTGATACCTAAGCATCATTTTATGATCCATTATCCATCTTCCATTAGGAAAATAGGTCCATTGTTACATATGTGGTCTATGAGGTTTGAGGCTAAACACAAAATGTTTAAAGAATATTTTAAAAACTTTAAAAATATAACCAAATCACTTGCGAAAAAGCATCAGATGGCCATAGCTTATCATTGGGAAACAATAAGTATTAAAGAAAATGAGCATGGGCCTCAAACCATTTTCACTTAAAGATGAAGATGTGGTCAACAAAGAAATGCTTCAAATGATTTCATCAGGAGATGTTTTTTCAACCAGCTGGGTTAGAGTGGAGGGTGTTGAATACAGACCAGGACTTGTTGTTTGCAGCACAATTCAAGATGAGATGCCAGTGTTTTGTCAGATAAGTGATGTACTTTTAGTTGACAATACCTTTCTTTTGTTATCTAAAAAGCTATTCACAGAAACATTTGATGATCATCGTCATGCTTTCAGGATTGTTCAAAGTGAAGAAAGGCATTTAGTAAAAATCCCTGAACTTACATTTCACAAGCCTTTTGATATTCAAAACTCTTATGGCGTTTCAAATGAATGTTTGTTCATCGTACCACAATTTAAAATGTTGGAAACACAGCTGCAAAAATAAAGTGTTCAAATTTGATGTACTTGTGTCAATTTTTTTTCTTAATAATTATTATAATTAATCATAATCATAAAGTAACTTTTGTTGGAGTAAATAACACCTGAAAGTGTTAAATCAACACTAACAAAGTGGTACATTTTGTTCTTGGATCAGTGTTATCCATTATATCCCACAGTGTTAAATGAACCCTGTTTTGGGAGTTAAATAAGTAACTCTGATAAAGTGTTAAAATTTTAACTATATTGAAAGTGTTAATTTAACTCTGAAGAGTGTGGACTATATAAACACTGAAAAAGTGTTAAAATCAACTCTGTGGGAGTTAAATTAACACTGGGCTTTTTGCTGTGTTCCCAAAACAGTCTCATGAAGAGGATGGTCAGAGTTGTCCATAATTTTCTTGATCCTACAAAGAATCCTTCTTTGCATGATCATCTCACAAGGTTCCACAGTTGTCCCCAGAACAGAACCAGCCTTCTCTATCAGGCTGTTGAGCCTTTTTAAGTCCCTGACTCTGATGCTGCTGCCCCAACAGATGACGGCAGAAGAGATGACGTTCTCAACAACAGACTTATAGAAGATCTCCAGCATCTTACTGCAAGAATTGAAGGATCTTAGCTTCCTTAAGAAGTACAGGTGCTGGTCAAAAAATTTTAATATCATCCATCCATCAATTTTCTGTACACCCTTGTCCCTAGTGGGGTGCTGGTGCCTATCTCCAGCTAATGTTCTGGGCGAGAGGTGGAGATTTATGAGCAGGATTTCTTCACTTTGTGGCCAGTACTGTGCATTTCCGTGGTGAAACAAACTTCTAAACAACAGAGAGATATTTCCTTTGTAACTAAATTGAGAAAGTTAACTACTCTGATTATTTTCTTAGCTTAGCTAACTTTTTTTAAACTGTGTTGTTTTTCTAAAGAGGAAGAGGCAATGAGAAACCTGTAATGGACGCTTTGCCATTTGTTTATTGTTGCCATGGTTACCTAGAAGTTCGCAAGACAAGTCACTGTTTGTCTGTGGTCAAACATGGCTACTTTAAGGTACGTCAGTTGTCTGTAAGATGTTTCTTATAATTTACGTAGATTAAAATCATTTGTTTGATATAACAGAGAACCTGAAGTGGACTGAAAGTACATTAATCCAGAGAACAGCGAGGAGACCTGGACCTGGTATTTATGGACCAGGACCTGTTATCAGGACAGGTCCATAAAGATCAGAGCTGGAGCTGTTTTTCCTCAGACTTCTGTTTTGCAGCTCATCTCCACAATGTCTTTGTTAAGTAAAAATATGTAGCTAAAGTTTGACAACTATTATCAAAGTTTGTCTTTACAATAAAATGTCTAAAAATTTAAATGTAGTTAAGTTTTTTTATTCATATCGTGAAATAGCAAATGCACATTGAATTATGGAATTGTGTTGTTCATGAATACATCACTGTAAAGGTGTATGTGTATGTTCATCAATAAAAACGATTTATCAGAATCAGCTGTATCAAATGCAGTGGTGGGAAGTAACGAAGTACAAGTACTTCGTTACTGTACTTAAGTACAATTTTCGTGTATCTGTACTTTACTTAAGTAGATTTAATAATGGATACTTTCTACTTTTACTCCACTACATTTAACAGTAAGTATCTGTACTTTCTACTTCACTACATTTCTATATAGCGTTTCGTTACTCGTTACATCCAAGACGCATTTCAGTTTTTTGATTTGTTCGTTAGTTTGAAAGTATCCAATAGCGAGAGCAGAATCAGTCTGCTGAACCAATCCAAAGCGGGAAATAACCATTAGGCCCTCCCTCAAGAAGAGCAGCACAGTACGCAGGACCTGCAGAATCATTAACTCCCAGAATGGAGTCCAAGGATAGTCATCCTCCAGAAGACCTGCCCCACCCATGGCCTTATTTAAAAGATTTCTTTGAAATAACTGGGTCAAAAAACGCTTCCTGGAGATTCCAATGCCGCCTTTGCCTTCCCCGAAAGCATGAAATTCTATCTTTCAAAAATTCACCATCAAATTTGAAAAAACATATTGAGGTAAGTTAAGTTGCTAAACGCTATCGATGTTAAATTAATTTGTGTTAGTGAAGTTTTATGTAATCTTAGCAAGCTTTTTGTTGAACTCGACTGCAGTAAATAAATACGATTACTGTATATTGTTATAAGCTAGCATGAACTTGCAAGTAACAGTGATTACTGCGGTCGTGATCACGTCTCCCGCCATGAACGTTACATATAAGTTGACGCTAAACTCCTTCACGTCCTGGTTATTGAATAAATGTTAGCGCCATTAAAATAATCTCCATGTAACAGTTATATTCAATAAATTAGAATATGGGTTCCAATGAGACGCAATTGTCGCAAGTCCGGCGACATTGGCGGACATGCCCACCCACAGAGTCAGCCGTACCCCCCCTGCCTGGAAGGTGTTTATTGTCAGCCCCTTTCTGTTAAGAGTTCTCTCAAAATAGCTGGCAAAAAAGTTAAGTTCATGTTTTGTTAGGACGAAAGACTAGATGTTTCCAAATCGCTTGATGTTTGTTAGGTCAGTTTAAAGTCCCTTTTTTCAGGGAAACAATTTTCTTTTGAACGTGTTTATTTTGAATTAAATAAAACATTTCAAAGGTATAATAATTTCTCTCATTTTGCCTAATTACATGTAACCCTGCAGGTCATCCCTGGAATTCTGATGCATAGAATAAAATATCTAAATCTAAACTGTCACAGGGGGTAAACACAATAAAAACATGCTTTATCTGCAGCATTGCTCATTAAAATGGTACATTACTGATTTATTAAAACTAAATACGATAGGTACACTTAATGACATTATATAAGCCGTTAGGTATTATGGTCGGCAAGTACTTTTACTTTTAATACTTAAGTAGTTTTAAAAGCTTGTACTTTCTTACTTTTACTTAAGTAAAATAATAATGTGGTACTTTGACTTTTACTTGAGTAAATTTTTGTCTGTGTATTTGTACGTTTACTTAAGTACATTGTATGAGTACTTTCTCCACCACTGATCAAATGTAATTATCGTGCCCCAAAACAATTAAATAATCACATCAAAAAGTTTGAAACGTTGTACTTACAGTTTATTTTTTCATTTCTATATACACTGCCTGGCCAAAAAAAACGTCGCCACCAAAAAATAGTCACGCTCTCTAATATTTTGTTGGACTGCCTTTAGCTTTGATTACAGCCCGCATTCGCTGTGGCATTGTTCCAATAAGCTTCTGCAGTGTCACAAGATTTATTTCCATCCAGTGTTGCATTAATCTTTCACCAAGATCTTGTATTGATGATGGGAGAGTCTGACCACTGCGCAAAGCCTTCTCCAGCACATCCCAAAGATTCTCAATGGGGTTAAGGTCTGGACTCTGTGGTGGCCAATCCAGGTGTGAAAAAGATGTCTCATGCTCCCTGAACCACTCTTTCACAACGTGAGCACGATGAATCCTGGCATTGTCATCTTGGAATATGCCCGTTCAATTTGGGAGCACAAAATCCATTGATGGAATAACCTGGTCATTCAGTATATTCAGGTAGTCAGCTGACCTCATTCTTTGGGTACACAATGTTGCTGAACCTAGACCTGACCAACTGCAGCAACCCCAGATCATAGCACTGCCCCCACAGGCTTGTACAGTAGGCACTAGGATGCATCACTTCACCTGCCTCTCTTCTTACCCTGATGCGCCCATCACTCTGGAACAGGGTAAATCTGGACTCATCAGACCACATGACCCTCTTCCATTCCTCCAGAGTCCAATCTTTATGCTCCCTAGCAAACTGAAGCCTTTTTTTCTGGTTAGCCTTACTGATTAGAGGTTTTCTTACGGCTACACAGCTGTTCAATCCCAACCCCTTGAGTTCCCTTTGCATTGTGCGTGTGGAAATTCTTTTGCGTTCACAATTAAACATACTCCTGAGTTCTGCTGTTGTTTTTCTTCGATTTGATTTGACCAAACGTTTAAGTAATCGCCGATCACGATCATTCAGGATTTTTTTCCGACCACATTTCTTCCTGGAAGACGATGGTTCCCCACCATCCTTCCAGTTTTTAATGATGCGTTCGACAGTTCTTAACCCAATTCTAGTAGTTTCTGCAATCTCCTTAGATGTTTTCTCTGCTTGATGCATGCCAATGATTTGACCCTTCTTAAACAGACTAACGTCTTTTCCACGACCACAGGATGTGTCTTTTGCCATGGTTGTTTAAGAAATGAGGAGTTACTCATTGCATCAGCTGCGGTTAAATAACTTGCCAGCTGAAATATAATCGCCTATGCAGTACTTATCCAATAGGAGGCTTGTACCTATTTGCTTAGTTAAATCCAGGTGGTGACTTTTTTTTTTTGGCCAGGCAGTGTATAATAGTGTGTGAGCGATTGTGTCAGTGATATTCATCAACTTAAAATACTTTGCAAAACGGCACTTTTTTTTTTTTTTCAAGATGGCGGCGCACGCAATTGCAGGGCTCATTGCTCTCTCGGTCGGTGTTATGTTTGGCTGCTTGTGTATGTGTTGATTTGTGTTCCGTACTCGTCATGTCGGACAAACAAAATATACAGTCGGGACGATCTCCTGACGATCGGTGCCCGCTACGAACTAAATGTTACAGCTGATTTTCAACGCTTGTTCAATATTCCGGGGGACATAGCGAGGAGCCCCGGCGCGCCATCGCAGCAGGGAGGAAGCGGCGGCGGCGTAGAGAGAGAAGGCAGAAGCGGGGCTGCAGGGCCGGCATGCTAGCTAGGCTACGGAGGCAACCACACAAACCACCGCTCCCCAGCCTGTTTCTCTCCAACGCCAGATCCCTTGCAAACAAGATGGATGAACTGAGACTACAGGCTGCATCTCACAGCGCAGTGAAGGACAGCTGTATTCTTCTGATCACAGAGACCTGGCTGCATCCAGACGTAGCGGACTCTGCCATCGAGCTAGCAGGCTACACAGTACAGCGCCGCGACAGAACGAAAGACTCCGGTAAGAGCAGAGGAGGAGGCTCTGTGTGTACGTGAACAACACCTGGTGTACTAACACAGCGACTGTCATCAGCCATTGCTCCCCAGTCCTGGAGTATGTGACTGTTAGATGTAGACCAATATACCTCCCCAGAGAGTTCACTGTAGTCATGGTAACCGCTGTTTACATCCCACCGGATGCTAATGCTAAAACAGCTATTGGACATTTGCATGGCAGCATTAGCCATCTGCAGAGCATCTATCCAGATGCTGTGCACATCATAGCGGGGGACTTCAACCATGCAGACTTGAAGACGGTACTCCCCAAATTCCACCAGCATGTAAAGTGTGCTATAAGAGAGGCTAACACTCTGGACAAAGTCTACTCCAACATAGGAGTAGACTATGTAGCTAGGCTACAGGGCTAGACCACTTCCTCACCTGGGTCAGTCGGATCACCTGTCCCTGCATTTAATTCCTGCTTATGCCCCCCTCAGGAAAACTGCTCCAACCATCACCAAAACCATCAAATCCTGGCCCGAGGATGCGACACAGCAGCTGCAGGACTGTTTCGACAGGACAAACTGGGATGTTTTTGAACATCAGGACCTGGAGGTTTTTATGGACAGTGTACTGTGCTATATCAAGAACTGTATTGACACTGTAGCTGTGGATAAACGCATCCGGGTCTTCCCAAACCAGAAGCCCTGGATGACTCAGGAGGTCCAGTGACTGCTAAAGACCAGGAATACCGCCTTCAGGTCTGGGGACAGGACCGTCTACAGTACAGCCCGAGCTAACTTGAAGAGCGGCATCAGAATGGCTAAGTCTGACTACAGGAGGAGGATAGAGGGCTACCTTGACAGCAACAACAGCAGGCAGGTGTGGCAGGGAATCCAGCATCTCACCAACTACAGGACCAACCTCGCAGCTGCGGAAGGCGACGGCACGCTGGCAGAGGAGCTGAACCTCTTCTTTGCCCGCTTTGAGGTGAAGCCAACAGAGGCAGCCACACTACACCAAGCGACCCACAACACCACACCCCTCATTGTAGAGGAGCACGAGGTGAGGCGCACACTGCAGGCTGTCAATCCAAGGAATGCTGCTGGACCTGATGGCGTCCCTGGACGTGTCCTGAAAGATTGCGCTGATCAGCTGGCTGGAGTCTTCACCAGGATCTTCAACCAGTCCCTAGCCCTGTCTACAGTCCCATCCTGCCTGAAATCTTCCACCATAGTCCCCATACCCAAGAAACCTCACATCTCCTGCCTCAACGACTACCGGCCAGTGGCACTAACCCCTGTGGTGACGAAATGTTTTGAAAAACTGGTCCGGGGTCACATCACAGCACTTCTCCCTCCTGGCTTTGACCACCACCAGTTCGCCTACAGAGCCAACAGATCCACAGAGGACGCTGTGATCACGGCCCTCCATGCTGCTCTGTCACATCTGGAGCAGCAGGGGAGCTATGTGCGGATGCTCTTTGTAGACTAGAGCTCTGCTTTTAATACCATTCTCCCTCACAGACTGGTGGACAAATTGGGGGACCTGGGCCTCCCTCACTCCACCTGCATGTGGATTCTGAGCTTACTGACCAACCGACAGCAGAGAGTTAGGGTGGGAAAACATACATCCACTGCCCTCAGCCTTAGTACTGGCTCTCCACAGGGCTGTGTGCTGAGCCCCCTGCTCTATTGTCTGTACACATATGACTGCACCTCTGCCCATCACAGCAACACCATCATCAAGTTTGCTGATCACACCACAGTGGTGGGGCTCATCTCAGGAGGCGACGAGTCCGCCTACAGGGGTGAGGTGGAGCGGCTGTTGCAGTGGTGCAGGGAGAACAATCTGCTCCTCAACAACTCAAAGACAAAAGAACTCATAATAGATTACAGGAGGAATAAAACGGACATTACACCACTAACCATTGGGGGAAAATGTGTGGAGAGGGTAGCTGATTTCCGTTTCCTGGGGGTCCACATTGAGCAGGGCCTCACATGGAACATGAACACCTTCGAGCTGATAAAAAAGGCCCAGCAAAGACTACTTCCTGAGGGTTCTCAGGAGGAACAACATCAAGGAGAAGCTGATGGTGTCCTTCTACAAGTGCTCCATAGAGAGCATACTGACCTACTGTATCTGCGTATGGTATAACAGCAGCACTACGGCTCAAAGGAAAGCTCTCCAAAGGGTTGTGAATACAGCCCAAAAAATCATTAGCTGCCCTTTCCCTTCACTGGAGGACCTGCACAGCGACCGCTGTCTAAGAAAAGCACAACACATCACAAAGGACACTTCTCACCCCGGACATTCTCTGTTCACACTGCTGCCTTCAGGCAGAAGATACAGAGCAATCAGAACAAGAACCAATCGTCTCAGAGACAGTTTCTACCCGATAGCAATAACAAAACTAAATGCAATCAAAAACAACCATTAATCATCATAAATGATGTATGTGAGAATGTGGCTGTTCTTATTTAATGGTTTTTGGGTTTTTTTGTTGTTTTTTTTGCCAGTTGTTTGTTGATTCTTGCGTTGTGTGTGAATTGTGAGACAGTTATTTTTTGGTTTTGGGCATGTGCACCGACTGATGGCACCCTTGGAATTTCATTGTTCTTGTGACAATGACAATAAAGATTTATCTTATCTTATCTTACTTTATGAAGTTCGTCCCATTTACTTGTATTGGCTCGCTGGCAGATAAGCCACTTTAAATATGGCGGATGCTATAGCATATAGCAACAACGGGCCGACCCGCTCAAGAAATAACTTC
The DNA here is from genome assembly GCF_002775205.1 of Xiphophorus maculatus. NCBI lineage: Eukaryota > Metazoa > Chordata > Actinopteri > Cyprinodontiformes > Poeciliidae > Xiphophorus > Xiphophorus maculatus. The sequence goes on along the minus strand of NC_036446.1, from coordinate 34,777,887 downwards.
TGGTTCAAAAGCAGTCGTCCAATCAGTGATTTCTCAGGTCTCCAACTAGGACATACCCTTTCCCTTTTGTTATTGTTGTAGTGTGTTTGTAATTTGTGATTGTGCTTTGTTAATGTTGTAGTGCTTTTCAATTTGTTATTGTGTTTTTGTAATTTGTATTTGTGGTTTCGATTTGCTGAAGTGCTTTGCACCTTAGGACCACCGCAAATCTCTGCTACACTTTACAAAAATTTAAGGTTCTAAATAAAAAAGCTTTAATGAGAAGCTGCTCTTATTAAAATTCCTCATAAACATTGATTAATTGTAATGGCTCTCAATACAAGTTATGGGCTATTTAAATTATAACTTACTGGAAGTTGCTTTATTTTTAAGCCTTTTTTTAGTTTTGCCATGTCCTGGGTGACGAGAACCAACAGGTAGATAGAAATGAATATCTGGGGGGTATTATAACTTAGGGACAAGGGTGAACTGAAAATGGATGGATATTATAACTTAAACAAAAACTTAAACCCTCTCGACCCCCTTGGGATTTACGCCTATGGTTATTTCTAGAGTCCTAATAGCTCCCCCCATAGTGTTTCTAGTTTTCTTATTATTTCACTTAAGGTTTAGTTAATCTTTCTGTCTGAATCTATGCCCAGCTTTCTTTAGTGATTCTAGTTAGGTTATTTCTTTGTTTAGAAGTAACCTAGTTACTCTAGCTAGAGTAACCTAGTTACTCTAGCTATATGTTCTTTAGTTCTTATTATTGTTAGATCAACCTTGTTTCTGCCTTGGGTTCGTTATAGCTTCCCTCATGTCTTTTTCTCTTCTATTTTACCAGCTTTTCTTTAGTGTTTCCAGTGTTGTATAGTAACGAAGTAAAAACACTTCACTACTTTACTTAAGTATATTTTGGAGTACTTCATACTTTCCTCGAGTATGAACATTTTTGATGACTTTCACTTTTACTTCACTATATTTCCGAACTTAATTGCGTACTTTTACTCAGATACATTTTCAATGTGTGGTTTAGTTACTCGTTACAAAAAAGCGAGAGAGAGAAACGCAAGTGTTTTGACCCCACCTACTGATTGACTGCAACAAAGTCGGTAGCCTGCTTGCCTGGGCTTGTTCATCACCTCCAATAGAATACACCTGTTTCGCTTCTCCCATTAAACACAAAGCAAGTCTTGCAATCAGCAGCAGTCACATGGAGGAGGAGACGGAGACCACAACAACTGCAACTACGTCGGACACGGCTCCAGGGGAACCACCAGCTGGTGATGAGAGCCCATGGCCTTATTTAAACACAATATACTCTTTCGTGGGTGTTAAAGATTCGTCGTACCGCATGCAGTTTATGTTATTCCTGCGCGAAGATGTGGAAATTCTATCTTACAAAAACTCCCCGTCCAACTTGAAGAAACACATCGAGGTAACTTCTTATGAAATGGTTATAATCCTCCTGTTTCAGTAACTATAGCTTGGTCACTAGACACTATTGTGAAATCTTGACCATAACGTTACCTGTATAAATGAACTTTGTTGTTGTTCATTTCCCTCCCAATTCTTTTTTTCTTTTGCATAATGACCAGTTGTGTGCACCACCTACTGACTGTAGCACTGACTGATTCACTGATTTGTGAAGTAGAGTAATCGTAACAGCTTTTTTTTCTTGATGTTGGCCGCATTTTCTGTACTATTTATTTTTCTCATTTTCAGCACTGACCTTACTTGAAGGGAAAACTTAAGGTTTACAAAAACTTTGTATTTTCTGTCCTGGAGGGTATACTAAGAAGCTGGTTCAGTTGTAAAGCAGGTTAAGTTAACCTTGTTGTATAGGTAAAGCACCTAATTTTCTTAACTAAATGATGCCTGCAGGTATATCTATTAGCAGGTTTAATTTTGCCTGCACTTGGTTGTGTACATTATTTTAAGTGTATTTGACAAGTTTACCAAAATATAAAAAATGTCATTCAAACTGCATTTGCCTTGTTTTACTTTTTACTTGTACTTTTCATTACATTACTTGAGTACATCCATTTTTACAGTAATTTCCATACTTAAGTACAAGAAGTTTCAGATACTTTAAGACTTTAACTCAAGTAACATTTCAGTCAGTGACTTGGACTTTTACCAAAGTCATATTTTGGAGAGGTACCTATACTTTTACTTGACTCTGAGATTTCAGTACTTTATACAACACTGAGTGTTTCTTTAGTATTACAAATATTTTCAGCTTCCCTGTGTTTCCTCCCTCACCAGTCTACCTTGCAAACCTAAGTGAGTGGGTGGGTTGGTTGGTTGGTCAAAAAAGTATACTTACAAACTTTCAAATGCAGATTTAATGGATATATAAAGTCCACAAAGTACCACACTATAATTTTTTATTATACACACCAAAGATACATATTTTTAAAACTCATTCAATAATACCTAACGTAAATAATTTAACTGCTATACAAAGGGAAAAAGTAATTTTTTATGAATAGTTTGCTATTGAGAAACTTTTCAGATAACAGATAAAACAGGAAAAGAATCATTGTGTATCACATTATGTATTTGACTTAAAAAACTCATACAGCAAGATGATTCTACAAAACATGACCATCAATTTAGTATAGAAACTGATCATGTCTGTTGTATAAAAAATAATGTACTTTCACAGCACAGCAAGCTTTAAGAGCTATGTAGTGATTATTTGTACTTTTATAATGAAAACAACAGTACAGTAAATGCCAAATAAATAATTCTTCATTCATGTACTTACTATAACACAATTTGTTCTATAGGCCTTAACAATGCTAGTAAGGCTTACTATCATTCTTTGAACGCTTTAGTTGGACCTTCAGTCTTTTCATACCGATCTGGAAACCGTTCATTGACTGGATGGCTGCTTGTGATGACACTGGGTTATCATAGCTCACAAAGCCTGAAGAAGAAGTATAAGGATTAAGTTCAACCAAAAAAAGCACATGTCAGAAGACATACTGTCCTAAAAATAATATTTTTACACAACAATTATTTTTTGTAAAATAATAGTGATGCTTGGCTTTTCAGCAGTGAAGCATCACCTACACTTTTCTTCCCATAAGAATTTTTCTATTTTATATCCTACTTTGATAATCATCTTTTAAAACAACACAAAGCTTGAGCAAGAAAATATTAAAGTTTGATTTATCATTTTTGGAATGGTTTTTGGAACCATTCCACAGGGGGGCCTTATTGCTGGGTTGCAGGACACATGACCCAGATGATGCACAAAATTCCGATGGAAGAGGACCTCCAGATTCAAAACAGAGTGAAATGGATCACGAGTATGTTAATGCCCTAAATGGGCTGGCACAGATGAGGTATCTTGAAAAAATATGCATATATTTAGGATATGATTCATGTTGTCTTGGTAAAAAAGACTTGTCATAAAATCTAAAATCTAAAACAAAATAAATCTTGTTTCAGGTTGCTTCCAGGATTTTCAACAATTTAGGTTAAAAAGAATCATTAAATGGCTGTCTACTTCTACTTCTGTCCGGGTGAGTAGTGACTTGTGCTATGATCACAATGCTGTCACTAATGCAAACAACATCCTAACCCATGTTATTTCTATGTGCTTGGCTCTACTTGTAAATAATTTATTTAGCTTCTGTAAACTCAAATTCATGCTGGAGTTGTATGTTGATGTTGAGTCTTACTGCACTCCTACATTGCAGTTCAATCATTCGCAGCAATCTACAAAAACTCCATTAAAAACATGGTTGGTGGCCAGAGAGAGTGGAGAAATAGTTACAGCTCACTGTGACTTACATATGAATGCTTGTCTTTCTAAAGTTTCTATGTTGTTGATCCAGTTTTCTCATCTTTTTTCAGTACATTATCTAAAATGAACTCCCTTGTGACCAACTACCTTCACAACATGAAAATGAAGTTTATTTTTCTGTCTAATAAAACGATTTTAACACAGACAACTTGCTAAGTCTGGTGATTGAGGCACTCGGGCAGTCATTCATCCAGCGGTCCGCCATGTTTTTGAGTTAAAAAGTGTTTAAAGTTGACAGGAAGTTTGAAAATATCACTTGATAATTATATGTTATTGTAAGATTATTATCTAAACACCAACTATAAAGTCTTAAAAAATGCAAACATTTAAAAAAACTTTAATAAGTAAGCAATGCTAAGTCTGATCAGGGCATAAGTAAAGCCTGGTGGCCCACCAGGCTTATAACACATTGTGGGAAACCCTGACAGACTTTAGGCATTTGGAAGCTGGATCAACATAAATAAACAGGCTGCATTTACTTCCTGACCCCCATCTGCATTGCATGATGTCGATCATCTGCAAACAGCAGCACTGGATTCATTTTTGAGGTGGGTGGAATTTGGCGTGTTTCTTCACCTCAGATATGCACTTTGAACGCCACGTGAGCACACATGTTCAACAGACATCTGTCAATCAACTCAGTGGGTTTGTCACAATTTGTCCTGAAGTAAACGACCCTTACCTGAAGGACAAAGTTGTCGGGTCTGTCATGCGCTGCTTGTGGCTACTGATTTGCTGACTATTGCTATTAAATGTGCTGTGGTCAGAGACTTGGTGGAAAATAATTTTTAAAAAATGGTTAAAAGTTGTCAGTGGGGAACATGCACAAGGCACGCTTTACCCAGAGCATTTATAGGGCAGAATAGACTTTATTCCATTTTCAAAACTGGAATAAAACTGAAATTTGAAAAAAAAAAAAAAAAATAGATAAATGCCTGCAGCCGGCCTCATGAACAGCTGAATACAGACATCAACAGTATTAAAACAACATGTTCGTATGAAGGTTTTGTCATCATTACATCACATGCTTAATGGTAAAATCATAGAACAATGGGTCAAGTTTGATCCAAAATAAATATGCTGTGTCTCCAAATATGTACAGTTTCTTTGTAAAGCAGTAACTTTTAAGGAATGTGGTACAAATATTCATACACAGCCTGACATACTTGATTGCAAGTGCAATATACGCATGATACAGACTTTTTCCTCTGCTTCTCTCCCTACCCATTCTCACCATGCTTGCTCTGTTTTTGTGTTGCTTTTTTGGAGCCTTTCTTTGTACATCCTCCGAATCTACAAATTATGGATCTGGTTAACTGGTGTATCAATGCAATTGATCAAATTTTCTCAACGAAAAGACTGGGCACAGGAGAGCCCACTTGTTCTGCGAAGGGATGGATTCACCCTGGATTTATTCATGATAACAGGATTTCTGATGATTGGAACTTGTGGATACCTGGCTTATTGACTAATTTGTGACAGATTTGGCCAAGCTAGCGAACACTCAACTGTATATTGTGGGACAGAGACGCAAGTTGGATTCAAGTCCAACTTGCCCAGCTGAGGACTCGAAACTCACTAGCTGGATGGAATCAATATTGAAGAAGTTGCTAGCTTTGGTTCAGTGGAATAGCCCCACTAATTTGAATATACTACCATAAGAAATAAACTTGTTAAAGACTCTAGGACAAACAGAAATTTTAAGTTTGCCAGATCAAAAGAGAATTTGTTATTCTGAATCTGGCTCCCTGTGGCCTTCTGGCCATTTCGAATCTCCTGGAGTTTATTTAAACAAACTGCTCCTTCCCATCTCCTCACCCCTCCTAATGTCACCCTGGAATCTTATGGCTGAACTCTCCAAGACTCACTCTTCATTATTCCACCTTTATCAGAGACTTTATTTGGGAGAACAGGCTGTGAGAGACATGGTCTAATCTGCAAGCAGGTCATAGTTACAGACAAACACACACTCCCTGACCTCAGCACCTTTGCCAGCATGTCTTTGTTTTTGTCTTGCTATATATGCCAATGTTGTCTTTTCATTATATTTATCAGTTGTTATTTAGATTCTGTGGACTACTCACTTTTAACCCAGAAAAATAATTAAATTAGCTTATTTTAATTTTTTTCTTTTACTTAGAAACTGTAGTTCTCACTATTTAGACCAATATTCTACTTCTTAGATTCATTTTTAAATTGTTATGCAAAGAAACTCCTATTATTGCAACCCAGAAAAGGAGTTGGAACAAACTTAGAATCCAGAAAAAAATCTTCCAGAACAGGAACACGTAGTTTTTATTATTACTTAGAAACCGTGGAGTACTCATTACTTTTACAAATTTAGAGCACACTTAGTAAGTCCAGAGAATACTTACTTATACTTATTTAACAACCCAGAAGTCCAGAGGATACTTACACTTATTTAGCAACCCAGAACAGGGATTAGAACATACTTAGAATCCAGAAAAACTACATTAGCAACTACTTTTTAGACCAGGGGTGGGCAATCCTGGTCCTTGAGGGACAGTGTCCTGCAACTCTTAGATGTCTCCCTGATCCAACACACTTGAATCCAGTAGCTCAGGGGTGCCCAAAATCGGTCCTCAAGGGCTGGCCTCCTGCACATTTTAGTTCTCTCCCTGGTAGTACCAACAACCTTTTCAGCATGTTAATGTTCTTCTGACAGGAGACCGCCTTCTAACGCCTTCTAACGAGCCATCATTTGATCCAGGTGCGTTAAACCAGGGAGAGAACTAAAACATGCAGGAGACCGGCTCTCGAGGCCTGGAGTTGCCCACCCCAGTTTTAGACTCTTATTCCTCCAACCCAGAAAAGGAATTAGACCAGAGGATACTTACTTATACTTATCTCCCAACCTTGAACGGGAGTATCTAGTTTACATACTTAAGATCAACATTAGATTCTTTTTCTTCTTTTGCTTTTTCCTTTGGTTTGTTATTTTGTTTGTATTTCCTTTTAATCCATGTAAAGCACTTTGTATTGCCTTGTTTTTGAAAATGTGCTATATAAATAAAATTGCCTTACCTTACCATGCCGAGGATGTATAGATATGACAAAAATCACGACTGGTCAAATATTGGAAGATTTAAAAAATATAAGAAGATAGATGTCATATATCAGGGGTGTCAAACTCCAGTCCTCAATGGCCGCTGTCCTCCAACTTTTAGATGTGCCTCTGCTGCACCACACCTGAATAGAATAATTAGGTCATTAGCAAGGCTGGGAGAACTGATCTACACAAGGAGGAGGTAATTAAGCCATTTCATTCCAGTGTTTTGTACCTGTGGCACATCTAAAAGCTGTAGGACAGCGGCCCTCGAGGACTGGAGTTTGACACCTGTGTCATATATCCTCCAGTAATGCCAATTTTGAGCAGCAGAACAACCTAAGAACTGCAGCACGTCATCACCGGAACATCTGGTTCCTTTGAGACGAAAACCAAAAGGCAGGTCAGATTATATTTGCTGTTCCACAAATTGTGAGGGAAAAATATCTCTGAGCGGGACAGAAAACCAGCCGAACTGCTGACAATATTTTTGCATTAAAACAAAATTAAAAACACAATGATTAAACTTTAATATGGTTGTTATTTAACAAACAAAAATTCATTTCAACAGAGACCTGGAAACTGTCAGTAAACATCTATACTTATGGCTGGCTGGCTTTTGGATGAGCAATGAAAAAAAACTATTCACGCAATTATTTTTCAACCTGAGCAAAAATAATCTGCTCTGGGCAAAGTGTGGGTGAGGATTTGACTCCCCCTGTTCTGGCACCAATGTCTGCAACCCAGCAATTGCTTAGTTATTTTTTTAAAAATCTCACCGAAAAATTATAAGAAAAGTAGATCAACAATCTACCGCTAAAAACTGGAGGTTTGGAAACTATTCCAGAGTTTGCAGCGAAAACTTTCTAACAGATAAGATAGCATTGTTTAAATTATATTTTCAGATATTTTATTGGACAGTTACTTAGAAAGACAAGCAGTCATATGCAAGGTAAGATATATTATTTTGGAACCCTGTTTTTAATGGTGTTTCTGTAAATTGCTGCGACTGGTTGACCTACATTGTAGAAATGCAGTAAGACTCTACATTAACATACAACTCCAGCATGAATTCGGGTTTACAAAAGCTAAATAAATTATTTACAAGTACAGCCAAGAGGATAACACTAACACTAACCTGTTAGTGTTATCATAGATTAATTACTTAGAATAGCACAACTCACTACTCACCTGGGCAGAAACAAGTCAGTAGCAGTTAATGCTTCTTTTGATCCTAAATTGTTGACCCAACCTGAAACTAAATAATTGTATGCTTCCAGGCTTTAGAAAGCTTTCATCTGGCTCGTTGTATAATATGTGATCTGCAGCTCCAGATAGTTATGGGTTAGGGTCGCCTCAACGCCGGGTAAATCCTCAAGAACATATGACAAGTCTTTTTTACCGAAACAAAATGGCTCATATCCTAAATATTTTTTCGAGATACCTCGTCTGTGCCAGCCTATTCAGGGCATTAGCGTACTCACTGGGATCCATTTTGCTCTGTTTTGGACTGGAGAAATACTTCCTGACCCCCATCTGAATCCTGCGTTTCATTCGGGTCACATGTCTGCAACCCAACAAAAGGGGGGAAACCTAGGACAATTCCAAGAGCCCCTATATTTATTTCTATATATAGAAATTTCAAAAGTGGGGGCCCTCTCAATAACAAATTTAATCATATTATGTTTTTTTAAATTGTTTTTAGCAGTAAAAATTAAATGTTACCAATCCCAGACCAAAAAGCACAAATTCATATTTACACTGTACACTCCCCTGCATCTGCATAAAATGGTCTGTTCCTGCTGAACACACTTGACAGTGATGGTGTTCAGCAGCAGTCAATAGAAGGCAACAACAATTGTGGCAGTTACTATGCTGCCAAGGAAAATAATAAAGGCAGGTTTTCAAAGAGAGAGAGACAAAGACAAGAGTTTCAATTTGTGACAGTTTTTCTCAAAAAGAGGTGGGTAGACCATCTGAGATTATCAACTTAAGCGAAATTTGGTATTGGTATCTGTCTCTGCTAACAATGTGGATTGCTGCTATCAACAGTCAGACAATTAGATTATTTGCGCACCAACTATAAACTTATTGCTGTTTACATTATATCCTATATATTTTTTGGCCTGTCAATTTATCCGCTAGTCGATTTCCTTAATTTTGGGATATCTGTGATAGGTCGATACTTACATGCAAATCTGGCCTTTTCCAATGATCTTATCTTCCTCAAAAAAGGTTTAAAAACCAAGCACTAGCTTCTTCTGCTCCACAGTGAGAAGTTTGACTGACTGACAGACCAGCCCACCAGGTCATGTCTGCACGTTTGCAGTTAACAATAGTTGCCTCACTGTTGCCAACTCAGTGACTTTCTTGCTACATTTAGTGACATTTCAGAGAGAAAAAAAATTGGTATCGGCCAAAATCAAAATCAGCAGGTAAAGCTTCTTATAGATCAGTAATAGGCAATCGGTCAGATAACTGCAATTGGTGCACCCCATATTTAAGATGGAATAGCATATTCATGGCATATTTTGATTAAATTAATTTCTCTTAAGTGCATTTCCAAAAGCTAAAAAAATCATTTATACCAGGTGAGTCTTTCTCACCTGAGAATATTGATTTCCCGCTTATTTCCTGGTCCCATGGGGATTTCCTCTCCCCAGCGTCTGTCTCTCGTCCTCCTCGCTGCTCCCATCCAGAACACCTTTGGCTCACCTCCAGTCCTCACCTGCCTGTCCACCCGCCGAGGAACCTAGAAAGCAAGACAGATCACTACTCACCCAGTACACCTGCAAGCTGTGGATGCTCCATGACCCTCCTCGTTCCCCTCCCCTGCTTCATAAAGTAAGACCCAGACTCCTTCTTCATCCTATCACGCCCATTAATCATTTCCCTGTCTTCCAGTGAAGATCCGGTCCAGATTCGTTGTTCCTCTCCAGTGCAGAAAAGAACATTCAAGAACTTTCTCTGTTGAATAAAATGTTTAACCATGCTATCCCTGTTGTCCATAGTTATTGCTCGCACCAGAGTCATCCAGCATCATGACAGAATCATCTGGCCAAACTGACTCTACAGCACATTTACAGGCAGCACTCTCTGAGCAGTGAATCCTCCTGGGACATCATGACCACGCACCATCTCCCAGCAACAGGCCTACATCATTCTTAACTGGATTTCAGATCAGCTTCGGCGGATGGAGATCGCACCGCAGCCTCAACCTCAGCCTCAGCCCCAGACTCCACCAGTTCCCACACCAGCGCCTCCCGACACTTCCCTTCTCCCTGCTGGCAGAGATGTCGCTTCGCCTACTCCATAACCATTCATGGTAGAGTTGGGTAAGTGCAGCGGATTTTTACTCCAATGCACTCTTATCGTTAGTCATTCCCCTCGATCATTCCCCGATGACCTGATTAAAATTTCCCGTGTCATCTGACTTTTAAGGGACAAGGCGCTGAAGTGGGCAGAAGCCCTTTTTGATGAAGCAGCTATTCACAATTAGTGAATACTTACACTTAGTGCGTTCCTTGAACAGTTTAAACCAGGGGTCTCAAACTCCAGTCCTCGAGGGCCGCAGTCCTGCAACTTTTAGATGTGTCTCTGCTGCACCACACCTGAATAGAATAATTAGGTCATTAGCAAGGCTCTGGAGAACTGATCTACACAAGCAGGAGATAATTAAGCCATTTCATTCCAGTGTTTTATACCTGTGGCACATCTAAAAACTGTAGGTCTGCGGCCCTTGAGGACTGGTTTAAACAAACATTTCATCCAAGTGTTCGTGAGGAAGAGGCTGCTAAGAGACTTTGGAGCTTAAAACAGGGGAACAGATCAGTGACTGAGTTTGCCATAGAATTCCTGGTGGCGGACTCAGGGTGGAATAAACCAGCACTGAAGGGGGTGTTTCACCATTCACTTAATGAAAAGATTAAAGATGAACTGGCCTGTAGAGATGCACCTGTTGGGTTAGATGAACTAAGTTTGAGTCCGAGAGGGGATGAAAGGAGGACAGCCTTTAAGACCCATACAGGTCATTTTGAGTATTTTGTGATGCCCTTTGGGCTCTGTAATGCCCCTGCTGTCTTCCAGGGCTTGGTGAATGATGTCTTGAGAGACTTCCTCATTACATTTATCTTTGTATACTTGGATGATATTCTAATCTTTTCAAGATATAGAACAACATCAGATCCATGTTCAAAAAGTTTTTCAAAGACTCGTGGAAAATCACCTTTATGTAAAGGCTGAAAAATGTGAATTTAGCATGACTTTCTTGGGTTTCATTTTTGAGGGTGGACAGGTGAAAGCAGATCTATTGGAAAAATTTGAGCAGTCTTGGATTGGCCAGCTCCAGACTCCATGGAGGATCTCCAGTGTTTCTTGGGATTTCAAACCTCTATAGGAGATTTATCAGAAACATTAGCATCATTGCCTTTCCACTTACTGTGCTCACCTCCACCAAAAGGACATTCTTTTGGACCCCTGAAGCTAACCAAGCATTCACTGAACTGAAACAAAGGTTTGCCCATGTTCCTATTCTCATTCATCCAGAACCTGACTCCCAAGAACTTGATGTGTTTCCCCTTTTGAGACCTCTCTAGGTTTCCAGCCATCCCTCATTTCCAGAAGTTGATGCTTCCAACATGGGGGTCAGAGTGGTCCTCTCCCAAAGATCCCCAGAACACTACAAACTCCACCCTTGTGCCTTCTTCTCCAAACGGTTCACCCCTCAGGAGAGAAGCTATAATGCTGGTGACAGGGAGCTTCTTGCTATTAATTGTCTCTTGAAGGATGGAGGCATTGGTTAGAAGGCACAGTTACACCCTTGATAGTCTGGATAGACCGTAAAAACCTGTCCTATCTTCAGTCCGCTAAGAAACTCAACCCTAGACAGTCCCGCTGGGCCCTATTTTTGTCTAGATTCAATCTCAACATCACTTACTGTCCAGGAATGAGTAACATCAAACCCAATGCACTTTCATGCCAATGCACTTGACAATTCAGAAGAAACTGTTTAACCTGTCCTTCTGCCCTCTTGCACTGTGGGAAGTCTTAAATGGGACATTGAGAGACTCATTCAATGAGCCTCAGTGCCAGAGCCCGACCCAGGCGGGGGACCCCCTAACCATTTTTTGTCCCTTTCAGGGTCCGCTCCCAGGTTCTCCTGGGAACTGGGCTCACAGTTCCCAGTTCTCCTGTCACCCCTGAGTCAGCTGCATCATTGGGCTACTGAATCGATACTTCCCGTGGCTCTTCCTCAATAAATATACCACAGATTTCATCTCCGCCTGTCCCAAGTCGGCTCTGGTCCCACATCTCACTAGACTTTGTCATCGGTCTTCCAACTTCTAAAAGCAAAAATGGTGATCCTTACCATCATAGGCAGGTTCTCTAAAGCTTGTCATCTCGTTGCTCTCAACAGACTCCCCTCAGCCTCTGCAACAGCCAGACTTCTGTTCTTCCACATCTTCAGACTTCATGGAATTCCCACTGAGATTCTTTCTGAGGGGCTCAATTTATATCTCAGGTTTGGAAAACATTCTGCTCTTCTCTCAGTGCAATACCCTGCCTTACTTCAGGAGGAACACAGAATCAAATGGTCAGTGTGAACATTTGAATTAAGAACTTGAAAATGCTCTTTGTTGAATCTGTGCCAACAACCCAAGGTCCTGGAGCCTCCATTTACCTTGGCTTGAATATGCTCACAATTCACACATCTCAGCAGCTATAGGTTTTTCTCCTTTTGAGACCTCTCTAGGTTTCCAGCCATCCCTCTTACCCTCCTCATTTCCAGATTCCACCATTCCCACAGTCAGGACTCACCTCAGGAACTGCAGGAGAATTTGGGACCAGACCAAAGAAGCAGTTGATCAGACTTCGGCCCAAAACAAGAGACTTGCTGATCGCAGACGCACTCCGATTCCCGCTTATCACCCAGGCCAGAAAGTCTGGTTCTCTTCTAAAGATTTTCCCTTAAATTGATACTCTAAGAAACTCTCTCCCACAGGGGAGACATCCCTAATCAACATCGGGGATGCTCATCCAAACTTATTTCAATCACAGCTCAAGTCTTCTGCAGGGGCCCGAGTGCCAAAGAACTATAATTCATTCATTTCAATAAACCTTTTTAATCACTGTTTTTCTCTGTTTCAGTCTCTCCAGATTGAAATGTCAGTATGTCATAAACAGCATCTCTCCTTAAACTGAAGCAGCCTTAAAAACATACAGAAGACGAGACACTTACCAGTTTTTTTCAGTACATGCTAGGATACATGATGGTGTAACGTTGTTTCCATGGTTACTGATAGTTACACTCAAACCTTCACCATGCGATAATTGATATCTATCTAATTATACTTACTAATAGAGTATATGAACGTTATTCTTCTTACCTTGTAGAAAGTGTTTGCTGCAAATGCATGGTTACACCAAGAGCTGCCAGTCATTATGATTTACGGCTGCTATCCATCGCTGCCGCATCTTTCCTTTTTAAAAGTTCTAAAATAAAATGACAAATTTGGTTTTCAACCTGTTTGCGCAGCCAACCGCGTGACCATTTTTACTGCGAAATCAACTAAATAAAAGCGGTATTAGACTACCATATGTACATTTTATGACAGGTTTTAAAGGAGCGCATAGGTTGTTTTGACGTCCATCATGGTGGAGCTGGGGGAGTTTTGAAGAGAGTGACGTCACGTGCAAAGGGTCATATTGTCACATTGGCTTTCTTTATTCACTTGTGTTTGTTTGCCTAATTAACAGCTTAAGGGTTTGATTTGACCATCAATAAGTGTCCTTATAAAATAAAAATGGGATGTGTTAGCCAGCTTTGTGCTGGCTAACACATGGTATTTTCCGTACTTCATTCAACTGCATATGAGGGCAGCTGTAAGCCATGACCCATTTCTTGCATTATTCCATACTCCTTTTTGGTTTGGGAAATGTAATAAATTGTATTCCACCCTCTAAATGTTATGGGTAATGGCTGTTGGGATTGCACATTTCTGACTGACAGCTTTGACCATGATTATTTATTATTTTCCTCAAAATTTCTCAGACTGTAGTGTGTTTGTTATGATAAACACTGTCAATATTGTGAGGTCAGTTTATCTGGATAACGGATATGTACTTTCGGACAAATTGTTTTCGCCAATTTCTCAGTTACTGACAAATACCCTGGAATGATCGGGGGAGGATTGCTCTACGTCTATGTGGGGGCAGAGCTGGCGTTATGTCAATTGTTTCCCAGAAGTGATAATACACAAAGTTCGAATCCTTTTGCATGATGTGTTTTTTTAACTCAATATACAATAATTGATTTTTTTTTTCATTTTGTGTATTTTAAAGAAAATGTCACAACAACTACAAATAAGAAATGTTAAAGTAGATGACAAAAAATAGAAGTAAATTTAATATTTTCTGGGGGTGCCAATGGGGTGCTATGATTTTTCCAGGGGGTGCTATATCTGTTGCTAGATAATGTCAAACATTGAGAAGTTTTAATTATTGTTAACAAACGTTATCAAACATGCCGTTCTGAAGTAAAAAAAAACCTCAGAAGTATACAGAGCCAAATATGATAATCAACTAATTTAAAGTTAAAACTCAGTTTCACACAAACACAAGGTCGCTATCAAGCTAATTTTCTATTAGCAGCGCCACAAAACATTACATTTCCAAGACACATAAAAACAAACTTTTATTTTGGCTTTTTTCTATTCTTACTCTTTCTTTTCTCTCTCCCTGAAGGATAAGTCTTTGTGCCACATTGTTTTGCTAAGTTATCTTCCACAGGAGCTTTGGAGGTTTGGACGATCCAAACCTCCAAAGCTTGGGTCATCCTATATTACCAGTGAAGCATGACCTATTTATTTGTTCTTTTTGTCCATAAAAATGATTTCTACATACACTATCAAATATATATATTATAAAAATAAATCACAACTTTATAATGAAATTGTGTGTTTTTGTTACTATAATGACATAGAAACCATTACAAAAAAACTAAAAAGCAGCTCCACTGAGAAAGCCCCTTAGTGCCCCGGGGCCCTAAGCAGCTGCTTAGTTTGCTTATGACTTGGACCGGCCCTGGTCAACAGACAGAGTAAAAAGGTACGAATGCTTTTGAGATGATCACCAGTTCGGGTTATATCAAATGTAACTCCAAAATGACACCACAGGCACAGTTTTTTCAAGATGGGTGCTTCCACAGGAAAACATGCAACTTGTTATGCAATCAGGAGTTTACATAGACTCACCAAAACATTTGCTAAGGTTGGTCTGTTTGTCAATGAAAATCTTTGCTGAGATCACGTTTCCAAAAGGTAAAAACATCTGCAGCAGGTCCTGGTCTCCAAACTCCTGAGGCAGGTGATAAATGAAAAGATTTGCTCCCTCTGGTCCTACAGAACAAAAAGAGCATTTGTCAAAATGAACAGGAATGGCAATCCACAATACCATTAAAAATATTGATGTCCTTATGTATTTCTTCCGTATTTGCTTTTTCTTGCTATTGTAGATAGACAGATTTGAGTTTTTCCCCCACAGTGAAATTGTCATCTCCATCTCCCATACAGCACTCTTACATATACATAAAAACCCTTGCCTTGGAAATTCTTCCACCCCAGCACACTACAGTGCATCATCATCATCATCATCATCATCATCATCATCATTATCATCATCATCGTCAACTTTATTTATAAAGTGCTTTAACACTAGACACAGCTGAAAGAAAGTGCTGATCAGTAACACATAAATAAGATAAAGAAAGCATTAAAAAAAGAACAGGGTGATAAAGCCTCCCGAGCTGCTTTCCACAGATGTTAAAAGATCTCAGCCTCATCAGGGAATACACTCCTTCTCAGGCCTTCAATTTGACAAAGCAGACACTCTCAGGAGGGCATCCCCCAAGAAATCCTGTTAGACTGTGGTCCCCAGTTTGTCTCCCAAGTTTGGAACCAGTTCTGTTCTGGCATTGATGTCAAAGTCACATTCACTTCAGGTTATCATCCCCAATCAAAGGGGCAAACTGAAAGAATGAATAGGGAAGTAGAATCCACCCTCGGATGTCTCACCTCCACTAATCAATCAATCAATCAAATTTTATTTGTATAGCACATTTCAGCAGCAAGGCATTTCAAAGTGCTTTACATCATTACAAACACAGAAACACAATGCAACATAGAATCAATAATCAAAACACAGCATTAAGTCAAGTTCCATCAATAAATTTGTAATTGATTACATTTCAAATACAATTCTAAACAGGTGGGTTTTTAGTTGAGATTTAAAAGAAGTCAGTGTTTCAGCTGTTTTACAGTTTTCTGGAAGTTTGTTCCAAATTTGTGGTGCATAGATGTTGAAAGCTCCTTCTCCTCGTTTGGTTCTGGTTCTGGGGATGCAGAGCAGACCAGAACCAGAAGACCTGAGAGGTCTGGAAGGTTGATACAACAACAGCAGATCTTTAATGTATTGTGGTGCTAAGCCGTTCAGTGATTTGTAAACTAACAACAGTATTTTAAAGTCTATTCTTTGAGCTACAGGGAGCCAGTGGAGGGACTTTAAAACTGGTGTTATGTGCTCTATCTTCCTGGTTTTAGTGAGAACGCAAGCAGCAGCATTCTGGATCAGCTGCAGCTGTTTGATTGATTTGTTGGACAGACCTGTGAAGACGCTGTTGCAATAATTAATACGACTGAAGATAAACGCATGGATGAGTTTCTCTAGATCTGGATGAGACATTAGTCCTTTAATCCTGGAAATGTTCTTCAGGTGATTTTGTAACTGTTTTTATGTGGCTCTGGAGGTTCAGGTCAGAGTCCATCACTACTCCCAGGTTTCGGGCCTGATCGCTGGTTTTCAGTTGTAATAACTGAAGCTGTGCATTGACTCTAGATCGTTCCTCTTTAGGTCCAAAAATAATAACTTCAGTTTTGTTTCTGTTCAGCTGGAGAAAGTTTTGGCACATCCACACATTTATCTGTTCTAAGCATCTGTTCAGTGATTGGATGGGTTCTGAGTCACCTGGTGACATCGTAATGTAGAGCTGTGTGTCATCTGCATAGTTATGGTAGCTAATATTATTTCCTGTTATAACCTGAGCTAGTGGGAGCATATAAATACTGAATCAAAGGGGTCCTAGGATTGAACCTTGGGGTACCCCACATGTGACCTTTGACCTCTTTGATGAAAAGTTTTCAATTGAAACAAAGAAATCCCTGTTCTTTATGTAGGATTCAAACCAGTTAAGCACTGGACCGGAGAGTCCGACCCAACTCTCCAGTCGATTCAGTAATATGTCATGGTCAACAGTGTCAAAAGCTAGTGTCACTAATCCATCTAACTGGTGCCAGTTCTTACCCTGGGGTACGAACTGTGTGAATTATACTCATAATTCACACATCACACATCTGTGAGAATTATGATCATAGAATTATGAATTACATCTCTGCTGTCACTGGTTTGTCTGCCTGTGAAGACTCTCTTGGTTATCAACCTCAATTATCCCCCACAGATGAGAAAGAAATATTTGTGACGTTAGTCCACCGTCATATCTGCCCCTGCAAAAATAGTCAGTGGAGTGAATTGTAATCTGTCAAAATGACAAACACGCTTCAGATATTTCCATTGTTTTTCCAGTCAAATACGGAAAATATGGAGCCCTGGTCTGCAAAACCGATCTTGGACTGCCTCTTTCCCTCCTCCAGTCAATGGCCAGTTCTTTTGTCTTGGATGTATTTAGCTCCAGGCCATTTGTGTTTATTGCCTGTCGCCAGACAACAAAGTTCCTTTCCGGGCACCTGTGCACCTCCTTGTTGTCTTTGATATGCACCATGATGGCAGTGTCATCAGCATACATACAGTATTTGCTCCTCTATATACTGTATTTCTTTTGTATTAGATTTTTCTTGCTATTGTTTCAAATCAGCAAACACATTTTAATTGTTAAAAAAAAGATTAAATGAATAAATATAAAATGCACTTTTCAATTGATTTCGTATAATGGACAAAGTTACCCAAACCAACTTGGCCCAATACAAATTCCCCCTTTGTTAAATTGTGAATTAACTGCAATTGTCCAGAAATCCATAACTAAAAAGCAAATTGATGATCCAAGACTTTAGGGAAAAAACTTTGTGAACTGGGAAGTTCACAAAACCTAAAGTGTAAATAAAGTGCAATTTTTTGGAAAGTGTGCCTTCTGTTATATCTGGCATAAAATGTAAAGAATTTTAGAGAAAGATCATACTAACACAATGTACAAGTAGGCATTGCAGTGACTTTAAAATATGGTTGCCACCATGTTTTAAAGTCACTGCCTTGCCTACTTGTACATTTTAGAACCGATATGAAGGTTCTTGAAAATGGTTATTGTTCCACTTGTTCTAGAAATGTGCTGTTTAGGGTGGCAGCACATTGGAGCAGCTCTGATACTTTCATTGAGATTCAAATACATTTGTCACATGGTACAGTGCGATAGTTTTTACCATTTTTAAAAAAATGAGAATATACTTGCAAGGTTAGAGGAGAAGCAAGTCAGTCAATGTGTCCAACAATTTTAAGATTTTTGTCGGACAATTGTAAGATATGTCTGTAATGTCCAAAGTGTTTTCACAAACACTGCAGCAAGAAACTAAACAGGTTCTAAGCATATTACCCTTTAGTATCTTCATAGAGCTTGAACAGCATCACTCCCAACAGAACACCCCACCGCCCCCAACATAGTTGTGATGACTCCCATGATGCCCTAACTAGCTGACGACCTCAACATCTTCTGCATGTTTTAAACCCAGCCATTCACATTTCTGACCAGCATACTATTCCTACACTAAATGACTACCTGCACCCATCACCAATAACTCTACAATGCTATGATTCTGTTTTCAACTCCTAGTTGATAAAACTCACCTTCTTTTTGGCTGCCAGCAGCTGACACGTTTTGCTGGGATAGTAGGCTCTGATTATAGAAGTTGGGTAGGGCAGCAGCTGCATACTGCTGAATACCTGAGTAGGCTTGGCTCAGTGC
This sequence comes from Xiphophorus maculatus, assembly GCF_002775205.1. Classification (NCBI taxonomy): domain Eukaryota; kingdom Metazoa; phylum Chordata; class Actinopteri; order Cyprinodontiformes; family Poeciliidae; genus Xiphophorus; species Xiphophorus maculatus. Next base: position 34,758,999 of record NC_036446.1, on the reverse strand, counting down.
CTCCATTGTATTACCTGAGCCATGAGACAAGCCACCAGAAGAAAGGTTGCCATTTATTGTTGCCATGCCTGTAGAAATTACACAAAAAAAGAGGTAAAATTTTTCTAAAAGTAAATTTGATTCCTACCAAGCAATACTTCAGTATTTCCCAACCCTGGTCCTCAAGGCACACTGTCCTGCATGTTTTAGGTCAGTGGTCCCCAACCTTTTTAGTCACGCAGACCGATCAGCCCTTCGCAATGTTCCTGCAGACCCGGGGGGCGCGTTGTAAGTATTGCGCCTAGTTAGGGCTAACCCCCTCGTTTTTTGCGGTGGTTACGTTCCAAAATGAACCCGCAAGGGGAAATCCACAAAGTAGGAACCTTTATTTTTTGACAATTATTATACAATAAAATACTCCATAATACATTGAAAGCAAAGAACAAAACCTTTTTACAGGCCCAAACATTTCTTTAACAAATAAAAAGTACTATATAAACATTTTTTTTTTTTTACAAATAACTACTGTACTGTAAAATAATAGTTTTAATATGAACTGAAGGCGAATTCCCGTGCCCGAATTGCGGAGATCAGCGCCGCCCCACCGCGACCTGAGTTATTGGATTAGAACGGGAGAAAATAAAAAATGATTATGAAAAAAAAACAAAACAAAGTACAGTAGGACAAATAGTGACTCGCGTGTATTTCACTGCTCTTCTGACTGAGCCGCTGCAGCCTGACTCCGCTCTGTAGCGGGTTTTTTTTCTTTCTTCTAAAGCCCGCGGTGCTGGTGTGTTTTTTCGAGAGAAGAACATTGTTATCGGTAGCTGTTGTCGCTCTTTTTTCTTCTGGGCAAAAAGATTCTTATAAACCGACATGCCACCATCGATTATGTTAAATTTGGCAAGCTGTTTTACGTTTGTGTACATATTAAACTGCAACGTTGTTGACACAGGTAGAGAAGAAGCAGAGAGACTGTTTCGCCAATCAGAATGCAGAACACAATGCACAATGTAAATCTATGAAGCAACGAGACCGCGAAAGGTGAACCGCGAAATAACAAAGGTTCACTGTACTCCGATGTTGTTTTGTTACTCATTCTGCTGCAAGTTGGCTCAATTTTGACGCGCAAGATGTAACCTGGAAAATCCAGTTTAGGATTTTCAAAATAAAAGATCCGGAAGTAGTTCACTATTTCTTGAGTGGCCCGGTACCAATTGGTCCGGTGGTTGGGGACTACTGTTTTAGATGTTTCCTTGCTTCAGCCCAGCTGATTTCAGTTGAAGGCAGATTAACAGGCAATTTCTGAACTACAATCAACTGAGTCAAGAGTATTAAAGCACAGAGATATCTAGAACATGCAGGGCAGTGTGCCTTGGGGAGCAGGGTTGGGAAACACTGCAATAAGTAACAATGTCTATCGGCTTTGTTGATAGTACAAAGCCAATGGAAAGTATTCACCCCTCTACTGAGAGATCCAGGTAAGCTACACAGAAAACGTTTGTAGACAAGAATGTAGTGTTGCTGTCTTTGACTTAGTGGCAAGTCAAAGTCTAAACCACCAATAGAGAATTTCTATTGGGAAAATGTCTGCTCACCTCCAATCCCCATAAAACATGAAAGATTTTGCCAGGAAGAATGGAATAAAATTGCAGTGTCCAGATGTACCGTGCCTTGCGAAAGTATTCGGCCCCCTTGAATTTTTCAACCTTTTGCCGATTTTCAGGCTTCAAACATAAAGATCTAAAATATTTATTATTTTGTGAAGAATCAACAACAAGTGGGACAAAATCGTGAAGTGGAACGAAATTTATTGGATATTTTAAACTTTTTTTAACAAATAAAAAACTGCAAAGTGGGGTGTGCAATATTGTTCAGCCCCCTTGCATCAATACTTTGTAATGTGATTACTGTGACTACAGCTGCAAGTCGCTTGGGGTTTGTCTCTATCAGTTTTGCACATGAGAGACTGAAATTCTTGCAGGTTCTTCCATGCGGAACAGTTGGAGCTCAGTGAGGTTGGATGGAGAGCACTTGTGAACAGCAGTTTTCAGCTCTTAACACAGATTCTCGATTGGATTCAGGTCTGTACTTTGACTTGGCCATTATAACACCTTTATTTGTGAACCATTCCATTGTAGATTTTGCTTTATGTTTGGGATCATCGTATTGTTGGAAGATAAATCTTCCTCCCAGTCTCAGGTCTTTTATAGAGTACAACAGATTTTCTTCCAGAATGGTTCTGAATTTGCTCCATCCATCTCCATCCAAGGTTGAAAAGTTCAAAGGGGCTGAATACTTCTGCAAGGCACTGTACAAGCTTGATTGAGAACTATCCACATAAACTCTGTGTTCTTTTCACTTTGAAATCAGCCGATAAGCTGAACTGCTGAAAATCTGGGGTACTCAGTCTGTCTTCATGCTAAAGCCTTGAAGACAGACTGAGTACCCCAGATTTTTTGCAGTTACAGTCATAGACTGTAAACACTGGTAAATGACCAGTAATGTCATTTATTAATATTCCACTAGTTAAACTATTTTCAAGAACATTTGTAAAAAAAATATTAATATTAAATATTAGGGTTGAACAGTGCGATGTAATGCTACTGGACCTGGTGATTTTAGGATACAGGCTTAGAATGTACATGGTATTAATACATTCTTCTGACATTTTATGTTTATTTGGATTTAGAAGATCAATGTTGAAATCCCCACAGATAAATGCAACTTTTTGATTAACTTTATATTTCTTCCATCCAGTTATTGAATATTTCTATATTTGATCCAGGAGCTCTATAAACGCAACTCATAAAGACATTCTTTTGTTCCTTGAGTAATTCTATAGTCACACAGACCATGACAGGTGACGTTATATCATCTTATAATTAATGTTCTTGTCCACAAAAGGAACTACACCACCTCCATTTTTGTCTTCTGTTTTTATAAACCATTTCATAACCATCAATTTCAAAGTCCATGGCCTTTTCACTATTGAGCCACATTTCTGATAATGCAATATTAAGAGTCTGTGAGAGTTGTTGGAGGTACTGTTTGATGTTGTAGAAATGTGTATACAAGCTTCTGCTGTTCTGCTTATGTTCAGTCTTAATACTGCTATTGAACTGGTCATCAGTGTAATAGTGACAACTGTAATTGATACCAGTAAAAAAATTATCAGGATCAATGTCATTATTAGTGTGAATGCTGTAGCCATTCACACTCGTTTTCCTGTCTCTCTTTATTCTTCGATCCATCCATCCATCATCCATCCATCCATTTTCTAACATCCTTGTCCCTAGTGGGGTCGGGAGGGGTGCTGGTGCCTATCTCCAGCTGGACAGGTTGCCAGTCTGTCACAACACAGAGACAGACAGGACACACAACTATGCACACACACACCTGGGGAGAATTTAGAGAGACCAATTAACCTAGCAGTCATGTTTTCGAACTGTGGGAGGAAGCCAAAGAACCCAGAGAATCCATGCAGAAACCGGGCCAGGAATCGAACTCAGGACCTTCTTGCTGCAGGGCAACAGTGGTAACAGTGCTACCAACTGCGCCACTGTGCAGCCCTCTCTTTATCAGTGTGAATACTGAAAGCGTACACTGTAGTAACTGACGCTTTTTGAACTTTTTATGCTTTTTGACAAACAAAATTATGCTGTTCATACATATTTAACTGTACTGGAATAATTATGCATTAAAACGTAGCCACAAATGTCTACTTCAAGGAACTATTATTATCATTGCTACATGTACATCCTTACTGTTTTCTGTCAAACTCTTCTGGAGTACAGATATGTCACACCTTCACCTATTCTTTAAATGTATTTCTCTGTTGTGCTCTGTTTCTATATGTCAGTATTCTGCTTGTCTACCTTTCAGTATATACCTTCTGCTTTTACTGTCTACAAAGGTCTTCTGCAAACTTTAATCAATTTTAGCAGTTCATAAAAAAAACTATATATATATATATATATATATGAATTATATATACTGTATACTGTACCTTCTTTTGCTACTTTAACCCCTTAACCGACGGTACCAAAATCACCAAAAATGGCTGAAAAGGTACACCCAAATTAAATCAGCTGCTGTTTTTGAACAATTTGGAGTGCATGCAAAAGCTTTAAATGTCACTGGGTAAGTTTTGGGTACTTGAGTGGGGATGGGTGATCAACTTATAACGGCGATAAGCGATTTTTGACGTTTGACATGCTGCTTTTAAGTCCTGCATCAGTTCCACCCTCCTCTTCCTTACAGCATCTGTGAAGTCCTCGTTAATGTATATTTTGGATCCCTTAAGTGCCTTGGTGCGCTGCAGAATAGTTGATCTGTCCTTGTACCTCAGGAATTTGACGACAATCGGCCTGGGTCCGTCTCCTCTGGGTTTCCCAGTGCGGTGAGCTCTTGCCATGTTGAAGGTTTAACTTTTCAGACAGAGCTGTCTTCACTTTCTCTTACGTCTCAACCCAAGTTTCGTTTAGCGACTCAGTAATTCCGTCGATAGCCAGATTATTTATCCTTGATTGTCCCTCCAGGTACTTGCCAACAGGCTTATCACAAACTTTGAATACGTCCGACTGCAGCAAATTACCTCGTTCGCCGTGCTTAACGCTTTCTGCTTTGATGTCATCCACATCTTTCTGCGTAAATTACAGGCTGGTTTTAATGTCATGCATTTCTCGTGTCAGCTCATCCAGTCTGGTGTTTGTAGTAACCATAATGATTTTAAGAAAGCCCTTGAAATTGTCCTGTTGGTGTTGAAGCAACTCTATGTACATTTCCTTCTGCTGGCTCAGTAAATCTTACCTTGCATGAGCGATACAAACTTCTCATCTGGTCTCATCTCGGTCTTGGATCCTTTTGGAGGCATTCTTTCACTCAATTTTTTTATCGACAGTTATCCTAAGAGTGATAATAAAGGTAGAGTACTTTTCTACGATTACTTACATGGGAAGTAATATTTTTAGATTTCCTGTCTACTTAACATCTTTTAATACAAAAACACAGGGAACCGCCAGTGGACCACCTCATTGCCCCAAACACCAGGCTTAACAAGATTTCTGGGGGAAACCCTGCAAATATTTTATCTCTAGAATTGCCAGGGCAGTTATTTATTTATTTATTTTTTCCATTTTTTTCTCCGAAGAGTTTTTGCGGCGCTAGTGGCTCGTATTTTTTCGACAGTAGGCAGACAGGAAGGAGGGTGAGGAGAGGGGGGAAGACATACGGCAAAGGTTGTCGGGACCGGGAGTCGAACCCGCGACGTCCGCGCCGAGGACTAAGGCCTCCAAACGTGGGGCGTGCTAACCCCCTGCGCCACCACAGCATGCCCCCAGGGCAGTTATTTTGACTATTTTGCAATTTGCTTGTTTTTTTACCTCATCAAATCAAAAATGATTTGATTCTACCCCTCATTTGGATAACTGTGGAATAACATAAAAGTTGTTTTTCTTAAGCACAGTATGAACATTGAAATACCATAAAATGATTCCACATGTAGACTTTACTATCTGAGAATCCATCCATCCATCCATCAATTTCTGCTTATCAGGGGTCAGGTCGCGGGGGTAGCAGCTTCAAAAGGGAGGCCCAGAGTTCCCTCTCCCCAGGCACTTCTTCCAGCTCTTCCAGGGGAATCCCGAGGCATTCCCAGGCCAGCCGAGAGACATAGTCCCTCCAGCGTGTCCTGGGTCTTCCCCGGGGCCTCCTCCCGGTGGGACGTGCCCTGAACACCTCACCAGGGAGGAATCCAGGAGGTATCCTGACCAGATGACCGAGCCACCTCAACTGGCTCCTCTCGATGTGAAGGAGCAGCGGCTCTACTCTGAGTCCCTCCCGGATGACTGAGCTTCTCACCCTATCTCTAAGGGAGAGCCCAGCCACCCTACGAAGAAAACCCATTTCGGCGTATGTATATATATATATAAAACCCATACATATCCGTGATCTCGTTCTTTCGGTCATGACAGAAAGCTCATGACCATAGATGAGGGTGGGAACGTAGATCAAGAGCTTCGCTTTTTGGCTCAGCTCTCTCTTCACCACGACGGACCGGTACAGTGCCCGCTTGACAGCAGACGTTGCGCCAATTCGCCTGTCAATCTCCTTCTCGCCTTATTCCCCCATTTGTGAACAAGATCCCGAGATACTTGAACTCCTCCACTTGGGGCAGGACACCTCCCTGACCCAGAGAAGGCACTCTACCCTTTTCCGGCTCAAGACCATGGCCTCGGATTTGGAGGCACTGATCCTCATCCCAGCCACTTCACACTCGGCTGTGAACCGCTCCAGCGAGAGCTGCAGATCACGACCTGATGAAGCCAAAAGGACCACATCGTCTGCAAAAAGCAGAGATGAGATCCCAAGGCCACCAAATCGGATCCCCTCAACACCTTCGCTGTGCCTAGAAATTCTGTCCATGAAAGTGACGAACAGAATCGGTGACAAAGGGCAGCCCTGGCGGAATCCAACTCTCACCGGAAACGAGCCCGACATACTGCTGGCAATTCGGACCAGACTCTGACACTGGTCATACAGGGACCTGACAGCCCGTATCAAAGGGCCCGGTACCCCATACTCCCGGAGAACCCCCCAATGGGCTCCCCGAGGGACACGGTTGAACGCCTTCTCCAAGTCCACAAAACACATGTAGACTGGTTGGGCGAACTCCTATGCACCCTCTAGGACCCTGCTGAGGGTGCAGAGCTGGTCCAGTGTTCCACGACCAGGACGAAAGCCACACTGCTCTTCCTGAATCTGAGGTTCGACTATCCGACAGACCCTCCTCTCCAGGATCCCTGAATAGACCTTGCCAGGGAGGCTTAAGAGTGTGACCCCTCTATAATTGCACCCTCCAGTCCCCCTTTTTGAACAGGGGGACCACCACCCCAGTCTGACAATCCAGGGGAACTGCCCCCGATGTTCATGCGATATTGCTGAGTCGCGTCAACCAACACAACCCTACAACATCCAGAGCCTTAAGGAACTCCGGGCGGATCTCATACACCACCGGAGCCTTGCCACCGAGGAGCTTTTTAACCACCTCCGCGACCTCGTCCCCAGAGATTGGAGAGCCCAACCCAGAGTCCCCAGGCTCAGCTTCCTCAATGGAAGGCATGTTGGTGGGATTGAGGAGGTCTTCGAAGTACTCTGCCCACCAGCCCACAACGTCCCAAGTAGAGGTCAGCAGCACACCATCCCCACTATAAACAGTGTTGGTGCCGTACTGCTTCCCCCCCCCTGAGATGCCGGATGGTGGACCAGAATTGCCTCGAAGCCGTACGGAAGTCTTTCTCCATGGCCTCTCCAAACTCCTCCCACGCCCGAGTTTTTGCCTCAGCTACCACTCGAGCCACATGCCGCTTCGCCCATCGGTATCCATCAGCTGCTTCCGGAGTTCCACAGGCCAAAAAGGCCCGATAGGACTCCTTCTTCAGCCTGACGGCATCCCTCACCGAAGGATTCCACCAACGGGTTCGAGGGTTGCCACCGCGACAGGCACCGACAATCTTGCGGCCACAGCTCCGATCGGCCGCCTCGACAATGGAGGCACGGAACATGGTCCACTCAGACTCCATGTCCCCCACCTCCCCCGGGACGTGTTCGAAGTTTTGCTAGAGATGGGAGTTAAAGCTCCGTCTCACAGGGGATTCCGCCAGACATTCCCAGCAGACCCTCACAACACGTTTGGGCCTGCCAGGTCTGACCGGCTTCCTCCCCCACCACCGGAGCCAACTCACCACCAGATAGTGGTCAGTGGACAGCTCCTCACCTCTCTTCACCCATGTGTCCAAGACATACGGCCGCAGATCCGATGAAACGATGACAAAGTTGATCATCGAAGTGCGGCCTAGGGTGTCCTGGTGCCAAGTGCCCATATGGACACCCTTATGCTTGAACATGGTGTTCGTTATGGACAATCCATGATGAGCACAGAAGTCCAACAACAGAACGCCGCTCGAGTTCAGATCGGGGGGGCCATTCCTCCAAACAATGCCCCTCCAGGTCTCACTGTCATTGCCCACGTGAGCGTTGAAGTCCCCCAGCAGAACAAGGGAGTCCCCAGGAGGAGCATTCTCCAGTACCCCCTCTAAGGACTCCAAAAAGGGTGGGTAATCTGAACTGTCGTTCGGCCCGTAAGCACAAACGACAGTCAGGACCCGTCCCCCCACCCGTAGGCGGAGGGAGGCTACCCTCTCATTCACCAGGGTAAACCCCAACAGGCGCCGAGATGGGGAGCAACAAGTATGCCCACCCCTGCCCAACGCCTCTCACCTTGGGCAACTCCAGAGTGGAAGTATGTCCAGCCCCTCTCAAGGAGACTGGTTCCACAACCAGAGACATGCGTCGAGGTGAGACCGACTATTTCTAGCCAGAACCTCTCGACCTCACACACTAGCTCCAGCTCCTTCCCCACCAGGACCGCCAGGGTCCCCTCCCTCGGCCGCCACCCATCGCACAATGCACCCAACCCCTTTGGCCCCTCTCACGGGTGGTGGGCCCATGTTTCCTCTTTGGGCTGAGCCCAGCCAAACTCCATGGGTAAAAGCCCGGCCACCAGGCGCTCGCCATCGTGCCCCCCCTCCAGGCCTGGCTCCAGAGTGGGGCCCCGGTGACCCGCGTCTGGGCGGGGGAACACGAAGTCCAATGGTGCCGTTCATCATTGGGGTTTTCGGGCTCTGCTTTGTCTGGTCCCTCACCTAAGACCTGTCTGCCTTGGGTGACCCTACCAGGGGCATGAAGCCCCAGACAGCATAGCTCCTAGGATCATTGGGGCACTCAAACCCCTCCACCACAATAAGGTGCCAGCCCAAGGAGAGGCTCTCTGAGAATACTTTGGTAATTTTGTTATGTAAAATTAGATTTATCATTGTACAATGGTTCCTGATGTGTCATGTCAGTGCAGGTTCTCCTATAAGGTGAGTGGTAGGTGGGTGCTTGTTACATCTTTTACTTACAATACTGATAAAGTACTTAATACTTATGTGAACTTCATCAAAAACTTCAAAGCAAATACTTTGTCTTAGTTGCTGAAAGGTTGAAGAGATCAAATGCCAAAACTCCAAATATGAATACCAAATACAATAAAATATATCACAGTTAATTAGTCTTTATTTCAGAATGAACTGAAGTTAGTTCTATAGTCAAGAATGAGGGGGCATCAAGTAATGAAGTTGCAATGAAGTATACAAATGCAGTGTATGACTGATTTTTTTTTTTACCTGAGCCGGTTAGTGCACTTAATGGACTACTAGATGTCGTCATGATGTTGGAAGTTGAAGTTGTGCCCTGTGTAGCTGTTGCTGCAGCAGCTAAAGCTGCCAGACTCTGCATGGAATTCAGACCTGACAGACACACGCACAGTCAATTTCTAAACCCCACTAACTCCTCTTTCTGGCTACTATGCAAAAAGTTTAATAACTTTGTACTTTGCTTATGTTTGACTGATAGGCAAACATAGGGCTTGATTGAACAAGGTCCTTAGCAATTGTTGTGTGTGCATCTGTGTGTGTGACTGTGTACTTGTTTAACTATCCTATTTAGGATGATTTCTGGCATATTAATTTATAACCAATGTACCTTATGGGAAGCAAAGTCCTATCCTGACATGGTGGCCCATTTAGGGCTAGAGGTTAGGTTTAGAGGTAATGTGTGAATTAAATTTAGGTTAGGGTTATACACTCCCTGGCCAAAACAAAAGTCACCACCAAAAAATGGTCACACTCTCTAATATTTTTTTGGACCGCCTTTAGCTTTGATTACAGCCCGCATTCGCTGTGGCATTGTTTCAATAAGCTTCTGCAGTGTCACAAGATTTATTTCCATCCAGTGTTGCATTAATCTTTCACCAATATCTTGTATTGATGATGGGAGAGTCTGACCACTGCGCAAAGCCTTCTCCAGCACATCCCAAAGATTCTCAATGGGGTTAAGGTCTGGACTCTGTGGTGGCCAATCCATGTGTGAAAAAGATGTCTCATGCTCCCTGAACCACTCTTTCACAATGTGAGCACGATGAATCCTGGCATTGTCATCTTGGAATATGCCCGTTCCATTTGGGAAGACAAAATCCATTGATGGAATAACCTGGTCATTCAGTATATTCAGGTAGTCAGCTGACCTCATTCTTTGGGCACACAATGTTGCTGAACCTAGACCTGACCAATTGCAGCAAGCCCAGATCATAGCACTGCCCCCACAGGCTTGTACAGTAGGCACTAGGCATGATGGGTGCATCACTTCACCTGCCTCTCTTCTTACCCTGATGCGCCCATCACTCTAGAACAGGGTAAATCTGGACTCATCAGACCACATGACCCTCTTCCATTCCTCCAGAGTCCAATCTTTATGCTCCCTACAAACTGAAGCCTTTTTTTCTGGTTAGTCTTACTGATTAGAGGTTTTCTTACGGCTACACAGCTGTTCAATCCCAACCCCTTGAGTTCCCTTCGCATTATGCGTGTGGAAATGCTTTTGCGTTCACAATTAAACATACTCCTGAGTTCTGCTGTTGTTTTTCTTTGATTTGATCAAACGTTTAAGTAATCGCCGATCACGATCATTCAGGATTTTTCTCCGACCACATTTCTTCCTGGAAGACAATGGTTCCCCACCATCCTTCCAGTTTTTAATGATGCGTTGGACAGTTCTTAACCCAATTCTAGTAGTTTCTGCAATCTCCTTAGATGTTTTCTCTGCTTGATGCATGCCAATGATTTGACCCTTCATAAACAGACTGATGTCTTTTCCATGACCACAGGATGTGTCTTTTGCCATGGTTGTTTAAGAAATGAGGAGTTACTCATTGCATCAGCTGGGGTTAAGTAACTTGCCAGCTGAAAGATAATCACTTATGCAGTACTTACCCAATAGGAGGCTTCTACCTATTTGCTTAGTTAAATCCAGGTGGCGACTTTTTTTTTGGCCAGGCAGTGTAAATACACTGATATTGGTTAGGACTAGGAAAAAATATCTGGGTTAGGCATAAATGCAGTTAATAAAATGAATGGATGTCAATAAAAAATCCTAATATGGGTAGGAATACAAACTTGTGTGTGTGTGTGTGTGTGTGTGTGACCACACGTGTGTACCTGAAACTTGGTGTAAATTGCTGAGTGCATTTCCTGTGAAGGTAGACTGCTGCAACAACTGTAAGTAGAGCTATAGCCAACAACAAAATTTAAATTAGCTTTAAAAATTACAATTAACCTTAGCCAATGGTTCCATTTTGAATAAAACAAAAAGAATAACTAATAGACCCACACTCACTGCAAGGAACTGTGGTCCAAGATTGTGGAAACCAGATAAATTTCCCCACATGGAAGTGGCAGTGAGTTGCTGCATCTGCTGCAGCTGTTGAGCCAGGCGTTTCTGTTCTTTGTCCTTCTGAGTATCTGCAAATTTCACTACAATGGGTGATGAACAGCCCTTAACATCAAAAATAAAGGAAGTTAATTAATACTATAAATGTAATATATATTGACATATGATTTTTTAGTTGATATAAAGCAGTGGCCCCCAACCCCCAGTCCACAGACAGGTACCGGTCTGTGGACCAATTGGTACCGGCCGTGCAAGAAAAAATAATGAAATATTTCCGTTTTATGTATTATTTGAGTCTGGAGGATCTTTGATTTTGAAAATCCTAAAACCGGATTCTCTAGGTTACGTCTTGCGCGCCAACATTGAGTCTACAAGCAGCAAAGTGAGTAAGAAACAGATCAGATTATTTGGAAAGTTTCTTTGCGCGGGGAAAAGGCCCAGAGAAGAGACAGGAGAATGGATTTATCCTGGCAGGTGATTCCCACATTCCAAGCTCTGCATGATATGCTGACCAGCCTGTTAATGAGGCAATGAAGCTTCAAACTGCTTCACCACTAGAGACCAAGCACCCCGTGCATAAGCAACACTTCAGGTGTCATTGTCTCTCATCACTCCCAGATGGAACCGTCTCAGTGCAGAGAAACAAGCTCAGGGCTCCCATTAGTCGTTATCGTGAGTTAAAATTTTCACGGAAGTAAAATGTTTGGTTTTGTGGCGCATCTGTATCTTATTTTGAAGGGATATGTAAACGTTACCATAGTGACCAAAGTCAGAAAGCGTTAGGGCAGTGGTCGAGACGAGATGAGAGGAGTGGTGCTTGTGAGTTTTAGATCTGGTTCACACGGCACGATTTAAGGATTGTCGGCCGATTTTCCAAACCTCTGTGACCACATAGCCGATAAAAGTCCAACAGGTTCGGTCGGTTCGTGTGTCCAGCCACACGACAGGAGCAACACACCACGGAACCAATTCCACTCACAAACATCCCGCTTCCAGAAGAAAATCTGGTAAATCCCCCAACATACCATATGTGAATTCAGAATAATCAAACACGGATGACGATGTAGAAGCAGTAGTGATAGTTTGTGGCTCATTTTAAGCGATACAAGACGTAACAAAAAGAGAAGGCGTTTAATAAAAGACAGCGGGAGTAGCCGCTCTATTTGCTGCACTATGATTTGGAGGTGAGTGATGTTTTTTCATAGTTAACATTTTTAACTGAATAAACATAACCACATATATAAAAATTACCTTTACATATAGTAATAAACATTTCCACATATCATCTCCGATGACCACCGGACTCTCAGTTGCGCCATGTCAACTGTTTGGGGTTCTTATGTCACCACGCTTTCTGATTGTCTACCTGTCACATTCAACAGGCTGCGATAATGGACCTTACCAGAGGGGCCGCTTTTCATTGGCTGATGCCCATTCTACATGGTCACGTGTGTGGCCGTCTCACAAACACACGCTTCCCGTTAGCTAAGTACAGCATAAAGGCAGAACTGATACAACTTCTACACCTTGAAGCCTGTCTGCTACACAGTCTTATGTTAGCTAAACAGATCAATATCCAATGTGTACTGTATCTGACATACAGTAAAGATTTTATTTTAGCAGAAAAGGCTTTGGACTAATCTGTTACTCGTGTTAGCCACTCTAGCACCAAGTACAGTTAGTCAATCAACCATTGCTGTGTTCAGGGAAGCGCTGATTAATAATCGAGAAATAAATATCAAGCCTGGAAACTTGATATCGTAACGGACTGAATGTTATGTTTTTAACGTAATCTTTGCTCGTCTTGCGGGGAGCAGGCGGTTGCCACGGTAACAGGTGTGCTTACAAAGAGAGAGAGTAAAAAGATACAAGTGGTTTTGAGCTGACCACCTGTTCGGGTTATTTTACCTTTGTTGACCTTTGCTGTGGCGCATTACAGCCACTGTAGTTTCTAAACGCTGGACTAATTACCTCGTTCGTTTGTGAGTATACCTCAGTCACAACAAACATCAAATAGAACAAATACATTTCATAAAATTTTAACAAACAAATGGCTTCTACTGTGGTAATTCTGTGAAATTAAATGAATTATATCCCAACTTCAGAAGATTTGCCTTTACCTTTACAGAGCTCTTTGGTTCCTCCTATCAGTCTGTAGCTTCTCATATTGATGTCATCAAACCAAATTTCAGATCTACCATAACTGACTGACCTGCTGGCCACAGGTTTGCAACCAGCTTGTGACTGAGAAACCAGTAACTTCCTCCCAGATGATGACATGAACTTGTTAGTTCCTCTGTCCATTGTAGTAGCTGATATATTGTGAAAATCCGGTAGAAATGATGCACTAATCGAGCCATGTTTACATAGAAACAACGCGCTGCGAGGCTTTGTTTGTGAGACTTGCTGTCACGTGGGTCGGTTGTGGGCGGAGCTTAGTAAGGTCCATCGGGCCAGGACAATGTTGAATATGTCCCCCAGCTCCCGGCCGCAGTCTTGCCAAGAAATTGCCAAGTCTTGACCGGCCCGCGGTAATAAAAAGGTTGGGGACCACTGATATAAAGTACTAATTGCAATATTTTTTTTTAAAAAAAACAACCCCTTGAAAAAAGATGCATTTATAATACAAATCTTGTAATTCAGTAGTTTTAGCCTTAAAAAAACATCACAGATCATAATTTGTCCTAATTGCACATCACCTCCAGAGTCTGTGACTGGTGCATTGACTTGATAGCAGACTGGGCCATTTGTCGACCTGTAAATGTTACAAATGCGCATCCTGAAAGACAAAAATGAAATGTGTTAATGTTCTAATAATGTTTTAGCCAGGTTAGAAAATATGTTACAGCACTATTGATTTACATTTGTTTGGGTTTAATTTTATGGCAGTTTGTTTCTCAAAGCTTTGATCCTGTCATGAAGGGTGTCAGTTTTTTCATCCACATGCAAAATCACACACAAAAGGAAAGAAGTTAAAATATTTATTTACGATATGTACAAGAAAGTGAATAACGATAATTTTGTCTCTCTGGGTCAGGTCCAGGATTTATCTAGAGGATGAGTGGCAGAATAATAGATTAATGGCTGGATCAAGGCGAGTATGGCTGGTGATAGCTGTTTGCATGGAAAAATTGGCTTTTGGTTCCTTGGAGGATTCGCAGGAAGAGGAAGTGGTAATCAAGATCTGAAGAAAGGGGATTTACTTTGTATCCCTAGGGTCCAGGGAAATCAAACATGGAACTGCCGTGAGTGGGCATGGAGATGAGGCTTTGTAGCTGCAATGTGGATCTGATTCTGACTCCAGAAAATGAGGAAAAACATGTTTAATAGGAAGCTGAGTGGTTTGAAGAGTTGAGTGGAGTTTCCAAAGTGGGTTGAGGAACAGGCCTGAGAGAAACAATTGGTCATGGTTAGGATGGTGGTGAATAATTTGGAGTAAAAAAGTCTAAAACTACTTAAGACCAAGGACCAGAATCAGGGTTGGAGTCTTGGGCTTCCAAAACCTCATTAACGATATATCAACAATATATAAAGGATAAGAATATATGTTTCTCAGTGTCAGGAGATAACAGTCTGGAAAGAGCATCAGACTTTCCATTCTTGGAACCTGGCATATAAGAGAATCTAAGGCACCTACCTCCAAAATAAACTGTTTGGTAGAAAATACACTAGAGGTCCTAAAATTCTCAATCTTCATAAAAAAAATTTGTAGTTATGTAAAAATATAGCTGATGGGATAAAAATCTCTTGTGCATTTGTGACTTATTTGATTGGAATCCTTAAGACATATCAGGTGTTATAAATTGGTAATTTGGATATACATATGCAGGTGAAAGATCAAAATATTTTGGCAGCTGGAAGATAAGCCATTTCCAAAATCTGGTTTTATTTGAAGGAACCAAGTCAAATACAATGGACACTGATTATTGTCAAGTGTTTCAGTGGCCGTGAGGTGTCCACACTAGAGGGACCAGGACTGTACTTCCGATTTCACTGAGTACTTTTTTTATTTGACTAGGTTAAGAGGTGATACAGGTGAAAAACCTTCAAACAGAAAACAAAGGTAAGTTAATTTAAATGCTTTGTTACAAAAAAGGGTAAGTATTTCATCATGACAATATTAGTATATTTAATTTAGAATAAAAGTGAGGTAACAAAGGATTAACTTATAGGTAAAAAGTATAATTCCATTGTGAGTATATTTAATTTGTATGTAAATGTTTTAACAAGACAAAACTATACTAAAAATAAGTACATTATTAACCCAATATAATGTATTAACCATTTTAATCATGGTTCAAAAGAGAGACTTTAAGTTATTGTTCTTACTTTAATTTATACAAAATAGTAGAAAATCCAAACAGTTAATTTGGTATCTTTCTCTTAGTTAAATGCTCATTTTTACAGAGCCCCTTAGGAGACATGGGGAAAATTTTTCTTTGGCGTTACCTTGCAATACTTTTGTATTACCGCAATAAATTTTGCGTTCCCTCGCAAAATGCTTACTGCAATATTTGCTGGTCTATTTTGTATACAGTCACAAATGTCAATTCAAAATTTCAAATATATACACATTTAAAAAGCCTCAGTGAAAATGTTTTTCTTATTAACTCTTTCTTGCAAAAAACTGATTGAAAATCAACTTATTCACTAGATGTTTACTTCTGTCTTTATAAGGTTGATGGAACTGCACATAAAAACGGCCCTTTAAACCATTCAGATTGCCAACAAGACACAATCAAAAATGTCAGATGACTTATTACCCCATGATAATAAGTCAGAAGTAGTCCAAGTAGTTTGGATGTATTTTTTTATTTCTTTCCTTCTTACAGAAAGTTTCTGTTTATATCCATAGGTTTGAGGTGCATTTCTATCCTAAGAAAAATATATAACACGAGATATTAACATGCATGGAAAAACCTCACAAAAATCTTATATAACAGCAGAAAGTGCGATGGATACCATAAGAAAGGCTTACAATTGTCATGATTTCAGCCCTTCAGCTCTACCTTGACTGTGCTGATTACTCATTACCTTCACCTGCACTGTACTAGTCCCTATTTAAACAGCTGCTCGTCACCAGCTCGGTGCGAGACCGTCTGTTGCCCCAGTCACAGCTTTCAAGCCTCGTTTCATGTTCAAAAGAGTTTTCTGGGTTTCTGATCCTGCCTGTTTTTTGACCACAGATTTTTGCCTAATCCTTCTGCTGTAGGAAGAGTTCTGACCTCCTGTTGCTGAACCCTGCCTGTCTCTGACCCTGCCTCCAGTCTTCTGATTATTGAATTTCATTGCCTGAGACCCTCCCGTGCATGACCCTGGATCGATTCAACGACTCAGCCTCTGGTTGGTGGATTTTGTCCCTGTACAGTAGTCTGTTTGTCCCCCGAGTCCCAAGGTCTCCCACTGTCCATTCACCCTACCCTCCCCAGGCTGGATTCTCAACCCCCGTGAATCCCCCATTCCTGTCCTACCAGTGTGACCACACCCTGTGGAGCCCCTTTACTACAACATTTTTGGTAATAAAATGTTTGGTGAACCGTCCACTTGTTTTGGGTTCTGGCTGATTTTACTTTAATGTTACAATATTCAATTATGCCGCATGAACTGATCAGTACATTACTGCAAGTGAACGCAAAAGTTTTGCGAGGTAATGCAAAAGAAAAAAAAAATCCTTCATGAGGACTCTATAAATTTTAAGGCCAAATGCAATATTTAAATGTTACCCAGAACAAAATAAAATGTTAACCAAATTGAACAATACAATTTTTAGGGATTATTATAGATAATAAACTTAGTTGGAAGCCTCACATAGGATATATTAGAAATAAAGTTGCAAAAACTATTGGAATATTGTTTAAAATAAAAGATTTAATAAATGTTAAGGCTTGCATATTATATATTCCTCTTTGGTCATGGATTATTTGTCTTATTGCTCAGAAATCTGGGGAAATGCAAGTAAAACAACCATTGATATATTAGTTAAGTTGCAGAAAAAAAGCTAAAAGGCTTATTAACAAGGTGGGATACCGTGGATACTCTTTATTCAAAGTAATATATTAAAATTTAAAGATATTGTTTATATAAAAATACTGGAAATAATGTATAAAGCATTGAATAAAAGTCTTCCTTCTGGTATTCATAAATTATTTAAGTTAAGAGAGAATAAATATAATTTGCGAGGTTTGTTTATATTTGAATGTGTAACAGAGAAAAGCCAGATAAAGTCTAGATGTGTTTCAGTTATTGGTGTGAAACAGTGGAATGAATTGAATCCTTTCTTGGTGAACTTTAAAAGAGCTTTAAAATGTAAAATGATAAAATCTTACGCTGTTATGTAGATTTATATATGTACTGTGAAGATATCCTGGTAGGTTGTAAGGCTGTAAGGTTAAAAACAGGGTAAGTAAGAATAAGCTTTGCTTCGGCCTATTCCTTTTTTGGTAAACTCTGGGTTTGTTTATTGTTGTGTTTTTCTTTTGGTTATTTTATTTTTTCTTTTGTTTCTTGTGTTTAATGTGGACAATTTACCAAAATAAAGTGATTGATTGATACATTTATTTCCACCCAAAATGAAAAGTTCCTGACTGAGTCTGTGTAGGACTTCATTTTCTCCTGTTTAGTCAAAACTCTGTGGTGGAGTGAAGGTGTATCAGAATCAGAAGGTGGAGGAGGCAGCACATGTAGACGTGTTTGTATCTAAATCTATGCAACAGTTCAAAAGGGGAGATGCCAGTTGTAGCATGAGGAGTAGCATGGTAAACCATGAGGAAATCTGTAACTGCAGCTTTCTAAGACCGATTCTGGAGGACAGCCAATTGTATAGCAGATCTGAGGACACAGTGGAAGCATTCAATCTCTCAATTTTCAGCAGTGTGAATGTGTTGCACATTTCTCTCTTTTAGGAATACAGTGAACTCTTGAGACTCCTGAGGTCCGTTGTCTGTCACAACTGCACACAGATTTCCTAGTCTACTGAAGACTGAGGTCAGGAATGTAACAATACTTTTAGTGGTAGCAGAGGGTGTAAAGGCAACTTCTGGCCATTTACTATGATAGTTGATCAGTGTGATGGCAAAACAACAATCAGAAGTAGCAGTTTCAAATCGACCAACCACATCAAGGTCCCTGTTTTCCTAGGGTGCAGATGGAAATTTTACTGGCTGTAGTGGTGCAGCGACAGAATCAGCAGCTTTATCTGAAAATTGGCACAAATTGCCATCCATACCTGGCCACCAGTAGACTACACAGAGGTGGTTTTAAGTCCTCACCATCCCTTGATGTCCCTCATGAGCGAGAACAACCAGGTCATGACGGAGTGAGCCTGAAGCAATGAGTTGGAAGTGTTGAAAAACGTATTCACCTTGCACAGTCAGTTTGTTTCGGAGTTTGTGATATGGATGCAGCATGGGAGTCAAGGAAGTAGAAAAGGAAGGCCATCCTTCAGCAATCTGTTTACGCAGTGCACAGAGTTCAGGGCAGGAAGCAGAAGCAGCAGCAAAATCCCCAGGAGAAATAGCAGGCAGCTGATCAGCAGACAGCATTGCAATGAACTCAGGTTCCACATTCAGAGCATCATCAGGTGAAGCAGGCTACTGCAGGTGGGAGAGGCAGTAAGCAGTGTTATTCTGTGAACCTGGCAAATGAGCAACATCATAGGTGAAAGACAGCAGCCGTGCAGCCCAGCGTGCAATACACATACCAGCTTGGTCGGAACCTTTCGAAGTCAGGAGAGTCATTAGAGCTTGGTGGTCTGTGCGGAGAGTAAATCTGAAGCCCCACAGATAAGTTCTCCATTTTTCAATAGACCAAACACATCCCAGAGCCTCTTTCTCCATTGTAGAATATTTGCATTCAGCAGGACTCAAAGTTCTGGAAGCAAATGCAACAGTAGGTTCTGTGCCATTTGGTTAAATTTGAGACAGCATGTAGCTGTCTCAAAAGCATCAGTAGACACAGTAGGAGGAAGGTCAGGATAAAAAAAAAGAGAGAAGGACTTCCCACTAGCAGTTGTTTTACTTTTTGAAAACTACACTGTGCTTCTTCAGACCAGTTAAACACAGCGTATTAGCGCATGCAGGCACATAATGGTTTTATAACTGTAGCAAAGTTGGATATAAATTTGTTATACCAGGAGAGGAGTCCCAGGAATGAACGCAGTTCACTTGTATCTGTAGGTGCTGAAGCATGAAGAACAGCAGAGATCTGATCCGCATCAGGCTGAATTCCTTCAGCTGTCACTGTGTGTCCAACAAAATGCAGATTTGATCTGTTAAAATGACACTTGGATGTATTTAGGAGCAGTCCATGGTCCTTTAAACGTTGCAGCACAGCTCTCAGTGCATCATCATGCTCCGTTTGACTGCAGCCCCAAATGTTGACATCATCAAGGTAGTTTGCTACATTTGGCAGTCCTTTCAGAACTGTGGCTAACATTTTCTGAAAAGCGGAAGGAGCAGAAGCGAGGCCATAGGGCACACAACAGAACCTGAACAATCCTTCATGTGTGATGAATGCAGTGAGGTCATGACTGACCTCATGCAAAGGTGGCTGGAAATAAGCACTCTCCAGGTCTATGGTAGGAAACACACTTGCTCCTTTTAGCAAGCTAAGTAGTTCTTCAATGTGTGGGAGAGGAAAACTGTCCATTATCACAGGTTTGGTGGGCTCTCGCTGATTCATACACATGCAAATTTTTCTTGATTTCTTTTAGAGAACAACAGTGGGGGAGACCCAAGGTGATGCATCAATTTTCTCAATCACACTAGCCTGCAGAAGATGCTGAATTTCAGCAGTCACAGCACTTCTGACAGACATGGGTAATTGGCGTAGTTTTTGACAAACTGGTTGAACAGTCTCTGACACTTTTACTTTATACACAAAACCTTTTGCACATCCAAAAACAGTAGTTGGTACAGGAGGAGAGGAATATTGCAGTAGGAGTGGTGTAGTTGTCATGATAGAACAGTCCTTAGAAGCAGCAGGTTGAACAGAAGATTCTTGAAAACAAAGTTGCAAACCATTGATGAGATTCATGCCAAACAAAGCAGTGCCAGTTTCCACAATGAAGAAGGAAGTTTTGCTTGTCCTTTCATTCTTAAGCACATTCGCAGGTAAGCAACCTATTAAAGGGACACGTGTATGTCACTAATTTCACTTTTGGAGGTTGTAGCTTTACTCCTCTGAAGTGTTTCTCATAGAAAGCTTTGGGCAGAATTGACACAGAAAAGTCTGAATCAACAGTTAGTTCAACAGGCACTGTAGCACACTTAGTCTCAATTTTTACAGTGCAGCTGATCTTATCAGGTGCTGGATGTTCATGTAAGTAAATTGACCTGCCTGAACTTAAGGCAGGTCAATTTCATGCACAGAAACTGTTTGAGCTGAACAACATACTCTGGCGAAGTGTTCGATTTTATTAGAGTTATCCCTTTTAACTGATGCAGCAGGACATGAAGTGTCGTTGTTTAGGTGCTTGTGTGATCCACATCGGAAACAGGTTTGGCTGCAGATGGGTCGAGCTGAAACAGGAGGTGCAGAATCAGGAAGTCATGAGGCAGTTGATGCGGGTGCACGCTTCGGAGGCGCGGATTTACATCTCCGGCTGGAAAACGTTGAGCTGGCAGACACAGATTGTACTGACGCTGAGTTTTCTTCAACAATTAGTCTAGACTGTTCCCCAGCAGCTTCGATCTGTGTTGTAGCTTTCTGTAAAGTCAACTCTAGCTCAAGAAGTAGACATTGTCTGATGCAATGATTTGCTTCGTTTCCCACTAGCTCACGAAGCATTTCATCCAACAAACTTCACAAGTAGCAGTAAGGTCTCTTAGAGCAGCGACATATTGGAGCACAGATTCACAAGGCTTTTGAGTGTGTTTTTTAAAGGTGCGGTGCTCAGACACAACGTTACCTTTCAGAGCAAACATGTGCTTTCAAAGCGCTAATTGCTTCATCCAATGTCTGATCTTGATCTAGTAGAGTATAAAGTGTCTCTGTCCTTCGGTTCTCCAGGCAGTGTAGAGGGAGAGCCCACTTCTGAGAATCTGACCATTCATTAGAGCTAGTAGCAACCACTTGAAGATAGTTTTGGAAGATCTTCAACCACGTGTCGAAGGGCAAAGCAGGTTCACAAGGACATTGAAGAAACGGCATAGAAAAAGGAGTCACAGCAGCCATAGTATCATGCAGTGAGAACCACTCGTTGCCAATTTGTTGTGTTGTGAGGTGGCAGAAGAACTATCAACTCAATAGCACTGAACGTAACTGTAAAGCACACCAGCCATCATGCTCGTTTCATCTCCTTTATTCTCATCTTCTCTACACACATCTCTATACAACTCTTTAGTCACACCACCTAGTGGCAACATTGTGAACACATTTGTCACGATCTGCTGCTTTTGCATCCTTTCTAGTTCCTCTAGGTGGCATTCAGGAGTTTGGCTGGCAGAGTCTTCTCATCATCGGGAGCATAAGAGGAGGGGGTTCCCATTGATTTGATCGACGCCAGAGTGTTTTCGCCTTCGTGGTGACCAGATCTACCCAGCCGCTGTGTACTCGTCTGCAGTTCGGGTTCCCCAAGCGCCATTCGAGGGTGCCGTATTCGAACACGCTCCATCCTCCTTTGCCCTACCAGTGAGGGACACAAATTAACCAGCTATCAAGCTGCCACCTAGTTCCGAGATAATGGTCCAGCCCTGGATTCAACAGTTCTTGCCCACAATGACCTATCACCCCTCCCAGGCAGGCTACCCTACCCCTGCAAATCGCTGACCGACACGGCCCCCTCAATCCCAGACCAGATTCTCCTGCAAACTCCTTCATTAAACAAATCTCTTTTCTGTAAATAAATCTTCTATCTGATCTCCTGAGAGTGTTTTGCATGTGAGTTCGGAAAATTCAGAACACCGTGACAGCAACAGTAATTAAGCTCACTTGATGGAGTATACAAGGATGCGTTGCTGTGGTCACATGCATGCAGAGCCAGAAAAATCTAAAAAGATGGGCAAATGGCACTTCTACCAGGTAGGCGCCTCCCACTTTATCTTTATGGTGATGCATTGAAAGGTCGCACTTCCACAGGGACGCTGGTCACTCTCAACTTGATCTTCAATCGGTACGAGAACAAGGCGCTGAGAAATACCTATGCAGTATGTTACTATCAACTTACACCATAGTTCATCCCCCTCCATGAAGGCTAACAGAGATTTTGTAAATCTTCAAAAGTTTTAATACCAACCTAACATTGATTTAGATAATCTTACACAAGAGTCTACATCACAAATAAAATAATATTATATATATTATAGCAAATATAGTATTATAATATTATATGTTATAAAATTCACCAGCAAAGTTCACACAGGTGGAAAGACTATTATCTATATGTATTTTTTCACTCTATCAAAAAGTAAGATACCTCCCAAATCTTGTGTTTTGTTTTGAAGGTTTCCTAAAGACAACGATATGAGGAAGAAGTGGCGAATGTCTAAGGAGAGACAGATTCACTGCACAGCACGGATAAATTTCAGCTGCTAAATCACTCTTAAGCTAGAACTCCTGGACTGGAAAACATAAAAAATAACCCACATAGACATCATGTATATACAGTACAATTGCATATGAATATGTACCATATTTTCCGCACTATAAGGTGCTCAGCTCAGCTTATTTTGTATATTTATGTAAATATTACTAAATAAATATATAAAAAAATTATGAGTGTGCCTTGTAAAATACTCACCATACGTATCTGAAAAACGTATCTGAAAATCAGAGACTTACTAAAAGGTTCCCCTTGAAGCTTGTCAAAGAGAAAATGAAATGTTTGTCACATTGATTCAGAACACAACATGGACATTTTAAAACCAAAATTTCTCTTCCTCACTAAACTTGATCTATTCTATTCTCCCCACCAAGAATATTTAAATATGCTGAAACATCCCAGGTGAAAAATAAATATACTAAGCAGTACTAAGTTTTAGCATACCTGAAGCCAGACTAATCATCAGTATATTTGAAATGGTTTTTTTTATTATTCTTTATTTTTGAGGTATTGAGAAGATTACAAAAGTACAATTCCAGTCTGTGATCAGATACAAAATTTCTTCTCGTTACATTTCTATTTACAAAAATGAAACAAAAAGATGGAACAAGGGGGCATTATTTTGGAAAGGCATTACTTTTATGTATATAACTGGGTAAATTATATAGTAAATAGACACTTCCTGAAGAATGAACCCTTTCTTTTTTAATTCTCAACAATCTAGTATTCTTGCATATTGTGCTTGCTTGACATAGAACACCCATTTGGAGCACAAGATAATGAATTTACTCAGTTGAAAATGAATTAGAAATGTTAATCTTTCTATCTGATAGATTTCAAGATATAATGGGGGTAATCAAGGAACGAGTCGCACCTGGGAAACAATCAAGGGGAGACAGGACAACATGGAGACTCAGAAACTCAAAATAAACAGAGAACAAAAACACAGATCCTGATATTACCCCCCCAACCCTCAACGGCGGCTACCAGATGCCCAAAAACAAGTCCGAACAAAAACACAAGGGTGGGAGGAGGGGCGCTGGATGGGGGGCCAGAGTCTTAAACAACAAAAAACAATCCAACAGAGTGGGTGGAGGCACAGGAAGGGCCAGGAGTCCAAAAAATACAACAAAAAACAACCCATCCAGATGAGGCGGAATCCACGAGGGAGGTCCGGCGGGCGTCCGTGGCGCCGAAGGCGGAAAACACGGGGATGGTCCGAAGGACGTCCACGGCGCTGAGGACGGCGACGAAGAGTCTTGGGAACCGCCCAGAGGTGGCAGCAAGGAGTCTCAGGAGAGGCACAAGGAGGCTGAGATTCGGGAGGAGCTCTAAGAGGCGGGGTCTCGGGAGGAGCACTAGGGGGACATTCGGATGGAACACAGGGACCACTAAGAAGCAACGAGGGACCACTAGAGGGCGTCAAAGAAATACTAGGGGGCGAAAAAGGAACACTAGGGAGCTCGGGGGAAGCACTAGGGGACTCAGAGGGGATGCTAGGAAGCTCAGTTTGGATGCTAGGAAGCTCAGAGGGGACGCTAGGAAGCTCGGAGGAACTAGGAAGCTCTGAAGGAGTAGAGAGCCCATTAACCGGGGCCGGATGCACAGACTCAGCTGCGGCTGGAGGTGTGGAGACAGCAGCTGCGGGTGGTGCAGAGTCAGCAGCAATGGCGATGGGCGGAGAAGCAGGAGTTGGGACTGGAGCTGAAGGTAGGGTGCTGCAGCAGTCTCTGGAGCGGCGGCTGCAGCGGTGGTGAGGGGCGGAAAAACCGCTGCTGCGGGCTCTGGAGGTGCTGGTCCTGGAGTAGACGGAGCTGTGGGCGGCGGCGACTCCGGAGGCGCAGGAGCGGGGCTGGAATGTTTACTTTGGACGAACTCGTCATAAAGTTCCAAAACTAATTCCAACATGAACAAGTCTCTTTGAAACTGATTGAAGAGGTACGTGAAATCTTCTTCAGTATTTATCTGAAAACTGGTGAATGGAAGTGACGGAGAGGCATTGGAGTTGGCTGTCGGGGTGTGTTTTTGAGACTTCGCCAAGTCATAGTCCGATGATAGACCCCATTTCTCCAGCAGCAGTGGAAATGGCAGGATCTCCACATCCTTGTAGAGATCCCTTTGTGCCAACTCCATCTGCTGCTGGAGCCAAGCCTCAAGGTCCACCTGGGCCATAGTTGGAGTAACCTCACCGTAAATCCTCCTGGTGGTCGAGTCCTTCTGTCATGAACGGTATAGTGGAGGTGGTGAGGCGAATGCAGGAGACCCAAGATGAGGTGAAAATAATATGATTTTAATGGCAGATATTCAGAATAAACACAGTCCAATAGATCCAGACATTGGGCAGCATGGCCGAGCAAAAGCCAGGGCTCGACACCGGTAGCACCGGGTAAACAAAGGACAGAATGGGCACACGGGCGAAGGGGAAAAGAAAGACAACTACAGATGACTGCTTAGACAAGGACCCGACGAGGAACAAAGAGCACAGGTGGGGTTAAATACACTGGGGGTAATCAAGGAACCAGACACACCTGGGAAACAATCAAGGGGAGACAGGACAACATGGAGACTCAGAAACACAGAAACTCAAAATAAACAAAGAACAAAAACACAGATCCTGACACACGTGGGTCAGTTGTGGGCGGAGCTTGGTAAGGTCCATTCTTCTATACCCGGTACACAGCCACCTGCCAAGATGAAAGCTGTTGTAGCTCCTGCTGGATCGGGTTGACCGAGGGATGGATGAACATGATTGGGAATCCCCGTGATGCCATGTCACCTCCGCTGCAGTTCGGTACATGCGGGTCTCCTCTCCGTAGAACACACATAGCCTTGCTGGGTAGGGGGTATGGAAATCGTTTTTTCTTTTCTCCTTCAGTATCTTCTTTACTTGATTGTACTCTGCATGTTTCTTGAGAATAACTGGTGGATAATCGTGATCGACGTAGAAGCACTCGTTATTGTACTGTAATTGTTTTTTCTGCCAGGCTCTGCAAATAACTTCCTCCTTAGTTTTGTAACTGGCAAACTTTACAATGATCGAGTGAGGCTTTGATTGCTCATTGGTGGCTATGGGGGCCAGCGCTCTGTGGACTCTCAATTTTGAGTTCAGCATCTTGCGGGAGATAGAAACAGTCCTGAAGCAGTTTTTTTATGAAGCCCTTGATGTTGTTACATTCAGCCTTTTTGGGAATGCCATAAATCCTTATGTTATCTCGCCGTGTGCAGCCCTCCTGATCAATGAGCTTAGCCTCCATGACGTCCTGGCGCTGAAGAAGTTGTTTAATTAGGGATGACGCCGTCTGCATGTCTGTTTCTATTTCTTTGATTCGACCCTCTGCTTCATCCAACCTATCATTTGTTTGACGCTGGTCTTGTTGGATCTCCAGAAGCTGCTGCTTGTTGTCTCGTCTGAAATCTCTAAGGTCTGCAAGTATGCTATTCAAGCTAGCCTCCTCCATTTCCCCCTCCTTGGCCTCATGGACCGGGGAGCAGCTTCAGTTGATTTATTGTTCTTCCTCATTAATGATCGCTGCACCAGTCATTTTCCTCCATCGTGAGATGACCCTAGACTCCATCTTTGGTAAAATCTCACTTGAAGTTAGATATAATTTTGTTTTTGGGTTGTTTTTATAAAACCATTGATTAGCACTAAAGTTAAACTGCCGTCTTGGTAATGACCTGGAAGTTGCTCCCATTAAGTATGTTAATACTAATTTTAATAGTAATTAAATTGTAGAAAATCGCAATTTAAAGTGTACTAAGTGTACTATAACATGCTTTTTTGGAACAACTAAAATTATACTTTGAATCCTTTAAATATAAGGCTTTTTATGTAATATAAATATGCCCGAGTACACTTAAGATAAGATATACTTATCTTAAGTGTACTATTTTTGTGATTGAATTACATTTAAAATATATTTAGAATGTATTTTAAGTATATGAGCATGACATATTTTATATATTTGTAGTGTTAAGACAGTATGCACCAATTACATGTTTGGTTTACTATAATAGTTAATGAAGAACACTTTTTAGTTATCACTGTGTTTTATTCTTCTTTGCCATTTTGTACAGTACATGCTCTGGGTCACTGCCAGGAACAAAACCTATGACAAACCTAGGCCCCATGACAAAAAATTAATTTGCCCCCCCCCCCCCCCCCCCCCCCCCGCAGCTGCTCATGAATTTTGCTGATCAAAATTCATGAGCAGCAATATTTACTGCTCATGAATTTTACATGCAACAGTCCAAATACAGTATGCAAGTAGGTGGCTTAAATTTTTTCTATTAGTTTTAGATTACTGAAATGCCTCTCCCGACAAGCAACAGTCATGCTTGTGAGAAGACAAGCATGACTCCTGTCTGGACATTTTTTGAGTCCAGACTTCTCAAAAAATGCTATGTACTGTAGTTGCATTTTATTCAAGCTGCAGTATAGAACTTTAATAAAAACATGTTTTCTCCATACTTGTTAAAGCTGTCACCATGTCATGCCAGTTTGTTATAAAACAGATAATCTGTGAAAACAATCAATCTCCTCCACCTGCTCCCTGAGCTACTATTACTGGCTAAAGAATGCAACATTCCGACCAAAACAACCAATCAGAACCAGTAGGACGCTCTTAGCACTGTCAATCAACCTGATTCACTTACTGCTAAATGTGCTAATAGTGGAAAAACAACTTATCATTACAGAGAAAATGTTTATCTGCTGTCGTTGGTAGCTACGCTAACTAGACTGAGCATTCACAACAGGCTGCGCTAGCTACAGCATAGCACAGAGCAAAGGGGAGGGAAGATGACAAACTTGTTCAGATTGTTCATAAGGTATAGCTGATTCAAAGTTATCAAAATGGTGAGCTTTCCTGCATGCTGAAGGGGCATTGCCAGGGGTAAACGTTTGCGTACTCACCATGAAACATGAAACTTATATCTCCTACACAAAAACTCACAGAAGCACCAAACGTTCAGTGTTTGAACATCATTGGGTGCCCTACAAGTGGTCAAATGATGACATCACTTAAGCCACGCCCCCTGAGAACAAGAAGTGTCATGATTTACTGTGAATGGGCTCTATCTGAGCCTTCTGACCTAATCAACATGAAACTGTGTCCAGAGACAGAAGACATGTTGGTGTCACTGGGTGTCCAACACCAACGGATTTCGTTAAAGCAGGTGAGCGTGGCGGCGTGGCAAAGTGACTTGTAACACCCTTGCCATACGTTTGGCTCTAAATTCCACAGTTTCGAGCCAAGCTGCACCAAACTCACTAGGATGGATCCTTATCACACCCCGACAGGAATCCACAACAATCTTTAGTGGGTGTGGCCTAAGGTCTCTGCAGCACCCCCTAGAAGTTTTTAAAAGCTCAGCCCTAAGCTATCCTTTAACCCAGAATTACAAAACTTGGTACACATTGTCAAGAAAATCCGAGCTCATCCCACTTCCCCATGCTGGAGATTTAAGTTTAACAGTAATAATAAATAAAGTTATCTTTAAAATGAATCACTCAAGTGACATCAAGGCCCAACAGTAGACTTAAGTGTCAATAAAATAAATCTGGTTGTGTGTGTTGTTTTTGTCTCATGCAAACTTTGCTTTAATCCTACTTTTTTCTATCTAATCATAAGAAATCATAGTCAGACAGAGAGAGTCATGAAACAGGAAAAGCAGGTTTCCTGGAAAAAGAGGAAGTTTCCAGCCTGCAGATTCATAAAAATAGATGAGACTATTTCTTATTTTAAAGCATGAAAGTTTAAAGAATTAAATCTAAACATTTTGGTAATTTGATAAGATTCAAAGTAAAATACTTATATTAATATTGGTTTACTTGTAATAATACTTACACTTATATTTGTGGGAACAGTTACAAGGAAAACAAGTAACTGTAACTTTAGTAGTAAATAATTAGAATCATGTATTATTCTTTTGGTTTCTTTTCAGAAAAACATCTGTAATAACTCACATTAGGATTATAATAAGGATAATTAATAAGTTATGGTTATAAAATCATAAATGAATGATAAATCAGAGAAGCTAAAGAAAATAAAAGTGATATAAATGTGATTTTGACATTGAACTTGAAATGGTGTAACTGCAATTAAACATCACTGATATGTTGGAGGTAGATGGTAGGTGAAAGGTGAAAGGAAGGGAAAAAGGGGAACTAACAGGAGAGCAGAGATGATCAACGCCTTATTTAGGTAAAAGGTTGTGCAGGCAATGGACATAGGAGGTTGAGCAACCCTGAGACATTAGCACAGACATCAGGACATAATGTCTGAAGGACAGTGATGGATGTGAGGTCATCTGTCTAAGCAGACAGCCAATGAAAACGCACCAAAAGGGTGGATAAACCCTATATAAGGTGGGTGCAAAAGAGGAACCTTTCGTTGGATCCTCCGGGCAGCTTCGAGCCAAGATCGAGATGGACAAAGAACTCTGCAGCTGAAGAAGAGCCGGGGCCACGGAGCCGAAGACTGTCCGGCCATGGGGACCAACCCGTCAGCCCCACAACCTGTGGCTTCAAATCGCACTTCTCTCATCGGCTGGGTTCAGACCCCAAAGACAAAGATGAAGACAAAGGCAAAGACAAAAAAGAAGAACTGGTGCCTTCCTTCCTGCCAGCACCAAGTCCTGTGTGACCTCACCATCCATGCGGAGAGGAGGCTCATCAGACCTACAGAGATTCCTGCCTTCGCTGATCAACGTCTTCCTCCTGCTGCAACACCTTCTTCATCATCAGACCTGCGGAGATCCTGGCCTTCATCGATCGGCGTCTTCCTCCTGCTGCAACACCTTCTTCATCATCAGACCTGCGGAGATCCTGGCCTTCATCGATCGGCGTCTTCCTCCTGCTGCAACACCTTCTTCATCATCAGACCTGCGGAGATCCTGGCCTTCATCGATCGGCGTCTTCCTCCTGCTGCAACACCTTCTTCATCATCAGGCCAGGTCTGGGGTTCGAAACACCAAACTCCGTCCGTCTCTCTCAAAGGTTCTCTTTTTTTTAGTTCTTAGTATCAGCAGTAGGGAAAGATAGACTAGATGATTGATTTTACTTATTTGATTATTTCTGCTACTGAATTAAGCTGTACTGACCCTTGCAAAAATGCCTTACTAATAAAATATTTAGCATAAAGAAAATCTAAAAGATGTTGTGGACATTCAGTTAATGAGTCACCTTAAAGTTCTTTGATGGTTGTAAAATAGCTGTGATGTTTGATTCTGGAGAGGAAGAAGTGGAAAATGTTTTATAGGTTGCTGGTAGCCCATATTTAAAACGTCATCCTTGGGACTCGCCCGAGTCACTAAAACCTACCTGGTTCAATAACAAATGCAAGTTGTAAAATAGAGAACGAGCGACCGTTAACAGGTGTGCTCTGTGAAACTAGTTGGCTGTAGGCTGCTCAGTCTGGCTAATTCACAGAGGGAAGAAGGGTGAGACACCTGGATGTAGGCCGTTAAAAATCAGGTGAATCGTTTCTCGAAACCAGCTTAAACAGAGTTTACTTCAGTTCTGGACAGGGTAAATCCCGGCAGATTTAGGAAACTCAATTAACCCGTTAGATGGAGAGCTGGTAGCACATCTCCCCTCTCAGAAGAGGAAGTACGAGAGTGAGAGAGTAGAGACAGAAAGGAGGGGGGGGGGTGTTGCGCAACAACAAGTGGCGCCCAACGTGGGGCCCAGACTAACAGAGTAGGAGGGCCCTATGCCAAGTCAGTAAAAACAGATGTGAGGATCTGAATAGCTCACTTGGTTTGTTAACTCTTAGGGAATAGAGTTAATGGTGACTGATAAGGCCGTCAGTCACAACCCTTGCAGTAACTGTATGGCATACAGGTGAGGGAAAGCTTCTACTGAGGATAAATGACCGGATCCAGACAGTGAAGCTAGTAGCCAACATAGTCTAGACCCATCCCTGCTCGAAGCGCAAAGAGAGGCTTTGGGGGATAGACAACTCGAACCGACAGAGAGACGGAGTGATGGATGATCACTTCGAGGAGGAAAATCTGGGGAAGAAACCGGAGGAAGCCGGCCGCCCAGATCGTTTGGAAAAGGAGGAGACCTCAACAGAACTGCATCAACTTTCTACACAGCTACTGTGACTCAGACCTGAAGCAAGGGGGGACGTTGGTTCCAAGAATGAGGAACTGAAACATCAACCCCTGACAAAGGAAAGTTGGCTCAGTCTTGCTGGAGTGGTTCGTGATGTAATGCTGACAAGAAAAGAAAAGACCAGCCAGCAAGCATGCACAAGAAACAGAGAAAAGTATCATCAGCTGACGATGGATGAGGAAGCACACCGCGTCCTCCACTGCAGCCATCGAGAAGACATCCGGCAACAGAGGAACAAACACCAGCAGCTGACATCATCACACAGACGCAGACATGGTTAAAGACATCCTGCTGGACCCGGAGCTTGAAATTGAGCCAGCACAACCCACCAGTAAGAAACGACCGCAAGCGACATCTGAGAAGCCAGGACAACTGGAAGGGGCAATCTACACCGATGGATCCAGAAAGGGGTCCGACCAGTCGGCATACTGGGGATTTATTCTGAAGCAAGATGGCAAAGAGAGATGCCGTCAGAAAGGAAAAGCTCCCGGTAGTGCTCAAGCCGGAGAAGTAACGGCAGTACTGGAAGGAT
The DNA here is from genome assembly GCF_002775205.1 of Xiphophorus maculatus. Lineage (NCBI taxonomy): Eukaryota > Metazoa > Chordata > Actinopteri > Cyprinodontiformes > Poeciliidae > Xiphophorus > Xiphophorus maculatus. The sequence goes on along the minus strand of NC_036446.1, from coordinate 34,727,499 downwards.
TGCTGGAGCTGGTGAAAAGGAAAATCAAGAGTGCCAGACCCGAGAGAAGCAGCTTGAGAGTGCGAGAGGGAAACAAGTAGCTCATCACAACTTATGGAAGAAGAAAGCAGAACTGAGGCTCCGCCCGAAACTTGAGGTGCAGCGACAAGGCGCACACCTGAGAAGAAGCCCTATGGAGGGGCAAAGATGACGACCTTTCGTGCCACTAAGAAAGGTTGTCTCTGCCGGTGTCGAGGTGGGACAGAACACCTAAGGACAGGTGGTCCTAGAGTAGCACGGGGACCAGGTAGTACGGTGCGTGCATAAGGCCCTCGAATATGCAGGCGTGCTACTCCCCCGTGAAGAACTGAGCAAGCAGGACTGCTGGATGTCCCTTCAGCCCATCCGATGCAGCTGTGTGACTTTGAGGTATGTGGTCGATACGCAGGGCACCCAGGGCAGCGGATGGAAGGTTTGTTCATCAAGAGCACAGTCCCATGGGGTTCAGTCTGCATGGATGTAGCAGAGCCAATGGGGACAACAGGAAAGAGAGGTGAGAAGTACCTCTTGGTGCTGATGGACACAGTGACAACTGCTAGAAGAGCAGGTCTTCCCCTGCAGAGGAACTCCGTTCACGTCACAGAAAGCAGGGAGGCGAAGACACTTCTCCTTTTTGCTCAGAGAAGAAAAAGGGAAGTTGCAGCTCGAAGTGTCACTGAAAGCAGGGCAGAGAGTTTGGATTAAAGCTCAAGATCGGCCTGCAGCTACGGGGATCAAGCTGAGATTCAACGCCCAAGATTTTGTAAAGTAAGTACTGAACTTCAACACAGTACTACTGATGAAGAAAGGGGTCCATGAGGAAGCAGTGCTCAAGCCAGTTCTTAGCTACAGCGAACCAGAACATTACGAGAAGATGGCCAGAGAATCAAGCACCATGCCATCCTACAGTAGACTGGCCACTATTACGGGAAGGTTGCCGTTCAAAGAACAACTTCAAGGCTTTGGACTGGGAGGGCCGTGAAGAAATTGGATTATGCTAAAGAAGAACTCCTGTCACAACCTGATGGATTAAAATGGAAAAGGATCATGATTACGGATAAAGCGTCATGATGCTTATGCTTTTTGCTTTGCTCTGCTGAACAGCCAGAATTTTTTTTTTGTTTGAGGCCTTCTGTCTCAGCCCATCTTCCCTTCCCTAAAGAACCATTCCACATCCTGAAGAACCGACAGTTCATCCAGCGAAGGTTCCTGTAGAAGAATCAGAGCGATCCAAGTTTTCTTCGACATTCATCACCTCATGGGGGAAATCAAAACTCCAAGGAGGGGGTGTCAAGAGAAGTGGAGTTTTGATGACTACACTGAGCCCTCTGTGACAACTGAGGATGAAGAATCTGCATCTTCACATCCCAGACGAACATCTTCTCTTTCCAGGGGATGAGGACGGCGAACTGCAGGAGGGTGATGGACTCCCAGCATGTGAAAGGTCTGACCTCGTGGAGGGGGTGTCAAGAAAATCCGAGCTCATCCCACTTCCCCATGCTGGAGATTTAAGTTTAACAGTAATAATAAATAAAGTTATCTTTAAAATGAATCACTCAAGTGACATCAAGGCCCAACAGTAGACTTAAGTGTCAATAAAATAAATCTGGTTGTGTGTGTTGTTTTTGTCTCATGCAAACTTTGCTTTAATCCTACTTTTTTCTATCTAATCATAAGAAATCATAGTCAGACAGAGAGAGTCATGAAACAGGAAAAGCAGGTTTCCTGGAAAAAGAGGAAGTTTCCAGCCTGCAGATTCATAAAAATAGATGAGACTATTTCTTATTTTAAAGCATGAAAGTTTAAAGAATTAAATCTAAACATTTTGGTAATTTGATAAGATTCAAAGTAAAATACTTATATTAATATTGGTTTACTTGTAATAATACTTACACTTATATTTGTGGGAACAGTTACAAGGAAAACAAGTAACTGTAACTTTAGTAGTAAATAATTAGAATCATGTATTATTCTTTTGGTTTCTTTTCAGAAAAACATCTGTAATAACTCACATTAGGATTATAATAAGGATAATTAATAAGTTATGGTTATAAAATCATAAATGAATGATAAATCAGAGAAGCTGAAGAAAATAAATGTGATATAAGTTATGGTTATAAAATTATAAATGAATGCTAAAATCAGAGAAGCTAAAGAAAATAAAAGTGATATAAATGTGATTTTGACATTGAACTTGAAATGGTGTAACTGCAATTAAACATCACTGATATGTTGGAGGTAGATGGTAGGTGAAAGGTGAAAGGAAGGGAAAAAGGGGAACTAACAGGAGAGCAGAGATGATCAACGCCTTATTTAGGTAAAAGGTTGTGCAGGCAATGGACATAGGAGGTTGAGCAACCCTGAGACATTAGCACAGACATCAGGACATAATGTCTGAAGGACAGTGATGGATGTGAGGTCATCTGTCTAAGCAGACAGCCAATGAAAACGCACCAAAAGGGTGGATAAACCCTATATAAGGTGGGTGCAAAAGAGGAACCTTTCGTTGGATCCTCCGGGCAGCTTCGAGCCAAGATCGAGATGGACAAAGAACTCTGCAGCTGAAGAAGAGCCGGGGCCACGGAGCCGAAGACTGTCCGGCCATGGGGACCAACCCGTCAGCCCCACAACCTGTGGCTTCAAATTGCACTTCTCTCATCGGCTGGGTTCAGACCCCAAAGACAAAGATGAAGACAAAGGCAAAGACAAAGAAGAAGAACTGGTGCCTTCCTTCCTGCCAGCACCAAGTCCTGTGTGACCTCACCATCCATGCGGAGAGGAGGCTCATCAGACCTACAGAGATTCCTGCCTTCGCTGATCAACGTCTTCCTCCTGCTGCAACACCTTCTTCATCATCAGACCTGCGGAGATCCTGGCCTTCATCGATCGGCGTCTTCCTCCTGCTGCAACACCTTCTTCATCATCAGACCTGCGGAGATCCTGGCCTTCATCGATCGGCGTCTTCCTCCTGCTGCAACACCTTCTTCATCATCAGACCTGCGGAGATCCTGGCCTTCATCGATCGGCGTCTTCCTCCTGCTGCAACACCTTCTTCATCATCAGACCTGCGGAGATCCTGGCCTTCATCGATCGGCGTCTTCCTCCTGCTGCAACACCTTCTTCATCATCAGGCCAGGTCTGGGGTTCGAAACACCAAACTCCGTCCGTCTCTCTCAAAGGTTCTCTTTTTTTTAGTTCTTAGTATCAGCAGTAGGGAAAGATAGACTAGATGATTGATTTTACTTATTTGATTATTTCTGCTACTGAATTAAGCTGTACTGACCCTTGCAAAAATGCCTTACTAATAAAATATTTAGCATAAAGAAAATCTAAAAGATGTTGTGGACATTCAGTTAATGAGTCACCTTAAAGTTCTTTGATGGTTGTAAAATAGCTGTGATGTTTGATTCTGGAGAGGAAGAAGTGGAAAATGTTTTATAGGTTGCTGGTAGCCCATATTTAAAACGTCATCCTTGGGACTCGCCCGAGTCACTAAAACCTACCTGGTTCAATAACAAATGCAAGTTGTAAAATAGAGAACGAGCGACCGTTAACAGGTGTGCTCTGTGAAACTAGTTGGCTGTAGGCTGCTCAGTCTGGCTAATTCACAGAGGGAAGAAGGGTGAGACACCTGGATGTAGGCCGTTAAAAATCAGGTGAATCGTTTCTCGAAACCAGCTTAAACAGAGTTTACTTCAGTTCTGGACAGGGTAAATCCCGGCAGATTTAGGAAACTCAATTAACCCGTTAGATGGAGAGCTGGTAGCACATCTCCCCTCTCAGAAGAGGAAGTACGAGAGTGAGAGAGTAGAGACAGAAAGGAGGGGGGGGGGTGTTGCGCAACAACAACATGTGTATCTTGTTAGGACTTACAAAAAGTCTCTTGGAGCTATGGTCCAAAGCCAACAGGATAAGTTGGAAGTTGGGCATTTTGGATCAAAGCCACCATTTTCTCTTTTTCATAGACGTTGTATCTGTTCGAATTTGTCCTACAGCTGTTAAGATACAGACGTCAGAAGTGAAAATCTGTTTAGTGTTTAGCGAGTTATTAATTAAATGATACTTCATTGCGCCTGCCAAACATATAACACTGAGGGGCCTATTGCTGATAAATTCAAGGTCACTACACCACCAACAACCCCCGGCGCATGTGGAAGAGCATTACTAACTACAACATCAGGAGTACACAATGCCCAAGGGATCCCTCACTGATAGATGCACTCAATAAGCTCTACGCCTGTTTTGAGGATCCTAACACATCCCTCAGTAACAGACTAATATTACCACCTGGTGGCACGCCTCTCTGTGTGACCACAGCAGATGTGAAGAAGTGCCTCTGGGAAATCAACCCCCGTAAGGCTGCAGGCCCCGACAACATCCCAGGGCGAGTTCTGAGGGACTGTGCACTTCAGCTGTCTGAGGTGTTGGCAGACATCTTCAACACCTCACTGCCACTGTCATCTGTGCCCACCTGCTAAAAGATTACCACTATTGTCCCTGTCCCCAAATGCTCCACAGTCTGAATGACTATCGGCTTATAGCCTTAACATCGATAATCTTTGTTTGCTTCCAGAGGCTGGTCATGAATCACATCAAGGACTCCATCGAAGTCACTTTGGACCCCCATCAGTATGTTTATAGGAAAAACAGCTCCACTACTGATGCCATCTCATCGTTGGTCCACACCGCCTTCACCCACTTAGAGAGCAGGAACTCTTACATCCGTCTTCTCTTTCCGGATTTCTCCTTGATCTTCCACACCATCATCCCACAGACCCTGGTGCAGAAGCTCTTCTCTCTTGGACTGAGTTCCACACTGGGGAACTGCATTCTGAACTTTCTGAAACAACAGACCTCAGAGTGTCAGGATCCTCAACACCGTCTCCTCCTCCATCACCCTCAGCACTGGCTCGCCGCAGGGCTGCGTGCTGAGCCTCCTCCTCTTCACCCTGCTGACATATGACTGCTCGGCAAGGCACCTCAGCTGTCTTATAGTGAAGTTTGCTAATGACAGCAGTAGTGGGACACATCATGAACAGTGATGAGTCCATATGCAGAGAGGAGGTGGAACACCTGATGCAGAGAAAACAACCTCTACATCAATGTGAAGAAGACCAAGAAGATGGTGGTAGATTTCAGAAGGGACAAGTATCCTCATCAGCCCTTGTATGTTGAAGGAGCAGCTGTGGAGGTGGTCTCCAGCTCCAGGTATCTGGGTGTGCATATATTCAGTGACCTCATCTGGAGTACCAACACCTCAGGAAGGCTCACCAGCTTCTCTACTTCCTCAGGAAGCTGCGGAGAGCTGGACTTCGGAACTCAGTCCTGAGGAGCTTTTATTGCTGTGTGGTGGAGAGCATCCCATGTGGCACTGCTCCCCACAGTCTTATGGGGAGCAGTCCAACTTAAAACAGCCTTGAATAATGTAATGTTTCAAATGCAAAATTCATTAATGCTTTGTAGACATCTTGCTGGAATATTATAGAATCATTTACATGAAGAAAGTCAAGATTGACAGCAAATATCATATCCACACATTACGCAATTTTTTTAAAGTCCATTCTGTTCCAGTGTATAAGGGAGAATATTAAGGAGACGATTAGAATGGTCTCATTACTATCACAGTTAAGACGAACAACAAATGACAGGGTAAACTAATAATACACAATTACATAATTTTTTAAAGTTTGTTAATTAATGCCTGTTATGATCTATTTACGACAGATCATGAATTCTTGGTTAATATCAAGTTGTCATAACAAAGTTATTTTGTTATGACAACTTCATCAACAGTGTCAACTTTGTGTTAAAAGTGTTATTTACTAAATGACACTTAATGACAATAGTCATAAATATTCATGAAGACTTCTTCATGTTTATGACAATGTCATGTCAGACTTATGAACAATCCTTCAAATAAAGTGTTGCCAAACACTCCAGGTATGATTTTGAAGGAATAACATTAACATTATTACAAGATGTAAAGCTCTCTCATATATATAAACATAATACTGTCCCTTTAAATAGCAAGGCATAAGTATTTCTTACCACGGCTGAGTCCATTAGGGCCTCGAAGTATCCGACATTCTTCTATCTGGCCATATGGAGAGAACATCAGTCGGATGTCGTTTTCATTGCACTTCTTGGAGATCATTCCAATAAAAAGTTTTCTGTCCTCTACTGCTGAATATAAGCATAAAAGATTATCTAAAAAGCGACACACTAAATGTAGTATGAAAATTCAAGACAAGAAATTGTACTAATGTAAGAAAACACAAATTAGTGGATTAAACAACTTTTTAAAAGACCTAGGTAAATATAAATTAGAGGTGACCATAAGGCATGCATAAACAGCACAGAAAGTAAGGAAGTAAGCTTTTATTGACTTGTACTTCATTGCAGCAATGGTATTGGCAGTTGGCACTAATGCCCTTTTTTCACTGGCTCTAATGGACCCGGCTCCACTCTACTCGGCCTGCATCACAAGCGTTTCCACTTGCATTTTTCCAGACCCGCCCCTGCTTTTTCAGTCCCTTCACTTGCATGGGTGACGCAAGCTTAGTTCCTGTTCATTGACTGGCCATTGGTGAGGTCAGACGTAGCAGCAAAGAGAGAAGAAGAACAAAGGGCGCAGAATTTCAAACTCGCTGCAATACAGAAGTGATGGAGTGAGTTTGAAACTCACTGAAGCTACAAGCAAGCAGTGAACAATGGTTTTTCTATGCATTGAATTTCAATATTCAGCAGCAGGTTAATGGAGCAATGATGAATGAGTTGTTTATGTTGATGTAGTGGAGAGAATAGAAAGCTTCTGTTGGCCGCTTCAGTGCTCTGACTCATGCTAACACCTCTACCATCTAGAGAGCGGTGTCACATTCTGGTGAGCAATGTGTGGATATATCTGTCCAGTTTTTACAGTATTTTTTGGCTGCCTACATACAGTCATGAAAGACATTTGAAACATGAAGTTTGTTGCATTTTGATTGTTACCATTAATTTGTTTTTATATGTTTTATCTTCATGTGAATCTTGATTGTCATTTTCCTTTTGTTGAACTGGAGTTTCCCCCATTGTGAGATAATAAAATATTTCTACTATATGATATTTATTCTTCTAAAAGGCGAAATATCAGTTCTCTAATTAAACAGTTATGAACTACTGTATTTATTGTACAGAACATAAAAATGAACAATAAACTTGAAGAAAACAAGTGTCATTTTATCCATGGCTTTATGTCTTTACATGTATAAATAATTTCCTTTTGTCTTAATTTACACGAGTTACTTATAATTATCTATGCCTCAATGATTAAAAAAATTTTTTGTATACACAGTAATGGCATAGTTACTTTGAAAAGTAACTTTAATCGGATTACTGATTAAAAAAGTAACTTGGATTACTGATTATTTGATTTGGAAAGTAACTAAGTTACATTAAAAGTAACTTTTTTAGTTACTTTCAGCAGCTGCTAACAACAGCGTTGTGCACCACCTGTGAAATTTACATTGATCTTTGCCAATACTTAATTGCAAATTATTTTATAATGGTAACATCAACAATGTGTCTCCACTTATATGGTTGAACTGAAGGGGAGATTGTTTAATGGTTACAACAGTACAAAAAAACTTTAGTAATTTGTGTGTGTTTTTGTGTGTTAAAGTATTGTCTGGAAAACTATAAATAGAACTCTATTTATAGTTAGAGTCCCAGAGTCCAGGTTCTGCATCACAGCAGACTGTTCCAGTCATGTGTTGTCTCCATTGCTACCAGTGTCTGAGTTCTTTGCCTCATTGTTCACCTGTTCTGCCTGGACTTCTGTACCCAGCTATTTGGGTCAGCTCCTCCTGGTTGATCCCAAGGGGCTCCCAAGCCCACCGAGAAACATAGCCCCTCCATCGTGTCCTGGGTGTGGCAGGTGCCTGGAACACCTCAACAGGGAGGCATCCAGGAGGCATCCTAACCAGATGCCCGAGCCACCTCAACTGGCTCCTTTCAACGTGAACATGATCCACTCAGACTCAATGTTCCCCACCTCCCCCGGAACATGTTCAAAGGTCTCCCGGAAATGGGAGTTAAAGCTTTGTCTCACAGGAAACTCTGCCAGACGTTCCTAGCAGACCCTCACAATACGTTTGGGCTTGCCAGGTCTGACCAGCATCCTCCCCCACCACAGGAGCCAACTCATCACCAGGTAGTGGTCCATGAACAGTTCTGCACCTCTCTTCACCCGAGTGTCCAAGATGTGTGGCCGCAGATCCGATGAAACTGCGGCCTAGGTTGTCCTGGTGAAAAGTGCACATATAGACACCCTTATGCTTGAGCATGGTGTTTGTTATGGACAATCCATGACGAGCACAAAAGTCCAGCATCAGAACACCACTCGAGTTCAGATGAGGAAAGCCGTCCTCCCAACTATGCCCCTCCAGGTCTCACAGTCTTTGCCCATGTGAGCATTGAAGCCCCCCCAGCAGGACAAGGGAGTCTACAGGAGGGGCACTCTCCAGTACCAGTACAAGACCAAGCATTCCTTCTGTTAAACTGTATATACCTAACTCTCTAGGTACCTGTTGATACAGATACCAATTAAACAAGTTGGTCCTTATATTCCACACAGTAAGTTTTGTAGACAATTTTTTTATTTTATTTAGAACAAGCTGGCTGTTCTTCTCTGCCTGTTTTAACAAATCACATATGGAGCAGTACATACTGGTTAGTCTTCAAATGCTTTTGAAGATGCACTTTTCGCTAGAATTTAGATCCCGAAATCTGCTTTGATGGGGACCAGAATTATTTACCTGATGGTGGCTTGGGCTTCTGGTGCATTTAATAAGCCTGCAGTACAGTACATAGAGAAAACCAAAATAGAATGCACAATCAAATTGTGCTGTTCTACTTATGGTAGCTTAAATAGAGGAGAAGCCAGTTGACTCAGTTGAGGAAGGAAAGAAATCAAAGTGCAGATGTCCTTTAGACAGCAACAAGTGCAATGCACTGCACAATAAATGCTCACACAGCTCTACTGTTAAGCTCCAATTCATCACACATCTCAAATGACAAGCGGCAAATATATGATGTAAACCTAACGCCGTAAGAAGTTAACTAACAATATGTTGGACCCTCCCCGATTCTCGTCTTGACAGTTTAGCTAAGTACAGAGAGCAGTGTGCTGGTTTCATATCCAGACTAATAACGCAGATCTGACCACTTAGTACACTAACAGTTTCAACTTTATGTGCAGAGAACATTGCGGATCGCAAGGCTTTGAAGCGTCTAGCACAGCTGATCCGCTTCTGCTGGATTTTTCTCCCGCATAGAGGAGTTAGTGCGGGTAGTGTTGTAGTCAAGACCACCTACCCCGAGACAAGACCAAGACTTTTAGGGTCCGAGACCAAGTCAAGACCAAGATCTGAAAGATTCACACACCCATAAAAATATCTAGATTATGGTTGAAACTATTCCTCGAGTGATTCGAGTACCTCGATTATTAAAATTCCTTGAGGAAAATTTATCTGCCTTGAAGCTTCGTTACATTATATTTTAAATTATATTTTATTATTTAGTGCACCGTGTTCCAGCCGGGTTATTACTTGTGTTCCGCGGAGCTCTGTCTTCCGCCTCTGAGTTGTTGCATCGGATTTCTTATGATTTATGCAGCGCAATTCTATTACTGACAATTAGACAGACATCTCCTGCCACTCAAAGAAAACCACTGTGCATGTCTTGTAGCGCTGCGAGCGAGTGAAAAGTGGGGAGCGGGTGGTGGGAGTAACAAAAACACAGAATTGGTAAGTCACGTTATTGCTTGGATTTTAATCGGTGCATTTTGCACCCATCGAAAACAAACATGTTAACAAATAAACGGGACAGTATGCTGTAAATTTGTAAAAATGCTGTAAATTTGTCAATTTTAATTTCTTCTCATATATTTATTATTGTTTTTCTTCTTTGTATATTAGGGTGGCTTTCCACGATTCCAGATACTGTATAGGAATGACCTGGTGCTGTTACATGTCAGTTATTGGGGTGAGCCAATCAGATATCGGGAGGGTGGGGGGGGCAGTGCCCCCTGAGATCCCTTTCTGGCTCTGCCTCTGTATCTCCATAGAGAAGAGTTGAGGTAAACAAAAGAAAAATGAATCCTGCTGTGCTCTCAATGAACAGGGTTATCTTTTTTATATTCAAGTGATCTTTTTTATATTCACTCTACACATTATTGTACACACTGTAGTTTGCATGGTTTCAAAGTCCTAATACAATCCTCCCAAAAATGTGAGGAGCTTTAGACAGAGTGAAAATGACTTTATATTATGTTATACTCTATATGTATTTCATTGACCCTTGACAATGTAGACTACCAATGAATGCATTTAAAAGTGAACACATACACTCATTGGCCACTTTATTAGGTACATCTGTCCAACTCATTAACGTGAATGTCAAATCAGCCAATGATATGGCAGCAACTCAATGCATTTAGTCATGTGGACATGGCCAAGACAGTCTGGTGCAGTTCAAACTGAGTGTTAGAATGGGGAAAAAAGGTGATTTAAGTGACTTTGAACGTGGCATGGTAGTTGGTGCCAGACAGGCTCGTCTGAGCATTTCAGAAACTGCTGATCTAATAGGATTTTTATGCACAACCATCTCTAGGGTTTACAGAGAATGGTCCAAAAAACAGAAAATATCCAGTGAGTGGCAGTTCTATGGGCACAAATGTCTTGTTGATGCCAGAGGTCAGAGGAGAATGGCTAGACTGGTTCAAGCTGATAGAAGAGCAACAGTAACTCAAATAACCACTTGTTACAACCGAGGTATGTAGAAGAGCATCTCTGAACGCACAACATGTCAAATCTTGAGGGGGATGGGTCACACCAGCAGAAAACCACATCGGTTGCCACTCCTGTTGTCGTGATCTGTGTTTTCTGTGTGTTAATTTCGAGTTTTCTGTGTCTCTGTGTCTCCTTGTTGTCCTGTTCTCCCCTCGATTACTCCCAGGTGTTTCTCGTTCCCTAATTACCCCATGTATATTTAGTGTCACCGTGTCTCTCCGTCTCTGTCGGGTCCTTGTCTTACAGTCGTCTAATGTGGGTTTTGTCCTCCGTGTTATCCAGTCATTTTAACGGTTGCTACCGGCGTCGAGCATGGCTTCCGCTCGGCCGTGTTGCCCGTTGTTTGGACTGTGTTGCTGGACATTCCTCATTAAAAATCATTCATTTACTTCAACCTGGGTCTGCTGCGTCTGCCTCACCTCTCACTACACCCGCACTTCATGACACCTGTCAGCTAAGAACAGGAAACTGAGACTACAATTCTCACTGACTCACCAAAATTGGACAACAGAAGTGTGATGGCCAAATCCATGGCCACACTCTGATGTCGGTAACTCTTTTTTTATGCACAGTTTATTTTTTCATATAAACACGACAACACTTTAGTTTCAATAAAAACATTTATTAGTTGATTTGAATGCATTTGTTCTATTTGTTAGCACGCACATTTAGTTAGCATATGTATTTATATCAACTTAAAGTTAATTTTGTTTGCCTAAGACTAATTCTGCTTGTTTTCCTGCCGGTTCTTACCTTCCTTGGAGTTGCCAGACAAAGGATGGGGGCCAGGGCTCAGCAGGCTCAAATGCTGATTGGACTGCACCACTAGTTCCTGCTGGCAGGGGGAATTTGTAGTTTCTTTGTTTAGATAAGTTTTGTATTTAAGTAAATAATAGTATTTAAAGTTTAATATTTTTGATTTTCAGTTTTGGGTCTTTAGTTTAGCCACACTTAGCTGTACTGTTATTTGTTTTTGTGTTATTTGTAATTGTATTCTGTTTATTTACCCCTATTGCGTCTTAATTGGTCTGATCAGCCAGTATATAAACCCCTGTGTGTCATTTCTTTGTTAGGTCAGTTATGTTTGTTTGTGCAGCCAGTTTGTTTACATTTTTTGCCTGAGTTCAGTTTTGTTTCTTTGACCTCTTTTATGAGCTCAGTTTATCTTTTATTTATAATCTTTGGGTTAAAAATAAAAACCCTATTTTTCTAATATGTCCTGTGACTCCTCCTGTTTTTAACTTGGTCCATCACAAGAAGATTGGAAAAAACATCACCTGAAATCGAGACCAGGAGTCTTGATTTTTGCTGTGACATTCAGATGGTACGGTCAGAATTTGGTGTCAACAAAATGATAGCATATATCCCTCCTGCCTTATATCAAGGCAGGAATGGTGGTGGTGGTGCAATGGTGTGGTGGATATTTTCCTTTAAGACTTTGGGTCCATTAGTACCAACTGGGCATCGTGTCCACACCACAGCCTACCTGAGTATTGTTGTTGACCATGTCCATCCCTTTATGACCACAGTGAACCCATCTTTTGATGGCTACTTCCAGCAGGATATTGCGAAAATGTCATAAAGCGCAAATCATCACAGACTGGTTTCTTGAACATGACAATGAGTTCTTTGTGCTCAAATGGCCTCCACAGTCACCAGCTCCAATAGAGCACCTTTGGGATGTGGTAGAATGAGAGATTTGCATAATGGATGTGCAGCAGACAAATTTGCAGCAACTGCACGATGCTGTTATGTCAATATGGACTCTTTGAGGAATGTTTCCAGTACTTTGTTGAATCTATGCCTAACCCTATCTATGACGATTCAACATGGCATAGATTCTAAAGACAAAAGACTATGCCAACGGCCAATCAATGAACAGGAGCAAAGCTTGCGTCACCCACACACCCACACTAGGGCACTATCCCTAAAGCAGGGTTAGTACTGTAGAACCTAACCCTGCTTTAGCCCTACTAACTGAGATAAGCTCAGTCATTCGGTAGGGACTCAGAGTAAAGCCACTGTTCCACCATGTCAAGAGGAGCCAGTAGATGTTGCTCTGCTTCTAGTTAGGATGCTTCCTGGATGCTTTCCTGGCACATCCTACCAGGAGGAAACACAGAGGAGGACACGCTGGATGGACTATGTTTCTCAGCTGCCCTGGGAATGCCTTGGGATTTCCAGAGAGGGGCTGTCCCATGTGATTGTCTGGGCCTCCCTGTTTAGGCTGCCACCCAGGCAACCCAACTCCAGATGAGCAGAAGAAAATGGATAGATGGATGGAGATAGACCTAGTTTATGGCTTGGGCAACTGGGAAATTCAGTTTTCATGCTTCACCAATGCAGATCAAACTTCCCGAAAATTGCAAAACAGCTGAAACCCTAAAAAAAAAAACCTATTTGGAGTTGGCTTTGATTAATAATAACAGAAACATTGATTAATGTATTTGATGTATATTTGGTAGTGATTATTTTTGATTATGACATTTGATGAAATGTAATGTTTGTTGCTTATTTCATAATTGGTTACTGTATGTTTTTATCAAATTAAACACTTTAAACTGCCTTGTTGATGAAAGGCGCTATATAAATAAAGTTGACATGACTCACCGTTGCTTTTTTCACTGTCTGCTGGCTTCATCTGGATTGGGTGATGCATCTAAAACAGTGAGAAATTACAAACTGCTCATCACAGTGATTTGCAAGTTTATCTTCTTCAGTGCTTTTTCTAGATATCCAAAGTCTAATATTTTCTAACTGTATTAATGGGACTCTTATTTTTGAAATACGCAATTACTGAAACCGAATTTACCACTACAAGTTGGGGACATTGACTGTGTTTTTAGCTGCCAGTGTATTTATTGTGATGAAGTTAAAATAGACTAAAAACTCACATCGCCAGACATACAAGTGGATTTATTAAAATCGACATAGTGTCAGAGTAGCTTGCAAACCCAGGTACAATGCTGAAAGGGTAGTATGTATTGTCTGAAAGAAAGAAGATGGAGGCTTTTGGTGTTCCAATTTCATGGACGGAGCATGCAGAGCTAATATTTAAGGGACTGTTCGAACACAAAACCAATGAACAGAAATAAAGTTAGATAAAGGCAGAGACATAAGCAACACCTGGACCATGTCGGCGAACAAATCTAAGTTGCTCAAAACCTAGTATGATGGCTTCACAGCATACCTCATGCCTAAAGCTAACTCAATCTTCACCAGATACAAGTTCCACCAGAAGATGCAGAGTAATGGTGAATCATTTGAACAGTTTGTCACTGAGCTCAAACTCTTAGGTAGTAGTCCCTTACTAGCACGTGCACCCATTCACCTTTTTGTCCTTCAAATGTGTGTTCAACCTCCAACATGTGTGTCCCAAATTCTCTACATCTGGCCTCACCCCACCCATTTTGGGTCCTATTTCCACCCTTCTGCTAAGTCCGCATCCAGGCGAACCTCTGCGAAGTTTCTTACCCATAATTCATTGTTGCATGTGTTGTTTTGAGTTAAAAGGCGGAATTATGTCAATATGTTGTTGGTTTTTTTTTTTCATCTTCATTGAAAATTCAAATAGAAAAGAATGACGAGGCACACATTAGTAACTAAAAAGTTTGATGTGATAAACTGAGTAGAAAATAAGAAGAAATAATAAAGAATAGTCAAACTAACTGTAAGGAAAGTAAAACAAAATCCATTTAAAACATGCCTTGCATTTTTAACATCTTAAGCTATTTACTTATTTATGATGTTGCATCGTCACAAATTATTTAGCTCTCCCCTAAATAAAATTTATTCAGGCAGAGGATTTAATCGTTAATGTCATTGTTTAACTCTTCATCCCCTGTTAGAAGACGATATTTTATTATATTAAAACTTAAAGATAGAATAGATTTTTTGTAGAATATACAATTTTTAAAATCTTTCTAAAAACATTAATAAAGTTGCAATTGAAAAAAATGGTGTACTGTCTCAAAACCTCAGTCACAAAACCCACATAAATGAATATTTATTTTTAACTTCTTTTGCAGAAGGTCATTACAGGAAGAGCTTCATACATTATTGTAAAATTAATATCTTAATATTTTGTGGGAGTGGAAAAGAAGGACATTTGGTTCTTATCTTCCTCAGAGATATCATCATGATTTTTAAATAAATGTTTTCTTCTCAGGCTACAGAGGAAGAAAATTGATGTCATAGTGTTCTTTATGATTTCTTGTAACATTTTTGGTGCATAAAATCACAACCATTCAGTTTCTTTTAAGAAGCATATTTTAGTTCCACTAGTCCAGTGGTTCCCAGAGTGTGGGGCACGCCTCCTAGGGGGGTCGCCGTGGCATTGCGGAGGGGGGGATAAGGGGAGGATGCGGTATGGATGAATGACAAAAAAAACAGTTACACAAAGTGTTTCACTGTAAAGATGGTTTGTAGTTTGTTTTGTTGCAACCTGAAGTGTGAAATAAACTTCAGTGGAGTTTAAAAACAAAATTGTCATATCCACTGAGCTGTGAGTGTGTGTGTTTCCTACCTTTTCTCCTGCAGGGTGTGTCAGGCAGGTGTAGCCAGCTGCAGCTCATCAACATATGAGGAGGAGCGATTAAATAGGAGCTGGATTCTGGTGGCAAATGCTAGATGGTTCTATCGTACCTAATGGTAACCTGAGCTACCTAGTAATAGATATTACCGAGTCCCAGTCATTCTTCTAACTTTGTACCTGTCCGTTTTTTTCCCCCAGAGTCCTCGTTCCTGGCGTGATTCGAGCCTTCACTGTTTCC
Organism: Xiphophorus maculatus; assembly: GCF_002775205.1. Lineage (NCBI taxonomy): Eukaryota > Metazoa > Chordata > Actinopteri > Cyprinodontiformes > Poeciliidae > Xiphophorus > Xiphophorus maculatus. The sequence goes on along the minus strand of NC_036446.1, from coordinate 34,711,880 downwards.
CCCCCCCCCCCCAGAGGCGTTCCATCAACTGCATGCTGATAGCAGCTTTCTGTTTCTGCCTGGCTCCTTCCGATCTGCCCACCATCGCTTCCTGATCCCCCACTGATCCATTTGCCCTGGACCTCCACTCATCAGCTCACCTGCCTTTCCACCCTCCAACGGTCCCTCGCTCCCTAAGCCTGAAGACAGCATTCGGAGAGTCCTCGTTGCTACTCACCTGCTGGTAGCCGATCTCTGCCTCAGTGGATATATCCCCCAACCCCCAGGATCACCTCATCTCCACCAACAATAAGATCTGCCTCCTTTCTGTTGCACATAGATCTCCCATCTAGTCAACTTGTCAGTAACTCATCTTTCCCCGCCAGAGCGAATCGGCGACCGGTCCTCACCTCTTGTCGTCAGTTCACCTGTCCGTCCCAGCTGCTATTAAATAAACTTTGGACTTACCATAGACTATGTTTGCATTTGTAATTGTCCTGCACCAGTCAGGTGAACCAAACATGACAAAAGTATGTGTCTAGGTTTATGTCTGGTTGAACGATGTGTGTGCCCTGTTTTGTTTTTTTCTTTTTTGAGGGGGCTTTTATTGTAAACCATAGTGGGGCCCAGAAAATCTTTGGGAACCACTGCACTAGTCTTTTTATTTTTTACAATGAAGCATCAAACCTTTTTTTCTATTTTTTTATATGTACTGTTTGTCCTTTACTTGATCTTTGTTAGCAGATTAGCTCCACTTTATACCAAACTAACTTTTCGTCACAAAAGAGATGCTTTTCTTTTAGTAACAGCTGAATGTTAGTCATGTCTCTAATTAGTCAAATTGCAGTGGGAATTACCTTTAAGAATGTTAAATTCAAAGTTGGTACATTTTAATAAGTGATTTTTTGTCATCTTGGAAATTAGGGCAAGTTCAAAGCAAGCTGTGTCTGTTGCAAAAATAAGAAGACAGTTTTCAAATATAAAGTATTGAATTAATTTTTGTTTCACTCTACTGAGCATGTGTGATTAAATACCTTTACTCTACATTTAAAAGTAGATATTTTTTGTTGTAGTTGTATTTTTTAGCAGCTTCTTTTGCAGAAGGTCATTACAGGAAGCCCTTCTGCAAAAGGTCTTCCTGGTGGAACAGTGACCAGTTCCACCATTATAGATGTCAAAGTTATGGCACAGGGGTGTACTGTCCCAATTGTCAAAATTTTGCATGCTTGTGATCTGCACCCTCGAGCACTTATGTGCACTTCGACTGGGTCCACTTCGAAGAAAAGGGTATATTATCTCAAAACTGAGTAGTATTGGGACAGAGCCAAAGAATGTGGTTATACCAATAGTGACAAAATGGTATGGGGCTGCATTGTTTTAGCCACAAACTTACCAAAGGTATGAGAAAAGTTACTGTACCAAAGCCAAGAGCTAACGCAAGACAAAGCTATTGGCATAGCCCGCTCCCACAAGTTAGTGCAGCTGCTGCTAAAAGCCAAGGCTAACGATAACCAGGAAGTACATGCAGTGACCAAAAGAACTGGAAGAAAAGGTTTCAATCAAACAAAAGGACAAAATGAAAAACAAAAATTACCCAGCAAATGTATGATGTTTGTTGAGGTACACACACCAAAAAAACAGAATTTCTTGCGAAAGGGAAACTGTCATGGTTTTTGCCCACTGTAAAGGTAAATTATTATTTTCTGGTGTTTAATACAGTTAATCTATGACATGTGTAACAGTTATATACAATGCTCTTATTTGGAACAGTTTTCTGTTGAGCATTTGGGAATTCAGCTGAAGAAGCAGGCCGAAGCAGGGTTTTTTCCTCCCCCGCTGACACACCAGAGCAATAAAATTTGCATTCCAATGGGAGTGGGGAGTACGGAGGTGTCTGTGAAATCTCATCTTAGGACGTTTGGCGTCAGGGATCTGCCCGTATCAGGCAGCGATGGGCACGAAGTGGTCCGCCCTCTTACTTAGATAAAAACCAGACATCTGAGCTGTAATGAGGGGAGTTTCCGGGGTTCTCTGGGGGGCTGTAACAGGTCGCTGAGTGGTCGAACAACAGACCGCCTTCTTTGCATATATTAAATAGGGAAACGCCTCTTTAGTTAAAATTTCAGGTCAACACCGGAGAGTCTGAGAGTTTTTTCCATCTTTTCTCCACGTTGGGCGCCCTTTTGTCTGTCTTGTGTTTCGTGTTGTTTGTTTCCCCTTGTCTGTATAAAATGTATATCTCTGTATCTCTGCAGCTTTGTTGTCGATTGCTTTTGTCTGAATTAAACTCTGTGATCTGTGACGTCATTGTGCCTCGCCGTCTCCTTGCCAGCTGTGACGACATCTGCTCGGGACCCGGCTAACAGGAGGAAAAGGAGAGCCATGCTTTTTCCAAAATTTAAGCTAACCTAATAAGTTTCCTCCTTAACACCACCTGCAGAATATTCCCAGGAGGCAGTAGGAAAAAAATAATAAAGTTTACTGAACAATCAATGAATAGTAAATGTGGATCTTTGTTGGGAAGTCTGGAAGCGGGAACACTGGAAACACAGCGAGCAACAGAGTCACTGATGATGAATGTGTTATTACTGGAGCTCTTACTGATGAAGATGTGTCCCCCTCATTGGGTTCCAGGGTTTGAATCCTTGTGTGGGGATTAATCGAGAGTTGTGTAAAGCAGAGGATGCTTACAGCGGTCAAATGGCAGATGCTGGATGGTCTGCCATCCAGCATCTGCCATAATGCAGTAATGACGTGCAGTCATTATTGCATGTCAAACACGGGCAGTAATGCTATTGGTCAAAACTTACCAACTTACACCAATGAAAATGAGATTCTATAAAACAGACTGACTCTAAAAATACAGTGAGATTTTGGGGAGATTTTTGAGATTTGACTTTGTACTGTAAGATGATTTGTGGAACAGTGTAATAAATCTCCACCCGCCGTGGCCTGCAGTTAAAGGACTCGTCTCTGAGTATTATTTCTTACCTATAAATATAATTAAGAGTTTAAGACCTTTTCCGATCCTACAAATGGTGACCCCGACGTTTGATTTGAACAACAAAAAAGGACAAGAGGAACAGAAGGGTCTCGCTCCAGACCAACGTGGACAGGTAGCCGTCTGGGCCCAAAAATCTCAGAGGGGTAAGCTTTATATCTCTTTGTTTCTTAATTACAGAACGGTTGCCTATCTGCTACGGTCTGAAGTGCTAAAAATGAGATGAAGTTCTTTGCTGCGTGTCACAGACGGGTTGTCATCTTTGCGCAAACATCGAGCTGCTAAAACTTCTGATGTCTCATAGTTATCATCTAAATTTGAACTCTCAGCTCGGAAAAATAAGCACTTGTCAGTCTGGTTCTCGCCCTGTTTGGCGATGGTAACACAGGAATTTTTTTTTCCATCTATAAATTACCTTATATCAGTCAATCTGGGTAGTTCTGAACAAACACCTTCATTGAACTGACTATAAATATATAGCACGATTTGTTTAATGTGGCGACAGGCCATGAACTTTAACATGAACATTAAACCAGCTGAATCCACAAAGAGAGATTGCGATCTCTATAAGCAGGTCAGGAGGTGATTCCAAACTTCCCCGGGTGAAAGCAAAGAACCTCTCCAACAGATTTCCTGGTGTGGCCTGAGATATATGAATAAAGGAAAAAGCAGAGATTGCGATCTCTTAAGTTGTTGAAAAAGAAGTAGCGCAGAGATTGAGATCTCTATATAGTTGATGTAAAGCGCTAAGAATAAAGTTTAAAGGTCAATGGACCATGTAATCCGACCGGGCGGGCCGTGATCCAAATCCTTAATTTCTGCTGATTAGAGAAGAAATCTTTCAGTTAGAAATAAGGGGCCTGAAACAAGTCTGAGACAAGCTCTGAGAAGTCTCAAAGTTTAGGAAATTGAGTTTTTTTTAAAGAATATTTATGTGAATTAAACTGCAGTGTGTGTTTCTTTAATTTCTTTGTCTGAGATCTCTGGAAGAGGAGTTGGAGTTAATTTGTGCCTTGGTTGAATAATTGTGGTCCTAACATAAGAATATTCTATAGTGTGCACACATTAAAATTGACCAATGGCTAGTTAAATCAGTAGCCAACTAAATTTATATTTTTATAAATATAATAGTCAATAAGTTATATATATATTAGAATCCCTGGGGAGGAAATTTCACAGAAAGTGGAGAAAAGAGCAATATTAGGAAGAAAGATAAATGGAATGAATGTGCTGAGACAAATGCTGAATAACTGGGAATGAACGTGTATGTGTCTGCTGTGTAAGTATTCAAACGGCATGCTCTGTATTTACTGTAAACTTTGAAATGTGCATGTTTTGGCTTATTAAAATGACTGATTGCTTTCGAAGTGACGTTGAAGCGTGACTCTCTGCTTAAGAGTTAAAATTTGGTCTTTAATTTTGTCTGCAATTGTTCTATACTGTTCGTAATTTGTGTAATAAAGATAGGAAAATATAGCCATATCTGCTGCCTTGATTCAGAAACATAAAGTGCACTGGAAAGGAAAAGAAAATAGCACACGAACATTCCCTCCCACCCTTTTTACCCCGCTCTCCCTGCTCTGTCTCTCTCTCTCTCTCTGTCCACCTACCCCTCCCTGTCGGTCTCGCATCCCTCCCGCCCTTTCTGTCTTTCTGTTTCTCCCTCTCTTGTTTCAACACATGTCACAGGTCCAGATATTTCGTGATCTGAGACGGGTACGCCCAGTTGTAGTTCATAGCAGTAAGACAGCCCACTTCCTATTACGTCAACAACCAGCCCCCACCTTTGGGTCATCTCAGACTGCAGCGTGAGCAGTGAGGTTCTTTCCTCTTTTTCTTCTCTCTTCTATTTGTTCTAATACAGAAGAAGTTTAAAGCATAGGCCTTAAATCAACTCAAATAATACAGACTTTAATACAAATAATCATAGTTTCTGTGACACTGAACTATGTTGAACATCTTTAAATGTATATTTTACTGTAAATAGAGTTGAATAACTGCATGAAACTTGCTAAAGTGCTATATCTATTGAAGAATACATAACATATTTAGCAATATTTAGCAACAATAAACAAACAATACTACAAGGAACAAATACAGCAAGCACAAATAACTAAAATAATCAATTTATTTTTAACTAACTTCAAAAATAAAAGCTGAATAATAAGAAAACTGCAACTGACAGAAAAACTTAAACTGAATTTCAAAAAGTGAAACAACTGCTTAAACACACAAGATGAGTAACATACCGACTGTGATCGTTGGTTCAAAAAATCCAGAATATGCTACTCAAATTCCTAAAATTTCCAAGAAATGGCAGAAGTGAACAAAAGGACTTCCATCACCGTGACCGGAAAATGGGAGCTTTGACTTATCCCTTTGCGAACAAATGGAAACGAGAATCACTGACTACAAAGCAAAAAATAAAGGTGAGAAAAAACAAGCTAAAAGAGAATTAGAATTGAACATTTTACAACTATTCAAGGAAGAAGGTGAAAAATACAGGAAGAACTTAAAGCAGGAGCTCATTGAGTTCAAAAATAATTATGAAAAACCCAAAGATGACGAAATGAATCCTGTAGGGTTGTATCCAGCCCTGAAAGGAGTCCTGAACATTACAGGTGATTTTGGATACAGGACTGATGACCAACTAATGAATTCTAGACAAAGTAATGTTGAATCACCTCAAAATAAAGAGCCGGAAGCTCAATCAGATACATCATCTACAGTGCATGCAGCACTGCCAACAGTAGTTCAAACACCAGTTCCACCCAGAGGTGCACCACAGACGAGCTCAAGCTCACCGGAAGATGAAGGTCCACCTCGACGAAACTATAGCATAATTAATAAGCATGCAAAAAGTATGCAATCATCAACATCACACGCAAATGCAGATGGCTACAAGCCAGCTGGCAGATATTCTACATCAATGCCACCAATTCCAAACGGAATTCAAACCACTAATGTTGGATGCTCCACAACGCGGACAGTTGGAAATAATAAAATTCTTGACTGCTACGCTGGTCATGCAGGAAGTCGCAGAAGCGGAGATGCTTATTGGTTAAGCTTAGACCACAAAGGCATTGATTTGCAAAGTGATAACAATCAGACGCTGATACAGGAAGTGGAAATGGAAATTGATGAAAGCCTTGCATGATTAGTTGAACAGGAGCATGGATGCGAAAATGACCAAGACGCAATAGATGGTCTATGTACGAGCACACCTGATAAAATTCAACACATGGCCCCAAAACGAAAAGAATACAATTTGAGATCCAGACCTGACATATGCAAACCTGATCGTTACGACCCCTCAAAACAATTACCAATCATATTAAAAGGAGACGTTGCTCAATACATACCATTTGCCTCGATGGACCATTTGATCGGGTTAGTCTCGCGGCTGCCAGACATTCATGACGGCGCAGGAAAATGGATAAGAGTACTAGAAGAAGAGACAGTTGGCAAAAGCTTGGCACTGGGAGACATCAAAGCAATTTTTGCAAAAGTTCTCGGAACTGCCACCATGCAGAACGTTTTGAAAAACCACCCATGGATGCTGCTAAAACGAGCAGATGGAATTGAATTTAATATATGCCGGACGGCAATCTGGGCTGCCTTGAGGGCAGAATTTCCTATTAAATTGGACCCCATGACCTTGAAAGGGGAACCAATCAGTGACGTGGAGAATCCAGCATCTTATGTCGCCAGACAGTTGAGAAGGTGGAAGGAGGACATGGAGTCTGGTGTTGAGGAATTTCCAATGACTGCAGCTGTGTTTCGGCAATCAATAGTGGATGTGATGCCATTACCAGTGCGCACCAAACTTGAAGAAGTGGTGGCGCTGATGTCAATGCCGCACAAGGAATTTCGTGACCATGTGGTGCATGCAATAGAAAAATACAGAAGAGATGGACAAAAACTCACTAACCAAGAAAAAAACATTCAAAGGAAACTGGCTCAACTGCAACTTGGAGAACTTCAAAGTAGAAGCAAGACAAAGATTCAAGCTGCAGTGGTGAGGGGAACCAACATCCTAGCCCGAATGTAGCCAACCTTCCGAACGTAGTGAGTACAGCTCCACAGATGTATACTCCAGCTCCACAAATAACTCAACCTTCTCAACCAGTGGTGAATGTTTACCCACAACCATGGAACTCACGTCCATTTGTGCCTCCAGGAAGACAGCAAAGAAACCCCTCATGGACTAACAGAGGACGAGGCGGTCCAACCAGAGCACCCGGAGCATGCTGGACATGTGGTGTTTTTGGACATCGCGCTGACCAATGTCGAAATGGTGACAACTCATTCCGAAGACGGCCGCATGGTAGAGCCAGACCAGGTCCACCGACAGCTCTATACAATCACCAAGCAGTTCCTTATAACCAACAGGGAACTCCATACGACTCACAAGAAGTCCAATATGATTTACCAGTTCAACAAAATTCACCAACTCAATACAATCCACCAAATTTTGGATACTAGGGATGCCCAGAGGACCCTAGGGGAGAAAATCAATACCCAATTCTAACCACAGGTGCGGACGATGAACCAATATTGAAAATTCAAATTGAAAACAGAGAAACTCCAATGTTGGTCGATACAGGAGCAGCTTACACTTGTGTGAGTCCATATTATGCAACGCATCTCCCCATGTCTGATAAATTTGTATCAACAGTAGGGTTCTTGGGAACAAGACAATTAATCCAAATGACAGCTGCTGTTCAACTTGTAACAAATGACAATGAAATAAAAATACCAATTTTGGTATCTGATCAAACACCAATTAATCTGTTGGGAAGAGATGCTCTATGCAAATTAAAAATAAAAATTTGGTGTTCTCCTCAGGGGGTGTATGTTGAAAAAGAAGGTGTGGATCTTCAAATGTACATGCAACAAAATGAAGCTAAAGTGCATTGGCTAGGAGACATTAATAACTCAATTGAAGAAGTAATTTCTAAATGGGGTCAATACATTCAAATACAAATTCCCGAAGCTAAAAAAACATTTCTAGATTATCATTGCACAATGTACTATGACATTTCAAAAAGCACAGAGTTTGAAGAACAATGGGACAAAGAAACGCAAGGTGAAGCAGTGAACCTTGTGTCCCAATACATTGTCGTTGGGAGACAAGGAGCAGCTCTCAATGTAGAGATGAATGATTTCGTTTCTCAATGGTACAATGTTGCAGAATCTGTATCACACATAACATTGTTTGTAAATAAAAACTTTCATGCCAAAGACCTTGGACCAATGATGAAAACTGCGACACAGATTAAATGGGAACAAACAGAAAGCCCATTAATTTTTCAATCAGAGGATGCAACAATGATTAAAATAATAAGTGAAACTTCTATGACAGCAAAACCACAGGTGGTAACTGTACCAATTAATGACACAGAACAAACAGAAGAAAAAGATGAGTTGGATGAAAATCCGTTAATGCATGACATGTTGAGGCAAGTTCCTGAACCAGTATGGTCAAAACATGAAACAGATGTAGGCCTGGTAAAATCAGCCAACCCATTTAAGGTAGAACTGAAACCAAATGTTAAACTTGTCCTCAAAAATGTCCTCAATATCCATTAAAAACTGAAGCAGAAGAAGGAATCAGCAAAACTATTGAAGGATTATTAAAAGCAGGAGTGTTGGTGGAAATTGAAAGTCCATGCAATACTCCAATTTGTCTGGTTTTAAAAGCAGATAAGTCAAAGTATCGCCTAGTACATGATCTTCACACAATAAACGACTTGGTGGAAGATAGATCTTTGGCAGAAATGCCCAAGCCCCACACACTTTTAACTGCAATTCCTGCTGAAGCAAAATTTTTCACAGTAATTGATCTGTGTTCAGCATTTTTTACTATTCCTCTAGCGGAACAATCTCAATACCTATTTGCTTTCACTTACAGAGGTAAGAAGTACAGCTACACTCGATTACCACAAGGTTTCAAACACAGTCCATATGTGTTTAATCAAGCTCTTAGGCAGGACCTAGAAGGATTGGAAATAAAAAGCACATTGCTTCAATTTGTTGACGACATTCTAATCGCGTCACCTACATTGGATGATTGCCATCACGATTCGATAAAAGTCCTTGAAAGACTGGCTGAAGGGGGATACAAAGCCTCCAAAGAGAAACTACGGTATTGTCAGACACAGGTAGAATACCTGGGTAGACAACTCTCAGAAGGGAATACTCCCTTGAAAGGGGAATGTTGGGTAAATTGTATTACTAGTATTATCAAATATTCGTTGTATTATGTAGCCTTGTAGTTACATTTAGATAATGTTTACTTATATGCTTTTTCTCTTTTACTCTTAGTATAAGTAATGTTTCTGTGTGTTAAAGAACTTTGATTCCTTCCTAAGGCCTCCTTGGGAGAGAGAGGTGACAGATATTCTCAGTATTTGTTACCCTGCAGGACTCCCTGGGAGATGGAGGTGTTAGTTGCTCCCAGCAGAGTTTTACAGTCCTGCAATAAACTCTGCTCTGTTCTTCTCTGTGCTACAAAGCCGTTGCTTTGAAGCTATACAACGTGTCCTATTCGACGCCGTGCCTGGAGCAAGAAGGATTTAGAGTGTAGATAACATGTGTCTAGATAGTGAATGTTATTAGCGCTGCAACCATGTGATGAATTGTTTTCCCCGCCCTTTGAGAGTTGCAGCGCTCAGTGTGAGAGGGTTCCTAAAAGCAATAAAAGCGAGGAGGAGACAAATGTGTTTCAGAGCGGTTGGAGATTTGTAACTGTAAACACATTTCTGTCCGTTCTCCTCGCGAGTACAAAGAATCTAACTCTCTTGTCTTTCCTGTGTTTGTTTAATGTGTCCTTAATAGGTATTTAGACCTGACAGGGAACCAATCGGTGACTCAGAGAATCCAGCATCTTATGTCGCCAGAATTGAGAAGGTGATATGACAGCATATCACCTTCTCAATTAGAGGGTATCAGCAAAGCTCCATGCCCACGAACAGTTGGAGAAATGATGACATTCCTGGGCATGACAGGTTTCAATGCTAATTGGATTGAAAGTTATGCAGAAAAAACAGCACCACTCAGAGAACTCATGAAAGAACCAGGTCATCAAAACCAAAAGAATTTGCTAAAATGGACAACTGAAGCAAAAGTAGCATTTGAAACTCTAAAATGTGAAATGCAGACTGCCCCAGCACTAGCAGTTCCCAACTATGATAAACCATTTTACCTATATGTTGCAAACAAAAAAGACATGTATGTCACAGCAGTTTTGATGTAAGACACATGTACAGGTCGGAAAAAACAACCAATTGCTTATTACAGCACAAAATTGGACAATGTAGCACAGGGCTGGCCACCAGGCTATCAAGGGCTAGCAGCAGTCTACCATGCCTATGAAAAAGCTTCAACCATTACAATGGGTTATCCAGTAACAATATTAACTCACCACAAAATCACAGAGTTAATAAATCTAGGAAAATTTGTTGTAACACAGGCAAGAAGTTTGCAATACATGCTACTTTTGACATATCCAGACATAACAATTCAAAGATGCATCACCAACAATCCAGCAAATGTGATTCCTTTGGATTGTGACGGAGAACCACATGAGTGTGTAGCAGAAACAATGAAATACACTAGACTCAGACCTGATTTGGAGTCTACACCATTGCCTGACGCAGAAGTCACATACTTTGTTGACGGGTCATGTTTCAGAGACCACCTTGGAAACCACGCAGGTTTTGCAGTGGTACAGCAAATAAGTAAAAATATTATAACCGTCAAAGCTGAAAAATGTGACCAACCATGTTCTGCACAGCTTGCAGAACTTAAAGCATTAACTAAAGCCTGTAAAATGGCTAAATCAAAGTCCGCAAATGTGTTCACTGATTCTGCTTACGCCCACGGCGTTTGTTTTTTATTTGCGGCAATATGGAAGCAAAGAGGTTTCAAAAGAGCAGACGGAACCCCAGTACAACACAAAGCACAATTGAAAGAAATGATTGCCACCATGATGCTTCCTTCGAAGCTGGCAGTGATCAAATGTCAAGCACATCGCAAAGGTAATGACATTGTAATAAGAGATAACATGGCAGATGAATCGGCAAAAATGGCATCCAGGAGCCAAATGGCCATCTTGGCACCTGTAGTAGCCTTAGAGCCAGCTTTAACACCAGAAGATGCAATTTTGATGCAGCAACAAGCAAGTAGCAGTGAACGCGACCTTTCGGTGCGCAGAGGTGCTACGATGAGTGAAAACGGCTTATGGAGGTCTAACCAAGGCCTACTGATGGCACCTGTAGCGTTATTAACATTACTGGTCTCAGAAGCTCACGGCTTAGACCACTGTGCCCGAGGAAAAGTCTTGGAAAAATTGAAAAAATAAGGTTTCTGGTCTCCAGATTAACAGAGGCAAGATTTTTTCTTTTTTAGGGTTTGTCACAATGACAAGCACAAACTGCATTTTAAAGTACAAAACAGTTGGGGGGACAAGACATGGTGGATGAAATTCTAAGCCAGTGTGAAATATGTGCCGAAAACAATACTCGAAAAGGCATAAAACCATGTATTGGACACATTCCAGTTCCTGAAGGACCTTTCAAACACCTGGTGATAGATTATGTAGACATGCTCAAACCAGTTCAAGGTAAAAGGTACATGTTGGTGATAATTGATCGTTTCAGTCGATGGGTCAAAGCAGTACCATCAAAAACTTTTACAGTTATCAAATTTTTGACAAGAGAAGTGATTCCAAGATTTGGAATACCATCTGAAATCAGTTCAGACAATGGCTCAGCTTTTGTACAAAAAGTCGTTAAAGGCATTTTGCAAAAGCTACAAATCAAACAGCGTTTTGGCTCAGTTTACCGTCCTCAAAGTCAAGGGTTGGTAGAACGCATTAAATCTACTTTAAAGGCAAAACTACTAAAGATTTGTGCATCAACTAAACTAAACTGGGTAGATGCTTTGCCACTAGCACTAATGAGCTAGTGGCAAAGCTCATTAGTGCTTGCACACTAATGTGCAAGCACTAATGCATGCACAGAAGCATGCATTTAACCCCGCATGAAATGCTAACTGGCAGACCGATGCCTGTGCCGCAATGGAGGTTACCTTTTAAAGGACCTCCCCTTGAGCAGTTGCAAACTGAGTTGAAAGACTATGTTGAACAACTAACTGCTATCCATAGAGCTATCGATTTGCAGGAAAAATCCAGAGTCGGCAGTGTTGGAACCACTGGTGAAGCCAGGCGATTTGGTGTACATCAAGGTGTACAGACGCAGATGGCATGAAGGCCCGATGGGAAGGACCTTATGAAGTCAAAAGAGCAATCCCAACGGCTGTCCAAGTAGTAGGAAGTATCACTTGGCATCATTTGACTCATTGCACTAAAGTTCAAAATAAAGACAGATTTAAACTTGAATTTGACAAGGAAAATGAGCAGAAGCCTCGCAGCAGTGAGACTGATAACTGTCCAACTGTGGATGTTGACAGAGGTGATGAGCCATTCAACAGCGGCGACAACATAGACGAACTCATGCAATCTACAGCCAACACCACGGGACAAACCGACCACGACGAACCAGAATGACAGAACATTCACTCAAGGACAGCCTCCAGGGGGGACAAACGGTGACATAGAGACGACTGCTCTTGTGAAAAGATCCATCTCCAATGAAAAAGATAAGTACCACACAACTTCTAAAATTCCAGACAAGTACTTGCCAGTGTTCTTTCCAGCAAATGTCAACTTAGATGTTTCCAAGAAACTAATTTGTAAAACTAGAAATGTGCACTTAGAATGGAAATGGACAGCAAGTTTAACAGAGACTGAATTTCAAACAAAGTTAGAAACAGAGTATGAAACCGATGTGAGCTATGCTAACTGACAACTGTGTAGCAAGGCTATTACAAAACAGAGGAACAGCTATATCACGGATCAATGTTCAATCATTATGTACATTAGAAATGACGGATTTGACATAGAAGTAAAAATAGGAAGACAGTGGAGTAAAGACAATGATTTTAAACATTACATGATAATGTCATGTTCCGTGTTTTTCTGTGTGTTTATTTTGAGTTTCCTGTGTCTCTGAGTCTCTGTGTTGTCCTGTCTCCCTTTGATTACTCCCAGGTGTTTCTCGTTCCTTAATTACCTCCTGTGTATTTAGTCTCACTTGTGTCTCTGTGTTTTGTTGGGTCCTCGTCGCTTGTCGTGTCGTGTTTGTTGAGTCTGCCTGTGTCTCCAGTTGTGAGCATCTGCCCTGCGCTCCTTTGTGCTGCCTGGTCTCTTGGACTTTTATTTTCATTAAAAAAACTATCAATTCATCTCGACCTGGGTCTGTTGCCTCTGCCTCACCACCGCACCACATGACAGATAAACCCTGACACAAATAATTCAGTAACAGGTAAAGGTGATTTAGAACGAGTAAAAGACACAAAGAAAACAGGTACTGTTGAAATGATGAACGGCAGAGTTAAAATACATATTTCTACTGATGATGTGGGTGACAACATGCTAGGAAGGCAAATAATTATCTCAAGAATAGTGTTAGGAGATGATCGTCGCGAGATGTGTAGATGGTTTATGAATTTAGGGAATAATGTATTAATAACGGATCAAAAAGACACAAAATGTAACTTAAAAGTCACAAAAACAACTTGTGGTTGTACGATTGAAGCAGATGTTTTAGCTTTTCGAGTAGATAAATCATATGAAATAAAATTGGAACAGCTGCCAACGGTGAAATGGAAGAGACTAAGGTGATCTGGAGTTTACCAAAGGTAGACACAGAGGTAAGTAACTGTTTAACACTCTATAGCTTCACTAACAAACCCATTACTACTATACCAATTACAACTGTTAAGTCAATCATCACTGTTAATACACTCAAAACTGTTACCATTGAAGCTCATACAGCCATAAAACCTAATGCAGAGATTAAAGATGATGAAGGAAATCCACAAATAAATAAAGCACTTAAAGTTATCACACCTGCATCTCTTATAGCAATAGACCCTTTTCACATGACGTCACACAACTTCCGTTTTGACTCGAAGCTGTGTATCCTTAGTTCCGGTGTACATAGTAAGTAATGATAAAGTTGTCTATTTCATATATATATATATGTCATATATATATATATATATATATATATATATATATATATATATATATATAGAGAGAGAGAGAGAGAGAGAGAGAGAGAGAGAGAGAGAGAGAGAGAGAGAGATGTATAAATCTGACAGCATATGTTGATCAGACAGATCACCGGAGCATGGAGTTTACACAGTCTCTAAAACATTTGCCTAAAATAAGATTTGAAGATATATCACGATTTGCAAACCAGTTCTCTCTGACAAAAAAATCTAAATTAGACAAAGGCTACAAATTCTTCACCGAACAATACCTGTTTGACTATGAAGGTAGGTATTTTTGTTTTGCGTAACCGTTAGCTTAGCATTAGTGAATTTTGTTAGCTAGCTAACTACGTGACATAACTGTTCCTTAACCAGAACTTTTTACTGTTTTTGAACTATAACGTTTTAGGCTCTAATCTTGATCAGATTATTAAATTATAGACTGGAGTTGCCACTCATCCCATAAAATAGGGATTTGTTTGTTATAAGCAGAGATGTCCGGTGCCGCCGCTGCTTTGTAATGCCTTTAATCGGACCACTTTTTCGGTAACGAATAATCTAACGAGTTCGTATTTCAAATCCAGTAATCAGATTAAAGTTATTTATCCAAATCATTGCACATTAATATTTTCTTGTGTATTTATTTTTATTCCTTCTTTGCGTCTTTGGGAGAGACTCTGTGACAGTTAGCAGTGACAGAAACATGAACAGTGCATGGAGATGCGCATTTTGTTGCTGGAAAAACAGAAATATCGTCAAGCCCAACTGTTATTTGTGGCTTTTGTCTTGTTTTTATTTTCCATTAATACAGAAAATGAACCTCTAAACGTTACATCACTGACAGGCGGCGGTGTATATGTTTCCTAACTGTGGCTAAAGCTGCTGCTAGCTGGTTTACTCATGATCGGAAGCTGGTTCCTTTGAATACAGTTGGAGAATGGTAAATTGACAATGACTTATAACGGTTATCTAGCACGTAAACACTGTTTTATAAAACACAGAAAGTGAACCTCTAAACGTTACAGCGCTGACAGAGAGTATATTTTTCCTAAATGTGGCTAAAGCTGCTGCTAGGTGGTTTACTCTCCGATCGGAGGCTGTTTATTTTATACACAGATAGAGAATGGTGAATTTACAATGATTAGTAACAGCTATCTAACACTTAAATGCTGTTATTATTAAACTTACCTTTTATTATATCCTTACGATTATGAGAATGCGGGAAGTTTTCAGCTTGGTTCCCAAGGCAAAATCACACCGGAAGTAAAGATACCCAGTTTTGAGTTATGGCGGCCATTGTCTGACGTCACTGTGAAAAGGGTCTATTGCAGAAGAAGCTCAATTGAAATTAACAACGAAAGCCTTGGCCACCCAAGCACCTACAAAAACCACCCCAATTGAAAAATTAGTTACTAAATCAACAACTTTAATTAACATGACAACACCCTCTTAAGATCTTACAACACCAAAAAATTCAGATAAAAACACAGTTACTAAAAAAGGGCAAACTGTGACACCTACAACACTAAAACAAATTACCACACCAACAAACGCTAATAAAATAATCGAAACGAATTAAATGATCAACAGTAGTGAAAATTTGGATTTTATTCAAACGAGACCTGCGCAAAACCAAGTGGCTAATATGTCAATTTCAAATAAATATGGATGTTCTGAAAAAGAAGGTTGTCATGAATACCATGGAGGTCTAGATACATTTTAGAAGGAAAGACAGGACAACAAAGTAATTCCAAGAGCCATGCATAAACTTCTAGATGTTCACCGGACCTCTTTTCGACCAAGAGGAGATCCACTTTGGCAAAGAGCAATTCAGAATACATGGTATACCTGGTCCTGGTATACTGCAAGAGAATTAACACAAAATGACTGCATAGTTTGTTCTGTTGCTCCTGGAGCAGCATCAATTGTAATTCCAGAAAAATACATGTCTAAAGAGTGTGCAATTAGACTACGACAAAGCTGTAAGGAAGGTAAATTTATTCCAGTACTTGATGTAGTATCTTTCTTTACAGTACCAATGTGTGGTATGAATTGCAGATTATTATACGCCTCACGTAATTCACACCTTTATTTAGATAAATGGGCAGGATGGAGATATGAATCTGTTTGTGCTGACTTTAATATGACCACGACACAATGCGATCCTCCAGTGAATTATGAGGTAGATTATGATGCAGAGTATGAATGTTTTGCAAATGGAGGATTTGAGAATGATGGAGGAATACATGTAGGAAATAAAACAGTTCAATGTAATGTTACTTGGGTTTTATCTTGGTTTAAACATGCTAACGTAACACCACTATTTGTTACAAAACCTATATGGTATCAAAAGCCAGAATTTACATAAGAAAACTGAAAATGTTACTAGGGCTATTCCCCCACTATTTTTTCTAGGTGATCAGACATATCCAGTGGCAGACAGCTACTGGATGTGTGGTGATGACATTTTAATCAACACATTGCCCCTAAAATGGGTAGGCCTTTGCACCCTTGTTCGAATGAAAGTACCAATAACCTTAGTGTATGAAGGTTATCCTAATGTTAGGATCCTAATGCGGGGATCCTAAAGTTTCCTAATGGATCCCCACAAATCAAAATTGTGATAAAATTACAATTAACCAGAATGTAGAAGATTAAGTATACCCATTACTAAACACTGAAGATTTGTTTGCTACACTGTCTGGAGGACAACTGTTCACCAAATTGGACTTGTCACATGCCTATCAGCAGTTACAATTGGATAAAGACTCAGAAAAATATCTAACTGTAAACGCACACCGAGGACTGTATGCTTATAGCTGCCTGTCATATGGAGTTTTCAGTGTGCTGCTGATCTTTCACGGTGTCATGGACCAGATCTTACAAAGACTAGACCATGTAACATGCTTTTTGGACGACATCCTGATCACAGCAGGCTCCAGAGAGGAACATCTGAGAAAGCTGGATGAAGTGTTGGGTTACCTGGAAAGATATGGGGTAAGAGTGAAACAGTCCACGTGTAAATTCATGGAAGGCAGAGTGGAGTATTTAGAGCACATTGCGGAAAATGAAGGCCTCCATCCTACTGACCAAAAGAAGGAAATAATCATAAATGCTCCCTGTCCCAAAAATGAAACTGAACTGCGTTCATATATTGGACTGTCGAACTATTATGGAATGTTCATGAAAAATCAGTCTATGCTGTTACAACCTATGTACACTTTACTGAAGAAAAAGAGTCTGTGGAAGTGGACGTCTGAATGTGAAGAGGCCTTTGAAAAATCAAAAGGACTGCTGCTACAAAGCAAGGCTGTAGTACAATACGATGCAACAAAACTATTGAGGTTAGCATGTGATGTGTCTTTCTATTTCATGGGGGTGGTCATATCCCATCCATCCATTTTCGAACACCCTTGTCCCTAGTGGGGTCGGGAGGGTTGCTGGTGCCCATCTCCAGCTGGAGTGGTCATATCCCACATAATGGAAAATAGGGACCCATAACTTTGTACACTGAATTCAAGCAGTGTACGAGCAGTGTTTTATGCTGAAAAGGAACAGCATAAAACAAACTCTGGTGCCAATGTATCACCCAGTGTCAAATGGTGCACCAGAACAATTGGTGCAGACAGTAAGCACTTAGGAAGCAAGTTCTAGCGGATAAGACTCAGTAATTAACCATGTAAGTGCAAGACAAGCAAGCTGGCAAATGTCCTGCTGATGTACAGAAGCACACCACATACAGTGAATGGAGTTGCACCATCAGAGTTGTTTTTGAAGAGTCAGTTGAGAAGTAGGCTTATCCTGCTCAAAACCAGTTGAGAGAGCTGTTGAAGAAAATACAAAAGATACCATGACAAAGACGGCTGCAAAATTACGGCACCTGCTACCAGGAGAACGGGTGTATGTCAGAAATGTCCTTGGGGGAAAGGAGAGATGATTAAAGGCAACCACTGAAACGCTTTGGACCAGTAATCTACCTCATCAATGATGGTGTGATGCACACTACACACATTGATCATTTGCTGTGCTCATACAAAACTGAAATGTTGCCCCATGGCGAGTGAGGATTTGACACAGATAGAAGACGGAGGACCATTTACATATCTTGCAGCCACAGCATCTAAGAGACAGGAGTCAAACTCACTGGAGGTTGACTCCAGTGAGTTCTGTATGGCCCTTGAGGCAGTCCTTGAGGACTCAAGGGCCGGTATCCTGCAGTTTTTAGATGTGCCACAGGTACAAAACACTGGAATGAAATGGCTTAATTATCTCCTCCTTGTGTAGATAAGTTCTCCAGAGCCTTGCTAATGATCTAATTATTCTATTCAGGTGTGGTGCAGCAGAGGCACATCTAAAAGTTGCAGGTCACCAGCCCTTGAGGACTGGAGTTTGACACCGCTGATCTAAGACAACCATTGAGTCTACATTAGAGTCTACACATAGTCCAGAAGTGCTGGCTGAGAACACCACCTCTGATTCAACAAAGAGCAGAGAATCACCACTGAGTTCTGTGCCATGTTAACAATCGTGGAGTTGAGATCTAACCCAGTGTCATTTGGCTACATCTGCCAAGTCCAACAGTCCTGCAGTGCACTGTTATCCACAACAGGTGCACAAGAAACCTGCTCATTTTAAAATTTAGCATAGAACCCAAATCTATTAAAGGAAGAATAATCCCTTGGATTTGGTTTGCAAGGGTAGAGGAGTTGGATCTCCTCCACTCTCGCAGATGTTAGAGTAACTCTAACAGTTAACTTTGTTCGTTCAATTTCCAACCTTGTTTGTTCTGCTTTGAGGTGGGCTTTTCTGAATTTTTCATGCTCAAACTGCAACAGCAGTAGCTCTTTATGTTGCTCATACGTCAAACTGGGTGGTAAAGTAATAGGCGGTGCACTAGATTCACTAATTGGTCGCTTCACGAACAGATTCCATACAGATTTGCAACCAAAATAGACTTCACATTCTCCTTAGAACGGCAGTCATCAATTTCCACACCATAGCGCTTACCCATTTCAAACAATGGCTCTTTTGTGCAATCATTCAAAAACTCTTCTGAGGGAGAATCAAAAAATTCAGAAAGAGAAGTCATACCTGCTCCTGACAAAACACCACAACAATAAACAGTTAGGATAAAGCGCTGATTCGCGTGCACAAAGGCAGACCAAAGTACCCCGCTAACTTATCTGCCTATCCAAATTTACCTAACAAGCAGCTGATCTGTAGTCTTCATGCCTCTTGGCGGTGGGTTGTTATGCAGATTAAACCACCGGGCAAGTAAGGAAATCTATACGAACCACCCCACTAAAATCCCACAGAAGTGCTGCAGAGACAACTGTGCAAGCACAGTTAACACTAAACACTACAAAAATAACAAAAAAGATTAAGCAAAAGGAGAAGGACATCTATGCCTACCCGGGGCCCAAAGCTGCACACGACCCAACATTGCTCCACACTTGACAACAATCACAACAACCACAAAACAATGATTCCAAGCTGTTGGCATTGCCAAAAGCAGGTGGTCTGGGCAGGGAGACACACAAAAAGAAAAGACAAGAAAACAAAGCAAAGCAAAGTTGGGGTGGGCAGGCAAGACAGGCAAGAGCCAGCCTGAAAAGCATAGCTGGGCGGAGAAGGCAGCTCAGCTTCAAGCCAGCTTCAACTCCACTCCACCAGCTCCTTCCCTCTTGCCCCCTTTGGCACGATGGAGCAAACAGCTTATAGAGCCAGGAGACGCTGGGCCCAAGCGGATCCTAGATGCACTACTTCCGATGTGCAAAGAACAATTAGTATATGAATACTAATATTCATATTCTATGAATATTAGGGTATTCTATGAATATTAGTCCCCCTCTACGTGAAGTGGAGGGGGACGTGATATCTTTGATTAACACTTTCCAGATATGAAGATGCTCCTCCATTCCCATGAACCGTAAGTGTGAGTTGTGCAACTTCCAAGTTTTTCAGCCCTTGATCAGGACATACCCTAAAAACAAAGTATATAACTGATTTAACCCTGGTGTGCAACTACAGTACTTTGGTTTTACTCCAACTCCACATTTTCCATATTCATGATCTCCAGAACATCGGGCACATCTTTTTTCCTTAACACATTTTTTGCAACATAGCCAAATTCCTGACAGTTGAAACATCTCACTGGTTTAGGCACAAATTAGCTAACACTAAATCTTATCAAGCCAAAGAAAACCTCATTTGTCACTTCTTTTGTTTCAAACTCTTCTGTCTCTGTTAAACTTTCTCTGGACCTTTTTATCAGTCTTCTTGCACCTTTTACCTCTATTTCTTTGCTTTAAATTCTCAACCAATTGTTTTACATTTACACTTAAAGGTACTCCTGTAATAATTCCTTTTATTTCATTATTTTCTTTTCACCTACTCTTACAACTCTTCTAACTTAGACTTTACACACTCACCCAAGTTTGTCCGCTTTTCCCACCTGAACTTCCACATGACAGCCAATCAGAAGATTTCCGTCTCTGAATATCTTAGCATGTTTAATTTCTACAACTTGCGCTTTAAGTGCTTT
The DNA here is from genome assembly GCF_002775205.1 of Xiphophorus maculatus. Taxonomy (NCBI): domain Eukaryota; kingdom Metazoa; phylum Chordata; class Actinopteri; order Cyprinodontiformes; family Poeciliidae; genus Xiphophorus; species Xiphophorus maculatus. The sequence goes on along the minus strand of NC_036446.1, from coordinate 34,691,235 downwards.
TGTTGACATAAATGGATCAATCTTCTTTTCTTCTTCTTCTTCATCAAATCTTACTATAACATTCATAGGTGGACTTTTAGATTCTTCTGATCTTTCCTCAATATCTTCAATTTCAGTTCCTTCTGTACTTTCCTCACCTGTCTTTTTTCCTTTCTTTTAGTAGGACTCTGCTTCACCCTTCCTCACCTTTACCCACTCTCCCTTCATTTTGACCACCCATCTCTTTCTCTTCACTACAGTCCACACTATTCCAATCACTTCTTTCTAAATCCATAAATGCCAAATTCTGACTTTAATTGCATAGATCATGAAAAGTTCACTTCCAAACTTTTCTGTCTTCTCGCAACCACAATCATACGTGGCTTCCGGCAATGTTGTCAGCTTCGTTTCCAAAAACACCTTGGTGATAGTTTTCATTCAATGTAAGCACCATCACACAAGTTTGAAGCGTAACATCACGTGACTATGAAACACATGACAAACAAAGAGTAACTGGATAGGTTGGCTGTTGGAATCTGGGATCCATGTCCGCGACCTGAAGTAACCTTTCCTTTTTTACACTGAATGTTTGGATCCTGAATTTCATACAGCAATATTGAGCCAGTTGAATCTGAGAAGACTGAAAATAATGCACTTGATTTTTACAGAAGATCTTTTGATTTGTGGGTGATGTCCAACTTTTGAAATCCACATTTGACTTAACCTTGAATTGCAGCCAGAGCTTTTCAACCTACTTCATAAAATTCAACAGAAATATCGGGGTGCCCAAGTCGAGTCCTTGAGTTCTAAAATCCTGCAACTTTAGATGCACCCTTGCTCCAATCCACTTTCAACTGTGCTGTTACTGTGTTATATTAATAAATTAATGAAACCGTTACAAGAAATGGCATTTTTTGAGCAGTTTACATTTAGAGCAAATAAATAGGTTATCACGTACCCCAGGCAGGATCTTCAGGTTGTGTAGAGAATTCTGTGCTTCCAAGGCTGATTTACGAGTATAATATGTTACAAAACAACAACCTGCCAAAAAATAAAAGTGTTAAAACAAGTCTCAGAATCAGTCTTGAAGTGTAATGTTGACTGATGAGTAAAATGTGAATTTTCTTTTGTATTATTATATTATGAGAGATCATTAAACAAAATTTTCAACACATTAATATGGGCTTAATAAAACGTATTTTAGGACTTACTTAAAGATATTTTCAAAAGGCACTTTTTGTCTATCAACCAAAACTTAAGAGCCCTTAAATTAATAAGTAAATAAATAAGGATGTACTTGTACTTCTTAAGGAAGCTAAGATCCATTAAGGTTTGCAGCAAGATGCTGCAGATCTTCTATAAACCCTCTGTTGAGTGTCATCTTTTCTGCTGTCTTATGTTGAGGAAGCAGAATCAGATCTAGGGTAATAAAAACAACTAATAAAGAAGGCGGTTCAGTTCTGGGGACTCTTGTGGAACCTTCTTGAGATGATGAATCAAAGAAGAATTTTACATAAAATCAAAAAAATTCATAACAACCCTGACCATCCTCTTCATGAAATTGTCTTAGAAAAACAGAATGTCTGGAGTTAGAGACTTCTTCAAATTTGCTGTAATACAGCCACCCCCATCTCCAATAACTCTGAAGAATTTGTATGAGTTAAAACAACATTTCCTGATGGAATCAATAAAACATTTTTGAATATGAATTCTCTAGAGGCAGCCGCTCTTATTTATCTCATTTGTCATAATTGATATGCAGAAGATTTAGCTTTATGGCTATTGCTCTCATATTTCTTTGTTAAAGGCAGTAATGACAATTCTAAGAATTTGAATTTATGGGTTTTAAAATGTTTCACTTGAATTGACAGTCAACCAACCAGACAGAAATCCTGTTAAAAGATTCAGTGTGCTCTGCAATATACACAAAACATTAATTTTATGTGTATGTGTACATGCATGCATGTATATGTTTGCATGGTGACCTTTGCTCTGTGGTGGGTTTTGGCTCCGGTCTCGTAAAATATTAATCTCGTAGACTGATCCAAAGGGTTCAAACAGTTCACGAAGCTGCTCTTCAGACCATGACCGTGGGATTTGTCCCACAAACATCTTAATAGCATCAATATCTGGTTGATCTGGATGATCCAGAGATCCATTTATCTTCTTCCTGCTTTAGGCACAAATACAATTAGACAGACAAAAAAAGTATATGAATGCTTGCAACTATACTTGGGAAGTGTGTGTTCAGTATATAATTTATGTAGTAGTTGTTTCATTGCAACTCAAATTAGCATGATGTTTATTTTATCCAGGAGCCTTTATTGTATACAATTTGAAAGGTAAATTTCTTCATCATTCATTATAAAAATGATAGATTTTAATTCATAATTTAATACCCTTTTGCTGTGAAGTTAACTAATGACTTTCTATTGGCATAAGGCCGAATGTCGCCAAGGCCTTATGTTACAATTCTCTTGCAAAAATTCTCTAGTTCTTAACACTCATGTTTTGGAGCCAACAGTGATACCTTGTGACTAAGAATGTAACTGCATTCTTAGTTAGAAGAATTAGTTAGAGCTTGAACTTGAATACCAGTAATTTCACAATAAACCCAGTGCAATTTTTTAAAGTTGGGTAATGTAAATAGAAACATTCTTTAAATTATGTTTGTGCTCAAACTTCTCAGAGGAAGTTGCTGTGTTTTGTGAATAAATAGATCTGTCACTATAACTCAATAACAAAGAGGATTACAGGCATTGAAAAAAATGTGACTAATCTCAGAATTCTAAGCTATTTATCTCAGAATACTGACCTTTTTCCTCAAAATTATGACTTAAAAGCAGATGGTTCCTGGGAGGAACCAGCTTCAGTAACCAAGACACAAGTTGTCCCTTTCCAAGTTGTTATTAGGTATTGTTAATTTCGTGTTGTGCTCCACAGCAAAGGGATAAACCATTAAAGTACAACTCAAAACCACTTCTTTCTCGCCCTCTGTATCAGCACAGCTACGTGCAGACTCATTGCTATAGTAACTGACAACAACAGTACAACCCCGCCCCCCCAAAAAACGCTCATATATTTCCCACACAAAGAGCAGAACATTCAGTCTGTTGCAGCAGTATGGTTTTAGGCTTAATGTTTATTTTGTGATTATTAATAAGTGATTGCTCTGGTAAGAGGAGAAAACCACTTGACTTTACTGCATGTCTAGCTCGCTGTTACTGTCTCTTACTCTGCAGTTGTGGAGTCACAATGTCTGGGATCATGATCGCCCCCTGCCATGAGGCAAGAGAACTGCCTGCCTCTCCTCAAATCTGCTCTCTGCCGTTATGATCGCTCCTCAACACACGAATCATGATACACATACAATTGGTGACAAAAAAAAACAATGTACATTATATACATAAGCTAAATTATGGAAAATCAGTTCATATATTAAATGTTTTTAAACCATTTTACTGGTGACGTATAGACAGGAGGAGCATGCTCTCATAGAATGGCAGCCAGTGCAGTTAGTGAGAGGTTGTGCAATCCAAGGTGAGGCTCAACTTGCTGCTGCCTCACCGGCTTCGCTTCTGAGCATTTGAATGGGAAAATGCAGAATTGGTTAAGCTAAATGAAAAATAGGTACTTTATAGTACAAACGACAGGGTGAAAATAGCTATATAAATTATTTTATCATTATATATTACTTTTCCATGATGACAGGCTCTGCCTCACCTGCTTCCTCTGACCGCACGTTACTGCAGCAATGCCAGTTTAAACTTTGGTCTATTTGCAAAACAACAGTGCTCTGCAACATTAAAACATGGGTATAACTGAAACTATATTAATCATAACTCTCCTTCTCTTCAGTGTTTCTCTGAGTTTCTGTGGTGGAGCAACTCTGTGCTGCATTCAGGAGAATGGGACATCAGAGTATCATCCATAAAATGTCACCCCCATGGCATAACAGCAACAGAGCTTTCAGTGGAAAAACAAAAGTTCAAGATCCTTTTAATGCCATACAAATAGGAGACACGAACATGGATTATATCTGTTTTGTTTGTTTGTTTATTCTTGCCATATAGTCCTCTGGATTAATTATTGCTCGAAAGGTCGTCATACCCGCTTATTCCTCTGTATTTAATTTAGTTTCTTAGTTTATTCTTGCATTTGTTCTTCATTCATTTCCATTTAGTTTTCTTTGATTAGCATTATCCTCTCTTGGTTTATTATTATGTTGTCTTTAGTTTCTTTCATTGTTTATTGACGCTCACCAACAGTAATCTTTACTCATCATTCTATTGTGTTGATTCGCCACTCATTGATTTTTCACTGTTCACCGTCGGATTCTCAGTTTTTATGATTCACATCTAGTTTGTCGCTCCGTTCTATATCCCGGTTCTCTGGTTTCTGAATTTTGCAACGTGCACAACATTTGTTTTTTCCTCCCTATGGTGCGGAGTGTTCAGGAAGCGTATCGATGAAAAAAAGCAGACTGATGTAAGCTTTTTTTTTTTTTTTTTATTTAATATTTTTATTAGAAGGGAAAGAGACATTACAGGCAAAATCTTTACTCTTAACAAAGTATGCCGTGATATACATCTTCTTTATGGCATCGATAAAAACGAACAGGTTACAGAAATAGAAGAGGTAGAAAGTACCTAACTGACAAAAGGCATACAATTTACCTCCTATGAGTATTTTTCTTTTCATACGAGAACAAGACACAAGAACAAACCTAGTAAAAAAAAAAAAAAGGGGTGGGATGGGGTGTAGCATTCAATCTGGGGGAAGAGACTGAAGAGAGTGAAAGAATGTCATGAAAGGGCACCATAAGTTATAAAATTTGGCTGAGTTGCCTTTCACTGAATATCTAATTCTCTCCAGTTTTAGAAAGGACATGGTGTCTTTTAGCCACTGATTGCTAGAGGGCGGTTTAGTTAATTTCCAGTGGAAAAGAAGACGGTGTCTTGCCAATAAGGAAGTAAATGCTAAGACGTCCAATTGATTGGAAGTGAACTGTTTGTAGTTAACTGGAAGCCCAAATATGGCAACATGGGGAGAAGGTTTAATATCCAATGAGAGTATCTTTGACATAGTAACAATGTAGGTCTGCCAAAAACTATGAAGTGATGAACAGGAATAAAACATGTGAGTTAGATTACAGGTAGGCGCACGACATTTCTCACAAATGTCAGAAACGGAGAAAAATTGCGACAATCGATTTTTAGAGAGATGAACCCTGAAGAGAACTTTAAACTGGATAAGAGAAAGTCGAGCACAGATTGAGCTTGAATGAATTTTTTTAAGGGCATTATTCCACCAATCCTCTCCCAAATTTAGACCAAGTTCGAGTTCCCAAGCAGCCTTAATCTTAGTAATGGGTGAAGAATTAAAAGACAGAATTTCATTATAAACTTTAGAGATATATGACCTTTGAAGAGGATCCCAACTCAGGAACAGCTCCCAGTACAGGTTTGGTGGCCTAGAGGGAAAACCGGGAAACAGAGCCCTGGCGCAGTGTCTGATTTGAAAGTACCGGAATAGATGGGAAGGGGGGAGATTAAATTCTGATGCAAGGTCTGTAAAGCTGCGAAAAATACCTTCTTTGTAAAAAACCTTGAAACATGACAGCCCTTTATTATCCCATGACAAAATGGCGGGATCTGTGAGTGCTGGTTGAAACAAGTGGTTCCTCATTAAAGGAGCAAGTGTAGATGCTGAGTTAAGTTTGAAATGCCTCCTAAACTGGCACCAAATTTTTAAGACAGAGCGAACTACTGGGTTGTTCGTAAAGCCAGAGGGGTTGGATGTAATGGGAGAAGTGAGAAGAGCAATTAGTGAGGATTGAGAGCATGATTGTGCTTCCAACTTGCACCATGGGAAGTTCAGGGATCCAAACCAAAATGAAATTTTGTGGATATGGGCCACCCAATAATACAGCAGGAAGTTTGGAAGTGACAAACCACCGTTGAATTTGCATCTATGAAGAGTGGATTTGCGGATTCTGGGTGATTTACCACACCATAGGAAGCCAGAAATAACTTGATCCAACATTTTAAAGAAATGTTTCGGCAGAAACAATGGAAGACTATTGAACAAAAATAAGAATTTAGGTAAAACATTCATTTTAATTGCATTGATTCTACCTATAAGTGAAAGAGGTAAGCTATTCCATCTTCGGAGGTCCAATTTAATTTTTGCAATTAAAGGCAAAAAGTTAGCAGCAAAAAGAGAGCTTAATGACCTGGTTATACTGACGCCCAGGTACTTAAAACCAGAGCAGCTCAACTTGAACGGAATGTCGGAGTGTAAAAGCTTTAATGCAGCCGCGTTGATAGGGTAGCATTCACTTTTAGCAATATTTACTCTGTAACCAGAAAAAGATCCAAACCTTTGAAAAGTAGATAAAATTGACGAGATGGAAAGACTAGGGTTTGAGACGTACAGCAATAAATCATCAGCATAAAGAGATAGTTTGAATTCTGTACCTAATCGGGAAATTCCGGTGAAAGTGTTAGAGGACCTTAAAAAGATTGAGAGAGGCTCTATAGCCAAAGCAAACAACAAAGGGGATAATGGGCATCCCTGTCTAGTGCCGCGGAAAAGTCTGAAAAAACTGGATTGAATACCATTGGAGGAGACACTAGCATGAGGGGAAACGTAAAAGAGACGTATACAAGAAATGAATGCATCACCCAGTCCAAATCTCTTTAAAACTGCAAATAAGTAATCCCATTCAACTCTGTCGAACGCTTTCTCAGCGTCGACCGAGATCACAACTTCAGGTATTTCAGTGGAGGATTTAGAGTAAATAATGTTCAGGAGTGTACGGACATTAAAGAAGAGTTGCCTCCCCTTAACAAATCCAGTTTGCTCATGTGAGACTATAGTTGGTACTATACTTTCCAGACGACAGGCCAAAGCCTTAGCAAGGATCTTAGCGTCTACATTTATTAAAGAGAGAGGTCTGTATGCGCTACAAATATTGGGATCTTTATCCTTTTTTAAGAGGAGACAAATAGAGGCTTGTGTTAAAGTATGAGGGAGACTGCCCTTTTGTAGTGACTCTTTGTATACCGCGTGGAGAATTGGGGATAGCTTGTCTTGGAACTTTTTAAAAAATTCAACAGGGAATCCATCCGGTCCGGGAGCTTTGCTACTTTGCATGCTTTTCATGGCAGCAACAATCTCCTCTATGGTTAAAGGCAAGTCAAGTTCCTTAGCAACATTTGGGTTTATCACAGGGAAGTTGAGGCTATCAAGGAACTGATTCATTTCAGTAGGATTAGCTGGAAATTCAGATTCAAATAACACAGAATAAAAAGACTGAAAAACCGAATTAATAGTAGTAGGATCCTGATGTAGGGTGCCTGACAAGTCCATAATCTGTGGGATCATGTGCGAAGCTGCCCGACAACGAAGCTGGTGAGCGAGAAGTCGGCTAGCCTTATCACCATGTTCAAAATAAGTAGAGCGTGACCGTAAGAGAAGTCGCTCTGCATCATTGGTGGTAAGAAGATCAAATTCAGTCTGTAAGTCAACCCGTTGTTTAAGTAAACCTGGAGAGGGGGAAATAGCAATTTGTTGATCCAGATTAGTAATATCAGTACTAAGTTCTAACAATTTCGCTTTGCGCACCTTATTCAAGTGGGCGGAATATGAGATAATTTGACCTCGTAAAAACGCTTTTAATGATTCCCAAAGTAAAGAATATGAAATTGGATTACTCTCATTTTATTTAGTACGATGAAATCATCAATTTGAGCTGCGATAAATGTGTTGAACCTTTCATCTGAAAGAAGTAGAGGGTTGAATCTCCAAGGTGTGACATACCGATGTTGAAAAGCAAACTTAATATCTAATGAAAGAGGGGCATGATCAGAAATAACAATAGGGTGATAATCAACAGATAGAACATTTGGAATTAATTTAGAGTCGACAAAAAAATAATCAATACGAGAGAAAGACTGATGCAAGTGGGAAAAGAAAGAAAATTTCTTGGATTGGGGATTATAAAATCTCCACGGATCAACGCATCCATTCTTTGACATGAAATCTGAGAGTGATCTAGACATTAATGTAGGGACCAAACTGCGTGGGGCAGACCTATCTAATTTGGGATCGATGACACAATTCATATCCCCGCCTACAATAAGGAGATTATTATCTACAGAAGGAAGAAAAATTCAAAAAGCTTATTCATAAAGTTTGGGTCATCAAAGTTGGGGGCATATATATTCACTAATAGAATTGGGACATGGAATAATTTACCAATAACAATTAAGTATCTACCATTTTTATCCGAAATAATTTTAGAAGCTGAAAACTGAATTGATTTGCTAACTAAAATAGCAACCCCCCTGGCTTTAGAGTTAAAATTTGAATGAAATACATCAGAAGCCCAGGGACATTTTAATCTGACCTGATCTCTGATGCGCATATGGGTTTTCTGTAAAAACACTAGGTCAGCTTTAAGATGTTTCAAATGGGCAAAAATCCTTGATCTCTGTGACAGCTGTCCCGACTGTCACAAGCAGACACTGCTGGTAATGGTTTTTTGTTTCCCCTTAATATTACTTTATACATTGATTAGTGAGTAGTTTAGATTTTTATCTTTAAATTTGTTTTCATTAGTCTGACTCTTTAGTTAACTATTTGTTGTGCACCCATTTAGTTAACTTTATGTGTCAGTTCTTTGTATATTTTGTTAAATACAACAAATTAATTATTTTTCTTTTGAGTTACCAGTTTCCTCTGGACCTGTGGCTGAAAATCAGAGATGAGCTCCAGCTGATTGGTGTCCATATATGGTTGTCAAACTTCCTCAGCGGACCATTCCATTTGTTCACCAGGGGAGGGGGAAATTTGGTCTTTAGTTTAATTTTACCATTTATTTAATGTTTCTTCTTTTGGAAAGTTAGTTAAATTCTGATATTTATTTCATTTATAGATTTAGTAATATTCTGACCAATATTTGTTAGGTTTTTGTGTGTTTAATTACCCCCTAGTGTGTGTTAATGGTCTGATCAGCCACTATTTAAGTTCCCCTCATGTGTTGTTTGTTAGGTCAGTTTGTGCTTGAGTTTGTTCTGTTACCACCTGAGTTGTAGTTTGTTATGTTGACCTCAGTTTGGGCCCAATTTATCATTTTTGGATTCTTTTTGTTAATAAATTAAGATTATATTTTGAATTTTCATCAACGTCTCTCTGGCTGGTTCATGCAAAACCTTCACAATCTCTTAAGTGGGCTCCCCATACCTTTGATGTTCCAGCTCAAAAATCTCACAGAAGACCCCGTTTGTGGGATGTTCACATTGTTATTTTTAGTAGACATGTTTCAAGACGATTGTAAATGTAGAGACAGGAAAATTGAGTATGGTGTACCGACCCCCACCACCACAAAAAAAAAAAAAAAGAAAAGAAGGAACCCTAACAAATAGAACAACAACTTCCCCCCACACCACCCCCGCAGCACTTACAACGACCCCATCCCCAAACGATGGGGAACCCAGTGCAGACCCCAAAAGGCGTCAGATCCCTAAAATGGATGCTCACGGTTTTTAGCAACGTAATAGCAGAAAAGCTGCAGACCAAGCTCCCGCAAGCTCAACAACATTCGTCATTATGGCACATCCAGTTGAGACCAAAATATAACAAATTATAAAATGTTAATTACAAAAAGAGAACATAGGCTCTGTAAGGCAAAGAGAATAATAATAATAATAGCCAGTAAATGTGACACGTAGCTGCTTAATCAAAGCCGTGTACCTTTGCAAAGCTCTCTTATACTTTGAGGGACTTGATGAAGACGCTGGCCTCGTCTGGTGAATTAAACTCCTTCTCATTGTGTGTGACCCGGAGTCGCGCTGGATAGAGCAGACCGAAACGGATCCCGGGGATCTCGCGGAGCTGACGGCATACATCATCAAAAGCAGCACGGGCTGGGGCGGTCCTCGACGTGTGGTCAGGGAAAACAGAGATGCACATGCCTCCAACCATGATCCGCTGCTGGGTCCTAGCTCGACGCAAAATGTCCAATGATCAGTGTTGTATAAAGTACTGAAATCTCAGAGTCAAGTAAAAGTATAGGTACCTCTCCAAAATATGACTTTGGTAAAAGTCCAAGTCACTGACTGAAATGTTACTTGAGTTAAAGTCTTAAAGTATCTGAAACTTCTTGTACTTAAGTATGGAAATTGCTGTAAAAATGGATGTACTCAAGTAATGTAATGAAAAGTACATGTAAAAAGTAAAACAAGGCAAATGCAGTTTGAATGACATTTTTTATATTTTGGTAAACTTGTCAAATACACTTAAAATAATGTACACAACCAAGTGCAGGCAAAATTAAACCTGCTAATAGATATACCTGCAGGCATCATTTAGTTAAGAAAATTAGGTGCTTTACCTATACAACAAGGTTAACTTAACCTGCTTTACAACTGAACCAGCTTCTTAGTATACCCTCCAGGACAGAAAATACAAAGTTTTTGTAAACCTTAAGTTTCCCTTCAAGTAAGGAAAATGAGAAAAATAAATAGTACAGAAAATGCGGCCAACATCAAGAAAAAAAAGCTGTTACGATTACTCTACTTCACAAATCAGTGAATCAGTCAATACTACAGTCAGTAGGTGGTGCACACAACTGGTCATTATGCAAAAGAAAAAAAGAATTGGGAGGGAAATGCAGCTTATTGGCATCTGAAGAGGTAGACCTTTTTTGTAAACCTAGTTTTGAACTTACATGCCTTTCCTATATTCGTTAAATTTAGTCTAAATTGCTATCGCTATGGCTTCTGTCCCCCCTTGAACAGAGGAGTCTAGGTAGCCTGCTACAGTCAACATTAGGCCCAAGCTAAATACACCACGTGTGGAACTGAAACAATGCCAAACAAAGTTCATTTATACAGGTAACGTTATGGTCAAGATTTCACAATAGTGTCTAGTGACCAAGCTATAGACCAAGCTCCTGAAACAGGAGGATTATAACCATTTCATAAGAAGTTACCTCGATGTGTTTCTTCAAGTTGGATGGGGAGTTTTTGTAAGATAGAATTTCCACATCTTCGCGCAGGAATAACATAAACTGCATGCGGTACGACGAATCTTTAACACCCACGAAAGAGTATATTGTGTTTAAATAAGGCCATGGGCTCTCATCACCAGCTGGTGGTTCCCCTGGAGCCGTGTCCGACGTAGTTGCAGTTGTTGTGGTCTCCGTCTCCTCCTCCATGTGACTGCTGCTGATTGCGAGACTTGCTTTGTGTTTAATGGGAGAAGCGAAACAGGTGTATTCTATTGGAGGTGATGAACAAGCCCAGGCAAGCAGGCTACCGACTTTGTTGCAGTCAATCAGTAGGTGGGGTCAAAACACTTGCGTTTCTCTCTCTCGCTTTTTTGTAACGAGTAACTAAACCACACATTGAAAATGTATCTGAGTAAAAGTACGCAATTAAGTTCGGAAATATAGTGAAGTAAAAGTGAAAGTCATCAAAAATGTTCATACTCGAGGAAAGTATGAAGTACTCCAAAATATACTTAAGTAAAGTAGTGAAGTGTTTTTACTTCGTTACTATACAACACTGCGAATGATAGTGCATACGAACAACTATAGGACGAGGTCGCTCACCAGGTTTCGGCCTCGGTTGGAGAGTACGATGGGCACGGTCGACCAAGGGCTCTTTCTGCAGCTGAAAAGCCTCCTTAAGCAAAGTGGAAATGGCTGTAGATGTGGTGGAAAAATCCTCTGAGATGCCTATCAGTCGCAAATTGTTGCGACGAGATCTGGCCTCCAGGTCATCACATTTATTGTCCAATTTTTTTCAAATCCGTGGACATCTGCTGCACCTTAGCCTGTAGAGTAGTGATATCGTCAGTGCACGTAGAGCATGATGTCTCCAATTCGCCCACGGTGTCCTTCAGGGCGCGCACATCCAGCTGAACAGTTGTAATATTGCTAGTCAATTCCGACTTCACTGCTAGGAGTTCAGCCTTTATACTCGACGCTTATACGCTCCGGAAGTCCAGCTTTTTAAAACAACTGAAAAAATCTCGGTATTCTGATGACTGAAATTCAAAACTGGTGTGGTGCTACAGTTTCATACCAAATCACTTACAACACTGATGTTAACTGTATAAAATGAACGCTGTCTATTGTGGTATCACGCATGTAGGGATTTTTTAATTAGTATTGAAATGGGTTAATTTTTCAGAGGGATACACAGTGAGAGTATCGTGATTTTAGTAATCACATGTTTATAAGAGCGATATTCCGTTGTCCTTCCATGGAAGCGGGCAGCATCCAGACAGACAATAAAAAAAATTTTAACGTTGCTGCTTTGACATGATCGCAGGACTGCCAAAATATATGTACAAAAATCCTCAATAAAACATAAAATATTTGAAAACACAGCAATGTCATCAGCCGGTGTTCAACTGATGCGGTGACGCTACCATTAGCAGGACCACGGAGCTGCGTCAAGAAGCTACAAACACTGAAGAGAAGGAGAGCTACCATCGATATAATTGTAGCCTAGCATGTTTTAATGTTACACAATACAATTTTAAGAAGTTGCTCAAAGTCTAAACTGGTATTGTTTAGCATTTAAGGTGTAAAGTTTACTTTCGAGCAAATGCCCCCCAAAGGAATCCCAGTGCCCCCGTTTTGTAAAAATTTCCACCAGCGCCCCCTGCTGTCCTCTGAACGCCCCCCAGGGTGCAGTACTGCTCCCGTTGAGAAACGCTAACATACATAAACTTTACAGGAAAGACAGAGCCACACGTTGGGCAGCATGTTGAGATGTAAACACCTCACATAATCCTTTGTTCATAAATATAAATCATTCTCAACACTCCCTCAACGTGCACCTCTGAAAGCACGACTACAAGTTATTCCTGTGGTTCACATAGAGCTGCGCAACCAGAGCTAACGTGGTGGGTTTTAATCTCTTACCTGGATATAGATTTCTCCAAAGAAACATAATTCCACGCAGGGGGTGGATGTAAATATCCGTACAGGTCAGCCTTTGTCCAGTTTTTTTTTTTTTTTACTTTTAATTCAGATTTTCCAGTGCGAGTCACATCACATACAGTTCATCATACATATAATATATTTTAGAAACTGCATGTACAACCTCACATATTGTGTTCCATAAGAGACTTTGTTTGTCTATAGTCTTAAAAAAACAAATTCCAAAAAAAACAAAACAAGGGAGAATCTCCTATTTATCAATCGTTATCTCCATCAACTGTGATTTGAAATGAGTGTGAATTGGGGACCATTTACCTAAGAAGATGTCACTTTTCATCTGAAGTTTTGCTGTAATTTGTTCCATATGGTACACCTCCATCACTCTATTCTTCCACTGAGAGACCGTTAGGGGCTGAGGTTTCAGCCATGAGACCGTAATCATTTTTTTGCAAGAACAAGTAGAATCTTTAAGACATAAATCTTACTGTGATCTTGAATTTTATTCTGGAATATCCCTAGTATTATCAGAGATGGCTCTAGCGGGATTGTAATGCCCAGGCAAGTATTAATTTCCCTTTGTATCCCTTTCCAATAGGTTGATAGTTTTGGACAGTTCCAAAATATATGGGTGAAATCTCCAATCAGTCAACAACCCCTCCAACATTTGTCTGAGGTACGGTCAAATCTAAATGTGAGGAGTCCTGAAGAACCTCACTTTGATTTTCCATTTGAATTCTCTTCATGTTGAGCTTTTTGATATTTTATGACCCTCTCGAAGCATTTTCTCCCAGTCCTCATCTTTGATTATGACATTAATTTCTAACTCCCATTTCCCCTTAATATTTTTTGTATCAGCTATGGCTTTCTCTTGTAATATTTTGTAAATATGGGATATAAGTCTGGTAGTTATATTTCCTTTTATTACTCAGAGAAAAAAATTCTCCATACTAGAGGGAGGCAACTGTAAGGCTCTCCATTTCCTATGTTTATGTACGTAATGTCTCATTTGTAGTTATTTATGTAGGTCATGGGTTGTATTTTCGTTGAAGTTGTTGAAAGGACATTAGGTTTCCATTTTCAAACTGTGGTGTTAATGTTATGCATAGTTAAGACTACAAATGGCCACCTGTGGTGACGTCATGGAGCGACAGGCTTAAGTAGTCCAGGTGAGGCTGATTGTGGCAATGAAGTCTGGCTGGACGTTTGGTGATCCGGGAATAAACTGATAACAATGATACAGTTCGACTCAGCGCATTTTTCATAAAAACACGACATGGTGTCAGGAGTGCTGTAGTGTAAATCATCGGAGGCTGTAATTCTACCAGAGGCATGGCTGATGACAACGTACAGGGAGTCGCTTCTGCTGGTCCATGTGCAACGTTCAGCATCCAGCCGCCGGAATCTTTCGACTTCACGAAGCCGCAGGAGTGGGCCAAGTGGATACGGCGATTCGAACGGTTTCGTTTGGCAAGTAACTTGAATTCTAGTTCTCAGGAGAATCAAGTTAACATGCTCATTTATTGCATGGGAGACGAGGCGGATGATGTTCTGCGGGGATTAGCATTACCGACTGACCAAAGAAACACGTATCAAGGAGTTCGTGATGGATTTCAAGCTTTCTTCGTTGTTAAGAAAAATGTCATTTATGAGCGAGCCAGGTTTAACATGCGCAAACAAGAGGAGCATGAAACCGTAGATGCCTTTGTTACTTCACTGTATGCGCTAGCAGAGCATTGTAGTTATGGAGCGCTACATGATGAACTGATTCGTGATAGACTGGTGGTGGGATTGCAGGATAAAAGATTATCTGAGCGTATGCAGCTCGACCCAGATTTGACACTGGAAAAGGCCATTAATTCGGCGAGACAAAGTGAAGAGGTGAAACGGCAGCAATCCTGTCTGCGTAGTGGCATCAGATCGGAGACAGAAAATGGAAAATCTGTCGACAGGGTGTACAAAAGCAGTGTTAAGCATGCCAAGGCTAAATACCAACCTAAGTTGCGCACTACTACAAATAATAAAAGGGAGATTTCTCAATGTTATAAGTGTGGCTGCTCTCCATCCCATCCCAAACGTGATTGTCCGGCAAATGGGGAAAACTGTCATTTATGTGGGAAAAGGGACATTATAAGAGGGTGTGTAGGACGCTCAAGACTGTACATGCGGTCGAAAAAGATGACTCTTTGTTTTTAGGCAGTATTACCAAGGGAGATGAGCCTTGGAGGGTGGATGTTGAAATAAATAAAAGAAACATCTCATTCAAGATTGACACTGGTGCTGATGTTACGGTCCTGCCATACGCCATGTACAGAGACATCTATAGAGACAAGAGTCCCCCCCCCCTGAAAAAAGCTACCAGGCAGCTGTTAGGACCAGAGAGAAATGCACTGGATATTGTGGGGGTTGCTGAGATGTTAATGAAAAAAGGAGAAAAAGAGATACAAGAAAGTGTGTATATTATGAGACACCTGCAAACTGCACTTTTGGGTAGACCAGCCATTCAGAAGCTGGAGCTTGTAGCTAGATTAAATGAGATAACTGTTGCAACATTAAAAACTAGCTATCCAAAGCTATGCAGTGGTTTGGGAGAAGTGAAACAGCCTTATGCCATCAAACTGAAACCAGGAGCTCAACCATTTTCATTAAAGACGCCCAGAAGGATTCCACTTCCTTTGATGGACAAAGTCAAGCAAGAACTGTCCCGTATGGAAAGTTTGGGGGTGATTAGCAGAGTTGAGGAGCCAACTGATTGGTGCTCAGGAATGGTGGTTGTTCCTAAAAAGACAGGGGCTGTACGCATATGTGTTGACCTCACCAAGCTGAATGAGTCTGTGTGCAGAGAGAAGTATATTCTTCCCTCTGTAGATGAAACACTCGGTAAGTTAGCAGGAGCTAACATTTTCAGTAAATTAGATGCTAATATGGGGTTCTGGCAGATCCCTTTAACTGAAGATACTGCAAAATATACAACTTTTATTACACCTTTTGGTCGTTATTATTTTAAACGGCTACCCTTCGGTATAGCTTCTGCCCCTGAGCATTTCCAGAACAGAATGGTAACAGAGGTTACGGAGGGATTAGAGGGTGTAGTTTGCCACATGGATGATGTGTTGGTGTGGGGGCGAACACAGGAGGAGCATGATGCTCGTCTGTATACCGTTCTTGGAAAGATTCAAGAAGCCGGTATTACACTGAACATTGATAAATGTGATCTTTCAAAGCAGAGTGTAACATTTTTGGGCCATATTATTTCTGTTAATGGAGTTAGTCCTGATCCAAATAAAACAGAAGCTGTGAGAAAGATGAAAGAACCAAGAAATGTGAGTGAACTAAGAAGTTTCCTTGGAATGGTTAACCAGCTGGGGAGGTTTCTTCCAAAGTTGGCAGAGCGAGACAAGCCTTTGAGGGATCTCTTGTCAAAGAAAAACTGTTGGATATGGGGAGTTGATCAAGCTAGAGCATTTCAAGAACTGAAAGATTTGCTTTCATCTCCGCCAGTGTTAGCCATGTACGATACTAACCGAGAATGTAAGGTTTCAGCAGATGCGTCAGCTTATGGTCTGGGGAGTGTGCTGCTCCAAAAGTGGGGTCAGGAGTGGAGACCTGTTGCATACGTGTCACGATCTCTAACACAGACTGAGCAGAGATATGCACAAGTGGAAAAAGAAGCTTTAAGTCTTACTTGGGCTTGTGAAAGATTCAGTAATTATCTCGTTGGCAAACATTTCCAAATGGAGACAGATCATAAACCACTTCTGAGTCTTTTGGGTTCCCAGATGTTAGATGATCTTCCACCACGTATTCAGCGTTTTAGAATGCGTCTCATGAGATATTCTTATTCCATCTCATATGTGCCAGGGAAACATCTGTGGACAGCTGATACGCTGTCACGTGCTCCTATGATAGAAAATTTATCAACAACTGAAGCAAAGTTGGTTGAAGATTCAAATATTTATGTAGATAATGTGATCCAACACCTGCCTGCAAGCACTGGCTACCTTGAGGAGCTGAGACAGGAGCTGACGAGGGATAGTATATGTGCCCGTGTGATGCAGCTGTGTGAGGAAGAATGGCCTACACACTACAACAGTGAACCAGCACTCAGACTGTATTGGGCTGAAAAGGCATTTCTTACGGTGAAGGATGGTCTTTTGTTAAGAGGAGACAGACTTGTTATTCCTTCAACTATGATAAATGATGTGCTCATGAAATTACATGAGGGACATCAGGGAGTGGTGAAATGCAGAGAACATGCACAGCAGTCAGTGTGGTGGCCTGGACTGGGCCAGCAGCTAAAAGAACTGGTTCTAAAATGCCACACCTGCAACAGAGAGAGAGAGAATCCCACAGAGCCATTGATGCCATCACAGTATCCGGACAGACCATGGCAAAAACTTGGGGCCGATCTGTTTACTTTGCAAGGAAAAAATTATATTCTGGTTGTGGATTATGCATCAAGATTTGTGGAAATTGCTCAACTGAGTCCCACAAGATCAGCAGATGTGATTCCTCACCTGAAATATGTGTTTGCACGTCACGGCATTCCAGAAGTAATGATCACAGATAATGGTCCTCAGTTTTCCTGTGCTGCTTTTGCTACATTTGCTAAGTTATATGGGTTTAGCCATATTACAAGTAGCCCAAGATATCCACAAAGTAACGGGGAAGCTGAACGTGCAGTTAAAACCATAAAGAACTTGTTGAAGAAAGCAGCTGATCCCTATCTAGCCTTACTCGCCTACCGAGCAACCCCACTTTGGAGTGGGTACAGTCCGGCGGAGCTCCTTATGGGAAGAAGGCTTCGCACGACTGTGCCAACACTTCCATCTTTGTTGAGGCCAGTTCTTCCAGAAAGTAAGTTCATTGCTCAAAAAGAAAAGGAGAGAAGGATAAAGGATGCAGAGAGATATGATTCACGCCACAGAGCAAGAGTTCTTAGTAAACTTACTCCAGGACAAGGCGTGTGGATTAAAGATCAAGGCACAAGCGGAGCAGTGGTTACCAGTCATTCTACTCCACGGTCATACATTGTGGAAGGACCCCATGGATTGATTAGGCGAAATCGTCGTCATTTGGTTACCATGGAGCCTTCGACAGAGCCAGAAGTACCGGAAGGTGATGTTGGTGCAGAACAAGTTCCACCGAGTTCTGAGGAATCTTCACAGCAGAGCTTTCCTGAACTTTCACCTACTCCTAGAACCAGGTTTGGGAGACGGGTTGTGAAACCAGATAGACTGAATTTGTAGCTAAGGAAAATAAAATGATTGATGTAAATGTTATGCTAAAAATTTAAATATATATTTCTATTTATTGTAGCTTTTTCTTCTAGCTCTAGGTAGAAACAGACCTTCCAGCTATAGAGGCAGAATAATCCTGTAAGGCAGGGGTGGGCACTCCTGGTCCTCGAGGGCCGGTGTCCTGCAACTTTTAGATGCATCTCTACTTCAACACACCTGAGTCAAATAATGAGGTCGTTAACAGGACTCTGGAGAACTTGACTGCACTTAGGAGGAGATTCAGCTGTTGGATTCAGGTGTGTTGGACCAGGGAGACATCTAAGAGTTGCAGGACACCGGCCCTCGAGGACCAGGAGTGCCCACCCCTGCTCTAAGGTCTGTTGAATCAATGGTAGTCTACCCATTGATTCTAGAGAGGGGAGATGTGGTGTTAATGTTATGCATAGTTAAGACTACAAATGGCCACCTGTGGTGACGTCATGGAGCGACAGGCTTAAGTAGTCCAGGTGAGGCTGATTGTGGCAATGAAGTCTGGCTGGACGTTTGGTGATCCGGGAATAAACTGATAACGATGATACAGTTTGACTCAGCGCATTTTTCATAAAAACACGACACAAACATTTGATCTATTAAAGTTAATCCGTTTTCAACCCACTAATGTAGTCCAGATGTAGGAAGAAATTCAGAGTTATGGTTTATTCATATAACTCTACAAAAGGAATTTAGTATCTTTTTGATCTTTGCCCATGTTAACAGGGTAAACTTAACCCATTCATTATTAATTTTATTCTTTGACCATATGTTTTGGTTAACAAATGGGACAGTATCAAGAAATATGTCTTGGCAATCACTTTGTTCCATCTTGTACCAAATTGTATCTTCATCTTGGCGTATCCATGCTATTATTGATCTAGTTTGGGCAGCCCAGTAGTATTTTTTAAAATTTGGTAAATTTAGTCCCGCAAGCTCTTTCGGACACATAAGAGTTTTCTATCTAATTTTTGGGTGTTTGTCTTGCTAAATAAATTTTGAGAGCCATTTATTTAGAATATTAAATATGGACATGGGTATTTTTATAGACAAGGTTTGAAAAAGGAAGAGAAGCCTTGGTTCATTCTGATGGTTTCAATCCTCCCTACTAGTGAGAGAGGTAGAATGTTCCATCTCATAAAGTCTGTCTTTATCTCGTCCATTAATTTTCCATAATTAGCTATAAAATGTTGTGTGAGTTGAGGAGTTATGAAAATTCCAAAGTATCTCAATCCCTGGTTGAATATTTTAGGTTTGAATCGATCTGTTAATTTTGCGACCAAGTGACCGTGTATTGCCATCGCTTCAGATTTGGATTGGTTGATTTGGTAACCCAAAAGACATCACCGGATCTATATATACTTATATAAGTGAAAATATCATCAGCAAAAAGTGAAATCTTGTGTTCTGTAGTATTTTTGTCTACAATGCTTTTAATATGCTTGTTCATTCTCATCGCTGCTGCCAGAGGTTTATTGCAAAGAGTAAGGGACTAAGACAGTCTCCTTGACGAACCCCTCTCTCACGCATAAAGAAGTCGGAACAAAATCCATTAACTCTAACTCGTGATTTAGGATTTGTGTATATTATTTGTATCCATTCCACAAATAGTGGATGAAAGCCCATAGTTAGTAGAGAGTTATATAAAAAGTGCCAGTTAATTGTATCAAATGCTTTTTGTGCACCAAAACTAATTAGCATGGATTCTTGATTGGTTCCTTTGGCTTGTGTTATAACATTCAGGATTCTCCTTATGTAATTAACACTATGTCGGTTTGGGATAAATCCCGTCCGGTTCGGGTGGATTAGTTTTTTAATATGTTTCTGTATCCTTTAGCTAAATACTGGCCAGTAGTTTAAGATCTGTGCATAACAAACTAATTGGCCTATATCCTTCACATATTGTTGCATCTTTCCCTTCCTTATAAGTAACTGATATGATGGCCTCAGACCAAGAATTGGAAATTTTATCCTTTAAGTGCATAATTAAAGACTTTGGTTAATGTTGGTGATAGGATTTTTATAAATGCTTCAAAAACTTGAAGCATTTATAAAATTCCCCTGAGAGTCCATCAGTCCCTGGGGATTTATTATTTTTCAATTTGTTAATATCCTCCTGTACTTCTGTCTCTCTTATATCTGAAATCATATCAGCCGCTTCCTCATCAGACATAGCAGGAAGTGTTAACCTAGCAAGAAACATAGCAGTTTTGTGTTTTAATTCGTTGTTGATTTGGTTTGGTTCCTGATATAAGTTTTTATAAAAGAATGCAAAGGCGTTGACAATTTCTTTCGCACAAAAGAAAGTTATTTTAAGTGTGGGATCCATTATTTTGTGTATTGTTCTGTCAGACTGTGTTTTTCAAAGTTGGAAGGATAACAGTCGACTGGCTCTATTTCCCATCTCATACCTTTGTTTGGAGAACCTCAGTGCTCCCTCCACTTTGTATGTGGGAATTTCATCAAGCTCTTTTCTAGCCTCTTTTCAATCAATCAATCAATCAAATTTTATTTGTATAGCACATTTCAGCAGCAAGGCATTTCAAAGTGCTTTACATCATTACAAACACAGAAACACAATGCAACATAGAATCAATAATCAAAACACAGCATTAAGTCAAGTTCCATCAATAAATTTGTAATTGATTACATTTCAAATACAATTCTAAACAGGCGGGTTTTTAGTTGAGATTTAAAAGAAGTCAGTGTTTCAGCTGTTTTACAGTTTTCTGGAAGTTTGTTCCAAATTTGTGGTGCATAGATGTTGAAAGCTGCTTCTCCTCGTTTGGTTCTGGTTCTGGGGATGCAGAGCAGACCAGAACCGGAAGACCTGAGAGGTCTGGAAGGTTGATACAACAAAGGCAGATCTTTAATGTATTGTGGTGCTAAGCCGTTCAGTGATTTGTAAACTAACAACAGTATTTTAAAGTCTATTCTTTGAGCTACAGGGAGCCAGTGGAGGGACTTTAAAACTGGTGTTATGTGCTCTATCTTCCTGGTGTTAGTGAGAACGCGAGCAGCAGCATTCTGGATCAGCTGCAGCGGTTTGATTGATTTGTTGGACAGACCTGTGAAGACGCTGTTGCAATAATCAATACGACTGAAGATGAATGCATGGATGAGTTTCTCTAGATCTTGCTGAGACATTAGTCCTTTAATCCTTTTAATTCCGTTAGAGCGTCATTTCTCCGTCTACGCTTATGTTCAATTTCTAGTTGTTTTAGACTTTCAAGTCTTCTTTTTCCATGCGCTGTTTCTTAAGTCTAGAAGATGTCTGTATCATTTTTCCTTGTTATACTGCTTTGGCTCCACTCCACATCATAGGTGGAGTTACAGTTCCATTATCATTTATCTTCAAGTATTCTAGCAGATACTGTCTTAGTTCCTGAATCACTGATGTGAGTAGTGATACATTTACAGTAGTCTCTAGTATCTAAAGGGGGTGTCCTTACTGAACTTTAACTGTAGAATAACTGGGGCATGGTCACTCAATGTAATTGATTCAATACTAGTCAATTACTTTATAAAAGTATTTTTGAGGAATGCAGAAGTCGTCTATCCTTGAATAACATTATGAACTTTCGAAAAGAATGTAAAATCCTTTTTGCTCGAGATTTTAAATCTCCATGGATCCCCCAGTCCCAGTTCGGTTATCATATTATTAAGTATTTTTGTTTTCCTGCTTTGTCCCCCTATTTCTACCATCATGTACTGCATTAAAATCTCCTCCAACTATTACTATGCCTTTAGCATTCTCTGCAATTATATTAGCTATTTCTTTAAAAAAGTAATCATCGCATTCCTTAGATGCATAAAGATTCATGATAGACATCTCCTCCTCCCACATCCGACTCAGCACCAAGACATATCTCCCCATATTATCCTGAATGACTTTTTCTGTGGAAAATGCCAATGATTTGTTAAATAAAATAGTGACTCCTCTCTTATTTCCATATGATGCACTATATGTTTGATTTACCCAGTTCTGTCTTAATTCTTTTATGCTCTAACCCATTGAAATGGGTCTCCTGTAATAAGGCAATGGAGCATTGCATCTTTTTTAGTTGACTAAAACTTTTTCCTCTTTATTGGGTGATTTAGACAATGGACATTATATGTTACAATTGTTAGTTTTTCCATATGTACCTTTTAATTATGAATACCTTTTTATATTACTATTTCTGTAGGTATCAATGTTATTATGAAATATGTATTTTACACGATGTGGTTGCACATTTGTTAGATTAGTCAAGGTAATGTTTACAAGTATTAGAACGTACTTGAACTTAATAGTAAACAGGCTTCCAAACAATAAACTAAGCACCAATACGACCTTAAAACCGGTCTCCACGGAAACGAAGGGGGTGTGACAGAAGCCCTTCCTCTGAACACGCCGTGTAATAGCAGTCTGACAACAAAAGTCTGTTCCCTGACTTGCCTTCCCAAGAACAAGTGTACATAAAATGAAATAAAACAAATTAATCATTGTATCGCTCTCATGGCGAGGAAAGTCCCTGTTATTTAGAGTTGTAATATATTTTACTAAACAAGCCTTCTTTAAAGTCATTTTATCACAAATGTTATACTTTGAGTTTGGATTTAAGTGTCCATATATTTCTCACAAATCGTTGATTTATTTATTACCTTGTAAAAGCGCACTCATGTCCGTTACGCTCAGCATCGTTTCTCCGGCTTTTCCGGGCACCGTGGTCCAGGATTCGCCCAGTAGTTTCTCTCGGAATCTCTCGCACTCATCTATCTTGACAAGTATTCCCATCTTCTCCAGTGTTGAGTCTGCTCTTGCAAGTGTAGCAAAGGTCTTCACACTGGAGTCCAGGTAGATTTTCAGTTGGACAGGAAAAGGCGACACTGCTCTCATATTTATGTCTAAGTTATTTGATAACTTATCATACCTGTTTGTGTTTCTTCTATATGTTCACGGTGTAATCTTGGTCGAAGACTACACCGTGATTCTTCAGCCGTGGTGGGTAACATCACGTCTACTCCATGCCATCTGTATTACTTTTTCTTTCACTCTGTAGTTGGAAAACCTCATGATAATTGACCGTGGGGGAGCGGAGTTTTTAGGCTTCGTATTTAAAGACCAGTGGGCCTTCTCTACACTGACATCCATATCCTACTGTGGTTTGAGTGAGGTGTGCATCAAATCAGTTATGAAGGATATCATGTTATTCTTTTCTTCTCCTTCAGGTACCCCATAGGTGCGTAGATTATTGCGCCTTGCTCTTGATTTGAGGTCTTCACATTTAGCTGAGAGATTAGCTTCTCTTTGTAGCATGTATGGCAGCATGCAGTCATGGCGGAGCAGCTGGTCCTCGGCGTTGCTCACTCTTTGGTTGGTGTCGGTTATTTGCTGCTCCAGTTTTGTTGTTCGTTCAAGCAAGTCTTTCAGTGATGATTTCGATTTGGATATTGCAGCAACTAATGGCATCCACTTCGTAATTAGTTTTTAGCTTAGTGGTTTCTGTTCTCTATATAAAGGATTACCTGAAGAATGAACACCCAGCAGGCAGTGGCGCTCTGTTTTGAGTTGGAAAAGGAAGAGGGAAAACCCGCAGTCCCAGTCTGGGCACAGTGAGGATTGCCATGATGATGACGGCAAATCGATCATTCTTATTAGCAAGAGTATCAGAGACTGAGAGTACGACAAGAGTCTGAGAGGCAGCTACTCAGAGATCCAAGCAGGGGAATGGCGACACTGTGTAGCTGCAAGGAGTCGATCACTAGGGGGTGAGGCAGAGCCACTCCCCCAGCAGCTAGTAGTTGCTTGCCCTGAAATGCAAAGTGGAGAAATTGCCAATGGTGTGGTGCAATCAGGACATGAAAGCATGCATCCTTCAAGTCAACCAAGGTGAACCAGTCGCCTGGGGAGATTGTTTAAAGCACATCCCTGATGCTCAACATGTGGAAAGGGATAGTTTTGAAAAACATATTCGGACCTCTCTGGTCCAAAATTGGGCAGAGTCCGCCAGTCTTTTTTAGGACTAAAAAATACTTTGAGTAAAAGCCCCCTGGATTCCGCAGGGGGTTGACAGGCAATATAGCGCCCTTGGCCAGCAAGGCATCTATTTCATGGCTCAGAATCTGAGCATTTACCTGGTTGTGAATCACCGTCATCCTGACTCGACCAGGAACAGGAGGACGGAGGCAGAACTGTAGCATGGGAGTTGTAACCCTGAGTTAGTGTAGACACCACCCATGGATCAGAAACGAGAGCGGTCCAGCAACTGAGGTGGCCCGGGGTAAAGTGTCCCGCCACCAGCTCGGAGACGTCATTCCCGAGCCCCCCTGCCCTTAAGAGGGTGGGAGGGTTAGTGGACTGCCTGGGTTGAGAGGCGACATGAGCCTGACCTCTGGGCAGATCCCACTGGCCATGAGCCAACTGGAGAGGGGCCAAACAGGTTCTGCAGCATGGCACATCCAGCATCTCACGCTCACAGGCCTAGGTCAGGTCGAGCTGAAATCGCCACTCTTGACACTTAAGCCGACAAGCGAATAGACCAGAGAACCTGGTGGAGCACAAAATGCCACCAGGGGTGAAAAGCTGCAAGGAGCACTATGACCACCGAAGATACAGAAAAAGTATAAACCCAGCCCGGTTGCCATAGTCAGTGAGGCAAGCCAAAAACGGCTGCACAATGTAAGAAAAAGCTAGCCCAAAGACATCTGCGATGTAACAAAATATAGGCAAGCCAAACACGGCTGGACAATGTAAACAAAAGCAAGCACAAAAGCGGCTGTTATGTAACAAAATATAGGCAAGCCCGAAACGGCTACGATAATAAAATAAGGACAACCCAAATATGGCGGCACAATATAAAGAAAAAGAAATCCCAAACAAACTAAAGGCAATCCGAACACGGCTGCCACCTACAAATACAAGCCAATACGGCTAAGCAAATAAGCTAGTCTGAATCGGCTAACGGCGTACCACCAGCAATAGGGAAATCGACGAGGGAAGCGAACGTGCCCCTGCTCCTGCCGATTAAAAAGAAAAAACAACTTACCAATTGAAGAACAAAGTTGGATCAAAGAGGAGCTTGCCTCATTTTGAAGTAGCATAGTATTAAGTCTCCAACATCCTTTCCTTTCTTTTTCCACATTGAATTCTATATGCAACTCCACTATGCCATGGTCACTTATGATAATTGTTCCTATTTCACAGCCCATTACTGACTCTACTAGCTTATTAGATATTAAGAAAAAGTCAATTCTAAAATATATCTAGAATGAATAAAAAGTATATTCTTTCTCCTGCTAGCTAGTCCTGTGCTAGCATTTGGATTGCAGCCCTGTCCTTAGGTGATGATTTTCCCCTTGGCTGCTTTTGTCAATAAATCCATCCATCACCTGGTTGAAGTCACCTCCCAGAATAATATGGCCCTCAGTGTTTCTCATTATGCTGTTAATTTCATGAAAAAAGTCAGGTTCTTCCTGATAAGGTGCCTAAATGTTGCAGAGGACAGTCCTAATTCCATTCAGCAAGGCTTAAACACATATATGAAGCTCCCTTCCTTATCATTATGATGTTTAAGCATAACAAAGCTTATGTTTTTAATAATGAGAATTATTACACCATTTTGTTTGCTTGAATATGAGCTGTGCTACACCTTACCCACCCAACTTCTTTTGAACTTAGCTGCTTCTTCATCCCCAGTTATATGTGATTTCTGGCTGAATGCAATATCAACGCCTTTGTCAAACTTTTTGTCTTTTAATTGGATGCGCACATTCATTAATATTCCACGATATTATGTTAGACATTGTAGAAGAAATTTATTATAAGGTAATATCTGTTGGTTATATCGCTCTATGTTTATTCTAAATTCTTGTACATTTACACGGGATTAAGCTATTTGAGTTACATGTACAAGGTTGGGAGTTGTTTTCTACGGCTGAATCAGAACCAGACTGTTTGGAATCCCTTATCCTTGGTATAAAACTCATGTGCTGTCTCTGCCTGGCAGAGCTTCTCCCCCAGAACTGCTTCATTATTGATTGTCCTTTTGCGTTCTCTCGCAATAATCTACTGATTAGTTCATGCAGCATAATTGAATACTATCAGCCTTTCTTATGGTTGCCGCCGTACTTTCTGCTTTAATACAAGGTTATGGAAGGTTTTTCCATGCATGTTAATATCTCCCAGTATTTTGCACCAAAGAGGTAATAATCATACACACGTTTTTGCTGAGGCTCTGTAAGAGCCATATGAATGAAAGAAGTAATTGATATGACAGGAGCACACGACTTTGACACTTGGGTGGCGAGCGTGTCGATGTGGGCGTGATGTCATCAAGTATGAATGGGAAGGTTACTGGCCTGCTGCTTTGTGTGTATGAGGAAGCGAGTGATCGCAGTGGTCAGTCCTTGCAAAGTTTGAAGCATGATAATCAAAATGGAATAAATCGATAATTGTGACAGAACAAAGAAGTGGTTTGGAGTTGATTGATACACAGATGAGATTCTCCGAGTTAACCTAGTGCGGCCTTCTACCACCATTAGTTTGTCGTGTTTCTTAATAATAAAATGTATTTATTATTATTAACTCTTTGGTCCATAAAACTGATTGAAAATCGATTTATTCACTGCATGTTTATGTCTATTAAGGTTGAGATGGAACTGCACATGAAAACGGCCCTTTAAACCATTCAAACAACCAGCACAATAGAGACACAATTAAAACTGTCAGATGATTTATTACCCACGATAATAACTCCTAAATAGTCCAAATAGTTTGGATGTCTATTTATTTCTTTCCTACTTATGGAAAGTTTCTGTTTATATCATAGGTTTGTGGTCCATTTCTATACTAAAGAAAAATATATAAAGCATCAGCTATTTCACAAAGAGATATTACCATTCAAGGAAAAACCTTCCATAACCTTGTATTAAAGCTGAAAGTACAGCGGCCACCATAAGAAAGGCTTACAGTATTCAATTTTGCCACATGAACTGATCAGTAGATTATTGTGAGAGAACACAAAAGAAAAAAAATTCCCATGTCCCTTGGAGGGCACCATTTCCTGGAAGCATTTCTTTATAGTGTTTAAAGCGCACCGCTCTTCCACGAGCTCCTTCAGCAGGTCCTCAAAGAAATTTAATTGGCAGCCTTTCTTTGGCCATCTGCAGCACCTTGACCTGAACCGATGAGCGCAAAAACCATATGAGGATGGTTTGGGGTGGTTTATTGACATGTTGCTTGGGTGCCAGTGAGTGATGGGCCCGCTGCACTTCAAACTCGCTGCCTGCGAGGCCAAACCCTTGAGCAATGATCCTCTCCGCATACTGACGCATGTTTCCTCTTTCTTCTGTCTTCTTTCAGCCCCACCATTCTCACATTGTTCCTCCGACTCCGGTTCTCCAAGTCCTCGACTCGTTCCCAGAGAGTCGCCAGTTTCTTGTCACATATCGCCACACATTTTTACATCTGAACACTTGCATCTTCAATATCAGACACTCGCTATTCAACTTCGCCCAGAGTTATTAGAATATTTTCTAGGGAGTCTTTAAGCTCTTTAGTTGTTTCTTTGATCAAGACAACATCTGCCGCCACAACTTGTAGTGTTGCGCTCATTTTCCATATTTCTTCCATGAAGTTGTAGTTGGTATGTTTCTCTTCGGTGCAGCTTACGTCCGTCAACGGGTTAGCAGAAGTGCTTTCAGGCATGGGGCTGGTCCTCGCTGCTAGCTTGCTTCTCGCTGCCACACCTTTGAAAAAGTTAGCTTTGCTGTTGCTTGACATTTCGTCAATAAATTATTAATATCTGGCCTCTTAGAAAGACTTTTGGATGTACCGTGTCAGATGTATTTACATCTGGGTAAACCGAGAGGTGTATATTTCAAATAAATGAGAGAAAAAACTGTCGATTTCAGTAGCTCTCCTAGAGTCCTGCCATCCTCTTCGGTGGTCCCATGTGACTCCCACAACTGAGATGTTAATAATACAGTGAGGAAAATAAGTGTTTGAACACCCTGTGACTTTGCAAGTTCTTCCACTTAGAAATCCTGGAGGGGTCTAAAATATTCATCTTAGGTGCATGTCCACTATCATAGACATACACTAAAAAAGAACAAAAAAAATCTGGAAATCAGCTTTTAATAATTTATTTGTGTGTTACTGCTGCAAATAAGTCTTTGAACACCTGTGAAAATCAATGTTAATATTTGGTACAGTATTCTTCGTTTGCAATTACAGAGGTCAATTGTTTCCTGTAGTTTTTCACCAGGTTTGCACACACTGCAACAGGGATATTAGCTCATTCCTCCACACAGATATTTTCTAGATCAGCCAGGTTTCTGTCCTGTCGCTGAGAAACACGGAGTTTGAGCTCCTCCAAAGATTTTCTATAGGGTGTAGATCTGGAGATGGACTAGGCCACTCCAGAACCTTGATAAGCTTCTTATGGAGCCACTCCTTGGGTATGCTGGCTGTGAGCGTCAGGTCATTGTCATGTTGGAAGATTCAGCCACAACCCATCTTCAATGCTCTAAAGGAGGGAAAGAGGTTGTTCCTCAGAATCTTGCTATAAATGGCCCCGGTCATCCTCTTCTTAATACAGTGCAGTCGATCTGTCCCATGGAAAACCCCCCCAAAAGCATGATGCTTCCACCCCCATGCTTCACATTAAGGTTTTTGGAATGGTACTCATCATTCTTCGTCCTCCAAACACAACGAGTGGAATTAAGACCAAAAAGTTCTATTTTGGTCTCATCTGACCACATACCTTTATCCCATGACTCCTCTAGATCATCCAAATAGTCATGGGCAAACATAAGACTGGATGTGTGCCTCTTATTTCTGTTAGTTATGTGGATTGCTACTAACAACAGTCAGGCAATTGGATCATTCGCACACCTGCTATAAACTTATTGCATCTCTAACAGTGCTGTTTACATTATACTCTATATGCACATATGACATAGGATACATTTATTGGCCTGCTCATTTCAATTTTAAGGGATCAGTGATCGGCCAATACTTACATGTGAAACCAATATTAATCTCAGATCTTATTTACCTCGATAAAGGTTTAAAAATCAGCCGCTGTCCTATTCTACTCTATAGTGAAAGAGGTTTGACTGACAAACCAGCTCACCAGGTCATGTCTGTACGTTTGCCGTTAACAGTAGTCTGTTGCCAACTCAGTGACTCTCTTACTATATCTAGTGACATTTCAGCTAAAGAAAATAGTATTGACCGAAATCAAAACAGGCAGGTCAGGTTTTTTAAAGATCAGTAATCGTGGAACGGCCAGAAAACTGCAATTGGTGCAGCCTGATTTAAGATGGAATACATACACACATATTCATGACATTAATGATAATTGATTAATTCCTCTTAAGCGTAATTACAATAGCTAAGATTTTTATTTATACCACATGAGTTTTTCTCACATGAGAATGTGACCAGTATTGGGCTGATTCTGTGCCTTCAAATTATGTTAATTGGAAAAGTTTCACATAAGGTGTAAAAATAATGTTTTAGTCACATAAATTATCATGCTCAACAGCAAACATTTCTCAAACTACAGCTTACAGAAGCTCATTTATATATTAATGCAGAAGCCATGTAGCCTGATATAAAAACATTTTGTTACTTAATGTGAAACAGAGTTAGAGTTAGGGTTTTAATCATTGTTATCAAACATTTTCAAGCATGCCACGAGAATCAACTCATTTAAAGTTAATACTCCGTTTCACACAAATACAAACATTTTAGCATAAACTTTTGGTTCTTGAACTGGACTATTCAAGGTCGCTATCAAGCTAAGTTTCTATTAGCAGCTCCACAAATCTTTTTGATAAACATTACATTACCAAGACATGTGAAAACATACCTTTATCTTGGCTTTTCTGTCCCTTCTTTTTCTCTGCCCCTGAAGGATAAATCTATTTTGCAACATTGTTTTGCCAACTTCCACAGGAACTTTGGAGCTTTGGATGCGCACTGCACATTGAAGCTCATATTACCAGTGAAGTGTGACCTACCATGGCATATAAATGGAATATAAATTTAAAGCTGTTTCTCAGATTGTTTTCCCTTTGATGTGGCGCACTGCAGCTGCTATAATTTTTAAAACTTTAATAAATGACAAAAACTGGACTAATTGCCTTGTTTGTTTGAACATATATTTATAACAGTCAAATATGACATATTTCATAAAGTATGAGTTATGGTTTGCTACATTTTGACAAACTAATTTTAACAGCGGCAATTATGTAATATTAAATTATTGACCAATATAAAAGAGCAATTTGCTTAGTCCTCTCTTGCATCTTGACAGAAACTAAACTGTTTATAGATTTATATCCAGGAAGAAAACATATTTTACATATCAAAACATCAGAAATATTCTCAGCTTTAATTTAAACCATATTTCTAGAAATTAGGTAAAAAAATAAGGACGCTACAATCAGGGCCGTGCAGAGATCTTTGGAGGGCGGGGGCAGAACGTTGAACAAGATCTTAAAACACTGTAACAACATAGCAACAGCAACAAATATTAATCAAAAATCTAAAATTTAGTCAGATCATACTTTTGTCATCATGTGGGAGCAATGCAAAGCAAATTTAGTCTATGTTTTCCCCGATAGTTATAATGTTTCTGTACCTGAGTGAAGTTGGCCCCCCCACCTTCTTCAAATTAGACAAAATTGGTGTCAATCAACTCGGCTACGTTTGTGCTGGTTTGTGCAGCAAAAATTTTCGTTTGTGCCGCTATCATTTTAAAGATATAAAGAAATGTTTTTAGAGGTCATCAAAGGTCAACCAGCCCCCCATCTTCTTCAAATCAGACGAAATGGGTGTCAATCAACTCGGCTACGTTTGTGCTGGTTTGTGCAGCAAAGATTTTTGTTTGTGCTGCATCGGTTTTGAAGATATTAAGGAAAGGGTAAAGGTCAAAAGGTCAACCAGCCCCCCCACCTTCTTCAAATCAGACGAAATGGGTGTCAATCAACTCGGCTACATTTGTGCTGGTTCGTGCAGCAAAGACTTTCATTTGTGCAGCTATCATTTTAAAGATATTAAGAGGGCTGGTTGACCTTTGATGACCTCTAAAACATTTCTTAATATCTTTAAAATGATAGCAGCACAAACAAAAATCTTTGCTGCACAAACCAGCACAAACGTAGCCGAATTGATTGACACCCATTTCGTCTGATTTGAAGAAGGTGGGGGGCTGGTTGACCTTTGATGACCTCTAAAAACATGTCTTTATATCTTTAAAATGATAGCGGCACAAACGAAAATTTTTGCTGCACAAACCAGCACAAACGTAGCCGAGTTGATTGACACCAATTTTGTCTAATTTGAAGAAGGTGGGGGGGCCAACTTCACTCAGGTTGTTTCTGTTTCTGCTGCTGACAGTGCTGGAGCGCTGTGTTGATCTGAGACTGTAGTTTTTAAACAGACCATCAGAGAGAAGGTTGCTGGTTATGAAGTATGTTATTAAATAAGCAAATTTACTGCTATTTTAATAAATAAGCCTTACTACTTCTGTTTAGCCTCTATAATATCTTGTCTGCAGACTGCTTCAAAGATCAAAGAAGCTCAAAGGGGTTAACTCTACATAATTTTTGATGTTAGCACCTCTGATATCTAGAATTGCAGGACATATGTATCAAAGCAAAGAAAACTTAGTAGCTGCTGTTGGGGCCTCCAGACATTAAGGGGCCCCTAGAAATGGTTGAATTGTAAAACAGACAACACATCTAAACCTGTAACTGTTTTACATTTCAAAACATCAGAAATGTTTTGGTATTTCTGATGTCATGTTATTGAGAATGACAATGTTATTACATTTTATTTAATGCATTCAGCAGAGAAAAAAAAAATGTACATTTTAGATTTAATTAGGAAGTTTACTTTGTAAAAGTGTAAAGAATCATCTGTATAGTTTGATTACTGTGTTACCATGGCTACATGATGTAATCTTTGTGTTTGAGCTGGGCTTGCTCACAAATACATTACAGCAAATAACCAATATTCAGTGACTGATTTTAAACTCAGCCAATTGTCACAGACTTCATCTACATTTAAACACTGTTCTTGATGCTGATGTTCGTAGTAGGAGATGGTTGGCGGGGGTTAAATTATGATTCTGTCTAAGGCCCCATATTATCTTGGGCCGGCCCTGCATGAACAGCGAGCCGCATCTTTGCGCTGAAATCTACCTGGAATATCCTGGTGCCAACTTTGCATTAAAGTGTCATTATTTACAAAATAATGCAATGATGGCACTTTCAGTGCAAATTCTAGAGGAACTTTGCATTAAAAGTGTCATTATTTACCAAATGACACTTCATGATAACCGCCACTGACATTCATAGAGACTCGTTCATGTTCATGACAGGTGTGATGTCATGTTTATGACATTATCATGCCAGTCTTGTGCACACCGTTAAATGAATTTTTTCTTTTACATAATTGATGATTATGTAAAAGTGTAAACACATTTGATGATTGATGATAATTACAAACACAGTACTTTTAAAACCAGTCTTGTCAGTCATTGGGATAACTTTTCTCCTCAATATGCGGTTGATTTGACAGGAAATATAAATTTCATGAGGCCAGTGCTTCTCGGCATAACACCCGTGTACAACCTTGCGTCTCTGCACTGCTGTGACAGACAGCCTCAGAAAATGAAAGGAGGGGTATGGAGATGTGTTTGCCTTTTCCGTATCACAACTGTTGTCTGTGGGAGTTTCAGCCAGCCTGACTACTACCTCAGTGACACGAGTTGCACAACACTAGCTGGCCATATACAGTTATATATACATACATATATACTGTATAACCACACACTGCATGCGGTAAATCAAACTTCCAAATGTATATATAGCTATTGTTCAATAAATGCACACGAGAACATTGTGAGGATTAGGAGGATAAAGAACATATTGGTGAAAGGAATCTTTGAAGAAAGAGATAAAAAAAGTAGAGCTTGTCTACAGTGCTCAGATTACAGTTATGAAA
The DNA here is from genome assembly GCF_002775205.1 of Xiphophorus maculatus. Classification (NCBI taxonomy): domain Eukaryota; kingdom Metazoa; phylum Chordata; class Actinopteri; order Cyprinodontiformes; family Poeciliidae; genus Xiphophorus; species Xiphophorus maculatus. The sequence continues at coordinate 34,658,027 of NC_036446.1, read as the reverse complement.
AATTAAGGGAAACAGACAAAATGTCAGTTGGCTAGTGCTCTCTAGAAAATTAGCTAAAACAGAGGCAACCAGATAACTACTGTTAACCATAATATTAGTACCTTCAGAAACAATGCATAAACTTGCACATACATTTCTTGCTGTTTAAACTAAACACCAAACTGAAGGTGTTATTTTTGACAATATATTTTTAAAAATAATGCATTGATTAAACAACACAATCACTTCATTGTAATTTTAAGACATACATAGAGTACTTACACAGGACTGTTGTCCAAAGAGTGATGATCGACCAACATCTCTGGGAGAAAATCCAATTTAAAAGAGGTCATAACTGTAAAATCGTTTCTTTTCTTCCTTTTTTATACAAGGGAGCTGCACAGTTCCAGGGATGATTAGTAAACAATTTATCCCTGCTTGTATGTCTCTAGAAACTTAGAGGATTAAGGTTACCAGACTTTAGGTCAGTGACTCGACCTTTGATGGGGTGCTAAAGTGATTTTGGCAAATAAATAAATCAATGCTTGTATCAAAAAGATAAACTTAAAAAATCCATCAAATGGATGTATCAGATGTTCGAAATGCCAAAGCTGACAGCTGTGTGGATGTTGGGGAAAAAACCCCATGAAAACTGAGAGACACTGGGACAGCAAGGGCGAGACAGAGTAATGGGCCATGTGCCCAGCACAACTAAAGTGCTGATGGTTCATATTCTTTGTGTGACAGAGCAGCTAAATCTGCTGGCCTCAGAGAAAAGTACTAAGAGTGTCAAATTGATGGTGATAAGGCTGACTGGGCAAATGGAATGAATAGGGAAGCAATGTTGCTTTTTAATCAGCAACCGATTCCTGAATAGGTGTGAGCAAGCTTGTATATTATCATGCACTGTCATTTTTTATTGTATTTTTAAAGATCACAGCTATATATTTGCCAGGTTTTTTTACTACCCACATGAGTGTATGTCTGACCCATCTGTTTTCAAACCTTCCTATTATTCAGTGTACTCTACCTGTTACTATTGCAAATGTGGGAAACTCAACAATTGTGTAGTGTTGTGCAAAAATAGGTATGACTGATTTAAATACAAATAATTAATTAGTGCCGAAAGCAATTATTAACAAATATAGTAATTTAGATAAAATTTACCAAGTTGAGGCACCAATTGATTATCAAGAAATAGTCAAATTATTTTTGAGGCTGTTTTATGAATGCCTACTTGATGAGATCAGTGCTGAACACAAGTAATTCTCTCAATCTCACCATCGGGTTTTGAAGTACTGTAGATGGTACAAATATCATTACACCATAACTCAATGTACATAAAGTGTATTGAAATACACTTTACCTACCCAAATAACATCAATCTCAGGTCCTTAACCGCAATATTCGGCTGGTCTTATGTTTTCCAAACAAAACTTTGTTCACAGCTCATGGGTGAACAAGAAATGTCAAACACACACATATATAATATCAACATATCGGAGGTCTAACTGTGCATCTTCATGATGCTGCATAATATAGAACGTTTCTGAATGTTGTCTAATCCATGCTCCTCTTTGGTTTGCAGCAGGTTGTTAAAATAGCTGCTAGTTCTCCTGCATAGTGATGCCAACGAATGTGTTTTTAGATAACTTTTTATCAGAAAAAGTCAAAATTGGATAAATAACTTCACAGAATTAGTCTTTCTGCCCATTGCCTATATTACCAATCATCCAGCTCTACCACCGAAAAAATATGAAAGTAGCTGGTAGGCTCCTCACCATTTCCCACTGTTTATTTTGTTAATTCATAACCATATTCACAATAAATTTTTTATTATAGATTATTTTTGCATTCAGAATACATATAACATTCACATTTTAGAAAAATATCAAATCAGAATAAAAATGTTTTTTTTTCTTGGGGTGGTATCAGAGTGCTGTCTAAACCAGGTGGCGATAGCACTCCCCTCAAAAGTCACTGCTTCCTTTATTGTTTCTTTTGACCTCTCCAAGTATTTGTCTGAAGCTCTTCTGTTCTTCCTTTTTTACTAACAAACTGCCCTTCAGCAGGTTTACTGGAAGTGTTCTTTTTGACTGTCTGATTCAAGTAACCATTATAGAAGTCAGCTGCTGTCAGTCGTTTGTTCAGAAGAACTGTCCTAAAGGCCACCCAACCATCCTGAAAAATAAAACAAATATATGTTGAATTATAAACAGATATAGTTTTAATCATCACAACACAGTGAGTCATGAAATTCATGTTTTATATAGTAATACTACACTGCTCAAAAAAAATAAAGGGAACACTTAAACAACACAATATAACTCCAAGTAAATCAAACTTCTGAGAAATCAAACTGTCCACTTAGGAAGCAACACTGATTGACAATCAATTTCACCTGCTGTTGTGCAAATGGAATAGACAACAGGTGGAAATTAAAGCTGTAAGCAGCCTCGAGCGGCCCTCGCAGCAAGCGCCGCTCCGGCCTATTGGCCACCGCGTGGGTTCCAGCCACCGCAGAAGCTCTCGCTCGGTTTCCAGAGCCGCAGCCCGCTCGCCACCGCAGAAGCTCTGCCGCAGTTTCCAGCACCGCCGCCCGCCAGCCACCGCAGAAGCTGTCACGCATTTTCCCCGCCCGTCCACTGGGCGACACGTGTGAATGTGTTCGGCAGCGCTCCCCGACGACTGTCAAAAAATCTGGTGCAGATCGGTCGATGCATCGAGGAGATATAGCCGATGTATCAACTTAGGGGGCGCAGTGGATTCAAATTACATCTCAAACCTGTTGGGCTCTTTAGAGGTGAACAAAGGTCATACATATCCAGTTTGGCGCCAATCGGATGATCAATGTGTGAATTAGAGCCAAACGTATGAATATGGCAAGGGACTGATATTCGCCATTTGGCCACGCCCACACAGTTCAGCCATCAGTGAGCATTGACAGAGCTCATCATCCTAATCATCTGCATTAGGTCAAGAGAGCCATAAACGGAGCTTTCCAAGGAAATAAATGGCACTTCCTGTTCTGAGGGGGCGGGGCTTAGATGACGTCATAATATGATGACGTAGGATCGTCTGGCATCCCACCAAGATCACTCATGCCAAGTTTGATACAGCTTGGTCAAAATATGTGGAATCTAGAGGCAAACGTATACCAATGGCGTTGCCGCCATTGCAAAGTTTTGGCACTTTAAAGCAAGTGAGACCAACCTCCTATCTGTCATCCAACACAGAATCACCTTGATTAGGTCAAGAGAGCCATAGATGGAACTTTATAAGGAAAAAAATAGCACAAATAGCATCGAAACATGTCGAATCTAGAAGCAAACGTATGGCATCGGCTTTACAGGTCACTTCGCCACGCCGCCACACCCAGCTGCTTCATCGCAGCCGGTCGGGGTTGGAATCCACAACACACCAACATGTCTTCTGTCTCTGGACACAGTTTCATGTTGATTAGGTCAAAGGGCTAAGATAGCGACCGTTCACAGTAAAACATGACACTTCCTGTTCTCAGGGGGCGTGGCCTAAGCGATGTCATAATTTCACCACAGGGTCTTTTAGGACACCTAATGATGATCAATAACTGAAAGTTTGGTGTCTCTGTGAGTTTCTGTGCAGGATATATAAGAGTTTCGTGTTTTATGGCGAGTAGGTGAACTTTGACCCCTGGTAACCCACCTTCAGCAAGCTCATACAGTCACCGTTTTGATAACTTTAAATCAAACATGCCTTATGATCAGACTGACCGAGTTTGAATCAGATCAATCAAAATCCCTAAGAGGAGTTCGATCAAATACGAAGGCTGTAAACGTCAAAATCGCGGTCAAAATCTGAACTTCAATCTAAAATGGCCGACCTCCTGTTGGGTTTCGACCATGGCTCTAAGAGACTTTTTTGTACGTCCTGACAAGATACACATATGTACCAAGTTTGGTAATTCTAGGTTAAAGCATGGCTTGGGGCTGATCATTTAAGTTTCCTAGGGGGCGCTATAGAGAAATTAGGCCACGCCCACCAAATTTCGCTATGGATTCCTGTTGGCGGGTGGATAAGGTTCCATCCTAGTGAGTTTGGAGCAGGTCGGCCCGAAACTGTGGAAATCAGAGCCAAACGTATGGCAACGGCGTTACCGGTCACTTCGCCTCGGCGCCACACCCACCTGCTATGTCAAAGCCGGTCGGGGTTGGAATCCACAACACACCAATATGTCTTCTGTCTCTGGACACAGTTTCATGTTGATTAGGTCAAAGGGCTAAGATAGCGACCGTTCACAGTAAAACATGACACTTCCTGTTCTCAGGGGGCGTGGCCTAACTGATGTCATCATTTCACCACAGTGTATTTTAGGACACCCGATGACGATCAATCACTGAAGGTTTGGTGCCTCTATGTGTTTTTGTATAGGAAATATAAGAGTTTCGTGTTTCATAGCGAGTAGGTGAACTTTGACCCCTGCTAACCACCCTTCAACATACTCAAAAACTCACCAATTTGATAACTTTAAATCAGACATGCCTTATGATCAGACTGACCAAGTTTGAAGCTGATCAATCGAAATCCCTAGGAGGAGT